>NC_139721.1:40895784-41552784 GCF_964211835.1 Anser anser
GCATGGATCGTGGGAGCAAAGCTCTTGTCAGGAGATCCTCTGTCTTCTCTTGAATAGGAGTTACCTGGAGCAATGTGGGTATAGGCCAATTTCAAAACACAAGTGAAAGGAACATCCTTGCTATATCAAAATGGGGGAGGAACAATTGAGACTGGGGAAATAAGTGAGCTGAGTTCTGTTCTGGTGCATGCTTCAGTGTCTCATAGCAAGTGTGGAGTAAAACTGATCTGTTTCTTCGTATTTGCTGTCATTGGGATTCTGATAGCATTAGCAAAATTATCTTCTGGATTTCAGTCTCTTGTTGCTTGTGAAACAGCAAGAGTAAAGGAGTGATGGATACATGTCTCTCTGCATAGGAACTCTGCAGTAATATGTTGTAAGTCACATTTTAGTAATAAAAAAAACCCTCAGATTCTTTCAGAAATTATTGGTTTTAATTAAAATCCATCCATTTCCCTCTGCAAGTCTGCATTATAATTGCAAAATGCTTTTTTTCCCCCCTCCCCCCCCCTTAACTTGATTAACAGTTACTCCAAGTTTTGACTGAAACTTTTCTAGACTAGGAATTTTTTTCCAAAGATATTTCTCTTGTTCTAGAACTCTAGCTAAGATATCCCAGCATACAGGTTGTCTCAGGTTTGTAAGATGAAGTGAATAGCAAATTTTCCCCTAAACCCTACATATCAGAGAAAAAAAGTGTTACTCCAGAACTATACGAAGTATGAAATATCAGCCCAGAGAGAAGTAACACTGAAACTTCTTAGGAACTGGCACGGAAGAAGGTTCGTATGCATAGACACAATAAATCCTGAGCAATTAAAGCTTTCTGAGGACTTTTTGTGATCTTTTTCTCCTCCATTGTGGAACCTCCCTGTGTTGTCTTCTGGGACTTGCATTTCATGATCTGTAAGTTTCCAGATGCAATTAAAAGTTTCTACATGAGCAAGACTTGCTTACTTGAGGCCATCTTCTTACTGAGTCATTGTATGTTCATGGTTAGTGCAAGTGTTTGGTAGGGTTTTTGTAGCACTGAATTTGAGATTGTACTGTTTCCTTCTGGAGTAAATGCTTGTGACAAAGATTTGAGTGTACTGCATATGACGTAGGACAATAAATTATACTAATCAACTAATCAATGCAGCTTTCTGAGAACTGGAAATAAAATAGATGTCCTGGATCTCTATAAGATGTGCAGTTTTTAATGAGAGAAAATAGCTTGAGAAGAAAAAACCATTCTATCTTTCTCAAATTAGAGCTGTCAGCATTTCCGCTACGCAAAAATGACCGAAAAGAATCAAGTAATGGTTTTGCTGTGTGAACCATTCTGTTTCTAACATGGCCTACTGGCTTGTGTAGTACATGGTATACAAATAAAATGCATCAGTATTTTGTATGATTATGCAGTATACGCAGGTTTATGGCTGTCTTTTTTAAGGCTTTATTCATCTGCATTTTTTTTTTTTGATTAAACAGAGGATGATAGGTGGAAATGAATCCTGTACTGCAGGACCAATATCGCTGTCCTACTTAACCTGTGTGGCTCACTTACTGGGAGAATGGACTGGTGTGGAGCATCTTGAAGATTATCTGGGTTATACAGTCTACCTTTCATGGTTGCTGCTTCCACTTGCAATAGCTTTTATATTTCCAGGAATTTTCTTCCTCACCTTTATCTACAGTACTGTTATCCTTCTAAATATTTATAAAAGGAAGAGGAAATTAAGTGGAGATAATTCAGGTAACATTTGGGATGGTGCAAGAAAAATGTTGACTACCATATGGGATCGACATGGAAGAATATGGCATGGTAAGCAAGATCTGACTTTTCATTAAAAGGTGCTGAAGCTCTTATTGCTGGCTTTACCTTTGAGGATTATCAATGTACATCTGATTGTTGTTGCTGTTGGATGAAATTTGAAATTCAGGCCATTTTTTTCCCCCAAATCAATGACTGCCAGTTGTGCTTCAACCATTGTAGAGTTGGGAGAAAAAGCAATTGAGACTCTTTTGGATGTAAAGTTTTCAGTCTTGCACTTTTATTCCTTTTCTGCTACCTTGAGATCTTTCATCTAGCTGAATATGTGCTATTTTTCAAACTGTTGAATTGTTTTTCTTTTTTACTTTTTAATAACTACTGGATTTTCCTCATTCCAGGAGGACTTGAAATGATAGCTATGTTAAAAATCAAATTAATTTGCCATGTCCCATGAACTTTTTAGCAAGCAATAAAAAACAAAAACCTTCTTTCTGTTCTTTGAGTGAATATATGAACACTGGAAGCTAAATGACAGTTACCTAATAGCTAATATTTCTGCGCGTTTGCGTAATTTAATTACAAGTAACCAACGTAATGTCAAACAGTGGCTAAAAGGAACCCTCAGCATTGGTTCATTCACTAGTTACTACTTTAATTTGACTTCAGAGCCCAAAAGTGTTACAGAACCCCACTTCTTGTATTTTCTTTCTCTCTATGTATTTTTGACAACTGCTTTCTCTAGTAGAAGAATGTCAAAACTAAGGGCTCTGTTCCTTGTCCCTCTACTATTATATCTTTTATAAAGACAGACTTAATAAATGATTTGGCTTTTCTTTCTAAGGAAATCATAAGCCTCTTTCAGAACCATTCACTCTAAATGCAGCTAAAGGAGAAAGAGATGTTTAAGAGCAATTTACATAAAGGACAAATCCTTCTTGAAAATCATCTCTATTTGTTCTCCAGTCAAAGGGAAGAGGGTTTTCAAGGCATTGATAGCCAGATGGTGCAGCGGCTGTATCAGATGGGCTTTGTAAGACTAAGATGTAACTTTCAAATCTGTGAAAGTACACTAGATCAAAATCAACAGCAAAATCAAAGAGCTTAAAATGCTCACTTCATAATGAAAAGCTATTTACTTTTTTCATAAGAAAATGATTTTTTAAGGCCTTGGCTCTTTTCATCCGTAGTAACTTTTTTCTTTTTTATAAAAAGCCTAACTTTTTATTTGCACAGAAAATATTCTTATCCAGTCCATCATCTACTGATGTGACTTTTTTTCTGCCCTGGCAGCTGCTTCCACCTTCTCTGAACACTTCTCTTACTAAATAATGAAATGTTTTGTGATATCTGTTTTCCCCACTTGGTTAATTGATATATAACAGGAAGAACTTTTCCTCCTGAAATCTCACAGCAGTGGGAAAAAAACCAACCAAACAACAACAACAAATAACAGAACCCTAAAATGGTGTGTGATACCTGTAACCTGTGCAAATGTTAGACACAGGTATCATTCTGGTTGTGCACAGCTGGCAGGGAGCTCAGCTAGCGGTCACTTGTGATGGCAGAGGTGATAGGTAGGTGTGTTTGCTATAGGTTGCAGCTACACAGGTGTAGAAAGTAAAACAGTGGGAGAGGAGCCAAAAGTACAGACAGAAGTTTAAAAAAGAGGGGCGTGGGGGGATTCTTCTGATAACTTCAGAAGTGGCAGTTAAAAAGAAAACAAAAACAAATGCTAACAAAACTGCTCAGTATTAACTGAATATGTTTTGAACTGGTCTATTTTGTTATTTTGTGCTAACTGAATATTTTCTTCACTGTTAACTAAATGAGAAATACAAGTACAGTAAGAAACTTGTATGTGTTCGTGTATGTTTCAATTGAGCACATAAAGCCTCAGACAGCTTTTAGTGCTTAGTGATGGAAAAAATAGAGCAAGTATAACTCTGAGATAAGTAACAAAGATGAGCTTCACATGCTGGAATAAAAAGAGCCACATAAATGGATGTTGTCATGTCAAATCTTCTTAAACAGTTACTCATGGCAATGAACTTGACTTTGAAAGGTAGCTAATAGCTTGAAATAGTAGCGTTTCAACACTTCTATCCAATCTGTATTTTGATTTATCTTGAATGATTGATTCAGAGGGCTACAGCCTTGAAGGCAGTGAACTGAAAAAAATAAGGTAAAATTATACAATAGTTGAAGAGATCCAGGCTGTTGTTTTTGTTGTTGTTGTTCTGTCTTCCTTTAAATGTAGATCATCTGATTTAAATGAAGCTTGTATTTCCTGTGAAAGCAACTTAGTAAATGCTGCAAGTCACCTCCTGACATTTTAGCTGTCAGTTTGTTCTAACACTTCTCAATGGATACTGGTTTCAGCTTGCCAGCTTGATGCAAGTTAGTTTCTTTGCGATAGAATTGTATCATACTTTGACGTCCCTTATGTCTTTGATTCCTAACAGGTTACGAGATTTGTGGTGATGAAAAAATTCCAGAAGGACCTGCACTTGTTGTGTTTTATCATGGAGCTTGTCCTGCTGACATTATCTATTTCATATCTAGACTTCTTTTAGAAAAGAAGAGATTCTGCTACATAGTAGCTGATCATTTTGTCTCCAGAATACCAGGTAACATGCTTCATTATAAACGATCAGTTTGAAAACTCTATAGATGCTTTTTTTTACAATGTAAATAATGAAAGTTGAAGTGCAAGAATACAGCTTTCAGAACAAACTCTCAGACAAATGTAGTTGATGTCTGTTGGAGAACAGATGTTCTCTGTAAAGAGCATATTCAAGAATCAGTTCATGCAATTGGCCCGTGCAGGAATGGGTTGTACTCCTGGCTGGGCAACTCCTCTAACAACTCTAAAGTGTTTAGAAACAAAGAAAGAGGCAATGGGAGAAAAATTTGTCTTTGTATTAATTGATAGCCAATACTTCAATGAGGTGTTTCCTCTTTTTTTTTTAATATAGGCAGAATGAGTGGTTTATAACCTGATTAAGAAATACACTGGAAGCAGTGCCCTTAAAATTGGTGACATTAGTATGGGAGAATAGGGGATGCCTTTGTGTATCCCACTCAACTGAGCATGGCGGGCAGTTGAGACTATCCCCAAGAAGACTTTAAGTAGAATCTTGCCCAGAGGAAAGCCGTGGCGGTGTCCAAGTTTGTGTGAAACATGTAAAAAATGAAAAGTATGTTTAGGGCAAACTTTTGGCTGGACAGCCTAGGGAAAAACCATGCTGAAATAAGTCAAGTTAGTTATGTGGAGATTTAGTTTTTTTTTTCTTCTGGAGGGGTAGGAAAGGGCAGTTGAATTTCCAAAATACATTAGTATCCAGTTCTCTTCCCAAATAAAATTTAACTAAAAATCTCATAATTTGTCTTGTGAATTTATAGGACTGTTACGTAATGTACTAATATACAACATCAGCAATGCTTTTACTGAAAACAGTTTGTATCAGAGAACTAATTTTGCCATGAAATTATTTCAGCCTTAATCCCTAAACACAGAACCTTTTCATGTGGGTAGTGTTAGGTCTTTGTCTCTACAACTGCTTTTGCCAGTAGACTAGGATTTGGGTTGATTATCAAACTTTTTGTATACATCTGACTAGTGCAATCTATTTCATAGTTTATCGGGTATAATATGGAGTCAAATATAATAATTATGTACAGTTGTTAATTAAATATTAGTTGTAGTGTACCCTCAGGAAGATCACTGGCAATACCAAACTGGAGGAGCATTTGACCATCCAAGGGTTAGAGCTGGTATTCAGAGTAACTTGACAGAAAAAGACTGGCAGAAACATTACAAAGTTCAACAAAAGTGAATGTGAAATTATGAATTTGGGATGAAATAATCCCATATGACAGTACAGGTGAGACTGAGTATAAATTGGCTTTGTCAGGAAGGAGTTCCTTGTTCTAGTGGACAACAAGGTGAACATGAATCAGCAGTGTGCCCTTGCAGCAAAGAATGATAGAATGGTTTGGATTGGAAGGGACCTTAAAGGTCATCTAATTCCAACCTGCCTGCCATGGCCAAGAAAGAAGATTGAGTGCATGCTGGCCTTTTTTAGCATGTGTGTAGTTGAGGGAAGAAATTATTTCTCTTGGTTTGGCACTTGTGAGAGCACATCTAGCAGTACTGTGTCCAGTTTTGGACTCCCCAGTATGAGAAGGACATTGGCATATTAGAGCTGTATTCAGTGGATGACCGGAGGCTGGAGTGCACAATGAGGAGAGGCCGAGAGAACTGGATTTATTTGGTCTGTAACAGATAAAGGTGGGTGGAGATATTGCTGTCTTTGATTACTTAACGGAGGGGTGCAGAGAAGTTGGAGACAGATTCTTCTCAAAGGTGTACAGCAGTAGAGTGATAGGTGACAGACAAGCTGCAACACAGGAAATTCCTGTTAGACAGGTGGAAAGGTATTTTATAATAAGGATGATCACACACCTGAACAGATTCCCCAGCTACTCTGGACAAACTCCATCCCTGGAGATTCTCAAAACTCAGCTGGCTGAGGCCCTGAGTAGCCTGGCCCAGATGGACCACTTTGCATGGGAGGTTGGACTAGATGGCCCTTCCAAACTAGATAACTCTGATTATGTGAATGATTTAAGGCTGTTAGGGAAGACAAGTCCAAGGAGCCCAGATTGTTGTTCTGGATTGTGTCTCAAAGCCTGTACAGTAATCTGTGACTGGCAGCGTAGGTAGGTGGAGCTTCTCTTGTGAATCAAACCAGAAAGATGGCCATCCTTTTATCCTAATACATTTAGACACACTTGGATCAGATGATTTACTGATCCTTCTGTTTTTATGATTTGTGAATCTATTATGAATAGCCGTGAGGAATGGCTTGTCCCATGAATCTGAATCTTGGACCCATGCCAGTATGCAGCTGACAATATGCAGTCTTACTGCTTCCTCTGCGCTGGGTGCTTCTGTACTGAATTAACTGTGATTAACTGGATCGTATTTATAGAATATTACTGTGCCCCCTGAGGGATTCATGAGCCTGCAAGGGATCAAACAAGCTTCTCCTCTAAGTCTCTCTTAAACTAATAGAAGAACTCCTCTAGATACCTGGAAATTCCTGTTGAGTATTGCCTAATGCATCTCTCTTTCATGTAGATGCAAAAGGAAATTGTCTCAATTTATACTAAATCAGTACTATGTATGCTTCTCTTGCCTGTCTTTTTGGGGCAGAAAGACATGGAATGCAGTCCTTGAGCTAATTTTCTTTTTTTTTCTTTCCTTTTTTTTTTTTTTAATACTAGATGTTGGTCACAGGGGAAAAAAATCATTCTGGTACTCCCTGGTCCTTTAAATTCTCATCTGTGTAATACCCAGGATTATGTTGATTTCTCGAAGGTTGAATTAAAATGAAGTCTTCTCCTGAATAGTGGGGAATAGAAGAGTGTGCTAGGGCAAAGGGCAGAGTCCAGGTTGAACTGTTGAATAAAATCAACTTTGGATTTCTTGGTGTTTGGAAAAATTAGCATACCTTGATGTTCTGGCTTTGCGTTTAGGATATTTTTTATTGTTTGAAGAGGAAAAAGTAGATTCCTGGTGGTTGTCATGCTATAGCCAGGTACTACCCCAGTGCTTCTTATGATGACCCTTACCTTGGGTGTAGAGTACCCTGGCTGTTTCTCCCGGACCACTGGATTAATTCCTGTCTTTCTGCTGCTCTGACTTGCCAGGTTCTTCCTTTCTGCTGTTGGAGTAGAGGTATTAACAGTAAAGTATGATTTGCTGACTAGACTATGAAATACAGCTCAGAATATAAGGTTTACAGTAAAAGTCAAAGGGGGAAAATATGGCTGAGGAACTTTGTGGAGACCTGAAACCTCACCACTGTTCCCTACTACAAAGTATGGCCTATATTCTGTTCCTGTTTGTTTGTTGTTTTTTTTTTTTCTGATCTATGAAATGGACAGACTCATATGGTGTTATCCCTGCTCCTCCTGCATGTCTGCTGTGGAAAGGAAAGCTATTTTCACAGCTCCTTGGAGTCCATCTTCCTGCGTGATTCTACCTTTGCTATGCCTGTTTTGTATCTCTCCTGATTTCACTGACAGAAAAGAGCTGCGAGATGAGCAGCTTCCCATCCCCAGGTGCATTCCAAAGAGCTTTAATGAGTTTGGGAATGTAAAACCTTGTAAAAATTAAAAATAAGCTATTTAAAATCCCAGAATCAAAACACCTGAGAGAAATGAAATGTGAAAAACTAATTCAGGAGTCACCTGTGCAAATGGTACTAGATGAAGCCTGCCAGTGTTACATGTGGTACAAAGCAGATACAACAAGCTGTGAGACAGCTACAGCAGAGCTTGTGTTCTGCTGTTATGCTCATGGATAGATTCTGATTGTGTGTATGTAGAAATCAGGAGTAATTATACTCATGTCACCTACAAAGATTCATTGGAGTTTAGCTAAGAATGAACTGATGATATGCTGCCTCATGATCTCCTTCCAGAGTCCTTAGTTTATGCACTGTGTACAAAAGGACAGAGCTTTGTCTTCTTAGCTGTACCTTCTTTTGTGTGTGTACGCAAAACAAATGCCTGTTCGTGTTAACAAATCTTCGTTTGCAGGGTAAAAAAAAAGGTGATCTGTTATTGAGGGTTAGGCTTGACTAGATCAGTTCTGTGCCCTTGTTTGTAGTTGATCGGGTTAAGTTTGGCTCAGTGGGAAACTTCAAGAAAGAAAAAATCTCTCCCATGCTCCTCAGTGATCTGAAGCTCCTGTTTCAGTATGTAGTACTCACAAATGCTACATAAATTGAAAAATTATTGGTGTAAGTGAACATGACTGGCTTCCTGCTAGTTATGTTCTTTTACATTAGATTAGTTGTCTAAATTGAGCACATGTGTGTCCATTTGATGATTGTAAGCAATTTTTGATGTTCTGCTGTTCATTGAAGAACAGGGTAAGTATGACATTTCACATTTAACATATGAGGAGTTTATGTAACTTTGCAATTTTAGACTTTATTAAATGAAAAATCTTCACCTAAGATGTGTATACGCAGTCCGGGCTCACCAGATCCTTCTGTGGTGAGCTGCTGTTATTTTCAGATGAAAAGCCACCTGGGTACTCAAACTGACCCGAGGATTCAATCCCT
Organism: Anser anser; assembly: GCF_964211835.1. Lineage (NCBI taxonomy): Eukaryota > Metazoa > Chordata > Aves > Anseriformes > Anatidae > Anser > Anser anser. The sequence goes on from NC_139721.1 coordinate 40,904,680, forward strand.
GCAGTGATCAGGAACACAGGGAATGCTAAGTTCTGTTTGTCATCTCCTTGTGCGTGGACTACTCTGTGTGTTAACAAAACAACAATTTGCTGGAATTTTCTCTTATTGGACTTTATTTGAAAAGTAGAGCATGGGCAAGGAGACAGTGCCCCAGAGCAGACTTAACTACTCTGAAGGGATATATGAAATATGCCACAGAGTTCTTGCCTTTTTTTTTTCCCAGTTTCGTCCTGATTGTGAGATAGCACGTGCCTTTACTGGAATGGAAAACATAAATTTTCAAGTTTTTAGACTTAAATTTACAAGCAGAACTTAATGCACCAATCCTTCTAGCAATATCTTTGGGGTTTTAGGCTAGCAGACAAATTTTAGCCATTGTGTTCTGTCTTGGCAATTTCTGCACAATGATAGTATGAATTAATGTGTTCTGAATTGATATCATCTTACTTTGCAGGTTTTAAAATATTAGTTGACGCATTTGAAGTTTTGCATGGACCAAAAGAAGCATGTGTCAATACTCTGAAGAAAGGCTATCTGTTAATTATTTCTCCAGGTGGAGTTCGGGAAGCACTTTTTAGTGATGAAACATACGTTATTATGTGGGGTAATCGAAAGGGCTTTGCTCAGGTTGCCATTGATGCAAAAGTGGTAAGTATGACTTTTCGCAGAAGAAAAGCAAAACAAATGCTCACTTACTGGTTCTTTCTTCCAGGGGAAGCTGTTTTGATTATCAAGTATTTGGTGTTACGTTGCTGAGTGTCATGAATACAGTCTACTTGCTTTTTTAACTAAATTTCAAGACTTTTGTCCCTTTTGTTAGAAGATTTTGGAGTCACCTACCTGGGAATAGTGTGGTCAGGAAATCCAGAGCTTAAAAGAATAAGAGATGAAATCCAGGATAGTTTCTACTTTGTAAGCTTGTGCTGTTTTATACCTACCTGGTCAGGGTTGTGACGGATCTGAATGGCTGGAAAACAAAAGTATTTCTCTTTTTCCTACCATTGAAGTACACTGTGACTCAGCAGACCTGCCTGTGCTGTTGTACTCATACTAGAAGCACTGGCATTATATACTGCATTGGTATTTATATGCTAGTAAGGGATGTCTGGGGCATATAGCAGCAGCAAGAGCTGCCGCTCCTTGGTGTGAACTATTTCTCTTCAGTTCTGTCAAATATTAAACATTGTCTGGGGTCCTTGTAGACAGGTGGTTATTTATATGGGACCGACTGTGAAAGGCACAGAAGTGTATGATACATTTGAATTGTATCTATTTTAATAACCCTTTCAGAGTCCCTCTCGTTCTATTTGTACTTGAAAGATGTATTCATATGTGTATAGGTGTGTATATTCCTGATTTAAAACTGTCACTCCAAGAGTTTTATATGTAGGTACTGTCAAAGAGAGACTAGTTAAATCTCTGAATTTTATACCAAACTAGAATACTTTTAAGACCTAATTTTAAATATATTTCACTTTTATCAGGAGGAAGATAACACAGTTTACAGGATATTTTCAACAGATTAGATTTTACTAATGCACTGTAATAGCATACAAAAGGCCATACTTGGGGTTTAGCTATGCTTGTAGTGCTTATATCTATTTTATTGAATGTATATTCAGTTCCTTTGTGCACTCACAAAGATCTTGCAGCTTCAATTCCACGCTCCTGCCCAATAACTGAGAGATTCAGAAGAATATAAATAGTGTTGGAGGCACTCTTAATCATGAATATAATTCTTCTTGGAAAGAAAAATTGTTTCTGAATGTCAGTACTGGGACCTTCAGCTTCCTTAGATTGTCTCTCCTCAGCAGTTTGCTTGCCAGAGTTACTGCCATATAAACCAACTTGGTACATGCAGAAATCTCTTATTTCTGTGTCAAAAGCAAGCTGTTCCAAAGAAGATGGTTCTAGAATAAGGAAATGCATTACCATTTGTCTTAGGCAACTGCACTTCTTATTCTCTATTGTTGCACTGGATTATTTATAAACTTTTAAAACAACTTTTTAAACGACTTGATACCTGTATGAAAAGTTTAATTTACTAACTCATTTACATGCTTTAAAAAAAAAGTTTGAAAGAATCTGGATGTGTGAAAATCTTAGAGTTCTCTTTTTGATAATTTGTTTGTAAATTGATGTTAAAAATCTTCATGTAGTAGAAAGTCCCTCCCCACGCAGTCCTTGTAAATCTTGACAGCTGTTTGCAAGTTCAAAAACAGCAATAAAAGCTTAAAATATTAACACCATTCCAAATATTCATCAGCAGAAGTGACTCATGGACCTGTACTGAATATGACACATCATGTGTGAAGCAATGCAATCAGCACAGTAGAGCTGAATCAGACAAGTTTAGGGTCCCAGTCCTGTCAATTCTTTGAGCATAACTATAAATTAGGGAAGAGGTTTAACCACTTAATTCACAAATGTGCAAATACTTCTAGACAAGAGGCAGCTTAAATGCTTCACAGGTTCTAAAAACCTGTGCTGCTTTAAGAAAACGGACTTGCTGAAACGTTGCAGTATTTGAAACCTTGCAGTATTGTCCAGGCCGAAACTTCATGGGAGAATGTCACACAAGAACTTAATGAATCCTTGTTTTGCTCTCTGTATGTCCTTGTATGACAAACACTTCTGAAATTAATTTGCACATTGGGTTTAAGTGAGGTAGGAGTCTTTTAGATAGTGTTATCTTCATTGAATTCTTAATATTTTTTTTCCCTCCTAGCCCATCATTCCTATGTTTACACAAAATGTTCGAGAAGGCATTAGGACATTAGGAAAAATAAGTAAGATATTTTATATATACTTTTTGTAGTTTATTTTTCCATATGTGTTTAGCCCATCTCTCTAGAAATAAGCCCCATATAAATCTGAGATTTGACATAGCCTTGTTTCTTGAGGTTTGCTCACCAGCAGAATCCAGAGATTTTTATTTAGATTTAATATCAGCATTATATGTGGTATTGGCTCACCTAAGTTATTGTCAACATGATAATGTGCTTACAAAAAGAAGTAGAAGAAAGGAAAAAGTAGCCAGAAAAAGGCGAATAGCTAATGTCTGCTAGACCAACTCTAGGTCTTTTGCTGTCTGTTAAGAAGCAAGGGTTTACAGTTGACAGTATCTTTAAATATTCTCTTAATACTCTATGCTTAGACCTCTGTCTTCAAAGGGTTTGTAATATATTTCATCCGTAGTTAGTATACTGTGCAGCTCTAAACCTGTAGTTTCTCACAAAATCTTGCTTTTGCCTGCTCTCTTTCCTCGTTTTTGGGAGTTCCAGTGCATTAATAGATGGGTGTTTGTCTGAAGAGTCCACCTCTAGGATAATCATATCTCTGCTGATCTGCTCTTGTTAACTGCCCCTGCACCTTTTTTTGTGTTCTTCAACTTGCTGCTAGCAGAAAGGACCTGAACAGTCTCCTCTGTACAGCATGTTCTCTTTAAAATATGGCATCATCATCTTAATCAAAGGACTGCAGGACAAAACAGTTCTATTTCATTTCCCCTCTAATTAGAAGCTATATATTGCATGGAGAAAGCCCAGGCATCCAATGTAGATGTGCAGAGTGATTCACACATTCTCCAGATTCTACAAAAATAAATAGCAATTAATTGTTACTGTGTTCTAGAGAATCTTCCCAAACTGTTTAAGCCAGAAAAATATTGTGACTTGTGTAATACAACAGAGGTGCTAGACGATTTTAATTCTTTTCATTGCTGGACACATTGCTCTTGCTTGAATACTATTTGAGTATTCTTTGTTCTTATAAGTTGTGTACAGAAAAATTCGTGTCTGTCACTAAAGGTGTTTTTTTTTTTTATGCCAACACTAAGTTAAAGAAATTTCTTGTCTAAAATTGAAGAAGAGAATATTAGCACTCATTTTGCAAGGAATCTGTTCTAGTTGCATTTGGGACAGATGCTTAGGAAGTGACATGAGGAAGAAGTGTCCTCTTACAGCTGACTTAATTTTTTTGTCGTTTTCTTCTTTATGTATTGTTTCACCGTAAGCAGTGTGTGGTCTGAAAGAGCAATTCAGCATTTCAGCATGACTGGCTTTTAGGTAGATAAGACTATTTCTGATCCTTTAGACCTCAATGGGATTAAACTGAGCAGTCTTCTACCAATACCAGTTTCTTATGCTAACCTGTAAAATTAGCTAAATGGTAACCCCTGTTGTATATGTTGCCTTACTCTCCAGAGGCAGCTATAGAACTTTCTCTGCTTTCATCTTTGCAGCTATTCTTTGGGGGGGATATTTCACACTAAAGTGAGTTTGGAAGCAAGTCTTATGTCAGTGTTAATGCAAATTTTGGAAAATGAAAGGTGGAATAGTGCTTGAGATGACACATTTGAGAATCTGGGTCATGGGCTGGATTACTTGACAATCCAGTTTCAGTTTTAAAACATGGTGAGGGAAAAAAACAACCTTGTGGAGTAATCTGTGTGTCTCTCTTCTCTCCGCCCCACCTGTTTTTTTTTTTTTTTTTTAATATTAGAAATACTTAGAAAACTATATGAACGTATTAGATTGCCAGTAGTTCCTATGTACGGTGGGTTTCCAGTCAAGTTTCGTACATTTGTTGGAGAACCCATTCCATATGATCCAAATATAACTGCTGAGGAACTGACTGCTAAGGTAAGACAGATTTACATATATATATATTTAAAATATTTACTGATCTGGTAGAAAACACTGGAATATTCTTGTCAAGATAGCAATTCCTGTCATAGAACTAGTTGTAGAAGTTGATGGAATCGTGGTAAATTTTGTACTTGCTTATCTCTAAATATCCCTCCTAAATGCGGGTGCATTGCTACACCTTGCAGATGTTCTAGGCCTTTTAAAGTCAATACTGTACTCTTTGTTTGCTTCAAGAAACAACTTGCTTTGGGGCCTAAGGAAGTTCAGTCATACAAGATTGCTCTGGGCTGCTAAAGAAAGTCATGGGCTTCATCCAGGGAAAGCGTTCTGGATCTTGATCACTTAGAAAATTACCAATGAAGCCTTTAAAATACAGCAAATCTGAGGTCACAAACTGTTGAAATTCCATGCAATGGAACAACTAAAGCTGAATCATTTCATGGCTTTGTACAGTCTGTTTCCATTTCTATTTCCCCCAACTTTTCACCCCAGAAATTAACTCTTTGAATGTTTTCCTTCTTCAGATTTAGGTGGTTTGTAGAGAAGCTTGTCAGGTTCTCATATTCATTCAACTTATGAATAGATTTCACAGCGCAGATATAAAAACGTGTGTGAAGCAGTCAGATTGAGGGCACTGAACCAGCCGTTTTGAAAGCTTCACAGGGGGTCATGTTTAGCGTTCTAAAAACTTCATCTGAAAGATCTTTATTTTTTGACAATGCAGGTGTCAGTTCAGTTTTCTGTCATCACCTGCTTATCCTCTCATTAGATCACTGCAAAATGACTTCTTGAAATGTTTATCTGCATTGTCTTATGCCCTGTTTATGGCAAACTGAGTGCTTCTTCTGGGGGTTCAGTCTGACAGAGCCTCAGCACTGTTGGTTTGCAGAAGCAAATGGGTGTGTTTAAGTGACTTTCAGCCATGCTTTGGAATCTTACATTTGTACACACCCTCGCTTCCTTCTGCCTTAAGGGTGCATTCTACTAGATAGAGCCCATGGAATATGAATCCCCTAGAATCCCACATTGATTTTAATGTGCTTCATCTCAAGTTTCAGACTATGGTATGGTATTCGTTTTCCCATTATGTATAGCAAAAAAAAAAAAAGTGAGCTTAATAGAAGCTTTACTCCTGTAAGGACATTTAGGACATGGACAGGGACCTGCTCCCAGGACTTAGCAATTGATCACTTACTTCACAGGAACAGTGAGAGCTTGTACCAAGAATCTCTTCCCCTTGTTGACCCATGGTCTGCAAAAGCAACAGGTCTCTGTTCTGTCTCATGCCTTAAGAGTTTAATAGTCTGTGCTTCTGTAGACAGAACAGGAAAGTTGCTGTGTGTCTTCACCATAGCTTTTGTGTATTACTGCTTTTCAATGTTCCCAATACAGGTATTATATAATAGAATGGCTGTTATTAACTTCTGGGCCTGCTACATTTTTGCGTGCAAGCGAATAATGTGGTCATATGCAGTTATTTAGGTTTGATCTAAGCATGCTTTGCTGGACCAGTTCCTTTAGGGGACTTGGATGCAGGGATAATTATTTTGTAAAAGCCAAATGTACTTAGATGGGTCACAATTGTGTTTCCAGTGCTGCTTCTGATCCTGTGTAGAAGCAAAATTCTTGCATACCAAGTGTTACTGATGCAAACCTGGGCATAGACAGAAGTTTGAGTTGCAGTACAGTATACAGGTACTGACATGCTTTATAGATCTAGGTCTCTGCTAGCTTACTCCATCACCATTTTACTATTGCGTATCACTAATAGAGCTTGTGAACACAGCTAACACAGATGAAAGATACTAGCTTGCTGGTTTGTTTCTTGGTAGTGATCCCACAGACAAATCATGTGGGCTTAATAATGGAAAAAATAGTATTTTGTGCTTGCAATAGTTCTCCAGTATTTGAAAGGATGAAAAAGAGCCTAGAAATGGTGTTCGTGTGTGAACAATATAAAGATGACTTAATTTGACCCAACCCTTTTCTCTTTCCTTACAGACAAAAGCAGCACTCCAGGCCCTAATAGAAAAACATCAGAAAATACCAGGAAATATATGTAGGGCTTTAATGGAACGATTTCAAACGCGACAGAAGGAAGACTAAGGTCTTCTGAGTAAGCTACTATTTAGTTACAATATTCTTAAAGTCATAAATATGACTTACTCGTTCTTCTAATCATAGTTTTTTTTAAATACTGTCCTAATGATATTGCTGTATATTCTAAGATATAAGACACTTTCCTTTGCTCTTTCCCTTGTCCAATATTGGGCTGAGGAGCCCAAACTTTGTTTGCCCCATTACAAATGATTTAACTTTTGATAAATGCATTCCTATGTTGAAAGTGTTTATGCAAAAATGACACTTAAAGTATTTCTGTTCATAGTCTCATCTTTCTTTTTCCTTTTTTTTTTTTTTTTTCCCGCGTCACCTATGGTTGCTGCTTTAATCTGGATGTTAGACCCAGGAGAGCTAGGGTCTTACTGTCTTAATCATCATCACAGCAAATAAGTTTTATAGGCCAGATTAACTCTACAACACTTATTAAAACTTTCTCTAGGTTATTGCTTTCATGCTGCTGACAAACCTATTGCTGACAGTAGCAGTTAACCTTCTGTGGCCTGTAGAACCTCTAGCTGTGCCTGTAAAACCTGCAGTGAAAACTGTTCGGTTTTACTGGGTTTGCTCAGAAAGCAATGAGTAGAGAGTAGAGAAAAGAACTGCAGTGAACCAAGCAGGTTTGTTACGGAAACCAGTCTGATGTGGAGCGAATCACAACATGACAGCATGGCTGCTATTCCAAGCTGAGCCTTAATGGATATTTACCCTCAAGTACAGTGTTGTCCTGTATACTTCACAGTGATTCTGAATGTGCAAATTCTCCTTCAAATGAATGAACCAAGCACTTAAACTTTAAGAAATGGAAATGAGGGTACTATTTAGTAACACAAGCCCAGAAAGATTTATAATAAAGGAAAGAAAAAATTAATACAACACTCCTTTAAAAAGTGATGGTTCTTTTGAAAAACAGGGTGTGTGTGTGTGTATATATATATATATGCATATATATATATAGTATACATTTAAACTGTTAAACCTCCATATTCTTCAAACATAGTTTTTATGTGAGTTATTAAATCAGGGTTGAGAGGGATTTTCTATGTACTTCCCTCAAGTAAAAACAATTGAATGAACAGGAAGAAGTTGTAGGGTTGGGCTTTTGTGCACTTACAGTAAGTTACTTTTTTTCTTCCCTGAACTAAAGCCTACACTTCTATTATCCCAATAGGAAATATCTGAAATATTTCCTTTGATTGCCAGCAAGTTTAATCTACAGCTCTTTAAAGAGTTCTCAGATACTAATTTGTTTTGGAATGAGGACAAATTCCCTAAGAAAGGGTAAAAGAGTTTTTCTTTATATTATGTGGTCTCCTTTCAATAGTGTTGGGTTTTGACCTTTTTTGACTCTTTTTTTTTTTTCCTTAAAGTAAAGAAGACAACCCCCAAATTTTTAAAAGAGCAGTTGTATTCAAATAAATATCCATTACCCCAAACAATTAAGTATGTGCTTTGGTTTATACTCTTTTTAAACTGTGAAAATCAGTGGGATTGCATAACGGCATCTGGAGGATACCCTACATTAGAATAATATAGACTCTTTCCCATACAGTGATAAATCATGGTTTGAAAAACCCAAAAAGCTTTCTTATTTTATAATGTTGTTGCTTTATATCAAAAGCCTTTTATGCGGTGCTGAATTAATTTTTTTAAAGCTTCATGAAGAATCATGTTGCACCAAAGCAAATGCCCATTCTGAAGTTTTAAAAAGTATCAAAGTTTTTATTTGAAGGCAAGATTGTCCTTTAAATTTATCAGAATGTATTTCAAAAATATTGTGTTCAAACAGTGTATCATTAAAACTGATAATGCCAAGGTGTCACGTTGGAGTGCGACATAGGTATGACTTTTGTTTTTGATATCTATCTTGAGGAAAATGTAAATCAGTCTGTGTTGTGAAATTGTCAAAGGCAGCTGAATGTAATTGAGTGTTGAGGTTGTCTGTATGTAAAAGAAAACTCGGTTTAAAAGTTTCCAGTAGGCGTGAACAGACCTTTTGTGATCTGAGATTTTGTAAAATTTATTTTGCTAAATGTGGGATATTTGATGCAATTTTTGTCCCTTGAAGTATTGAAAGATGAGTATGAAAAATGAAGGGCAGTATTGCAACTCTTTAAGTGTTTGTACTTGTATAGGCCTTTCATATTTATTTCTATATATAAAATTGTATAGAAGACACCTTTCAAATAAAATTGACAGTTGGAACAGGTTTCTGAGGTTTTGTTGTGTTTAAACTAAATGAAATTATACATGGCCTGTCCTGCTGAACCTTTATGTACGTAATACCCTTGAAAAGTTCTTCCTGCCTAGTGCTTGAATAAGGGGTGGAAGGATCAAAGACCAAAAAGGAATGAATTAAAGGGAAAGTAATTGAGGCAACAGTGGAAAACAGGACAAAAATCCCATAAGGAACAAGGTCTGAGTTTTAATAGTTGTAATCAATATAGTAGGAGGCCTTAAGAGGCACTGCAATACCACCAAGATTACATTTAAGATTCCACAATAAGAAATAAGTCATAAATACTGACTAATAGGATTTATTTGTGCAAGTAGGGTAGATAATCATTTGCACACCCAATCTCATTGAGAAGGAGGGGGGGACAGATCTGGAGACTTACACAAACAGGATTACAAACTACTTTTAGCTGATTTGGTTTACTGCGTGTTAGGCAGAAGTACTTAAAGGAAAATTTCACAGCATTAGACTAGACCACTGATTACATGATTAGCCTTTGGATATGCTGAAGACTTTCCAGATTTCTCCGTGCAAACAGCATAACCAGGATGTGCATTTTTAGGTTGTTTGGAAGTAGGAATAGAGTGACTGCTGTACTGATAGGTATTTGTCATTATCTCTCAGCAAGATAACAAACCTCCTACTGGCCAATTTACTGTCCTGTTGTGTAACGGCAGAGCTCAGCCTGGCCATCTATTATTAGGATGCTTTCATATGAAATTAATCACTGAAATGCAAGCTAGAGCAGTTAATCAGCATTGTCAACACAATTGTGCGATTCATCTTGCACTGGGTTTGCTGCACAAGTATACCATTATGTTGCTTCATCTTGTTACTCTGAAGAGAAAGATACAGTTACGGTGACACTTAACTTGTTAGCTCTGCAGTGCTTAATCCCTATTAAGCCTGTCGTACCAACAGGGTGCCAAAAGTAAATGTGCTTAGAACTGCTGCATGAGTGTAATAGCACGGAAGATGTATATTAAGAAAGATAATGCTCCTAAACATTTCTGCTGAAACTTCATGAGACTATATGATGCCACTTATTTTCTTAGTTCTATTCATCTCATTTCTACAAAGGTCTTTGACAATACAGACCAAAGATGCTAATTCCCTTTTAAATATATATATTAAAAATACATTATATAATTAATTATATAATATATATTAATATATATAATATAATAATTATATATAATTAATATAATATTATATATATAAAATATATATTTAACATTCAGGACTAGCCAAAATGGATGGTGGTCTCAACGCGAATTATTCTTCTCCTCATGGGTTATTCACAGTATTTGCTTGTTTGCTTTCCTTAAATAATTTTGTTTTGCACAGACTGTTAATAACAGACTATCAATATCTTGGCTTTTGGTCACTACATACATTGAGTGATAATATCAGATGTTGCCTCCTGAAACGTTGTTTAATTGTTATAGTGATCTCTCCGTGTCAAAAAATTGCTTAAAAAAGTGTAATGGAGGGAGAATTTTTCTTAAACAAAAAAGCTTACTTATGCACATATGAAGTAGGTGCAATACTTCTCTCCGCACTAGGAAATTGAGTCAGCTGTTATAGAAACGAACCTACTCTACCAGGCCTTGTGTTACAGCCACCACATGTGAGCAAGACCACTTTAAATTTCTTTTGAGTACTTCTGCCTAACACACAGTAAACCAAATCAGCTAAAAGGAATCTGACAGCAAGACTGTCCATACAGCTTACTATAACTGCAGAAAGTGCAGCATAGTTCTTCAAATTACGTTTGGCTTCTGTTTGCTAGCTAATTTCATTGCATGCTCTGGAAACAAGAGATGCCAAAGTTCTAATAAAATAGAGAAAATCTTAAGTTTAAAAACATATATTAAAAAGCATTAAAGTTGCAAGGCAAGAAACTGAACTATTTTTACCTAGTTCCTTTTAACAAGAAACAATTTACTAAACATCAGGGTGGTCAGGAATTCCTAATTTCATGCCATCTTTACAGGGAATATGTAGCAGGTGAATTGGGGTGATTCCTGCTGCAGATATACCTGATCTTCATGTATCCCAGACTGGTTTTTACTCTTTTTTTTTTTTTCCCAGTAGTGGTTTCGTACAGCTGGGTCTGTGCTGTGCCCAGAGCAGTTCCAGTGCTTCTTCAGTTACTACGTAGGCAGGAAGAGAAGTATGGAGCCCAATGGGTATTTGTTAGTTCTCTTTTTGATCTCTTTGAAGTCCACCAAAGACACCTAGAAACGCTTCTGAACTCCTATTCGAGCTGCTGTGATGGAGCTGCCAGTTCTCCAGACACGTCTTTAATGGTCAGATTTCATACCTTATGGTATGAAAACTACTTTCATCGTGGATCCACCAAAACTTTAACAGTGCCCTGTCCCTTCTGAAATGTATTCATTTTCCTTTGTGTCTATCGTCCATTGGATTAATTTTCTTAACCAACTGGCATAGCAGCTGAAGGCTTGTGTGGTCGATTTTTTTTTTTCCTGTAGATTTCCACATTCCAGACAGAGTTTTTGGCATGTTGAACTTGCTTTGTGAGAACGAGCTTGAGGGAAAAGGCTTCCTGCAACTTGGCTCAATCTCTAAAGGCTGTGAATGAGAAATATGAAACAAGGCCTACAAATGAAACAAGCACACCCAAACCCCAAACTGGCTTTGGAATCCTAATTCTGGATAATCTTGAGTCACATTTAGAGAAATAAAGCAGCCTGGCCCCTTTTTCTCCTTGCAAAAACCTTCTGCTGGCACAGAAACATAGCAGATCTGGTGTTATTTTCAAGACTGAACTTGCCATCTGAGTTGAGCCGTGGCAGGGGGGATTTTGGAAGGAGCAGCCTCAGGAGAAGGCCTGGCCACCCCATGCTCAGTGGCTTGAGTACCCTCAAGTATCTTGCTTGGCCCAGGGCTGGCTCAGGTACAGCTGAACAGATACTAGAAATTACAGCTGAGGAGATAATTTAGTTAAATTCTGGTCTTTGTTTGTGCACATCCCCCCACCACCTTTAAGATCCCCGTACAGAGCAAACCTTACAAGGGAAAGCTGCTGTTCTGACAAGTGAAAAAGCGTTATATAAAGAGCCTCTGGTATCTTCTGTCATACATACAGCATCCACAAACACCACTTCTGGGAGGTAATAAGGCTTCTGCATGGCAGCTTTGATAGATGAACTGACAGATGCTCTTATACTACGTAAATTATTCAGCCCTTCTGGTGGAGCATCTGGGCTGCACGTGGACCTAAGTTAGGCTGAACACACCAGTTTCAGCTCGCTTTGGTTGCTCCATGCACGGTGCCTCATTATTTAGTTTTTCAGTGCTTTCCTCATGGCACAGTGGATGTACAGTTTGGCAAACATTTAAAATTGGAAGATTGATTTTGCTGCTGTCTGCACAAAGGTAAGCGGAGCTCAGCATGTAGGTGGCTAAGCACCCACCAGTGCCCAGAAAAGCACTGAGAAGGGTAATGTGAATAGAGTTGGCTGAAAAAGGCAGACAGAAAATAGCCAATGCAGTGCATTAATCAGTCTTTTTTTTCAGTTTCTTACCTCTTAACATCTTCTGACTATTAATGGCTACAGGACCAGATACTATCTAATCTTATTACTTAGGCAGCAGCGTATGTATGTGTGTGTGTGCACGCGTGATTCCCTGTTTCATCTGTATAAACAGGAACGTGGGACCTACTTTAGCTACTGTTGCAAGACAAATAGCAGACCATTATTATTCAATCCGCCTGCTACTTTTGAGAATGTCAAGATGATATCTTTCCTGCTTGCTTTGTCATTATTTTGCTTAATCATTTTTTATTAGCTTGTGGACTAAGTAGTTTCTGTAGATGTGTTAATTTTTAACAGACCATCTCTTCAAACAGCAAAACATGGGCCATACCATGACAGCAAGCAAATAATGGTTCCTGGATTATCAGGCACATTACTGTAAGTGTAGGAACTAAGTCTTTAGGGATGTTTTCATCAACTGGGAGGTTGCACCTCTGAGGATTTGGGCCCCATTTCCAGTGTCTAAAATGGACAGCATCCGTGTTAGCAGCATGCTCGCATCAGGACAAAGCCTGAAATACTCAGGTCCCAAAGTACAAATATTTGCAGTAATGGTCTTCCTGAGCACCAAAGTAACATACAGAGGAACGGCAGGTTCATACAGAGGAACAGCAGGCTCAACAATGAGGGAAACAGACACTCAGACATAAGGGACTGTTGGCTCCTGATGGAATTTCACCCAGAGAGGTGGGATCTCTTGAAAAAGACTGATACTCTTTTGTCAAGGTTGTCCTTCAAAGGAGTTTTATTTCCTTGGCAAGCTGTCCTGTTTCACCAGTCACTCATGCTTTCCAGGGAGGTGCCAAGCAAGAGATGGCAAAGGAGACACGAAGAAGGAAAATGCATGAGCCTGTAGTGTCAGTTTTTTGGGACAGAATGAGAATGTGCTTCCATCAAATTCAGTCAGATTTAACATTAAATTACTGGGAACAGCAACTATTTTGCAACTGGGGAGAAGAAAAGGTATTTGGCTGAGCATTGGTAGGATGCATCGGAAGGTGGAAGTGATTCATCCCAATGTAAATGCCGTCGCTGGGGTGGGGCAAAGTCAAACTGAAGATGTTCAGCAGGTGATGGCAGCTCTCTGAAATAAATAAATCAAATGGAGAAAATACGACTGGCTCCATGTAATTCATATGCTGGTGAGCCAAGTTTCTTTTCCTGGGATCCCATATGGTTCTGTGCGTGTGCTGGATTCACCTTTTATTTCAGCAGAAAAACCTGAAGGTCAATTTCTCACAAGAATCCACTGACATTACAAGAACACATCAAAAATGGAAACTCTTGATCCTCCTATCCTCCTGAGTTATTTTCTTTTTTTTCTTTTTTCTTTTTTTTTCCCCCCTCACATCCGTTTTGCCTCTTAGCTCAGTGAGCAGTGCTGCCCCTCACCAATTTCTGCTGTCCCCAGCACAGAAATGGATTAATATTTAGCAAGGCAGGTTTTCTTAATCTTGAAAAACTGTCAAAATGCAAGATGGCTCAGTGATGCTCAGATAGTGCAGTTGTGCCCCCTTTTTAAGATGAAAGGAAAACTTGTTTTATATGCCTGATCCTCGATGTCCTTTGCCCCTTGGGTGCTTCTTTCATACTTACAAATACAGAAGCAATAACTCCTAGCATGGAAAAACACAACATTGCATCACTTTTTCAGGCATCCAAGGGCAAACAATGGAGGGATCTTTGCATGGGGAAGTTTACAGTATAAAACTGGATGATTTGCAAACATTTTGGCTGTTTTTTTCTTCCCTCTCCTCCCCCAGGCATACTGGCTGAAAGTTTGCAGCCAGCATTTCTAATGTCAGAAACAATGAGGTCATGAGAATTTAAAAGCATTGCTGCCTTGGCACGGGTGGGAAACCACACTGCTGAAGCAGAGCTGAATACTTCAGCTGAGCTTTGGGCTTTAATACCAAATCCTATGTTCACGTCCTGGCAGCATGCAGGAAGAGCTCAGGTCAGGGCTGCATAGCAGGTAAAACAGCGGCGATGCAAACTGGCACGCGAGAGGAAAGCTATTCACGCAGCCTGATGTGGACTGAAAACGCCAGCACCAAAGAGCCCTCTTTGCAGCTGCTGCTTAAAAACTGGACATGCAGGACCTGGGAAGTGCCAGGACACAGCACACTGCCTGTCTAGGGGTAGGCAGCAGCTGACGGTGCCCAGCTCCATTTCTCAGCCTCCCTGCTACACCTGTCCAGCTGTGTCTCCTTTTGTATGGTCTGATCTGGACACTTACACCTTCATCTCTAGGCTCTGTCTTTGCATATTTGTCCTATAACTCGAGGCGTTTGTAAGAGAAATAGCAAAAAGATCTTGAGACCAGAAGCTGCTCTGCTTTCTTCCCACTGCACCAGATGCCTTAATAAGAAGTAGATCATCTATTAAGAGATCTGGCTTCCTGTGTGAATTCAAATGACACCTCTTCAGAACTTCTTTTGAATCGAGGTAGTAGATAATGCAGAGCAAATTATTGCTTCTGATAACTCAACTTTCAGAGAAACGTCAGATAAATTCTTCAAGGCAAACTGTAATGAACACAAGGCTTTTATGTTCTTCCAAGATTTTTTGTTTTTCTCGAAGGCTGCCCTGTTTTTTCTTCTTCTTCCTTTAGGAAATGTGGGAGCTGTGATCTCAAAATATGTTGCATGGTACACACAAGAAAAAGTACTCCAAAGGATAAAAGTGCTACCAAACGCTTCCCTTCCTACTTTAATTCTGCTTCAGGCAGAAATAGAAACAGAGCATATTATCTCTATGCACAGGAAGAAGCATCTTGTGGCATAGTATGCTGGTGAAATGAATTATCTATGCAAGAAAAGTTAATTAAGTAAAAGGTTTTGTGAGATCTGTATTTAAAACAATATTAAAAGAAGTTAAAAATGAGGTTTCTAGTGTACCACTTGTTTGCACTACCAGCGAAATGCCATAACTGATTGGAAATAGCGTGCAGTGACTTCTCAGCCACAGCTCGGAGGGGATGTGCCACACCAGAGCAGATCAGATCATCTGTCTATATTGCCATGTAAACCAAGGCACGCACTGGTGAGGACTGCTTCAGATAATGGGTAAAAATTCTGGCAAGAAGACTTGCCCTTTTGCAATTCCATGGGGTTCTGTAACAGATTAGACACACACACACCATGCAGCAGTCTTATCCTAGCAATCTGTACAGGGAAACTGAAGACAAGTTTTGTTTTGTAATTCTTTCTGTAAAAAAGCCTCACAGAGATGCTCTACAGGGAAGAAGAATTATTTTCCATGCTAGATTAATATGTCACTTTAATGAAATCCTGTCCCAGTAGGGTGTTGAAGAAGACATTATCACTGAAATCTGGGGGAAAGCATCATCCAGCCTCATACCTTGCTATCACAGAGTAACAATTTGGGATAAGGTGATGTGTCCAAATATAAAAATCTACTACCAATACACAAATAGAATAGCGTTGGATAGTTATAACTTTAAAGATCAGGTGGATCAGATATTAAAGCAAAAGCTCATCTGAAACTTGATTAATTATTAGCTACAAGTCACACACAGCAGCTCATGCTTTAGAAAGATATGACTGTAAGGCATGTTTCTTCTTAACTGCCAACACTCTCCTGCCAGCTGTTGGTTGGGGCAGAGCTCCCTCTCCCCAAGAGCTGTGACCCCTGCATGGGCACCAGGGCTTCTCACTGGAGACAAAACAGCCCATTTCCTCCTTTATACCGTAAGACTTAACTTAAACTTCAACATCATTTTTCCTTTACAAACTCATAAAAGCCTGCACTGAGTATGCTGCTCACATGGGTATGATATTTGGAGATGTTGATTAAGGGTTACCCTTAAGGTATGCTATACGCTTTAGGCTATAACGGCGTTTAAGCACACAGCAATTATTTACGTTCCTTTGGAGGCTTAAAATGCCTCTACAGGAATAGTGAGTGTTCTAGCCCATTATGGGCCAGCAGAGAGTCCTCATTTCTAATTTTATTTTTGTTTGTTTGTTTTTTAGATTTGAAAATATGGGCGAAGTTGAGTGACACATAAAAGTCAAAGAAATTGCAAGTCAGCACAATGGATCCTGGGAAGAAACCGGAGGCAAAAGGTGACACTACTCTAACCAGTCAGAGAAGTTGTTCTGGGGATTAAGTTTCCTGCCTTTATCAGGACATTGGTAGGACACACCTGAGGACATGAGACCTCTGATGAAGTACCACACAGGTACAACGTAACCTCTCGCACTGCTGCACTGGCACAGCCCGCTGGAATCTGAATCATCATGAGAAGGTGACAGTGTTTGAAACATAGACACTACAGATGGCAAGCAGCCCCAGGCAAAAGCAAATCCCCAAAGAAAAACACACAAAAAAGCAAATACCGGAGACAAACAGGCCTTTAAAATAAATGAATGAACAAACAAACAAAAAAGAGAAAGCCTTAAAGAGAGACCCTTGGAAAAGTTACAAAAAAGATTGTTAAGAACAAACAATGCAATAAGGACAGGGTGAATTGCATAATGCTGCCTGATCCATCTAAGGGGAGCCTCCAGATGTTCTCTGTAACCCTCACTTAAGTACAAATTGTGAAATAGCTAGTTTGCTGTTGAGTAGCAGAGTGAGAAAATTAACACTGTCTGTAATCTAGACAGCCAAGACAAAGCTAGAATGGTGCACAGGTATCGGGGGAACAGCACAATTACTTACTTGGTAGAATTTGCTTCAGAGCATGTTTCAAAATTAGCTCATTATTCATGACAACGTCTTCTTTCACAGGGAGACGCGAGTTGTCTCATCAAGAAAATGCAGCTGGTGGGTGCAGGAGTCAAAGCTTATTTCTCCAAAAGCATCTTCTAATGCCACTGTACATTGAGACACTTTGGATATTCAGTTTGAAAAACAATGGCCACATTTTTCAGAGCTACTGAGCATTGCTGGGTCCCATCTGAGAGGACCAGAACTGCAGGCCCTGACCACCCTCCATAACGCCAGGGTAAGCTCCAGCTAAACCTTCTTTCCTGCAGACAGACATCACTGCCCAGTGACCTTTTTTGTTGCTGATTCCAGGTGGAAACAAGCATCCCTGCAGAGCACTGTGCAAGACGAGAGACTCAATAATGGACTAAGCTGGAGACAGACAGAGACAACCTGCAGTAAAGGCAGATGCTTCTGGCACCAAGCCAGTGCTCAGACGACTTTCCCCTTTTTTATTGATTTCTGCTTCCAACAATGGAGTTGATCAAATTCCAAATTGGGACTCCTATGAACTTTACAGACACAGGAAATTTAAGGTCAATACAAGATTAACTTGCTTAAAACTATGAGATAGTTTGGAGATGAACTGCAGGAGCCGTAATAATCCATTAGCTCAATTTCAATTTATTTATAAAGCTAAAGTACTTAGGCTTCTCCCTCCATACTTTGGGACATTATCATTGATCTTTCCCTCTCTAATCTGGTCTACTTGGTTAATAATGCCAGTCCTGTGAGTGCCTGTGGCATTCACACAGCAGTGGGAAACACTTCCCACGCTT
The DNA here is from genome assembly GCF_964211835.1 of Anser anser. NCBI lineage: Eukaryota > Metazoa > Chordata > Aves > Anseriformes > Anatidae > Anser > Anser anser. Next base: position 40,922,765 of record NC_139721.1, read on the forward strand.
ATTGATGTGCTCATGGCAGTACAGTTTATGCTCACAGCACTTAACAAGAACCCAACTGAAAATAAATGGCTTGGTTATTGGAAGACCCACTAAGTACGAGCATCGCTTTGTCTTTAGTTTTGTGTGTAGCCTGTGAATGAGAAATCTTTCTATCTTGGAAAAGCCTACTGCTTACGAACAAACATGAAGTCTACGATATGCATGGTCCAGTGTGCAAGATGAATGCAATGGCACACAGGTAAAAGATGCCTGTCTGGTCTATCTGGCTCTACATGCTCTGGAGCTATGTTTTTGTCAGTAAATTGAGTTCTCTTCCCCCTTTCACAGTGAAAAGAAGCACTGGTGAGCACAAAAGAATAACATTAATGTAAACTAGTTTAAGTAGGTATTACTGTGTGAACAACCTACTTAAGAGTGTAGTGTACGTTAGAGCTCACTAGCCCCAAAACATGCCAGACAGCAGGTTTCCAACCCGTCTTTACATCAAGTGCACTTTTGGTTCTGTGCTTGACCCTGGGTCTGAAGTACTCCCACAGCAAAAATATTATACAGTGTAAGTACTTTCCTGCCTCAAGTATATAGCACAGAAGTCATTGAATAAATGCATTTTGTCGCTGTGCAGTATACAGGAGAACTTTCCATCTCTTGTTGGGCTTTCCAAGATTCCCATTGTGGTGGTAGGAAGGCACAGCTCCTTCCCATACACATAGGTCTCTGGGTACTTTATGAGCAGTTAATATTGCTCATATGAGCTAAGTAAAGTAGGAGAAAAAAACATTCTTGGATAATTTTGCCTAGGCATTTTTTTTTTTTTTGTTATCAAGTCCCTATATTTAGTGTTTTGTTTGTTTGTTTGTTTGTTTGAGCATGTTTTTCTACAGGAACCATAGCCATTTCTCTCCTCTTCTAAGGCAGGAGAGGTGACAACTGTTCTGAATAAGCACCGTTCAAGCAACTTGCAATTTTTTCTCTGTTTCTTTCCTTTGTTAAGAATCTATTTAAAACGTCTGCTATCTTTGCTTAGCTCAGAAAGAATTTGCTTTGCTTCTCTCATGTGGAAAGTCTACATTTAAAACATTCTGGAGGAGACTTTTGCCTGAGAGGTTAATAGTTTGCCTAGAAACATGTCAAGTAAATCCCTTTTACCCCAAGGTAACTAGTCCCACACCATGGCAGCTACCCACCCACTTAATGCTTTTTCACCTCATGAATTGTATACTTATGGGGTGTCATCAAATGACTTTACAGTGCTCAAGACTGTGGTTTTGATGTCTTCTGCCCCCTGGTTCACATGATTAGTTAAGAAATTTTTTATGAGTTTCTTTCGTTCTGGATTCTACTGGTTTCTTTGGTGGGGAGTCACAGAATTACAGGGACAGAGGATCTAGGACTCCTGTGACAGTAGGACAGTTACCATTTGTGTTGCTGGGCTGCTGCTTCCCTGTTGCACTTTGCCAAGCTACAAGCTATATGTGAAAAACAAAACCTTGAAGAATCCATCAGTCACATGTAATCACCATGTGCTGTCTGTCAAATTCAGTTACTCAACATATATATTTATATATATATATGTTTCCTCTCTTTGAACTCACGCTAATTATTAGTTGCTGCTTGGTGGGTTGTTTTTCCCAGGTCTCCCTTTCTTGGTCACCTAAGAGAGGCCGAGAAGAAGCATCTAAGGAGTGGGAGCATGGCTAAGGGGCAGAAAGGCTGAGAGATTTGGGTGCTGTCCTTTGTTGCATAAACTCCAGGTGCTGCCTGGGGTGACATTGCACACCCGAATGTGGCAAAGAAGTCCAAGAGGACTATTAAGACCATTGGTAGTGCAGGCAAAGTCAGAACAACTTGTGTAATAATCTAGTAATTAAAGCACTTGTGCAGGAGGCAGGAGTAGAAGAAACTAAACCCTCCTCAACCCTAGGGGGTTTGAACACAGGAAGATCAAGGAAGTTGCTTCTTCTCTGGTGTTTTCCCAATTACCATGCTAAGGACAAGGCTGGGTGAGGCCCAAGGCCCACCTCTCCCTTGCCCATCACCCTATCGGGCTCACTGCACAGTAAATAGCGATGCTTTCAGGAGTCTGAAAGGAGAATAAAAGCAACAGAGCACCATCTCCTGTTCTCTGTGAGCAGTGGCTTTCTCAAGTAATGGAGGGGTTTCTGTCCTGGCTTTCTGCACTGTTCACTCTTTCTGTATTCATTGTGGTTGAAATGTTTCAAGAACCCCAAGAGCAGAGTCCAGAACTCTTCCCCTCGCCTAGGGAGCACCCCCACTGTCCAGCAAGCAGGGTCAGGCTCCTCTTGCTTCTCTCTCCACGGTGCTGTGGACCCCCAGGGATTAGTCAGGGAGTCTGGCCCCATGCTGGAGAGCACTTAGGCCCTGAGGGCCAAGGAGCAGGGAGGGCCTGCTGGCCTGCCCGCTGGGCAAGGGCAGCTTTTTGGGAGGTCTTCCTTCGAAACACCATTCAGGGCCCTGACCTCAGTGGCTGGAGCACCCTGCTCTGGGTGAGGTGGCCATTGGGGTGTCTGGTGGTTCCTCAAGCTCCCTGCTGTGACAACACCAGTAAGATTGTCGCACCACTCCTGTGCTTAGGGATAGTGCTCCTGTGACAGTGTGGCTTATATCATAGAATAATTAATGGAGGGAAGGGTCTCTGGAGATCATCTGGCCCAACCCCTAGTCCAAGCAGGGCCAGCTTTGCTCTTGTTTGATAATGTCAGAAGCTCAAAAGATGGCATCATTCGCTGACCCACCATGGTAGAAGAGTTTTAAGAAAGACTCTAGAGCCATGGTAAAATGACCACAGTGTACTTTATTTAATGATTTTGGTACCTTGTGTTGCAATAAAATAAAAAAAATCTACAAAATCCAAATATATAAAATTTTCAAGTTTTCCTTTTAAGTTTTACAAGAAAAATCAAGTTGTAACCAAGGAAATTTGTTAGTATGAAGCACTACTTTCAACTTCATTTCATCACAAATTGCAACTTACTTAACAGACCAAAAGAACTATGGTACTGCAGTACATCAAATACTTCACACACTGTGTTCTTTACTATAGCACATGTAACCTCTGCCAGGGAGACAGCGGTCTCTAGCCAATAAAGACACTCTTCACAATCTGAACTCTAAAGGAATGTTTGTATACATGGAATCAGAATATATATATTTACAGGAAGATTTTTTTAATAACTATTTTGATTCTTCATTTCAAATAAAATACCAAATACATTTTTACAATGTTTACAAGTCAAAGCACAAGTTCAGCAATGATTATCATTCACCTCAAGTCACTGTGCTTGTACTGGGGGGATATCTACACTGCTCCATAAACACAGATGTGATCTTCCATAACTTCATTTCCGCAACAGCGACTAAGGAGTATAAGCACAGTAACAATTATTTTAGCACAATCAGTGTATAATGCAACAGTTTACAACAGAGAACTGAGAAACTATTGGTCCATTCTGTTCAATTTGCTGTTTATCTGCCAACTGTTACGTTAGTTGTTGTCACATAAATTGTGTACAAGATAAGAGTTAATTAACACAACTTGAATAGGAAAGAGCACACATTTTTTAAGGCAAATTAATAAGCAGCTTATGGTGTTTTTCATTAAACTATACCCCAACAGAACCTAAAAATAAAATGTATGTTCTGCAACTGTCAATAATTATGTCTTGTTAAGTTGTTCTCCTCTATAAATTGATCAACATGGCTTTAAACCTGGTTATTCAAAATGGAAAGAACTCCTCCCCCCCAAATCCCCAAATATAGAAAGTGCATGACTTTTTATGTGCCAAAACAAAACAAAAGGCAGCTGAGGTAGTTAGATGTAAAATGTATTTACGAAAAATAACTGAAAACTTAAATCCAGGACATATACAATAAAAATCCACCCCTTTGGAATTAATTTTATATCGTGCAACAACTTAAAACCAAGCAGGAGTCTTTATGATTTCTGAACAAAACAAGAAAATGATTTTAGTAATAATAACATAGGAATGAACACGGAATATACTACTGGAATTTGAATTTCAAGTATTTGAGTCTATTTGCATGTGCATTTTTTTTTACAGGCTTTTTGTATTGTTAGGAAGTCATTTACTTTTTATCAGGCATCACATAAGATCTGGTCTACCTCTGGGACTGCAGCTCCTGCAAGGCAGATATACATCACGAGTGCCTGAAGATGCATCACTGCCTGTGCCCAAAGACACCACCATCTCAGCTTGAGTGAACTTCTACGCACCCATCCTCCACTGAGGCCACCCGAGAGTTACAGGCCCAGGGGTCCCGTGCCTACGTCTTGTGGGGACTGATAGGATAGATGTTCTGGAGGCATGCCTGGGATGTTCCCACATGTCTGAATCCGCAGGGGACATACACATGTGATAGGGATCCCCTCTGCCAATGTTCCAGCACATTCTGTGTAAAACCCAGCCCAAGCAGGTGGCAAGGCAGAGCAATGGGGCCACCCAGTTGCACTGTCCCAAGCACCATGCTCCCCGAAGAGAAGATCAGCCTGCACCTTGGACCACAGAGTATCTCCCCTTGGACCTCCCCACACTCACCCAGCACTACTGCCTATCAGGAGGCATGGTGGCCTTTTCTTATCTGGCAAGAGGGCTGGTGACCTCCCTCCTACAGCCAGGAGACTCTCTGAGGAAGTGCTGGCTTGAATCTACCCAGGATGAGCAGGGATTTGGGCCTGCACCTTGGTCCTGAAGCTCTGGCCAACAGCTCTGGCACAGAGACAGCCCTGGCTTTCCCTTCCAATTCCTGCCTGACCACAAGAGCGAGGCAGCTTTCTCTACCTAAATGCAGAGCTTGTCTGCAAGCACAAGAGGAGACTGCAGGCTCTGGAAATGAATTTCACAAATAAGCCTATTTCTAGGAGACAGGCCAAGTTGGAGATATGTTCTTCTTGTCAATAGTGGCCACCTAATTAATTCATCCCCTTATCGAATGTGCATTGTGCTGGTTCTTGTATGCCCTGCTGTTGGATCCCACTGCTGATCCCTGCAACAACACTCGCACATGCAATTTGGAGTCATGAATTCTGCTCTTGGCACCTGACTTTGAGAAAATCACAGAAAGGAGCATCAAAAACTTATTTTTATTTTTTATTTTTGTGATCGGCCTGTGAAAACATAAGGTTTATACTTCTGACATGTGTGTATATCTTTTTTTTTTATAACTTATAAAAGAGAGAAATGTATCCGCGCCTTCTTTGATGTTTGTGTTCTATTAAAAAAGGAAATCCTGAAGCTCTTTTTAAAAGTTTTTTCTTTCTTTCCTGATTTTACTTTCTAATCTTCCTGTATTTTGGTGATGATTTTCAAAAGTAATGTGTGGTTTTTCCCAACTTCATTTCTGGTGCCCAAAATGAGGAATCACTGATGTTCAAAGTGTGTTGAACCTAAAAAATAAGATGGCAGAGTAAAGCCACCAGTAGTTGCCAATTACCCTTGCACACTCTGCACATCGTGGCCTTTAATTTTTCCTACTTTTGTCACAGAACTAAGGGGAAAACTAGAGCACTGGAGTGCAGCAAGACTTCTTGGGGCAGTGTGGTATTGCAGCTTCCCCCAAAATGCTTGTCAGGGGCTCCTGCTCAGTTGCTCAGTTATATTTTTTTAGGGAGTGGGAAGAGGGGAGGGAGGGGGATTGTGGGAATCTCAGTTTCTCAGAGAAGGCAAGGCTTTATTGTTTTATGTAAACCTAAGCAGAAAAAGGTAGCCTAATTTTGGAGGGGAGAGAAGTGTTTTTCAGGCCTTCATAAAACCCAAGATGCTAAAAGGCACACCTTTGAAACAGCTGGAAAAATGTTTTTCCTCGTGTGAAACAACAGTAAAGGCAATCCTTTGTTTTTCCCTCTGCATATCAATCTACAAAGGACAGAAAACTGCAACTGGCATCTTTGAGGACTGCATTGCACCAGCTAATAAACTTGTTTCTGTTCTTAGCACTAACCTCTAAGGACTAGGCATCCAGCTTGATGTTTCAGTGTTTTTGTATTTAATTCTTCATCTAATCCTTCACTGCTTTATAACTTTTATTCGCTGCCTTTCCTTTTCACAGTGGTAGGCTACAAACACCACCCACAAGTCTCAGCACTCGAAGGCAGCATCTGCGCCAGGAAGAGGCAGACCCTCTCCCCATCACCAGGTCAGCTGGGTCAGTGGCAGCCACTGGAGAAACTGGAATGAAAGAGGATCTGCCTGTACCTGCCTGACCCTACCCTCTTGTCGTTGAGGTGCCCCTGTCCCTGCCTTGTGGGATCCAGCACTGAAGTCTGAGATGGGGTTGATTGGGATCCGAGTGCTAGATCAATTTTCACTGGTGCCAGTCGTGAAAGGTAGGATGCACAAGTGTTGGGAAGGGCTGGCGTGGCAGACTGGTGGGCGGACCAGGGGGACTCCTGCCTGAGCTTAGATTAAAATTTTGCCTCCCCAGCTTGTCACTTTTTCCCCTGCTGCCTGAAAGCCCAATGACTTAGGCTTTAGTGACATATGGATTTTTCTTGAAATTGAAACGTGTACTTTGAAGGATACTTTTTTTCATATAAAATATTAAAATATTATTAATACCTTAATAAGACATCTGAAAATTTAAACAGCTATTTAAATTTATTCTGGAACCCAGCCAGGTGTTTTGGACTCATCCAGTGACTCACGGAATTGGAAGACCTAGAAATGCTTTATTATTATTTCCAGTGGACTATTTTTTAATACAAAGCCTGATATTCCCTCCCCAGATATTTTCTTTGACTTAGCCTAATCAGAATTGCATGGACAATGACTGACACTTCACTTGGTAGTGGAGTACAAGTGAGCTGTAAAATAGTGACTGAAGAGATTCCTTAAAAATAAATGTCATCTGGATAGGCATTGTGAAATTTGAAAGCGAAATGCACACATGCTTACTCCTGGGGCTTACTGGAGTCTGTTAAAGGTGAAAGCATCTATTTGCTATGGAGGACCTTCTAGCAAGCCCTTTATGACTATAAACTGTCTATAATAAAGGCAAATCACAGTATAATGAATGCTCCTGTCCAATATGCTGGTGTAAGTGTGACTTATTGATATGTTCACCAGGCAGAATTTCTTTATCGGTCCTTTGAGAGTGCCTTTTGTTGTTGTTGTTTTATTTATTTATATTTTTGCTTAGCTGTAGACCATTCAAGAAGGTTTTGTAAGCACAACTGTACAACTGTTACCAAGTCTGAGTCTTTCAGGATCATTTGTCTCACATGAAATTGCTTTGCAAGGCTCACTAGTTTTACTAATGAGGGGTTGATGATCTGAAGAACAAACTTTGAGCTGTGTACCTTAAGAGATGAAAGGTGGAAGCATGTACAAATTAGTTAGCCTTATCTGACTGTACATTTTCATATAATGACTGGAGAGTACGCTCTTTAATTGCTACGGAGTTTATTAATGGTTTTTGTAAGAATCCATTTGGGATGTGTAGAGAGGAAAGGCTGTTCCGATGTGAATTAACTAACATTCTCCTCACACATAGCAAATTCCATAAGAACAATATACAATGAGGAAGAGCAATTAAAGATTTTTGTTTGTTTGTTTGTTTTTTATGTGTGTGTGTATCAATTTCATTTTTTTTCTTTTTTTTTTTTTGGATGGGGGGTTGTTGCTGCTGTGTCTTTTGGTTTTGTTTTATGTATTTATTTATTTATTTTGAAATAAAACAAGATTGCAGAGAGCTGCACAAAGTTTTAAAGCACAACTGCACCCTGGAAAATTACTGTAAAATCAGCACATTAAGGAACTTTGTTTATTGCATCTCAGTGGTATCCATGTCCAATGCTTGCAGTGAGAAGGTGACTCTCACATTTGCTAATGCTCTGGGTCAAATCCAGAAGTCAGACTGGGCTTTGCACGGATCTGCAGCATGACAAACAATTGTTAAATTAGCATTTGATTAAAAATGCAGGTAATGAACATGGGAACAAGAAGAGAGCCAGCTTCCATTGCTGAGATAGCCTTATACATGGAAAGGCACCTGCAGGAAAATACAGTGATGCTCATTTGTTAGAATAAACATTAGCTTGTTAATAATACACAACTCAAAGAATAGACAGCAAAATATCTGTCCCATCATGTAGAACAAATTACACAGAGGGCAGTTTGTGCCCTTGAGAATCAATTCCCATTGATTTAAAGGAACTGCAGTCCGGTTAAAGAAGAAACACAGTGGATCTGTGCTTGCTAGGAGATCTGTGCCTGCTAATCTAATGGGATCCCCAGTTCGTGGCTGTTCTGCCAGTATCTCAGAAACGAGGAATATTCAATTTCAGGTTATTATGGGCATATACCACAGCTTTTGGAATTATGAAGCAAGATGAGTCAAACAGCAAAATATGACAGCTATCTTTATTTTTTTTTCCTGTTTTGCACTGGCTAAAATGAATTCAATATTTGCACGATTAACTTGGTTTTCCTTCTCTAATTATAGAGTTTATCTCAATAGCTAGGCATTACGCAAATGAATTTTTGTGTTTTGTACTACTACATGAGAAAAAAAAAAATCTGTGTTATAACCTGAGTGTCATCTTCTCTCAGCAGTGGGGTTTGCATATGACATGCATAAGCATAGGAAGAAAATGGAAGCAAGGAAGAAAATCAGAACAATATCTAATACATCTTGCAAACTTGTTTAAGTGGATCTTTGAAGAAATCAGAACTGTTATGACACGCTACACTTACAGATCATGCGTGAAGCTTATGGATGCCTGCACAGTGATTTCTGTTGAGAGTCAGTGTGATACTGTTTCTACTTCTAAAAAAGCAAAAAATAATAACTTATAATACAGTTGAAAGTCCTTCAGCAGTGATTTCCATGATGAGCTGAGTGACAGAATACCTGAGCATGAAGAAATACCATGAGGGCTCACCTACTCTAAAGATTCACAGCTGTTCCCTAACTATAAGGCTTTTACCATGTCATCTACTGGTTTCCATCTTTATTTTTCATCTGCTCTGCACCTTTACAAGTGCACACTCACCTCTCTCCCCACCACATATGTGCTCCTGACCTGTACATGAATGAGCAAGTTGATGTGGGGAGTTACTGAACTAAAGGAAGATGCACTTGTGAATCCACTATTAGCTTATGCATGTACTGCATTAGAAGCTGAGATCATGAAAAAATGTACAAGCACTTGAACAACACTGAGCATACAATATTCCATACACAGAAAACCCATCTTATGAGACTGTTTTATGTGATATGTTTTTTGTGGAAGCCATCTGAGATTTATCCTCTGTAAAGACCGATAAAAAGAAAAAATCTTTGACCTATAAGCTATTATAAAGATCTATGATCTCTAGATTTAACAATCATTGACATAACAACCATAAAAAATCCTTGTCTCTCAGGCCTTATTTTGAGACACTTTTTTATCTTATTGCTAATAAACATCTCCTGTCAATAGCAACAGTTATATCTATGAAGTGTCTTTTGCTGTCTCCCCGTATGTTACAGTTCGTAACATGCCTAGAGCTTTCTTAACCAACATCGTTACTAGAGAAAAGAGTAACTGCACCATAAAAAGTGTTTTGGCATTTGATTTTGTTTTTCCTGTTGAAAGACTCTGCTCCTCCCTTTATTCACGGAAACAACAGGAGCAGCTTTTCCACAGTGTTTCACAAACGCCTCTTAACCCTGACCAGAGGAATCACTTACTTCCTAGATTTCAAGTCTTCTTGATCTCCCTGCTGAGGTTACCAGTGGATATGCTTCCACAATAAAAAAGTACATACTGATTAGTCATCAGCTAATGTACGCATGTGTGCATCCTCTGCAGACATTAAGTTTTTTTTTCCCTTGTGCTTCACATCAAAGTAGCTAAAATCCACTTGTATGTTAAAGGCAATGAAGAAAAAAAAAAGTTTCTCCATTCATTCACCTGGTTTCTAGTGTCCTAGTGTTATACGTTTTTTTATATAGTCATTTATCCAGGAGGAACTGTTCCACAAGAGGTATGGTCATTTCAGAAATGAAACTGGGCTGCTGTTGGGCAGAATGACTCTTTGGTTGGTAAGGAAACAGGTGACCAGATGGGGAGTTGTCGATCCCCACCAACAGTACCTAGAGCTGTCTCAGCCCCAGCAATCCTCCTTAAATACAACTCCTGGCTCATCCAAGACAAATCAAATGGATGAATGATTCATTAGATGAACGATGAGAGCTTAGCTGGGATGAATGTTGCCTTTCTTGTAGATGTCCCTTTGCAGTGTGGGCACCACGCTGCACGCAGCTAACCAGGGTTTTCTCCCCCCTCAGCTGATTAACGTACGCTCACGGGAGCTTGATTACTATATTACAAGCCACAAATTTGCGAGATTAAAAATGTCTGTTGAATTAATTAACTGCAAATCAACCCAAGGAAAGCTTGACAAGTTCCAAGCTGTTCCAATAAAATGAAATAGGAGGAATCAATAGCAGCCACAAATATGTGACCATATGCTGGCACTGCGCAGCTATAACTGGTGGCAGTTTCTCTTTCTGCTGATAAGTGAAGGTTTCTCATTGTCTGTGCAGTGCTGTCTGAAGGCTAAACCCTGCCCAGAGCATCGTGGCAATCCCGCGGATGTCTTCCGTGAGGTATCTCCTCTGTGTGTCCCAAAGCAGGGATGCCGGAATGACGTTGGGGGAGATTAGTGGCCACTTCTGAACTCATCTGAGACAGCCACCATGGTTAGTTTTGTATCTGTCTATAAATCAGGTCCTGTGGGAAAGTTACAATCATTTCCAAGTGCTATGCTGAATGAGTGACAGAATACCTGAATGATGGTTGGGTCAGGAGTTAAGCTTCAATACAACCCGTGCTTTCATGAAGACCAATGAGCTATTTTTGTGTTCAGCAAGGGATTTGCAGAACTGGGGCTTTACACCTTTTTAAAGCTTAAAAAATGTTTATGTGTATCACACAATTGAAAACAAAAGCCTTTGGTTAACTGGCTAGTAATCTTTTCCTCAGCTTTATAAAATGTTAAATTAATTCTTATCAAACATTAGTTAAGAAACAAGCTGGGATACACAGATAATAATGCAGAATGCATACTGAAAAAAAGCAACAGTAATTAGGATTTCAGAAATAGCTCTTGTGCATTCATGGTACAAAGTGACAGAGGTATTGTTATCATCAAATGCATGCATCTGAAATTTATCTTCAGTACATAATCCATGAACCAGCAAATCTGTCCTTCTGACAGCATGTATCAGGCAACTGTATGTATGCTGGCTAACAAACACTCTTCTCAGTGTTTTTAGTCAAATTCAAGTAAACCATGCTGATTTATTACAGGTTATTTCCTTGATAAATTACTGACATCAATAACACTGATACTCAGTGAAACAAATATAACCAACATTAAATGAAACAAAGGGTTAATCAGTCCCTTTGTCATTTGCCTACATGATTTTATTTTTCTCTACTGTGACAAATCCTTATTTATTTGATACAATTCTATTTTTTTTTACTCTATTCTTTTACCAAAATATTTAAGATGATGAAACATAGCATTAGACCTTTTTCCTCCACAACTTTTCATTAAATTACTGACATAATGCATCTCAAAGTTGTTTTCAATAATGACTGGAATGTGTTTTCCGATAATGTGCTTTTCCTTTTGCACTTATCACTTGATTACCCTTGATGATGGTGCTCCTGATGTTTTTTCTTTAGTTATAGAATTTAAATGAACTATATGATTCCTAGTAGAATCTCAGGACTCATTGTCACAACTATACACACAAATATATACATACATACATGAGTATAAACACATGTATATATATTGCATGTGTGTGTATATATACGTAAACACATCTGATACTGTAAATTTGCTCTCAAGTAAGAGCCATGATGGTACTATTTTTATTATGGGAAAAGCAAACACTGTAACAAAGAGTACTCTTTACAGCATGCTCCAAGCTGTAGACACTTATCTTACTACTTGTGTACGTCATACCCTGTGCAATTTGCACACTACTTCATTTCATACGTATTGTCCAGAGAAGCTGTGTCTACTCCACATGCATCCCTAAACTACATACAGCCAATTTGCCCTTTACTCTGCCCAAAGTGAACTTTGTTCTGCAAAAGACATGGGATCACAAGGAGAGTGCACCACGGGCTCGGGAAGCTACAGAGATGGCCACGTGGTGTAGCTCTGGTGCACACATGAAGTCTGCCTGAGCTTCCACAAGAAACCAGGTGAACGTGGCCAGGGTAGCAGACAGTGCATTAAGAGACCTGACTGAAGGCAGCGTGTATTGATTCAGGCTTTGTCACAGTGCTAACCATGTTCATACAGCTTTTGGTCAGGTTGGAAGGTGAGCAGAGGGATTTTGCATCTGCCCTGAATTTTTGCTGTGGACATTACTCTGGCTGGACAGGTAATGGCACTGGACATGTGCAACAACTTCAGAGTCCTCCACACTAAGGGGACTGAATACATCAAAGCACTGGAAGTATGTCTACATTGCACAGCATAGCCTTTAAGTTTTCCACAAAGAGGGAGAACAGCCTCAACACAAGAGGGAGTGAGCATGCCCTTCTCCTCAGTAGTGTGCAGCCCTATAGCCTTCCCCTGAGAGATAGTAGATAGAGATATGAATCATTGCTAGCTGAAGAGATAACTGAGCCTGGCTCTCCCCTCAGTCTCTACTTGCTCCAAGCCTACTGCAGGAAAAGCATTTGTGAGTATTTCTGTGCAAAGCTCCATCTCATAGCACCCCAGAGGACCCCTGCCCTTCAGGTATGACAGGCTTCAAGAATCAGCTCAAAGAATACCAGCTTGAAGGATACTGGTGGGCACAGGTGGGAGACAGAAGCTGAGCTGTGAAGACCAAGATGTTTCTGACCAAGGCCAGGAGCCAAATTTTAGGTGCGTGAACCTTCCACATGAAAAAATAAATAAATCAGGAGCTCTGGTTCTTGCAGTTTGGAGGATCACAGCATTAACTTGAGGCCGCTGATGTGCCTGCACTGAGTCCTGGTGGTATGGCACAGCTATCTGCTCCCCGTGTGCTGTGGCTTCATCCAACCCATGCACGTGGTTTTCCTCTCTGTGGGCTCTTCGGTGCGTGAGGTTGGGGAAGGACTGAGGGACTACACCCAGCCCTTGCCACCAGAGGGCTCAAACACCCAAACACAGCCTGCGTCTTGCCCGAGCACTGCGCTACATCTCTGAGGGCTCTTCCGGACATTTGATTAGCAGCTTTTCTATGGTGAGGAAATCACACATGGGTGAATTGGATGTGGCCTTGCCTATAGAAGAACTGACTCCTCATGTAGAAAAGATGATGGCATGCCTAGGGCTATGGCATGCCCAAAACTACAATCCAAAAGCAATTGCTTCCAAAGCTATATGAAATACAAGGCTGAAATCTACAGATACAGATGTTTGTATCCATAGCAGTCACATCTTTGTTTCTACGAATGTAGCGTGTAGTTTCATTGACAAATCCATTGCATTTTTAAGCTTAACTATTCCTGGAAATGAGAGTTTTGGTTAGGTTTTAGTTTTTTGGTTGTTTTTATCTTACAGTGCCCTGCATGTAGAGGTTTAGATTTGACCTTAATCTTGGCTGGCCACTTATCTCACAATTTCTTGCACATATCTATCAATTCATACAGCACCTATAACTCTATTGAAATTATATGCAAGCTCCTCTCTTACATCTGTAGCATATGCAAATCACCCGCTAAATGTGCTGAAGAGGGCTTTTTTCCCCCTGCATTTTGCGTATCTGTCCTATTTGCTCCAGGATTCAGAGTAGGCACATGGCTTACTAACGAGTGTATACGACTCTCTGCATAAGAATTAGATGCTAAGCACTCAGAACAAAATATAAGTACAGGAGCCAAGCTTATGTGTTTAGGAAAAGTTCCTTTTAATGAAGGTGCTGGTCAGTAGTTGGTTTGTATAAGGATCATTGGAAACAACTGTGGTTTCATAGGCATTTCTCAGTGTCCTTAAAAGGATCACGCAATGGCAACTCAGTCAGAATGGATATATTCATAAATGTTTGAACTAAGGAGGAGAAAAGAAGAAATGTTTTGATTCATGCTGCAGTAGCACTGCTTAGTGTACATGCAATTATTCACTTGTATTTTTTTCTCATGGTCATACCAGTGTGAAAGTGAAGAAATCCCACCAAACACCTGCAGTGAGGTCAGTATGGTAAAACAGGCTTACAGATGATCCTGGTGGACTGCTCACATGCTAAAAAAGTTTTGCAAGTGATCTGTAAATCAGCGACACTATTCCTCTAACCTTGTGTGAGCAAGACCTTGTGAGGTCATCCCCATCTCTCCCATTACGAAGTCTGCTCATACCAGATGTGAGAAATCATCTTGGATGCAGATCACTCAGCAATCTGAAGCCAAGTGGAAATGACGACTGAATGTATTTCAAAAAAATCACTACGTGTGAATTGCAGTAATCTGATGCTTTTTTTTTTTTTCATTCCCAGATTTAAAAGAATCTATTATAATTTTGAACTTTATCTGGTTTATCAGAGTAAAGAGGAATGGATTCAATGCTGTAATGAAAAGACCTAGCTCTATAAACAATCAAGGGAGGGTTTCATAACATAATGTCTCTGGTACATAAATGGCTGCTTGCCACTTACTCCATTTGGCTTTCTGCTGAGAGCACGGGCTTCATGCAAGCTAGTCTAATTGCTACAATTAGCAAAATTAAATGGCTTATTGTGTATTTAGACAATTCTTCCCACATTCTGCATTGTTACACTGCAGAATTAGTAATTACAGTGTTGAGCTTGTAAATTCATGGACACGTGTTGTGATTATTTTCATCACGCAACCTTTGTAGGGCCTCAACCTAACTACGCTTGTTTAGCTGGATGCACAAATGCAATTTACTCTGCTTCCCACCACGCACAGGAGCAAGAGAGGCAGCAGTAGGACCGCAGCAACCTGCTGGGGTCTTTTCCTTGGCATTGTGCAGGCAGTGCAGGGGGTGCAGAGTTAAATCACAGCATCTCAGTCACTCTGGATTACACGACTTCAGGGGCTGAGCAGAAAAAGGACGGTGATTTTGGGAGCTGAATCACTGGCAGAGCCAACTAAAACTCAGTACAGTGCCGTTTTTAAGGCTTCTAAGGAATTGTATGTTCAAGTCACAAATACTTAAAATTTTGTAATGTACTGTTCTAAAAATACAACAGGCTAGTTGTGGATATTTGCGGGCCAATAAAAAGTAAATGAACATGTTGGTTTTTAGAGTGATTGGGAGACCCTTTCCAAAAATAGCAGCAATTTCAGTTTGAACACCACCCATGAATTGCTCTTTTGGAGATATAATGATATATTGATGATATTATCATATATTAAAAAAAAAAAGTGTTTAACAGTTCATATATTAAAAATCGCAGCTCCAAAACATTTTTAATTTTCCTCCTCTACTTAAAACTCTACAAAATCAGGCAGCTGAGGCCTAACATTTAATTTTGGAAGGAAAATTTTCTCTAATCCCAGTGCTATAGAAATTAATTAATAGAAAATTTGTTGATTTGCCAATGACAATAGCATTTATATGCCATCAAGCCCAAATAACCCAAGCACAGAAACACTGTTCTAGCACGAGAAGCATATTTTGATTGACATAAACAAAAGTGGAAATTAGTTTTTTTTCATTATTAAAACTGCATTAAAAAAAAGTATTGCACATATTTTCAAATAACTCTTTAAAAAAGATTATCTTAATATAGAACAAATAACACTTCTTTTAAAATAAGACAAAAAGTTTTCTTACATTTTCTTATATGTTTTCTAAATGAACATGGGTATGCATTATGTCTCCTTTACATAATTAGAGTAGCAACTACTACTTAAATTGCCTTTTATCTTTTTTTTTTCCTTTTTTTTTTTAGCATAAAAATTCACAGCTCTCAAAATTTTAGGACCAAGTCTTTAATCACATAAGTTACCTTCAGATTTGCTGGCAAATTTTTTTGGTTCATTAGGACAATGCTTACATGATATTTGCTTCTAACAAAGAGACGTGATTGCTTTTATTTACCAGAATGTAACTATGAACTTTTTAATTTTCCTGTTAATCTGTAATGGAATTTAAAAGACCTGATTTTTTTTTTCATTATTTCAAAAACAGAAGTTAATTTTTATTATTTTTTTTTGCTATTGCTGTCTTAATTGGACTTTATTGATAGACCTTAAAATTGTCTGCGTTAAAAAGAATAGTGCATATTGATTATTAACTGTCCATAAGGCCATCATGGGATTTCAGTGTGGACTATGTTTAATCTTGGCAAGCTCTATAAAAATTCTTACAGCCTTTAAGGTTACTGTTCACAGCAAAGCAAATTAGGAAACTATCCACATAGTCATCTGAGCATTAAGATTACAATGGCCGTCCTGTTCTCAGCGCAAGTATCACTGGCATTACGAACATAACATAGCAAGATTTTGGAGAACAGATTTTTGACTCTGTATAAAATGACTTCTCCCCCTTGCAGACTGCATTCAGAAGACAAGCTGTGTATGTGTACTGCCACTGTGCATGCATACTGCCACTGTGTATATGTACTGCCACGTGCGGCGCTGTGCACTCAGAACCTGCAGTAGTTTGCTTGAGATAAATTTACAAGCATTACTAAAAAAATAAAAAAAATATAAAATGATGGCAGGGTAAGGAAAGTAAATGGTAGATATTAACAAACAAATGAACCAATAATGCCTTTGTGTCCTTCCTTCCAAAACCAAATGAGAGAAAATCAAACAAAAACATCACAAACCTTCAGAAACCGTGCAGTGCAAGCACTGTTCCAGACTGTAACCCTTTAAATTCGGCATTAAGCAATGTTTCTTCAGTTCTGTTAGCCCCAACCAAAGAGCTTACAGCTCCAAGGAACAGTGAGACAGGATGAGAAGGACATCAGAAGAGGACAAGGCTTGCTGGTAGCTGTGATGTTGCCCCTCTCCCCAGGAGGTACCACAGGGACACAAGAGCCCATGTGGAGTGAGAGCACTGCCCATGGTGCCTCACTCATGTTCGCATTCCTAATTACTAAAGAAGTAGCAAACTTATAGAATGGTTTCCAAAAGAAACCCTCACGTCTTGGATTACAAAGCCTACAATTTGCCTTGTTTGCAAAGGAAAACGGCAATTTCTTTGTGCGACCCAGCATTGGATTCTGGAGTGAAGGTTCTACCGAATTTGTCTGGACAAAGGGTTTTCTCCCCAAATCTTTTTTTAACAGTCCTTGCAGTGATATGTTATTATTTTTTTTTGACAAAACACGAGAGCTTTTCTCTGTACAATCAAACACATCTGCATGGTGAGAAGGGCAATCACTTTGTACAAAGCTTTGGGTTTGAACTATCAAAGAATTATTTTATTTAAATGTGATTATAGAGGCAGCTGGCCACTGCTTAATTCGAAAATACCTAAGAAACCCTTCAAAGATGGGTGTTTTCTGATCTGCACAAAGTTCCTTCAGGCTTGCAGATTTCTGCACTTCTACAGATGTTTTGTTTTGAAGAACTCGCCCCAGCAAAGATCAACAGATACTGAACATTTCACTAATAAAAAAAGTCAACATTAAAAATGGCTAATTGAACGCATACAAATAAACAAAGGTGTGTAACCTCTGCTCTTTCATAGTACAAATATTAATAACAGGAAAGACTGAAATTTACCCAGCAGCATATACAGCAGTGACTACACTGAATATACCTGACAGTGAAGATTAAAATACCAACCATCAGGTCTTCTCCATCCTGACAATGCCATTTAAAACAGTAACTCTTCAGTTCTGCTTCGATTTCCTAAAACGGATGGAAATAGTTATAGCAAATTGTTTCTTATGGAATTGCTTGGTGTCTTTACAAGTCACTTTCATTAGAAGCAGGATCCACAGTTTATGGAGTTTTCTAAAAGTACCCATGTAGGCTTTCATATGGCATTACACTGCAAAACAAATCCATAATGTGAAAACCAGGTTTGTATCAACCTGCAGAAGCTAGTTGATAAAATTCATGGACCAATTCTTAAAATCTAAGCTATAAAGAGAATGAAATGTATTAAAAGATTTGAGGTTTATAAAAAGTAACCTTTTTATATCATATTTTTACTTTACAAAAATATTGAAATAATTCATGAGTTTTTCACTCTGCACCAGCTTTAAAAAAAATACTATCAAATTTTGACTTGCACCTTTAATGCATCTGAAAGCACCATCAGGGGATACTTTTAACATAAAGGATACCATTGACTAGATTTAGGGAGGTATTTAAAACCCAAAAGCTTGCAGCAAAAGCACTCTATTACAAGAGATTCAATGTAATTTTTAGACATATCTGGAAACAAGTCTTGAACAGGCAGAAGAGGGTCTTCCACATAGCTTGGTTATATTATACTTCACTGAATATACTTACTAAGAGGTGGCTGAAAGCCTTTAAAAGACATCACTTTCACCTTGGATGGGAATAAACAGAGCTGTCTCTACACGTTGAGAACTGGATCTCTCTTTCCTGCTTCTTGGTCTCGTACGGCTCGTGCCACTTGTTATCTGTCCCTCAGGCAATATCAGTCTTGCAGTTATACAATGTTTGGCACTAGAAGGGTATGGCATGTCACAGTCTCTTGTCACCCCTGCATACATTCACACACTGAATCATGCATTCACAGTCTTGAAACAGAAAGAAGTTTCAGTGTGTTCATCTCCTTGTGGTTTCTTCCGAAATATCTGAATGGGGTCCTTCAAAAAGTTTAGAATATGAAAACTATACTTCCCTGTTCTTTTACATATATATATTTTTTTTTGCAAATTGAACACTGAATCATGATTATCATTTAATTTACGTCACTACGTGCTAGAGCTCCTTATTTCTCCTGAAAACCATAAGTGAGCTGCATAGAATTTCTGTTAAAAGCAAGATAAAGAACTTAAATTGCAGTTAGAAAGACTTTGATATTCCACAGAAAACAAACAGTTCTGGTGGTGTCAATGTTTATGAGCTAATTAATCAGAATTTAGTTTATTTTCCATTTATAACCTTACAAAGATGATGATGTATCTTTTTAATTAAGAACTATTTTGCAAACCTATTATAACCTGAATAGTGTATTTATGGGATGTTGAAGACTATTATGCTCCTATTTTTTCGCAGAAACCAGTTTTAATGACAGCAACATTGCGTGCTACAGTTTTGTTATTTTTGAAGTTTTTGTTTATTTGTTTGTTTGTTTTTTGCCATTGATTATGCAAATATCAATAATTCATTTCTAAAATAAAATGCACTACTGGCTAAAGTTGAAAGCTCTGGTCAGAGCCTCCCTACTGGTTTGCTTGTAAGTACTGTGCAGTCAGAGTTTCATAGCAGCAATGACACATGGGTGAGTTTTCCCAGCTGGAGTAACTGATCTCTATGTGTGGGTCAGTGTTTTTTGTTTGTTTGTTTGTTTTTTGAGGCTTTCAGGTGATGCTGCTGTACCAGTGTTCTGCAGACAGACTGCACACAGTGGATCAAATGATAATCATGATGGTAGCCAGACTAAGAACACTACAGCTTGCTGCTCTACTTGTAGTATGCAGTTTAGTTATCCCTACAGCCCTACCGTCAACCCTTAACTGGGACTGTAATGCCAGAGCTTCTTCAAGCTGTGTTTTTGTTTCATTTATAATGTGGTTTCATATTCCAAGCGCTCCTGGATGAGGGCATCATCTTTATACTGTAGCCGTGGAGGAGCAGGGGAACATTCAAATGCTAAGATCGCCTTCCTCAGGCTTCTGTCCAACACGTGTCTCTCCCAGGCTGGGTACCTGTTCCTGAACAGGTCGATTTTAATGACCGACTCCTCAATCCTTGGTGGCCGGGATGAAGGTGTGGACGGTGCAGTGGGTCTCACCTGAAACACAGGCACACACCCATCCCGCTCTGCAAATTTTTGATCCCGCTCGCTTGTGACACTCCGGTTGTTGGAGATGGACCGAAGAGTGTTTGTTGCCACTTCTGTGGGTAGGGTGAAGGCAGCTGCAGGGTCCTCGCAAGCACAGCTTGGCGACTGCCCAAACCTTGGTCCGTTGGGATGAAAGAAGGCATAGTACATTAGCATAAAAACAATGCCTGTTAAAAAGCTGCTGAACACTACGCACAGTGCTGGTATGGCAAATGCATCAGAGATTGGTGGAGCCTTGTACAGATACCAGAGAGCACTCAAGGCGGTGTTTTCCAAAAGGATCACAAAATAGTAAATGAAAAGCCTACAGCGTGTCCTTCCTTCCTTGACATTGAACCAGCTGAAGATATAGATTATCCCAACAACCATGTCGAATACTATCTCCTCCCATTTGGTGATGCAAAACTCTGTCTCGCAGTGGACGATCCAGAAGGTCATGATGCACCAGTGGAGCACGATGAAGATCCCAAAGTACAGCTGGAAAACCGAGGCAAACAGAGCAAAAGTAATGACCCTTGCTGCAATGGTGAAGAAATGCCAGCAAAACTGGATTATAACAGCCATATAACTGATGGGTTTCTTGTCATCACGGGAGTCACGGAGAGCCTTCTGGTAGGAAGCCAAAGCCCAAGCCAGGGATACAAGAGATGCTGCAGCAGTAAGACCTAGGAGGAAACAGGAGATGCAGTTAAGGCATAATGAGTATGTCAGCACTTGGTTGAAACCAGTGACATCCTTGCGGATTTAAATGCACTCTTTGCTACTCAGGTTGTAAAATCTCTTCCTTCTCCTTTAGCTCAGCCAGAAATGAGAAGTGGACACTCTATTACTGAGATTTCATTGCCCTTACAAGCACACTGGCATGTTAGATATGCACAAACATGAGCGGCTAGCAAACTATACTCTGAAATGCTTCCTTGGCAGTTTTATGTTTGAAACAAATTCATTAATTCACAATTTTGAGCAAGTCAGAAATGGGTAACTCTGTCAACTGTGCGATTTAACAGAATCTGCTATGGTTATTGTATTAAAGAATATGATTATCTTGATTTTAGTAAGTCATTAAAGAAGTTCCATATAAAGCAACTAAGCCTTTCTAACTAATTATTAATCATTAATTACTTTTTAATTACAGTTCCATATACAGTACACTAAATCAATAAAAATGTAAGCATATATCTAAATCTTACTTAAATTAACTTAACTCCTGTTATATCAAAGTTTAATTACCTTACTTTTGCTGAGGGAAAAAAACCACGCCTATTTTGATATTTTCACCACATTTTAACAGAATCTTAATACGTAGAAAATGTCAACACTTCATTTTCTTCCAATTGGAGGTTAAATTAATTTTAGAAATGTTGGAATTTTCTACTGAATTAAAATTCTGAGTACAGATTTAATTAGTAAAGAGTTATGAATTAATGTTCATATAGCCCTTGTATCGCCCATATATCACAGAATTGCCTATTTATAAGGCCCTGGATTAAAACGTTTCTGAAATGCCTATCAAATATTTTTTATAAAAAGTATTCAATACAAAAATATTCCTCATGAGATTTTCAATCTTATTTTCATAATAATAACTCCTATTCACTTGAAAATACAAAAATAGTGAAAAATTTATTTTTACAAAAACCTTTCTGTACTTATTTTGGGTGTGTACTATTCATTCTTCCTAAAGTGAGTTTGACTGCTGTTGGTAAGTAAAAAAAAAAAAAAAATTGGTTTGCAACTGAATCTAATTTTTAAACTAATCTGTTACTTACATTCACAAGTGACAATTCCATAACCAAAAATACACATTACGTTCCCATTTAAGTGGTGATACAGTTCTAAAAATTATTCTACTGCTTAACTCATATAGCATTCTGTTGAAAGGAATAATTCTTCTTTACTAGATTATTATTTTTTATTTACTTAGGACCTGTATGAATGCTTTGGATGGAAATGAAAATTCAACCAAAATGCAGAAACTCAGCCTTTGAAATGTATTTATTATTCAAATAAAATTTTGATGAATATGCTGTATACGGAGAAAAAATGTATCAAGCTTATTTTATACTTAAAACTGGTTTATTAACAGAGCAAATTTTATAAACAGTTAATGAATGAATTCATAGACCATAAAAGATAATGACATTTCAGCTTACTTGATTTCTAAGTAGTTCCTTAACTTTGAGCTAATTAGTGAAGTAAATAAAACTGAAATGAAGAAAACATTTCTTTTGTCTGCTGTTAAAAGCTGTTTAATCATTTCAACAACCTTTGGATGTGTATGCATAGTAGTTTTCTTCCTTCTCCAATAGCTTTCTTTAGCAACTAACTATCAAGGATATAATACTTAAATATTATAAATTTTTTGCATATTTTATAAATAAATAGTAAACCTAAACCCACATATATATTACCCTTCACTTCTGAAAAAAATAAAAATAAACCAGAAAAATGTAGATTATGGAAATGATGCCTGATTCTGAAGGAAAAAAAAAAAAAGTCTATTTATTTAAGCTATCCACCTGGCTTAATCCAGTAAGATTTTGCTCAGTAAGTAGTATGCAGGGGTTCATTGCTTTCAGGATGGATTGCTTTTGCCAATGTTTCTCCCTCAGTCACTGGCAGGGCGCTAATTATGTTGTGAGCTCCTATGAATCCATGAATTTAAAAAGCCTTTTTAAAAAAATAAGATTATAAAAATGTAAGCAGTACCACAAAACATACTTAGGATTCCATAAAACATCATCATTCTTCTTCCTACATAGATGTCTGTATGCCAAAACACTAACATTACTTCTGGAATCCTCCTTCACACCAAGAATAAGCAATCAACGAGTAAGACAGGAAGGAGACATGGTATAAATTGTATTTTCATTTCTGATGTGTACATTTGCTTTTCATGCTGGGCTGCCTTTCAGTGACCATTATCTCTGGAGACAACAGTAACACCTGAAAATGTAGATTCTTGTTTTCCTGTAGGAATGCTTTAAGTATTTCTGAAAAAACACAGTTCATTTCCCTTATGAAATTAAAAGTTTGGAAAAGTAGATAAATAGGATAAAGGATAAGAGAATCTTTCAATACAATTGAACCAGTCTGAGCAAGAGCTCAACAATAGCATTATCAGCACAGAAAATAATAATGTGAGAGAGAAATCCATACATTTTCTTTGCAAATCTAACTGTAATGACCTCACACGCTCCCCCAGAGGTTAGTACAGATATCATCAGTTTTGCATTAGGAGGTGTAAAATCATTCATTAATGCGCACAGAATGTTCCAGATAAAATGTTAAAATTCATAGGAATTTCCAGTGTTCTAGTGCTAATTAATTCACAGTCATTTTCTGTGACAGGAAGAGGCAAGTACAATAGCAAGGTAAGTCAGTTATTTAAATAGTCATTAATAGGGAAACATCTTTGGCTTTTACAGAACAAACTCAGGGATACTGACATAATACAGGAGGGAAATGGTGACAAGGGAATGCACAAAAAGAAAGAAATACAGCTTAAAGTATTATGTGTCTACTCTTGCGCTATTGTGTTAATGGTGTTAGAGATATAGAGTTAAGATAAGAATAAATGCTTCATAGGCACCATCCATTTTTCTTTATTAATGAGACCAAGCACTAAATAATTATTAAAATTTTATAATATTAATAATGAGAAAAATAATTTAAAAATAAGGCACCATTGCTAATAAATAAATTTAATAATATAAACGATTCAGTGGGAATGGTTAGCAATAAACTGAATTACTGTAGAACTGAATGGATAATTAATTAATTATAACATATCAATGCCTTTTTAAGCATGTGTTCATAGAAATCTCCCTGTCCATATTTCAAAATAATTACTATCAAAACAAAACTTTAAAGGCACTAAAATGGCATCAGGAAAAAAGGACAGGATTTTCAAGAGTTGTAAGGGAAGACAAATAATTTGTGACAAAGGAGATGGTTTAACTTCAGCAGTTGGGAATGCTTAGTTGCCATTCAGAAATGAGCAGACAAGACTGGAGTCAGCTTTGTGGAGTCCAAGTTCATAAAGAACAAGCACCAGATTTCCTTTCAAGCTCAGCAGTGACTCTTCAGGCACCAGCGCAGCTTTCTGGTGTCTTTCACAGTCTCATATTTCAGAGTCTTGTATTAAGGGTCTTAATTTTGGAAATCAAGATTAACTATCCATTCTCAGTGAATATATACTCAAAAAGTATATACTCAACCATTACAGACTATTAAAAGTCTGGGAAAACACAAATTCCTAAACTGGCCTTGTGAAACATTGAACCTTCAATTTGTTTCCACAGGATGTGATTTGATCTCTTTAGTTCTGCCCTGAAGAGGAAAGAAACACTGGCTTTGAACAGGAAAAAGTTTACTTCAAATACTACATGAGGCAAGTGATGCTTCTGTTTGTTTCTAAAATGTACACCTGAAAAAATATGAATAACAACTAATTGAGAGAGTACCTACTTTGTAGTTTAGCCTACAGACAATAGTCTCAATAGTGGGAATAGCCAGTAAAACATTGTATTAGCACAACTTTCTGTTAGGAATCAGTTAGAATTTGTTCTGAGTGAAAAAGGCAATTTAATATATATATTTTTTCTTTTTTCTTTTTTCTTTTTTTTTCTTTTTTCTTTTTTCTTTTTCTTTTTTTTTTTTTCTGTTAACAGTTTAGCATTACTTAATTGTATTAACTGTATGAAGGAATGACAACTTCACAATCACAAATGACTTTCAGATGTCCTTGAGGTAATGCACTTCCTATTTGGAAACGCAGAGCAGAATTGCCTTGATTGAACAATAACGTCTTTCCCTGGAAATAAGTCATTTCTCCATATGAGAGAAGTTCTTTCATTTTGAGAGTGTAGCATGTATGTATTGGTACTGTAAATATAATTCATAATAAACCACAACAAACTACAGCTCATTAAAGAGAAGATAAAAGCCACTAACATGACTTTCACAAGTGAAAGCAAACAAAGGGAAAAGAGAATGTATACAGAGCTGGATACATTTACAAATGTGATGTTATTTCAGGGAAACAAGCTCAAATAGCTACAGGAGTGCTAATGAAGTTCTCCTCAATGGTATTTGTGAGAAATCTGACTGAAATGTTTTGTTCAAGAGTAATCCAAATAGAATTGCTCATAACAGATAGGGCTTTCCATGCTACATCTCTGCTTGACAATCACAACTTAATTGTATCCTGCTGACACCTCTGCCTTTGCATTATAGCTCTTCCAAACATGTAAAATTTATTTAACTTTGAGGAGAGCAATTCAATATCTAAGCAGCATATACAATTTACTGGTTTGTATTTTCCTTCTGCTCCCACAATATAAACCTGTGACTTGAGTATAAATGAAAAAATCTGTCTCATTCTCATGTCAATTTTATCTTATTCCTGATTGGTATTTGAGTGCCTTTGAAAACTAACTCAGAATCACAAACTACTTTTAATCTAATCACATTGGTCCATAAAGTCTCTATACAATAAAGCAAAGAATACCTCAGGTCAGCTGAAAACACTACAAGTTAATGAATTGATTAGAGAAAGTGCTCCTTGACATAAAATCTGATTTCAGAAATCTAATGCTTGCCTTTGCTTCTCTCTCTGCTTCATCCTCCTTTTTAAACTTGTACTCATTGTGCCATTTCCAAGAGTAAATTCATGCTAAAAGCAGGAATAACAAGCACAGCAGGACATCTGGGAATGACAACTTTGCCTGGGATCTGGAACTCTGAAATATTTTTAAAGGAAACCTATTTTTATGAGCCTCCTACCCAGTTGGAGAAGTGACAATATATGCAACCAAGCTTCCAGGTGCTTCGCTGAAACAAAGCCAAGAATCTCTAACACTCATAGTTCGCCTTCAGGCCCTAATCCTGTAGGAAACAGTATATCACAACTACTCCCCTCCAGCTTCAGAAAATGATTTGCTATATTTACACAGCCTTTACAAGGCTGTTCTGTGAGTACTTGTGGAGGCCTTGCAGGCAGCCCAACAATAGTCTATGGGTTTCTGCACTAATTCTTTTATTGCCATGCACCAACATGGCAAGGTACAACATGGTATATATACTGTACAGCCACACGTGGTTTAGTAGTCAGGACACTTTGCATGCTCCAGGGGCAGTTTTTGGCCATGTCTGCGACTGTGTGTCCAGGTTCTCAGTGTGTGTTTCGCGCTTACGGGTCTCATTCTCTGACCAAGACTGTGGGATGAAACCTACAGATGAAACTCTACTATTATCTGAAGGGATAACAATCCAAACTCTTGCCCTCAACTGGGTTATTTTTTCCCTTGGTGACTGCAGGTGTGGGGTATTAGGGTAAGACACAGCACTGTCCTGAAGCATCCATACTGGGATCCATCCGCACAGCCTCAAGAGCCTGTGCTGTGGACTAACTAAAGAAGGTCACTGAAAATCAGCTCTGCCTGTCTCCAGATGGCTTTCTGTAGCAGACCAGGCTTCATGGCTAGGAACATTTCATGTACAAGGATCCTTGCTGACACAGTCTTTGCCAGCACATTTTTTTTTTTCAGAAGAGGGAAATACCACTAGCTTAATATCTGCAGCCAGGTCTAACCCCCTAAATATGCAGGATGGTGATCTTAACCTACCTGCCTGTAATCTAAGGCTTTGTGGCTTTGTTGTCATGAACAGGTTCCAGGGTTATTCTGCATAAGCATGTTGGTAAGATAATTCTATTACTTTCCCCCACTAGCAAGTTAGTCTTATATTAGCTGTCTTTGCTTATAGTCTTTCTGTGCAATTGAAACAAAATGCTTGAGGTCAGAAAAGGATTTTTTTTCTTTTTTTTTTTTTTTCCTTACTTGCCACTGATGGTGTCCAGACAGAAGAGGCACCTTACGGAAACACTCTATTTCTATAGTTTTGTTTAGACCATTCACTACCTACAAACGTGGCAGTGAAAGTTTTCGAGGGTGAGTCTCCTGTAGTTCCCACTTCCAGTGTTTGTCAGTGGTTACAATTATAATTGAGGATGTTCAAGGTAATATAGAGGGTTTCATCATTTCACTTTCCAACATATGCTTTAACTTTCTCCTGCTGCATACTGGGATGGGGTAATGCAGTGTGGGGGATGACAGGAACACTTCCCCATTGAGATGTAAATGGGATTTATGCTTCATAGTACTTCTCTTAGCATGCTCAGTAAAGCTTAGAGAACGTTAGCATATATAAGAATAGCTTCTCCCATGCAGCTGCTTTCTACAGATACTTCCTGATGAGACAACTTCCAGCTCTTTCTTTAATTTATCTCTCCACAGCAACTCATCTTTGCCCTGGAAGCCTAGGAACATTATATATATTAAATCAATTACAGTCAATCTTACTCATTCAACAGACTCCTAATCTTTTTCCAGTGGTGATTCAGATTCAGTGTGCAAGACCAAGGTCAACTGCCAAAAGGTTAGCTTATTGTGCATGCCTTTAGCAGAACCTTGGGGTCTGTACTAGACACCTGCCTAATGGTTTGGCTCTGCTTGCACTCAAGGTCATGTCCGCCTTAGCAAATCTAACTGTTAGATATACTGTTGAGATACTTCTGCTGATCAGCAATCCTGATCATAACTTTAAACAGGCCCAAAGGCATACCTGAATGGTGATCATAATTTCATTTCAAGTTAATATGAACAAGTCTTGCTTTGCCTCTCCCCCAGTTCCAAACTATGGCTTTTACATGAATTTTGTTGTTATTATCTCAGAAGTTATTTTGGAAACTATGAATAAAATCTACTGTAGATAAAAAATAATAAAAACCCAACAACTCAACTTAGCATGCAGGGACCACAGGGACTATTAGTGCTGAATATTTCTTGTCTTTTTTGGGACTTTTCTTCATAGGCAGCTAATGATAAAGGGTTTTGGGGCACAGCAACTAAAAGATCTGATACCACCTCATCAGTCTGTAAACGTAATTGACACACTGCTGGAATATGCTAACAAATGCCAGTTACCAGGTGGCTGAGCATGCTGGGTGATCTCTCTCACAAGTGTTTTCCTAATATTTATTAGTTTCTTGCTCTCCTAAAGCCTTATAAGTTAAAATTTAGGAGTCCTTATTAGCCACTAATCAAGTCCAGTCCTTCACAGGCAGTGACAACTGTAGGGTGCTCAAGTATGTCACACAGTCTGCACACTGCCAGCCTTGGCAAGACAGCTTGAAATAATTTGGCGTGTTGGTAAGCTAAACTTAGACTTCTGTACTCTCACAGCTAGACTCCTTCTTGCCTGTTAGGTAATTTGGAATCTTTATATTCCAGTGAAGTATGTGCAGCATAAACATACCCACTGACTTCAGGCTCATTTCCATGATTAGCACATTTCTTCTGAGGCAAAAAGTGCTTTTGACATCTTGAAGCTGCTGCAAGGAGTTTATAGAAATCAAGGGATTATCTGGAGAGTGCAGCAACCCTGAGCAGAACAGAGCCCCTGCCACTACCTCATGAAGAGAAACACCATCATGAGAGCTTATTGCTATGCTATACATATGGCACCATGTACAGGAGAAGGGTCCATCCGCACTGCTTGGTTCTGTAAGCTGCACAGCTGGACACCTTCCATAAAGTCAATGGCAGAAACAGTAACACCTCTCCCTGCTACCTAACAGGGGAAAGAGAAAATGGTATAGTCCGGTAGACACATAAAACATTCCGTTAAAACATATCAGAATTTATGGATATTTTCATATTCCTAAAGAAAATCTAAATTAAAGAAAGAACGTTGTGCTTAGTCTACAACAGAGTATGAACAGGGAGAAAAGTATTCTTAGCATTTTATGCTTTCTTTTGCAAAGTCACTGTAGTAAATTTTCTCTAGGTTTGTATGCAGGCTTTTCCAGCTCAGAGCCAGACCCTGGAGGCTGCTTGCTCTAGGTGTGGACTGAACCCATATATCAAAAGTTGTCAGGAAAGTAAAACTTCAAAATAATAATTCTCAAACCAACAATTAAAAAAGACAGAACAAACAACTATACACAATTTTGAAGGAAATCGGTTAAAGTGAAAATGTGGTGATACTAAAAATAGCATTCGTTTCCCCATCAATCCTACATAAAACTATTTTCCAAAGTACTGGGAGTTTTTAGCAAGTGGGGGGAGAGGCTGCAGGGGTGGCCTCAATGAGAAGACACCAGAGGCTGTCCTGTGCTAGACACAGCCAGTTCTAGCCAGCTCCAACACAGCCACTGCAGGACACAGCTGAGCCCATCAGCCCAGCTGGCAGTGCCTCTGTGGAAACATATTTAAGAAAGGGTAAAATTGCCAGATAGGCAGAGGAGAGGAAAAAAAAAGAGAATGGAAACGGCAGTCTGAATATCACGGTTCGAGAAGAAGGAGGAGAGCAGTAGTGTGAGCTCACGCCGCAGCCTCTGGAGGACCCCGCACCACAGCAGCTGAGTATGTCCTGAAGGACAAACCCTGTAGGAGCTTCTCCTGAAGCAACTGCAGCCTGTGAGGGGCACCCATGCTGGAGCAGAGGAAAAGTGTGAGGAGGAAGGAGCAAGAGAGGCAGGCTGTTATGAACTGACCACAACTCCCATTCTCCATCCACCTGTGCCACGCGTCAGGGAGGAGAAGGAACTGTTGGGAACAAAGGAGTGAAGTTGAGCTTGTTAAAAGAGGGTGTGGGGGAAGGCACTGTTTTAATTTGTCTTTGTGTCTCTTTTAAGTTCAATAACTTTTCCACAAGTTGAGTCTATTTTGCCTGTGATGGTAACTGGTAAGGGATCTCCCTGTCTTTATCTCAACTCACAGAATTTTTCATCCTATTTTCTTCCCCTGCTCTGTAAGTAAGCAGCTGGGTGGGCGTCTAGCAGGTCAACCCACCACATCCCTGCAATATATTTCTGCATGCACAAACCACACCTGTAGGTGTGGCATTCAGGCTTCAGGGACAAAAAGTGACATTCAGGCTTCAGGGACCAGACTGTACCTATTCCTTCCAGGACTATTCAAGAAAAAGCCTTTTTCCTTGCACAGGAATACATAGCAACACACCTTAAGTTCTGTACAAGAAGTTAAGTTCTGTTCAACACACCTTCTTTCCTCTGAAGTGTTTTCTGCTACCTGCCAGCTTCCCATAAGGCACTGGCCACCTCATACAATGGATATTGGAGACTTTCAAAGCTTCCACATGATTTCCTGAGATTTAATTAGATGGTGTGGGAGCAGAATGCACCTAATACCCAGGAGGATTGGAAAGTTACTACAATAACGGTTTCTTTGTCTGTAGAGAAAAGTATGAATTCGGGAAAAAGGAAGTATGTATCAACATTTTTTTGTTTGTTAGTTTTAAATTAACTTAGTCACAATAAATTTACTATCTTCTCTCTCTTTTTTTTTTTTAGTGAAACAAGCACAAAATTTGATACCTAAGTAATGCATTTCATATATATATGTATCTTTAAAGTGAGATAAAATGATAATAATTAGTGTACAGTACAAATCACAGAGCTTTGCCTCACACAGAGTGAATCCCATACTCCCATACTTGTTTTAAAACAGGGGCATAGTAATTCAAATGTTTAAAATAAGTGGAAAACATTCTACCAAGGGTTATTTACCTTCACTTTAAAAATGCACTTTTTTTTTTTTTTTCCAGCCTAACTCCATCTACCTTTGGTATTCAGTCAGTAATTTGGCTGAAGTTCTGTAGAGTTTATATGACTTGAGTATAATGTTTCATGGACCTTCAGAATTTTAAAAGCAAAGGTTTTTAGGACATCGGTTTGTTCACTTCTTCACTTAGGAGCCCTCAATACCTTTAAAATAGCATAATGCAGGGCACCCTGAGAGATATGTAAGTTATCATTGAGTAGCATTGCTCAAGATGTGATGGTGCTTCAGAGATGAGGGTATTAATCTACAAAAAAAGACTCAATCCTTAGAAGCATTTCCAAGTAATTGTTCTTAAAAAAATAGAACATTTTTGTGTCCAGATATGTGAAGACTAAACACTGGAAGAGAACCTCTTTGAAAGTCCCATCATATATAGCCCTCAGAATAACTCCTTAAAGCATTTTCCTGGTATCCCTAAGGCTCTTTATCATCTGTGTGGCTAAATGAATATCCACAGAAATGTCAAGAGCATTGGCAAAGCAAGTTTAAAACAAATGTTAAATACCCAAATACAATTTTCATAAGCCTGAAATGAGATGGTGAAAGATATATGTTGTTACTATTAACCAAGCTTTCTGATGTGTTTTCTAACAGCTTGCCACAAGCAAAACAGTTTAAAATGATCATACTGGCTGCAATGTGGTGGCACAGTCAGGAATAGCATTTGGCTGATCCAAACTTTCTACCGCTTTTAAGTATTTTTTCAAGAGGTTCTGAATATCATAAAATACACATAGCAGTATTACACTAGCTCTAGAAATGTCTATTAAATTTTGGGAAAGGAAGGGCTAAATCAATATTTCAGATATAGCAGAGATTTTTTCTCAGATACTGTATTAGGAGCAGCCAATATCCAACACAGAGAAGACTAGAAGCCAAGATATACTTTATCATGAAAAATATCCAAAATACCTTGTACAAAGTCTTATCAAAAATCCATAGCATGGGACCAGCTCAATGGCAATGAAACACTGACTCCATGTACGAGCATGGGGCCATTACTCCCCTTAAATCTCCTTAAACCGTAAATTTAGGATTGGTTTTCAGTGGTTTGTAAGCTTGTACTGACTTCCTGAAAGGGGATAAATTTCTCCCTCATTAAACAACTGATACTTCTCCTACTTGCACATTAAAGTTAGTCTGAAGTTAGTACATTATATGACATAATTTGTCTAAGAAATATTATATAATATTTTTTTCTGCATTTGCTTTTTTAAGCTTATCTAAGCTTTTCAGCTCTGAAGAGATGCTGAGGATAATGCCTGATATGGTGCTTTGGGACAAAAAGCAAT
Organism: Anser anser; assembly: GCF_964211835.1. Taxonomy (NCBI): domain Eukaryota; kingdom Metazoa; phylum Chordata; class Aves; order Anseriformes; family Anatidae; genus Anser; species Anser anser. The sequence continues at coordinate 40,954,685 of NC_139721.1, forward strand.
TAGCATCACTCTGAAAAGGAAATCGATTTAGCCTTTGTGCAATCCTTAGCAAAGGGAAAACTGGAACTGTTAGCTTTGTCTGGTACATGGTGCAATCTAAGTTTCCCCTGGATCAAACTGAGATAATACAATTCTCACTCTTCGTTATGTTTCTTTCACTTTGACAGACTTCATATATTTTTTTTTTCACAATATTTTTTTAAATAGACGTTTCTTTTTTTTCTTTTTTTTCCTCTTAATGGAAAGCCAATTACTAACCTTCTTGCCTCCTTCCCAAAACAAAATCCATATATTCACCTGCTGTGCAGATAATGTAAATGTGTGCAAAATCTAAATGTTTTGAAGAACATTCAATGTATTCTGGGGAGTCTAGAGATTAATTCTGGTTCTAGCTCATGCCCAGTTTTGGGTTATTTTAGGTATCATGTTTATGTCTTTGTCTTCAATATTAGTTATAAGGCTATTAATTACTAGTAAGGAAGCTCTCCAGCTATATTTTTACCTATCTCTGATATATCTAGATACGTCTACATGATATCCGTTGGTAAATATTATGTATCTCTGTACAATTTATATGTACATTATATTTAGATTTAGGTACATAGACACAAACTGGCATAATTTGAAGCCTCCAAGTAAAATAATGACTCAGCATTTCCTCTGAAAAGCCTTTTCATTATTTAATTGTGGTTTGTGTCAAAAATTGCAACCCTCTGCAAGATTAAATTAGTCTAATTTCAATTTCTGATGTTGGTCTAGAAGATTGAGAAATCTTCCCTGTTTCAAGCTCTCGATTTTGTGTGTGTGTGCAAGTACCCATAGATAATGAGTGAGTTACTTAAACCTTTTTCCAATATTCTGAGCTGATTAGTCCCTGAAAGTCTTAATATTCCAGTGGTTGACTGGGTTATTAATTGCCTCTGAGACCTTTTTGTTCCCCTCCTTTGAACTTCCTTCAGTAGCTCCACTCTAAGTTACAGAACAGAGCACAGGCTTTTAGCAGCGGTCCTATTAGCGGTGTTCACCATGGTGTATGATCATTTCAACAGGTTTGCTGTTTATCTTCCTTCTCGTACATCCATGGATAAAAAGAAAGCTCAAAGCCATAACTTGACAATGAGAAAGCTGTTCTCTCTACTGATTACTGTGTTATCTTCTGAGTCACTGTTTTTCAGGACAGACATTCTCCCATTCTGGAAGTATAGTCTGTGTTTCTGATTCCCAAATACATCGTTCTGTACTAAAACATATTTAATTGGGTGTGATAATTTTGAGAAATTATTCAGATTGACTTATGACTGTAATCTGTCCTACTCTCTATTTACTACCCTCACATCTCTGCAAAAACTGGGAAAACTTAGCCAGTCACTGGAAACCCAGCTAGCTAATATTACATTTAGTCATTCAGAAAATTCATAATGCTATCAAACAAGACAAGGGCAAGGACAAATGTTTGGTAAGTACTGCTAAACATTTCCTCACTCATTCTTTCTTAATTTTCATGTCCATCAAAATGGCAGCTTTTTAATTCATTTAATATGAACCCTATTCATCGCTACTTCAAATGAAGATCGCATGATTTTAAGTCCCAATAACTTAAAAACTAAATAAATAGATTTTTCATTATAGTTGCTGTAATAATTCTAACTTGAAAGACTGTCAGTGAAAGATAACAAGCTGGATAACAAGACCTAAGCTTCATAAAAGAAGAATTCTTCAAAATTGCAGAATTCTACTATCAAGCCTCTAATTCTTTGCTACCTGGGTATCCAGTTAACCTTTCTAATATATTAAACCATATTGATGTCAGGCTAATCTATACTTATTTTTCTCTCTGCACTTTTTCTTTTACAATTTCTTTAGTCATCTGCACAACAGTCTGTTCCACATTAATTTTTAAAAAGTGATCAACTGATTTAAACAGAATTTAACACAAATAGATGTCTCAAAAATATGAAGTTCTGTTAAACGGAGGGAAACCAACATGTAGAGAATGGTCCAAATAAGCATTCCCACTGAAAGGAAGACTACAGGCATTTTTATGACTGAATTTCAGGCATTTTTATGACTTTAGGCATTTTTATTCCAAGAGCTGGGGACCAATTAGTAAGTGGCTGTGTGCCTAGCAGCTGGCAAATCCACATGGATATATCATTGAACTAACATCAGCAGATATCGAATTTTATCCAGCCAAACCTAGAGTCATGAGAGAGAACTGGAAACAAGGCAGGGATTGAACAGTACAGTGTGGCAATCCAAGGGATCTGAGTAAAAAATGATGTATTTTGAGGGTAGTGGTTAAGGATATAGTGGGTGTAGGAGATACTGTGAGAGACAACTATGAGGACATTTTATGTTTATTACTACAATAGGGAAGAAAGAAACCAGTAGGGATCTTTATTTCTGCTTCATTATTTTTGTTGCTTGAGGAACCTATGAAATTATATTAATAGGCACCCTGCTTTTCTGGAATTTATCTGCTTCTCCAAAATCTTATTAACAATGAATGCTCCAGTCTATACACAACTAAAACAGGATCCTAGAAGCTGGAGACAGTATAGCTCTGGCTGAGAATAGGGAAAGAAAAAAAAAAAGAGGGCTCTGTAACTGGAAATCAAAGTCTCTTCAGCCAATTAAAAACATAGTTATTCCTTGGAAAACAGGAAAAAAAAATAGCCTTCTTAGCCATGCCACAGCTGCCAAATAAAGAATGAGACTCATCACTGTAAAAATCAAACATCATGTTTCAGGTAACTTGGAAATATAATCTTTATGCTTATAGATTTTCTCTAAAATGTTTAATGTTAAGATACCAATAATAAGCTATATTTTTTAAATAGTACCATTTAATTTGAATTCTAAGCACTTCATGGCCAGGCTATACCCTACTGAATTTAGCATATTCTGTTTCTGTTGCTGACTATTTTGGAACAATGTATTACAGATACTGATAACATCTTAGGAATAAGTGCAGCACTCTTACAATAACTGTGTACTTAAATTATTATTATTAACTTTCAGTTTTAACCTGATTCGTCAGGCAGGATACAGAGAGATTGTTTTGTTTAGGATACAGACAACTTAGGAACACAAGATTAGATTTGTTACCTTTCTGTTTCTGAAAACTAAGGCCTATAGAGGTGCTGGAGTGTGAGCCAATTTTTGCTTTCTCAGATGCTCAATACCTCCTTCTCCTACCACAAAATAACACCTATTATTCCTTAAACATTTTATTCATGATGGTTCTGCAGCTTTTCCTCCAAGTCTTTATGCCCCCAAAAGTCTTCAGCATCACCTGTATCCCAGGTGTTCCCTGAGACACCTCCCTTTCAAACTTGTTACCTTATCTATAAGACTTTCCATGAACTCTTTTCCCAGTGCTCCTCATATTTCTTGTTTTTTTCAGTTTTCCCAACTCATTCTGTTTTCTCTAGATGTGCTCCAGACCCCCAGGCCCATCTCAATTGGTGTCTCCATGGCTGTCCCAGCATTAGGATCAGATGTCCAAGCCTGTGATTGACGGCTATTGAGATGATAGCTGTTGGGTTCAGGAATGCATCATGGCCCACCATAAAACCTAGAGAGTTATCATCTCATTCACAATTCTCTCAGCAGCAGGCTGTCCCAGGAACCCACTACTGTGGTTTCCAGCCTGTATCTAGACACAGACAGGTTGAACCTATTAGTATTTTTTTTTTTCTTGGTCAGGCATTCCTCCCAAATCAGCTTATCAACTAGCCTTAGTCATCCAGCTCTTTCATAATCCTGTTAAACAACTACTTTTTTTTTTTTTAAATCCTCCTGCAGTTCCATAAGAAACTAATATTCCTGCTAATTTTAAAGGAAGTGTTGTAGTTTTATTAACTTAAATTTTAATATGAAATGCCCTACTGAAGACAAAGGTCTGCTTGTGTAACTACCAAGTAGTATTCACTGCTTCTTACTTTTTCCAAAGCATCTCTCATTATTTAGTGTGTTTCAGTTCACTTTCTTCTCTTCTGACTAATGCTCTTACTTGCTGAATTATGTCATTAGAATAACCTCTGCCCTGTATGTCTATTCATTTTATTACTTCTCTTTCTCGTAATGAGATGAGAAAAACCTGAATACAATAGTCAAGTAATCAAGGTTAAGTTCTGTAGAATGCAGGAATATATTTGTAGTTATTTGCTGTCAGATTGCATTTTTTGTCTGCATTGAAATCATTTATAGTATTCACAGAGTATCTAGATCTATAAATTCAAAATTTAGCATGAAAATAGGTAAAGTCATAGGCATGAACTCAACATATCTTATTCTCAGTGCAATTGTAAGACTTCATAAACTACATATCTCAGAAGCTTACAGGATATCTGAGTGATGTTCATGCAAAAGTTGTGTGCCAATATCCAGTTATTAAAACACATTGTTTCTGTTCCCAGTATAAGATTCACTATCTATGCTGAAAAGGCGACAGAATTTCCCCTTACAGCTTCATTATATTTCTGTAAGCTCTTCAAGCTGAGCAACATATTATCTCCCAGAATGTGTGTATTCCTGTGAATGGGACATTTTAACAATGCTCTGCAGGTCTAACACCTTTTCTCAAAATATTTTAGTATTCTTTATAGACATTACATTATTCTCAAAATAGCTCATGAAGCACGCCAGTATGACATCCATTTTCCTGATGGATGAACCGAAGGAAAGAGGAACTGAATGATTTGCCTGAAATATCAACATACAAGGGCTTTTCAAGAGGAGGAACCCAGGAGTTTTGAAGCAGAGTCTATTACTCTAACCACAAGGGTCATGCCTTCAGGGACACCTCAGAACCAGTTTGGAGTAGACTCCTTGGCCAAACTTTCAAACAACAAATGAGCTGCCTTCATTAATACAGTGCTTATCAGACAAAGGCTTGGGCACCTTTGTCCATGAACCAGCAGTATAATCTGTGTCCACGCTGCAAAAGCTAGTTTATCAGCTTAGATTTGGATCTTGAGAGGCCTGTTTCCTGAGCAATTAGGCTACCAAAAAGATAAACAACTTGCATATTTAGGAAGTTCCTGCCAATTAAGTACCAATCAATCTACCAAAGGAAACTGGGCTTCTAAAGTAGGTCAAAGCAATAAGGAGAAAAGGCTTTCAAATTAGTCTTCACCAGCACTGGGCAATGACAGGGATTTCATTCTTGCAAGCCCAATCTTCCTGGCCAGAACAATTACAATTCAGAAAGACCACAATTTGCTATTCTTAAGAGCTATATAAATGAACCTGTTTTATCAGATTATCAGCTTTCTATGTCCTATATCAGGAAATGAACTGTTTATCTGCTTACTACTGCAGGTGGAGTTCTGTGCCTGTACCTACTTGAGCCAGTGTTTAACCACTATCTTCTGAAGAGGCTGAGAAGGCCTACCACAAACATCGTCACGCCTTTGGGTGAGCATGAGAGAGACTTGCTTGGAGCTTTTCCAACCTTAGATGCCATTCACAAGATTATTAGAATGGTGATAAATTTGGTCAAAACTTCACATTTCTGCCAAAAAACTTCTAATGGTTTTCATGTCAATTCAGCGGCAGTAGCTGTTAGGTGAATGAATTCTTCTTAAGTTAGTTTTACAAAAGCGTAAGTTTTCACTGGTTTTCCTAATCTGAATGAGATTTCAGGACCAAGTATTAATGAGTATAAATTCTATGGATTGTTTGTGGGATTTGGTTTTGTAAATCCTCACGGGCCTTTTGCAAATGTCTTTTCCGGTATACTTAAATGTGATTTGAATTTATTATTTCTGGTTAGTGGCACTTTCCACCATAGTCAGATGTGGTACTTGTCTATTTGTTATATAATATCCATGCTTATATAATATCTATGGTGTTTAAATAGCATTGGCTAAATAAGTTTTGGCTTAAATCCATATTTTCTGAAATACTCAATATGAAGGGGGCAAAGATTTGCAACTCTTCTTTAAAAAAAATTCACATTTTTAGAATAGAAATCAAGCTGCAATTTTATTAGTGTATTTGTAAATAGAATAGTAATAAATTTCCCTAACTCTATAAAAGCTAATGTACACTAGGTATCACCAACCTGAACAGACATGGTAATAATGTCCTTAAAATAGAACTCTATATTGTGAGCACATAAGCTCATATAATGAATGCAAGACTATCACACAGGTATTACTCTGCACCATGTATAATTACAGAAACTGGAGAATATTCTAGGTTTGCAGTTTCTCTATTGTTGGACTGTTTGGTAAAATTGACTGGCAGCTTCTCTGTTAATTTTTTTTAGCCAGCAGGGAATCAAGCCGTGCAGTCACTTTGAGTGACAGCTAAAGAAAACTGACTAATAAGCTAACACCCCACACTACATTTTAAAGATGCAAATGACATCCAGAAAAATAAATTGAAGTAGCCAATTTGTATAATGAATGACTTTATAAGGCATGCGTGATAACAGAACTGAGGAAGAATGGGATACCAATCCAGGTGGGCTGCATGAAGAAGGTATCCACAGCACAGCAGGGATGCCCTTACATCCCAAAAGGCAAACATCGCATAACTTGGCTAAAATGCCAAATAATTATTTAAATTATTAGTAAGATTAGTTTGCACATTTTTGATTTCCTGGGATGAAGTTAATCAAAGCACCCTTTGCAGTTTTGAAGGCAAATGCTTTAATAATCACATGTATTTGTTGTATGAAATGTAGGTCCTTGGCCCACAAGGCAGCTGGAGAGAGGAACAAGGGAGTTTGCCAATATGCTAACCTGGTACAAATTAAAGCAGCTTGAAGGTGGCTGTCATTTGCCTTTGCTGCCAACAGTTTTAAAGGACTATTGATTCAGCTGATGAGCTGTGGAGTAGTATAGCCACGTCGTTCTTCTCCTGGCCATGCTCTTTGCATGGGGAGGAACAGCTACTCGCCTTCCACAGCATCAGGGGATCGTTAGACACTGGAAAGCTGTCCTTCAGTCACCGTCTGTGAATTAAGAACTGCTTGTTGGTGGGAGTGATTGCATGTGTTTGGGAAATAGGTCAACCTGCCAAGCAATCCAAGCTTCTTCCCTCAAATACAAAGCATCAAAGCCCCAGAAAACTGCCTAAGCTAAAGGTCTGAGAGAGAAGAGGGTGAGGGAAGAATGAAAAGTGAGCAAAGGTTCAATGGGTTATAAACAACTAGAAAACACCTGTGATACCTTCTATGAGGAAATAATAAGGCTTTCCAGAACTGCTTTCAGCACACGTAGTCTTTGAACCGTGAGAGGAAAAGGTACTGCAAAGGAACATAAAGAGCTGTTTCTTAATGCAGTTTTCTTTCCTGTGTTGACTGTTCTTGCCAATACATCACCTTGGGAGTAAAAATGTTTACTTTTGTTTGCTGAATGGTGACCTATGGTACAACAGGGTGCAAAGAGAACATAGCACAGTAGGATTTGAGTCGTGTTAATTCCATCAGAAGAAAGATTTTAGTTGAAATTTATGAAAGTCTTGGCTCCGGTTTCAAAAGTAACTTAACCCTGGATCTTTAACTACTTAGGTACTTTACCCCCTGATGTCAGTGCGACTTGGAAATTAAAGCACTTCAGATGAAATCCTATGCACCAAGATTTCCACATTTAAGAATAACACTGACATTAAGTTTGCTGTTAGATCCCTACTACATCTTAGAATAAACCCTTACATTGAACTGTTGGTGCCCATTCCAGTTTGGAAGCTTTTTGGAATTTATGGGTATAACATTAACCATCACCATTCACTCTTCCTCCTCCTTGCAATGTGGCTAGGGATTACACAGTTACGCAGATCTCAGTCAGGCTCAGGATGTCCAAAATTAACAATTTCACAACAGTTTTTTCTTTTTATCTAAGTCTTTATATTTTATGCAAGAGATCTGCATTGCCAATATCAAGCACCTGTGAAGCCCTTCAGATAGGAAATAAGTGGAAAAGGCTACCTTCCATTTCTTGGGCTAATTAGAAGTTGGTTCATGGTTGCCCCTATCAGGGTTGATATTTTCTAGAATCTTAAGTCTAACTAGCATATTCTAAATCCCTGATTTAACTATGATTTAGGTTCTTCTCATTATTTCATTGTTTTTACCATGAACCTCATAACTGCGTCTTAAAATATAATTATTGATCTAAGTCTAACATCTAGCAAGGATTTCCTATTGCAACATTGATTTCTGTCCTTGCTTTATACACTTCATAAAATACATTAGGAATGGGTATTTCATTACATGCAGATGTGTCTGGCTTGTGCAAAGACAAAACCAGATTCACTGTCTCAAGCATTTCCTCATTTCCTGCAAAGGAGACTAACTACAGTTTTTGAACTGGAAAGAACAAATAGGGCACCTTGAAACCACATTGGTCTTGGCATCTGGCTGAAGGCATATGCACTGTTATGGGAAAAATCACACTTTCCCTAAGACCTGAACTATGTTTTTGATGATAGTTTTCTTCTGCTGACTTTTAAATATTTGTCCTTGCTCTGCCATTTCCACAGAGAAGATGAAGAGAGGCTCTGTCTACCTAGGATGCCCGTATATTCTTTTCTGCTTTGGGTCAATTATGGACCCAAGAACTTGCATATCTTCTGTGATGAAGCTCCTATTTAAACAAAATAGAAAAAAAAAATGAAAATTTCAAGGTGACGTACAAGCACCATTAGAGCAACCTTCTGTGAGGGAGAACACATCGTGGTTCATTGTAAATTATATTCTAGAGGAAAAGTCCTTTGACAAATTGCTAATTCCTTGCAACAGTCTACAGACTAAACCTTGGAAAGTGAATGTGAATGCATGTAAGGACCCTTTCCAACAGCTGAAGACCTAAGCACATTCAAACTAGGATTTGCTCTACTTGCCACCAGGTGTGCTAGTGCTGCATGCTAACCAGCCATAGGGTAGCATTACCTACCAGGAAATCCAGGCTAATGCAAAGAGGGGCTCATTTGCCGTGTATTCAATGTACAGTGTAAGTCTCTATCTGGCATATCTTCCCGGGGTTATTTTGCCCAAATCAAAGTATGATCCCTCATCTGACCAGGTAAATTACTGGCACAGGTATAGGGTATAGAAAAAACAAGTAGACATGGCCAATTTTTCTTCTGAATTAACTGAGTACAGAAGAACAGAAGAAGAAGCAATGTATAAACTGCTTCCCATTACCATTGCTCACTTACTGTTTGAGATTATTTTCTGCAATCCAAAGGAACATTGTGCCATAAACGTCTCTCTCTCTCTCCCTTTCTTTCTTTCAATTTTGGTTTTTACTCAGGAAAAAAGAAAAAATCAAAAAATATAGAACATACTTCAGGAATTTTCAAGGTTAATTGTCAAATCCTACATGACACTATGTCAACTTCTGTGTGGTAAATATAGCCTTCTGATCAGCAGACTGTCAACTGTATTTATTTATAAATCAGTGTTCCTAAAAACACATCTGAAGGCTATACTTAGAGGTTGTTCCACAATACTGCAGTGCTGCAAAAACTGGTCACATATGGAGGTAAACAGTTCTGAAAGGTTAACCCTCCTCAGCCATGATGTACTCTGACACCCTGTGGATGCCAACTGGCTGCAGACAATCAGACAATGCCAGTGAGGAAGAGCTGTGGGTATGTCAGGAAAGGAGACAGCTGTTTATTTGGATGAACATTTACAACTTAAAGCGCTAGGATGGAAAATCTGCTGGGTACTGTAGGAAGGTCAGTGAGATGGATGTTGAGACCTGGAATAGGCTAACAACTGACTTATCCTTAGTGAGTTTTATGCCTCAGATCATGAATATTTATTCTAAGTAATCAATTATTAATGCCCGATCATATGTAATTACATTTGTCATAAATATATTTGAAGTACAGTATTAGTTAAAAACCTAAGGCATCCAGCATGGTCACCCTAAACAAGCATGCAAAAATTCTCCAAAAGATTTTCAAGGTCTGATATAGTGCAGACTTAAATTAAACATGTCTCAGTCGTCTGTCCTGAGAGAATTTTCTAAGCAAACATGAAGTGTCAGTAAATCCATCTTGTGTTGCACTCCTCTTCCAGATAATAAAGCCCACACTGTCAAAAAACCCTCTCAATGAAAATCTCCTCGATATTTACGGTTAAGCCTCAAACACCCCTGTAAAGTATTATTATGTCTCTGCTCTTATATTCTAAATTAAATACTGAGACATAGGCAGACTCTTAAGAAATGGAGCTTATTTAAGTAGTTTCGTTGATACTGGATGCAATGGTGAACCTTCAATTCATCCCATTTTCTCAATGTAGCCCAGAATATATATTTTTAGAAATGAAATGCAATTGGGCTCAAGTCTTTCTGCTTAGCATAAGATGTCTAGGTAAAACTTAAGTGATACTGATATACAGGCAGTTGGACCTTAATTTCTATGAAACTACAGTTTTCCAAATCAACACAATAACCTTTGGAAAAACTGCAAGATTAATCCATTTCCCTTCCTTTACTAAAAGGCTCTATTTTCTCTTACTAAGAAGAACAGATAGTTCCAAGCTTATAAATATTTTACGGAAAGCATCATACTTTTTCCCTTAAACCCATCAATAAATCTTCAAATGCATGCAGTGTCCTGGTCTTTCAGAAAATGTGTTACATGAAGAAATGAAGATAAGAATAAAAGGAATGAAACAAAACAAGCTGCCAATATGTTATAACTGGTACCACCAGTCACATATAGTCCAAGGCAAAAATACATAGCTTTGTTAATCTTCAATGAATGGAAGAGGAAAAGCTGGTGGTCAGTGTTTACATATCCTTTTTCATCGTAGATAGCATTGTCCTGTTCTCACAGTAGCAGCACTACTCAGGGTCACTGTAAGGATACTAGATGCTCTCCTTAATAATATGTAATATGCTTGAGGATATGCAATATTCGTTTTCACAGAAATGTGTTGTGATAGTTAAAAATGTACAATTCAGAGAGGCAAATGGCCTGTCCATTGCATATTAAATCTCTGCAGATCAATTTTTTGGCTTGCTTGCTATGTAAATGTAATAGTAATAGTATCTGACCATTAAAACTGGTGAAAAAAAAAAAAAAAGCTATTCACATTTTATACTGCACACTTCTTTTTTTCATTGTAGGGTATTTTGTAAACAGTCTAAAAAAAAAAAAAAAGTCAAAAAGAAGCCTTGAAAGAAAACATTGCCTTAATGGTTACTAAAAGAGAAATTCACCACAAATGAAAGACATTCTGCCTCATGCAGGCCAAAACATTTCATTCAGGCAGATGCAGCTTTATCAGTGAAGCTGGTACATCTTTAGTGCCTTCTTCTCAGACAACTGAGTATGGTGCATGCTCCTGTGTTGCAGGATATGACTGAGGCTGTGAGCTCTGCACCATCATTTCCCTGTGCTCATGCCCCTCACCAGCTCCTCTGGCAGGCTGTACTGGCTACTTTATACGAGTGTCACTGACTTCATGGTGGAGGGGTCATCCTCAGAAATAATGGTCCTGACAAGGTTGCTAAGATTAGAATAATTTTCAGCAGGCTGCTGCAGTTTCTGCAGGAGTCCACACCAACCTCTTGGCAGGAGAATTAGGGTGACGGAAACCCAGGCCTTGCTGCTGAGAGGCAATAAGTATTGAATTCCTACAGTAGTGGACGTTTGCTTATTTAGCTAATCTAAGTATTAGAAACCCATAATATTTAGGTAGCTAATTTAACAGACACAGATCTTATGATAATTTTCAACTTTGTCAGTCTTTTAAAAATACCTGATTACCTGCAAAGAACAGTGGTGATGACTCACTATTTTTAATAATAACAAAGCAAAAGAAAATTTGCCCTCATACATAAATACAGTCAAGAAAAGATTAGGAACATAGCAGTTGCCACACTGGCTCAGGCAAAGTTGCATGTAGCCTTATCACTCTGGCAGTGACCCAGATCAGTCACCTAGCGAAAAGTACACAAACAGGACAGCCATGCTCACCTCTTTCCCCAGATGTAGATTTATGCTTGAGCAACATTAGCAGCCAAGTCTTTTTTGTCACACGACTGCACCCAACTTCCCTTTGGACTTGCATAACATTTATCACCCAGAACATCCTCCAGCAAGAAGCTCAGCACCTTAAACACACACTCTATGAAAAGCCACATCTGTTCATTCATTATGAACTACCTGCTAACTTCCCTTCTTAGCCATCCGTCCTTGTATTGAAAAAAAACACAATGCCCTAGTCACTCCTCTTTGCACTCACAAACTCATATTTGATATAAATAATTTAAACTTTCAGTTTTCAGAAAAGGCTGAAAACATGATTGAAACTTTTTCGGTGTAATATCGTATCTATTTTTGCCCTTGATATGAGAAAAGAAGAGCCTCCACTAGGATGAAGAAGAGACTGCAGAGCAAAATCAGTCACTGTAGGGTTGACTCTGACTCTTCCCTGGTGGAGGACTGACAGATGCCAGTGCATGGATTTTCCTGCTGTGTAGTAGGTTGTTCTAGTCAGAAAGATAAGAAAGAAAATGATACAGCTGCCCAGTGAACTTTTTAAGGATCGGACCAAACCAAAATGTCTGCATGTCTACAGTATAATACTTTTTTTTTTTTTTTTAAATTTATTTAGTAACCTTAATTTTTATACACTGGAATCAGCAGTGAAATACTTAACACTGATCACAGTTCAACAGCTGTCACTAAATACCTGAGAACATATTGGCACAAAGGAGACATTTCACAGTGGTCAGCACCATTTATTCAGACTTTAAGCAAACACAGGCAAATATGACTTTTTTGATCTAGACCTGTTTAAATTCTCTTCATAGTTATTGGGATTAGAAATTTTAGACATAACTAAGCTGAGGATACTGGAAGAGAATCAGGTTTCTAAATCAGTAGACACTCATATATTTCTTATAAGTAATAATATGATAAAATGGAAACCTGCTACATATCAGTTGGTCATTATTGCTCAGTATCTCTGTTTACAAACCAATGAAGTTTGAAGCATCAGGCCTGCTGATATCACTTATATGAAGAATCGAAGTTAAGAAAACAGTTAAAAAGAATTGTGCAATTTGAACATGTACCTTTGCAAAAGGCTTGCATAGACGGCAAAATGAAGCTATTAAACCTACTTACAAGAATTTTTTTATTACTAGGTTATCTTTCCCTGCTCCCTCCAGTAAATAACAAGAATGGAGAACTGAAGTCTGCTTGTAAGAGGAACAATTATGTTGAATTGTCTGAAGAACATGGTGAAGTCAACAGAATGTGTACGGGACCTGCTGTCCTCAAAATCTCTAAATTCTGCCTACTTAGACAAATGTACTAGAAACATTTTGGGTAAATAGGCAATTTTTTAAAGTGTGTGCCCTACAGCTGTTATGTTAATATATTTTGAACCAGCAGTTCCAAATGGTTTGGACCGTATTGGTGACATGTACTTTAACATTATGGCCCAAGCAAACAATTTTTATTTTATTGTAACAGTTCCATGAACATATTTCTATGGGTTGTATTAGAAATTTTACCACTGTTTTGCAGACTGGCTATTTATATATATATATACGTCATAGGGACTGAAATTACCACTGTTTTCTTGGCAGTGACTGCCAGCTGGTGCCTTTCTTGCATTGTTTTGCAGAACTTCATCACAAGTGACATCCTTCAATAAGACCAACACACACAGTCACGCATTATACTGTGCATTACCTATTGAAAATAAATAAGGAGTTTATATATATTCAGTACATTGTACCATTATAGCATGTAGTAATGAACACTGAAAAATCTTAATCTCAGCAAGCATTGTCTATAACTCAGAAAGAAAAACAAAACAAATAAAAAAATACAAACAAACAAACAAACAAATAAAAACCCTGGAAGAATCTATGTAATTAAATTGATTTGTAAGGAGTCTTAACGGTTTGCTATTTGAATAGAATAAAATGCTTACCTTAGTTATGGTAATTATTTGTTCAACATTTCAACTTTATTCTTATAATGAAATAAAATTATTCAGCTGAGGAAATGGCATGTTTCTGATCTACTTGCACTGCCTAAATGATGATGTAGTTTTCTATTTCTTTATGGTGACGAAGTGGGGCACTTGGGGCTTTTGTACAAAGGCAGGTTTAAATTCTTTATTAAACAAGTCCTGACACATTCCAATGTATTTTTGTGGAAGGTATCTTGTAGAAAGATTGTCTTTTATCTGATTCCTCATTTGCCAATAGTTGATGGCCTGGCCAAGTCTAATTCATGGGTCATACGCATATCTTTCGGTCAGATGTTAGGTCTTATTTATATCAAAAACATATGTAGGATTTATTGCTTTATTATGAAGAACTATTAAATATTGCATTATTTAGATCCAGAGCACAAATAATCCTTATGCTCTGGGCCTTTTCATATCATTTAATTTCACAATCAATCTAATCCCACCCCAACAACAAATGCTCTGACAAATGAGTAATTAAATAAAATCCTAGATGCGACACTACACCTAGTTTCCTCTATAAATACCTTATGCTAAAGATGAGCTTTCCAGAGAGTTTGGAAGAAGACGAATACAGACCTTAGTGGATCATGCAGGAGATGATCCATTAAGATCCAATAATCTAGAGCTCAGAAGTTAATCATGAAGTGTATTTGGCCAACTACACCTTCTCATGTCAATAGCAGTGCAGTGGTTCAGCAATACCAAATGCAATAGCAAGAAATAGGTTGTTTAGACATCTAAGCACTAAATTACTCAGCTTAGAAGTGATAACAACTGTTGTTCTGGCATATTACTTAAAAGAGAGAACATGGTAAGGTCTTATTTCCCAAATTCTTTTGTTATTTGTGTCTGTTATGTGGTGTGCAAGAAGGTGAGACTGAACTCTGCAATGACAGCAAGAGATTGTGCTTTGGTGGCCACCTGAAAGCAAAGGAAATTGAATTTGTTTATAGGTAGCTAGAGCAGAAGGAGGTCAGTATATTCACCTGTGGTACAAATCATGTCAGCCTGGTTTGTTAATATCAATATGGCCCCTTGCCATCTCTGTCAGCTATTTATCATTTATCACCATTCAATCTGGATTGATTCATACATCCCTCCTACAAAATATCATACAGCTGCGAGTAGATCACATCTAGTTGTAATCCACACTAAGTAGACCTTATGACAGGAGAGCAGTTGCCCACAGGTAAGCATTAACTTCTGCAAGAGAACAAAACCAAAATAATGTAAGAACCATAGTGTTGGTAACTTGGTCCTTCTGCTACCAGGAAGAGGTGAACTGGTCATAAAACTTCTCTTCCACATTCAGATTCCAATCAGAGAATCCAATGAAAACCAAAAGCCAGAGTTACCTTGGCAATTTAGAGTCAAGACTTTCACCATGGAATGTCAAGAGCTTTTATGAGAAGACAGCTTAATCTGTTCCTTTTCAGGAGAAGCACTCCACTGTCCAGCTACCCTAAGTATGTGGCCTTCACAGTCTGGTAGTTCAAAGAGGTTCTAGAAAAGGCAGGAGGATTCTGAAAAGGTGACTCAGTGTCTGGAGTCTTTCCAGTGCTATTCTCAGTAAAGTATAGATCTGAGGTACATAACCTACAAAATAAATAAACGAGGAAAATCCCACTAATGACCACTTGGAGCAGTCTTCTAAATCAGAGTTTGTGAGCAGCAAAAGAAACCATTCCTGACGTTGTGAGACACTAATGCACATGATATTTCCTCTGACTATTCATCTGCAAGTCTACAAGGAAGAATAAAAGACAATGACTAATTGTAAGGAATCTCAAGATAACATCATACTAATACTGAAGCCATAGGAGTATGGAAAAAAATGTTCCCATTCACCATTGTAGTCATTTGTCAAGCATATGACTTTGATAAACAGATAAACCTTACAGCACTGTTTCATGGCCAGTGAATTTGGGATTTCCTGAATTAACTAAATTACAAAAAGAAAAAGATTGTCTCAGAGGAAACTCTGCCTCTGGTGCTCAGAATGCTATGTATGGCTTGATAGCAGAAGCATTATACTGTACCTTGATTGTAAACATCAATCATGAAGAGTACTAAATGGAAATTGGAGCTGATATTCATCCTGTCTAAAAGCACCAAAACTACATTAGTGAAGAAAAGTATCAAAGTGGCAGCTTGTATTATTGTTCCTTGATCTGGATTAATGCAGTCTTGTAGTCCTGCCAAATGGTAGCAGCCAAATGGCTCCTTAGATAAGAGTTAAATAAAAAGAGTAACAAACGTGATAACTTTAAGACTTCTCATGAACAGCTGTTGAATTTGTAATTCCAGTTTTTCTTTTATTCACAAACCCTCAAGTGTTCTCTGACTGCTAGGTAAGTATGTACTGAAAAGAAGCAATATATCATTTATATGATATGGATGATCCTTGGTACAGTTGCTTAATTAAACAGTAAGGTTTACACAGGCACAGCTCAAGGGACAAAGCTCTGTTTGATTTAGATTCTGGCTATCAGACTGCCATCAGAAACTAGAAAAAATATACTTAAGCTAACATCTCCTTTTTATTAGATGGTAGGCATATCAGTCATAAGGTGTATTCACTGAGAGGCCCTAGAGTCTGAAAACTCATTTTCTATTTTTTGGCAAGCAAAATTAGAAAGAATTCACCTAAGGGTTTTCTGATAGGTTTGTGCATGAATCCTGCTCACATTTTTATGTCGGGTATAGTCTCCCAAGTAAGTGTAAGCTATGCATTTTATAATGGGAGAGTTTTATGTATAATTTATCACTGAAGTGCTATGTAGCTGAAGTCTTTTGATACTACCATGTCAGGATAGCCATACTGGCTAAAACTTGAAAGAACAAAATAGGGACCTCTGTAGCTAAAAGAATTCTACACACTAAAACCTGAGCTAAAAAATGCAGATTTGCTAGGTAGCACAGGTGCAAGAAGAGATCTGTAATGTACTCCTTAACAGGTTGTATAACATGTTATTGATCCAAGTCTTAAGTAAAACCAATTGATACCTTAGACGCATGCTTCTATTGCAGAGGATTTCAGGGCTGTTGGTCCTCATGTAGGAATACTTATATTTTCCTCTTAAATAGGGAATATAAGTATTCATAATACTGCTTATATTTGCCACTGTAAGCTGACTTCATAACTATAAAGAAATTTTATTGGAAATGATTAATTTACTGTCTACTTAGAGATTAAATCTTTCTCTTACTTGCCTCTGAGGATTTTATAAGCTATGGAGGGCCAAACTAGGTCATCCCTAGAAGCAGTTTAAAGGTGCTGAGAAAAGTAAGATATTCTGCTTGAATGCCTCAATGCTAAAGTTTTGTTCTCACTTTTATCCAAGTATTTCAATTAAGCTGAAATATGAGACTATAAAGAGACTTCAAAAGGTCTTTTCTTAATTCATGAAAGCTTACTAGAAAAAATATTTGAAATGTAAGCATGATATTTCTCCATATATATTAAAAGGCTCTGTTCACATTATGCAGTTATAATATTATTCAGTGTAACTTCAAACAAGTGTCTGCAGGCTCCTCTGGAAAGCCCAGATACAACTACAACTGATTATGAAAGTAGTTAGGGATACAGTGGCCACACAGCATGATATTGGCTCAGAAACTTGATAAATACCGGGTTAGCAACATGTCAATTGATCATTTTCCCCTAACAAGAAATAAACCAAACAAAAGAAAAAAAAAGAAAAAAGTAAAAATAAAAGATTGCACAATGTTGTTTTCCTTTGCCTTGTCCACACTGTTGTCTGGTTTTCTGTAGGCAACTACAGAAATGACATTAGGGTGATACATTGATTGGCTGGAGTAAGCCTTTAAGCCATTACTCAGCACCAGAAAGCTCCTTTACTAGCAAACACTTAAATGAAAGTCATTCCAGATATTATATTGGTACAAAGGGGTATCGCACTTGAACTCAGTCAAAAGGCTGTGAAGATCAGCCTCTTACCATGCCTGTATATGTGCACTGACTGGTTCTTCCTATTCCTCTTTTTTTTATTGCCACCCATGGGTTAGTGATGCCATTTCATAGGAAAGATTTTTCTTGCTTCTGGAAAGGTAATATGAGGATTTGCCTGGATTTTCTCAGATCCTAGTGATGCAAACACAGTTAACTGTAACCCCATCCGGGGTATGGATATGAGGCAGTTCAAATGCACTTTGTTGAGTGTATATCAGATAAACGGCTCATGAATTGATTAATTGCTGCCATTGCATCTGTTGAGAAGGATTATAAAACCAGGTAGAATTCCTGAAATTGCTAAATAAAAGTTACATCATTCAAAGGTATTGTTCAATTACTCTAATGCATTTTTAAAGAAACGTCAGATTCATTCTAAGAGCCTCTTTGATAGTGCTGATAATACTGTGACTAACCAGGCTTTTTACAAACAGACTCAGCAGTTTGCAGTCATCTAAGGGTCACCACACATACGAGGAGTTTCTGATAAAAGCTGTGGTGAGGGATTTATTTATACCAACAAGTTACTCATCTAAGGCTATGTAATTTACATTTGTTTTAGGGTTACAGTCATCTATACATCTAAATACACTTGAAATGTTGATTTCCTGATACTTGCTTGGATACTATCCGATGTGATATTCTTATTTTGTGATTACTTTTATCAGGATACAACATTAGAAAAGCCAATGATGTCTTCCTGATATTGAGGAGATCTTGCCTTTCTTTTCCTGCCTTGCACTCCTCTGACAAAAGCTATGTTTAAAAATGAACAAGGAATTTATTAATGCTCCCAAATATTCAATGGTACAGAAATCTTTCAAAGAAAAGTTAAGGATCTCCAAAAAATGGTAACATGCTGACATTTAACATAGGATGAAAAAGAAGCGTGCACAGAAAGAGGAACTTCAGAACTGAATTTTAAACTGAGCGAACGTGGATCTTCATTGTTGGTAAAACTAAAGGAGATTGAGAGAGCTATCTAAGGAAAAACAAACAAACAAACAAACAAACCAAAACAAACAACAACAAAAAAGCATAGCCCATATTTCTATTGTCTGCTATTTCCATAATTAGAAATACATTAGGCAGCCAGGAAGAAACAGAGGGAACGACTACTGATCATTTTAGCCTTACAACTAAAATTTGCTTACACAGACCAGCATCACTAGTACAGGTTTTCTCTGAAGACACCTTTAAATAAAGCAGTTCCTGATCTGCAGCTCTAGGGATGCCAGTAGAGCTGTGTAAGATTGTGTTTCAGTGACAGTAAATCTGGGTCTGAGGTGTTTGCAGTGGACTGTGTGGTGCAAAGTGCTTAGGCATCTTTCAATACACATTTCTTTAATTCTTCCAAGTTTCCTCTCACCTATCTTTGGGATCATGATTACTTAACAGGGTAGTGCAGCTCTGAACCACTTCCATTTTATTCCTGCATCTCACTAGGATCTCAGCTAATGGTATTTGAGTGAAATCAGATAGAACCTGAGAGAGATTCTAGGTACTGGAGACATCTCTGACCCAGGAATTAGGGACCCTGGCTTTCAGACTTGGTGGATGAAAATGGGCTACTCACTTCATTTAGCAGAAATTATCTTCCCTGAATGTAAAAATGATGCAATAGTAAGAAACTATACATAGTTACTGCAGGTAAAAAAAAATTATAGAAAGAGTTCATTCCTAAAATGAAGCAAGTGAAGACATTATCATGAATTATGAGCAGAGGTGTCTGGGGGACATATGACTTATGCCAGAGCTTTAAAGTCTTAAACAGCTAGAGAAGCTCTGAAAAAGCTGGAGTGGGGAGGTGCTGCAACAGCAGCAGCATTACATTCTCTGGGAGAGAGAATGAAGCAGGTGTCTTGCCTGGATGAAGAAGCTTATAGGGCTCAGGATTTAAGCAGGGTCTATGTCCCATCTGTTTTCTCTGTATCTGAAACTGTAAATAATATTTCAATTTGAAGGAGCTGCTGAGCAATCATTTCAATTGGCCACTACCTTAGCTGGCAGACAAAAAAGAAACTGAAAAGCTCTTGCTGTTGCCTAACACATTGGGGGCTGTTGTGGAGATCTTTCTAAGATGATAAGTGGTTAGGCTAGGGAGGGCACCACCATCTCAAAGAAGGAAAGTAGGCCTGTTAGAAACTGATTAGAAAATACAGTTTTCTATACAATGTTGATAACTTCACCCACAGTCACCAATGATGCTGCATGTTGCAGTGAAATCCCCAGTGCTTACGTGGGTGCTTTATTTTCGGTTCGGGTGAGGTACAAAATGAGGTGAGGTAGATGCTTAAGGAGGGATCCCCAACAGCCTGCACCCTGGCTGACCCAGTAACAAATGCTGAGGAAAGGGCTTCAAAAGAGTTTCAAAACCTCCTGGGCTTAGGGGCTTTGAAGAAGCTGTTATTTGCAGCCAAGTGAAGCTGACGTGAGTCCCTGCAGTCAGGACAGCAAGCACTGGGAGTTCACCAAGCACTGAGTGCAACATAGCTGATTTGGAGTTTTTTTTCTTTGTGTTTTGTTGAACTGACTTTCTAGAGTAAGTTGCCTACACTCTGCCTTGCAATATAACAAATCATTTTAATCTTTGAGGTGCTACACAAAGTAAGTAGTCTTTGCAGAGCCTCTGCAAAATGTGTTCGGTTGCTTGGTCACTACTGATATGAGGGCACTATGCAGGTTTTGGAAAGGAAATTTAAAGTCTTAATTTTACCTGAGGAACAAACAAGGTAGGGAGAAGGTTAGAAAACTAGTTAAATCATTAACCATTATGCTTAAAATAAAGACATAGTCCTGTATTGACCAGATCAAGATTTAGCCTTGAAGCATCAAAATATATAATTTTAGCTCTATTTCTGACAGTCTTTGCCAGTAAAAACTTGTTTTTTATTAATGAATATCCCACACTGTAAAATATGTATATGAATTTTGCATTAGAAACCATTTTTTTTCTTCTGTGAAAAGAGTAGGAAAATAATAATACAAGCAATGATTTGATTTCATTTCAGCAGCTCCTTTACTCTGTTTATATATCAGAATCATAAAACAAGTTCTTGTTCCGACCTTGTAAAGAGTTGTTGCCGAAGATTGAATGTCTTCTTTTTGTTTTTCATAATGATTGTAAAATTGGCCAAACCATTTCTAAGACATAAGCATTTGGATTCACTCCTTCAGATACTTTCAGATATCCTCGCTGTACTTTTGTATTTGACCCTCTCTGAGTGAACCTCCAATTTAATCAACAGTTTTCTGATTAAGCGAGTTTTTTTGGGTGGATAGTGGGAGTTTCTCCTCCAGAAAATCAGGGCTGAGGTCTCCCAGCCCACTTCTCCTTTTCCCTGCAGGGCTCCCAGACTCCTACTCCATTCTGTTCACTCCTGCGCATCCCTCGCACCAGCACCAGCACTTGCACAGCTCTGCAATTGGTGGCTTGTCAAGATGATCTGGCTGAAAACTAATACATTTTGTTTGTGCATAGGGTTCATTTCAGCACGGTCTGTGGAGCCCAGAAAGACCTATCATTAGCACGATGGAAAAGTAGGAGAAGTCTGCCAAGAAATTCGTGTAAGTGCCTTGTGATACTAGAACTGAATTTCAGATAAAAATTACTTTCATACTTAGTGCCAATGCTAAATAGAAAAATGCTTTCAGAAGAGTTAATGTATTGCTGTCACTGGATCTCAGTGTGAAGCACCTTCATGGTGGTACATGTTATGTTTTGGGAGGGCTAAAGCTTCTGAACAACTGTCATGAATAAAGCCATTTGTACACGAAAAAAATGAGATTTTTCCTTCCATAAAATGTGGTTAAAGACATTTATCAGCTCTCACTATATATATATTTAGCAGGGGATTCGTAACAATGAAGATGGCCCAGACTTAAGAGAATGCTTAACTTCAAAGATTCAAAAAAATGAACCTGAATTTAGTGAATTTAGTGAAACATTTATAGTTGAGGTGAATATTATTCATAATGAGCTTTGGTAAAAGAATTCAAATGCCTGAAGCCATACCAGGACTTTGATGAACTAGAGTCTTAAGCTGAAGTTTAGATTTGAAGGATCAATCAATACATCACAGTCATCTACAAAGAATTGACCATTAACATCACTCTTTTTTTTTTTTCCTGTATTCACTGTATATTCTCCAAGCCTGTGATTTAAAAGGATGAAGGTCTGGTCCTACATCCTTTTTCCTTTTAATCAAGACTAGCTTGAAAAATTCTTATCCCCTTCCTCCCCCAACATCCTCACATGCCTTAAACTTCATTTTATCTACAGAAGCAACTATATTATTATGAAAGCCTTTGAGAAATACAAGAATGTAAAATTTTTGATCACTTAAGTGATCCAGTTTAGAAGTTAATGCCATAAGCAGCTGCAACCAGGACAAGTACCAGCTTCAGGAGGGAATAGGAACAAATGTTGCCTTGAAACTTATCTTGTGATTATAGGCTGAATTTGAATAATAAGAATGATTTATGAGCCCATAATTTGTCATCCTCATTTAAGAGATATAAAAAGTTGTGAGTGCACTTCTACTGCTTATGTGTGTGAATGATTAGTTTACGTGTAAATTGAAGGCTGGCTGTGGGTTCCTTTAAAAATGATGCCTTAAGCATAGATCCATAGAATCATAGAATGGCTCAGGTTGGAAGACACCTTAAAGATCACCTAGTTCCAACCCCCCTGCCATGGGCAGGGACACCACCCACTAGATCATGTTGCTCAGATCCCCATTCAAGCTGTCCTTGAACACTTCCAGGGATGGGACATCCACAACCTCTCTGGGCAGCCTGCTCCAGTGCCTCACCACCCTCATAGAAAATAATTTCTTCCTTGTATCTAATCTAAATCTACTCTCTTTTAGCTATTTGTCCCCTTGCCTTATCCCTACACTCCCTGAGACACTCCAGGAGAGTCCTTCCCCAGCTTCCCCGTAGGCCCTCTTTAGGTACTGGAAGGCCGCTACAAGGTCTCCCCAGAGCCTTCTTTTCTCCAGGCTGAACAACCCCAACTCCCTCAGTCTTCATAGTAGAGGTGCTCCAGCCCTCAAGCATGCCCTTTATGCAAGATTCTGTGCTGAAAAGTTTCTGGAAGAACAATATTGGAAGAAAAATGTGGTGTAGAGTTTGTTACTTTCAAATCCAATATATTTTATGTACTACTTAAAGGTAGTGCTTTTGCTGTCAGTAATACAAATTCAGGATACTTCTAAAAGTGACACTAGTGTCTTCAGCAACTATGAGAACTGTGCAGCTGAAATTTAGGGCTAAATTATGGTTCATAGATAGGTCTCTTGGTGCCCCTCTGACTAAGGAGCTGAAATTTCCCCAAGGCTGACGTATCACTGACTGGCAGAGAACTATGACCAATGTACTCCAACACACATTGAGTTTCAGGGGTAAAACTATCTGTTTCTCTCAGCTGATTTGCATTGCATCTTGTTGACATAAGAAATGGAAAATGTTAGTTGGTTCTCAGCATACCCAGAAAACCACATACAGTTAAAAAATCAGAATATTTATACTTAGTTACTTTATGTTCCAAAATAGCCATGCGACCTTGAATTGACAAAAAACTGTGTAGGGGGTTGGGGGTTGGTGGGTGGGTGGAGAAAAGAAGCAATTCAAACTGTAGGAAGATCAAAAAATATGAAGTTGTGTTTTTTGTAGAGGTTGCTATTTTCTTCCTTTTGAGGAAGGATTGAGATCAGCTGTGAGTGGTGTCATTATCTACAATTCTTTTAACAGCAGCAAGGAGAAAAGCTGCCAAAGCATTTAAAATTAATTCAATCAGGCTAAGAGGAATATGTCAAACTGACTTCTTTGCCTGCAAATTACAAAATTATCTGTAGTTAAAATTAGTTTCTAACCATCTTGGGGAGGGAATAGATGAGTTCTTAAAGATGCTGTGTGGTGTGATGAGGGTGTGATGTAGGCTGGGTCCATCGGCATTATTTCCAAAGTCAGTTGCTGTTGGTAGAGCAGCTGAGGTGTATGTGTGATAACCTCTACAAGACAAAAGAGACAATAATAGTTACTGTAAACTGTGAATAGCAGGCTATTAAAACAAAGAAAGAAAATAGTCACTGGATTATATTTCCTTTACTTTTTTTTTTTTTTCCCTTCAAAATCAGCATAGCATAGCCTACTTAACTCTTGCATACACTAAACCTAATTTTTTGACTTATTACTACTAGCTAGAAATGTCAATAAAATTTCCCTCAGCAAATTTGGTTTCAGTCACATTTATCTTCTGATTACTGTCCTTCAGCAGGGGAACCATTACAGTCAATTACATTGTTATCTGACTCAAACATGTGGACAGCTCAGTCAGTGACTTTAATTACTTTCTCATCAAAGCCATGTTGGACAGTCTCTGAAATTTCTTCAGTGCCTCCTAGGACATCTTAAAGGACAAATGATTTTTGCTTCCCGTTCCTCAAACATGACAGGAAATCTTTTAGTTTAGTCATCTCAAGTCGAGTTCTACAAAAAAAAAATTATGTATGCCTGAACTGGCAATGGGTTACGACTCCTTGAGATCTGACAGGCATTGTACGCCCTTAACTTCTTGTACTATTTTCAGAAACAATAGGTAAAAATGCACATCTTCGCTCACTGAGTCTGAAATCAATATGTTAACAGAATCCTTTTGTTAAATTAGTCCCTTCACAATGCAAAAATGTTTTCAAATTGTCTCCAATGGAATGGAGATTCACAAGATCCCAGATTTAAATGCTGATTAACTGTGCTCTGCCTTAGTCTTGCCACAACTTCAGTGTGGAACACATATGTTTTTTCAGACAAATTAGGACTTTTGGCCCTAGCTGCAACTGCCAAGACACCAGTCTGCAGGATTAATTTCTAGTTTTCTCTAGAAATGCAAGCTGCCAAACCAATAAAAAAGCTCAAACTGTTCATAGATTATTTTGAATGTACAACAAATAGTGTAAATTCTTCATAATATTACTTAAGTGCTTCTTATTATTACTATAGTTCATGAACATTTGGTTAAAGAGACAAACAGGATGCAATTACTGGATGTCATATCATAAACAGAGGGATGTTGCATTATTATTGTAGAAAGAAGGGCTGATACCTACAGCAGATGCACCTCTTATAAGTGCATCTCAGATGCACTCAATTCCCCTATGGGACTACAGTTTAAGATTTTCTATCGGGCACACGTCTTTCCACAGAAGAAGGTGTACTGCAAGTGTTACTGATGCTTTCTTTTTTACAGCTGCAGATGTCAGTCCATGCTTTCAAGGAGCGGACATTTGAGCCAATGTTTGAATAAAAATAATAATGGACTTAGAGTAAAATTCCATGAAATTATACCCTAAATACTGTTGCCTTTAAAACAGACAAAACTGCAGCTGTTCATATCATGACGAACAAATTTAGACACATGCAATCAGGATGAGAACTGCTCAGAGATGTGATAACTCTGATTGCAGAGGGGCAATTACTCCTCTAGGGTTTCTAGAATCAATGAATCATTCAGGTTGGAAAGACCAGGGTCACCTAGTAAAACTCCATCTAAAGCAGGATCAACACTGAATACAGGCCAAGCTGTTCACAGCTTCTGAAGGTCTCCAAGGAGGGAGGGTTCTCATCCTCTCTGGACAACCTGTTTCATGATTAATTCTCTTCTTGGTGATTTTTTTTCCCCCTGTATATACAGTCAGAATATCTCCTGTTTCAATTTATGATTGCTGTTTCTCATACTCCTGCTGTGCAACAGAAAAAACTTCATGGCAAGAGGTGGGAGCCATATTTCCTACACACTTGCCTAAATATCTCTCCTACTGGCTACTGTCAGAAATAATTTATTGGTCTAGCAGAACCTTTAGTTTGATCAAATGCAGTGCCTCATGTTCCTATGACAGAACCTCCATTATATTTCTATATAGACTACTGAATATTATTTAGTAGTTCAATTTTTTTAACCTTTTTTTTTTTTTCTGCTTAGAGATGACTGATGAAACATTCAGCAAAAAAAGGATCTGATCTACAAAGTGAAGTGAGAGGTTAAAAAAATTAAGGCATTAAATACCTTATACATTACAATTTAGAAAATTGAATTTTCTTGGTAAAACAACACATGGAAAACATCAGTTAACAACAGAAGCTGGTGAATTATGGAGCAGGAGTCAGGAATAGAAAATGGCATTGAGATAGGGCAGGCAAAAAATGTGCAGGTGCCAAGTGTGCATTTATTAGCAGATGTGTCACAATTATTCTGAGCTGGAAAGTATCTCCTACCACATCTAGCACCCTTGCATCTCTGCTCTTATACAAACATGTAGGAAAGAGAATAAACTAGCAGCAGTACGATAGAGGTGGGAATACGTGATTATAACCACCCCCACCCTGGGAGGAACACAGACATTGCTGAAAAAACAACAGGTTCAGGCCTGTAGGATTGCAGCTTGGAGATGATGTCAAAGCTGTTGAAATTAGTGACTTGACTAGTTTATTAACATATGAGCTGGAAGCACGTGAACCATAAGGGTATGGGTAGTGCAATAGAGTACTATCACATAACAAGGAGGTTGGTTCAATGGGACTTGCTCAAACAGAATCAGGAATTGAAATGGGCCAGTATTAAGTTTACAATCGGAACACACCATCTTTGTTTCTTCACATAGAATTCACATTGACTAGCAGAGTGAACTCAACTGTACCATTTAACTGTGTCAAATCCCTTTTGGAGCTTATGTTTCATGTGGAGGCAAATGGGACACCCGGATTTCTCAACTAAGACTTAAAGAGAAAGTGTTGCACTGTTTTTGTCGACTGTTCTTTTGTAACCTCTGCCTTAATCTCTATACTTAGGATTTTAGACTACCAAAAGTGCTATAAAGCCCACTAGTTCTCTAAAGAAAACAATTTAATTTGGGACAAGTTTGAAGGGACAACCTTCAAAAAATAGCTGAAACAGTTGTTCAAAATTAGAGAATGCTCAAAAAAACTTCTAAGTCATTGTTTCTTGGAAGCATAAAGTAAGTAGTAAACACACTTTAGAAGCATAAAGTAAGCATGGCAGATCTTTTAATCTTTTTAATTCCTTAATTTAAAACTTTTAATTTGCTATATAAGACAGATTTATTTATTCATTTATTTAATTATTTATTTATTTTGGCAGGGTTCTGTTTTTGGCTTTTATTAAGGTTGGTGCATGGAAGAACATATGCTTTTGCAGTTATAAAAAGTGTAATCATTAAGGCACTGGAAATTTGTACATATTTCACAGTTGTTTGGTGGGCTTCCTTTAAAAGCCCTAATAACCTTTTCCTCCAAGCTTTCTCTGTTTACATTCCATTTTCACTTGAGAAGAGACTGTAACCTACCACATGAATGCAGAGTACAGCAAAGACCAAGAGATTAACAAAATACAAATCCTACTTTATTTACTGTAACTACATGCACTAAACAGTCCAGGGACAAATTATTTGTTGTAAACATGTCATCTACACTTTGAATGCGCAACCAGTTTGTGTAGGAAGCTGCAGTAAACTTCTACAAAGACATGACAAGCAATCTTCATATGCATTTACATGCGATTTAAGGGATTTCAAGAATTAACATTTAATATATTCATCAGTGGAGACACTTAGACTGGTTTAATCAGTCACCACCCTTCCTGCCCTGAACTGGTTCCCATCTCCACACCTCCCCCGCTGTACTCATGACACATGTGAAAACACAGCCCTGCAGCAAAGTGGATCACAGCAGACATCATCCAGCACAAAATAAAACTATTTTTGTCCAGGTTATTTTTCAGTAGAATCAGTTCTCCACAAACACATAGTGGCTTTTTTTATTTTTTTTTTATTTTATACAGAACTGTGGTGTGACCACTTTTGGAGCACATTTGGGCACATCTTAGGACATATGGAGAAAAATATGGTTGGGAACAGTCAATGTGGACTGACCAAGGGTAAATCATGCCTAACCTTGATTGCCTCCTATGCTAAAGTGACAAGGTTATTGGACCAGGGAGAACAATGGATGTCATATACTTTGATTCTACAAGGCTTTCAGCTCTTTCTCCAACAGCACACTTGTACTCAAGACAGAATGTTAGAGGCTGGAGTAGTGGAAAACTGGGTGGGTAAAGAAATTGGTTGGTTGGGCTGAGAGGATGATGGCTAATGGGTTGTTCTCTGCCTGGAAGCTGGTGAGAGCAGGGCATCACAGGGACCCCTGTGGTTGCAGACGCCTGTCACAGGGTATATCTTTGTCAGTCACTTGAAGGAAGTGACAGTGCCAGGGTCTTCACAAAGGTTCAAAGTGGGAGGAAGAGAAGAAATGGATTTAAGTTGAAACAAGGGAGGTTCAGACTGAATGTAACAAAACACTTTCCCCATGAGGACAGTGAGGCAGTGGCACAGGCTGCCCAGAGCAGTTGTACAGTCCCCTGTCCTTAGAGATTTTCAAGACCTGACTGGAAAAAGCCCTGAGCAGACTGCTGTGATCATGCTTCTGCTTCTGCCTCCAGCAGAGGTCCTTCCTTCCCAGGGACTATATGATTTGCAATAGCAAGGGGGTGCTTAAACTGTCTCTGCTACTGACCAAAGATAGATTCAAGTGTGTTAGTTATCCCCAGGATTAAGCAGTCGGGACATGTTATATCAGCAAATGAAACACTGTGCTTTCAGCTTTCAGCCCACATGAAGAAAGAATACTCTAGTATCACACTCTGTACTTTAACAACTACTGGTTAAGCAACTACTAGAATTGGTGTTTGTCTCTCTGCCTCTATAACGTCTATATTGTGTATTTATGTCTATGAGTATGCAAATATATCAGAGCTTGAGAGGTTTACCACAAGTGAAACCTACTCTATTTCAGAGTTTTTGTTACTGTATTGCATAAATTAGTTGTCTCAACAGTGCAGACAGTTAAATATTTAAGAATCTCTTAGAGAGGCCAGAACCGGTTATAAGGGTGTGGAGAGGTTTGTATTATGCAGCAGTTATTATCAGAAATCACAGTCAATGAGGCTGTTGTTAAGAGATACACTGGTGCTGAGTGATTGCAGTACACGTGACTAGCATGGATATATTAGGAAATAATCGGTCAGTTATGCACTTATGTATATTGTACATTGAGAGATGGATACAGTGGTGGATGTAGGAGAAAAATAAATATCAATACTTCACAATCCTGACAGACTCTCCCATAATACTTGAGGCATAGATTACCCGTGTTCCTTTCACAACATTTTGTAAGGCAGGCATGTGATCCTCACCTATTCAGATGATGAAACACATACATTGAAATTGTCTGTCTTGCCCAGAATCACATGTTAAAACTGTGATGGAGTCAAAAAGAAAACCCACATATTAAGGACAGCATGCCCTATGCCTTTCTAAGCTTATCTTTCATTGTCTTTTGATGCTAAATTAGAAGGTTACTAGGTCAGAGAACCTGTTTTTTATCTGCCTGTGAGCCACAAATTACAATCTAACCTTGTACTGGTGTTATTCCTTAACACATTATCTATGTACAAATGTGGTTATCAGCATTTACCCTCTTGGGCAGTATTTGCCAATGGAACGGAACCACTGTGAAAGATGCTGATATCCATCAGACTGTTATCCTCCTGTAATCTAGCCTTGTATGAGAAGAAAAAAGAAAAAGAGAACTTAGGAAAGGGAAATTGAGGAAACAGGGAAAGAAAAGGAATGCCATGGAGAACGCAGAAGGAAAATAAAGAACAAACGAGATGATAAAGAGAGTGGAAAAAGAAAAATGATGAAGGAGGAAAGATGAAGAAGTAGAGGAAGGAAGAGGGAGGAGAGACACAGGAAGCAGAAATAAAAGATGGAGAAGAGACAAGAAGGAAAGCAGAAAAAGAAATAAATAAAAAATAAAGCATACCAAGAGGAGAGCTGAATGTATAAGAACAGAGGTCACGTCACAGGGCTAGAATTTGATATCTGATTATTTGTAGTATCCATATAAATTTAACAAAAATACCTAAACTACCTTTGTTTCAATGTCTAATTCTATGGAATATCATGGAATATAAATGGAAAATGGCCATAATTTCTCAGTTTTATTAGAAAATTGAAAATATGAAAAGCAAAGATTAATATTAATAGCCATTGCAGGCCGTACAAAGTCCAGCCTGATCTGTATAGCATACTTTTTGGAGACGAAATTCTGTTTCATAAAACAAAATGTGGCAAGTTTATTGAATAGTTTACTGCATCTCCTAAGACAAATCCAGAACAAAGTGCTTTATTGTATAATAGGATGGAAAGTGCATCAAGTAGCAGCTTTACGATACCTTTTGTGCTAAGTTCTTGCAAAATGCCTTTGAACTTCCTTCCAGAATATACAGCAATTTTTATTTTGTGCAATACCATAGGAACAATTATTGTTATTAATATTTATTTAATGAAATCCTCATAACCTCTTTTTAAAATGCCATAACTCATTGGGAGCTTAAAACATTTATAACTCATAACTTTATAAAGTGTTTTTCAACTTAACAGAACAATTAGAATGTTAATAACAATACAGACAGAAGTGTGAGGTTTACTTTTTTCTATTCTCTACAAACCTAAGCAAATGAATCTAGAAAATGTATTTTCAAGTGAAACATAACATCATATAGGGATACTTCTGTATCCAGCTGAAAGTGAAGTATTTGCATTAAAAGAAGATTCAAATCTACTTGGCAAATTTTTTTGAAGCAGGCATACTGAGAGGAACAGAATCCATTGCATCATGGTATTAAAAAATACCAGCTCAAAATCTGGCAAATTGCATTGATTAGTCCATTAAGAAAAAATATGAAAGTTGAATTTAATAGGGAAAGATAAATTAATGTAATTATCTCTTTCTTGGTTTTGCTTTCTGCTACAAACATACTTTGCTCATTCTCACTCTGTCATTTTTGGACAGTAAAGCCAGTTCAGCTCTGCCTTCCCATGAAAGTCTCTTACATGTTTGCAATAAAGGAACAGGGGTCAAAATCACATATCTTTATCCATGTTCAGACAGCAGGTGGGCACTTTGTGCCCTTGCCGTAGGTTTAGTATTTCATACATACATACTACATCTCTAACTATTTCCATTTAGAAGTATCGACCACTTTCATACTTCTGGGTGAAGTATTGCCTTTCTTCTCACAAGGGCAAGGACACTGACATTGATTCTCATCAAGCTTTAATTTAAAGAGGACAAAATAATGGAAACATTATGTGCACACTTGTCTGATCTCAGCTCCACAATTCATCATAATCACAGAACATTTAATACGTGTTTTCAACTGAGAAAGCCCCTTCTTGGGGTGACTTTTTTTGTTTGTTTGTTTGGTTGGTTGGTTTGTTTTGATGTTGGCACCAGGGGATACAGTAGACAATGGAACCAAGATTAAAAAAAAAAAAAAAAAGGAAAAAAAAGGTTAAGAGAAAATCCTAAGTACTTCATTCTCCTAGAGACTTTGTTGTCACTGTTTTTCAAAGGTGACCCAACATAAGCTGTCAAGGTGGGTCAGATGCTACCAAAATATAGGAATTTCATCCACTTGATTCTCATGCCTGCTGTGTGAGGGGAAGGTGTGAGATGAGGAATTATTTGTCATTCCTGGAGCACAAAAAATGAAGTCATAGAAACCTTGGAAAATCCCACAGCAAGGCATTGCTCTGAGGCTGACATTCAGCCTGATGCAATACATTTCTCCTAAGCTTAAGGTACATGGAGTAAAAATAAGACACTAACACACACAAATGCCACCTCACTTGACTACTGTGAAGTCCAGGAGCATCCCAAGCCTGTTTCTGTGCACCCAGTCTTCAGCTGATGGTTATTTTTTTGTGTGTTTAGGTGGGGTGGGCATGCTTGAAAGAATTATTACCTGCTTTAATCCATGACTTCCCAGTCTGCCTGGAAAAGATCTGATTTTGATTGGGGCCATTCAGTAAATATTAAACATGGTGTTCAGTATCATTATTTTTTTATCTCCTACAATGAAACAGTGTAATTTTACATTTTAACAAGTTTACTAAAACATTCCAGCTATGTTCAGACCAGTCCTTGCTGAGCTGTGGAGGCAGCGGGCACCCCCGGGGCAGTTGCCCCATGCTGAGCTGCCCACAGCACCCACTTGCTGCTGGGACAAAGCCGGCTAACAACCCACGGTGCTGTCACAAGGCTCACTGAAGTGAGGTAAATCTTGTATCGTCAGTGCTGGTATGATGCAATTAGTTAAGAAATATTTGTGGCAGCAAGGTGATGACTGTCTTGCAAGGAGTCTATGGCAGGGTAGAATCACGGAGTGGCTGAGGTGGGAAGAAACCTCTGGAGGACATCTGGCCTGACCCTTGCTCAAGCAGGGCACCCAGAGCAGGCTGCCCAGGGCCCTGTCCAGGTGGCTTTTGGATGTCTCCAGGAAGGGAGACTCCACAACCTCTCTGGGCAACCTATGCCAGTGCTCCATCACACACACAGCACAGCAGTGCTTCCTGATGTTCAGAGGGTGCCTCCTGTGTTGGCACAGCTTGTGCCCATTGCCTCTTGTCCTGCCACTGGGCACCACTGAACAGCCTGGACTCACTGCAGTGCATCCCCAGTGGTGCCAGTGCACTCTCTGGACTCACGGCAGTGCATCCCCAGTGGTGCCAGTGCACTCTCTGGACTCACTGCAGTGCATCCCCGGTGGTGCCAGTGCACTCTCTGGAGTCACTGAACAGCCTGGTTCTGTCCTCTTTGCACCCTCCCTTCAGGTATTAATAGACTTTGATGAGAACCCCCCGGGCCTTCTCTTCAGAGACAAAGATGATGAAACAGTTATTTCTCACATTGGAAGTGACTGTTTTCACTTTGGTTGATTCACCAGTAAAGTTGATTTTTAATCTGCTCTTAGTTTCAAAGGGACCTATGTGTTGATATCAGGAAAAAGAGTAAGGATACTTAGAATGGTTAAGGTTGGAAAAGTCCTTCAAACCATCTGGTCCAACCATCCCCCTACCACCAATATCACCCACCAAACCATGTCCCTAAGCACCACGTCCAACCTTTCCTAGAACACCCCCAAGGATGGTGACACCACCATGTCCGTGGGCAACCCGTCCCAGTGCCTGACTGCTCTTTCTGAGAAGAGATCTTCCTAGACAGTTCCTCTCAGGGTTCAAGAAGGAGAATGATAGGAGGAATAAAGGAGAGAAAATATTATCAGACATCAATGCATGAACTTTTCAAGGCTTGAAATAAATTTGAAAACAAAACAAAACAAAACAAAACAAACCCCACAAAATAAATAAATAAATAAATAAAAACACATGCTACCTATATTGAAAAACAAGTTAGAAACTTGAAAAACAGGCTTCAACTCACTTTAAACACTTAAAAATCAGCCTATCAAGGCCAGTTCAGTTTTACACCAAAACCAAAACAAATGAACAAATAAGTTCCTCTTTGATTCGTCTTGGTCTGATTTTTCAAAAGTTATCACACCATTTATATTATACTGAAGCCTGAAAGTGTTTAAACATTATTTCATAGCTAGAGTACACAGCAGTAAGGAAGTGCAGTTTAAAAGTTACACACATCCACAGTCTGCACCATTTTCACATTATAAAGGTGGGAAAAGTGGATGACATTTTGATTACAGTCTGCAGGAGGGTGCATGTTTTGGGAATCACAAGATTGGATAAAAATATATTTAGTTATTTGTATAATTAATCACATGTACCTATATAAAATATAGACATGGATAAACTATTTATAGGTTGAAAAATCCAGTAGGTATATACACACGGTTTCACACACATGCACATAAACAGAAACGACCATATCTGATTGTCCACAAAACACTTCACAAAATGGTCACAATAATTCACAATCCAAGTGTAAAATCCACTTGCTGCTGCCTGCTTGATGATACCACTGAAAACTCACTTATCAAACGTTTCTCATTTCAGCATGTGCCATCTCAGGCAGCAAGTTGCCGACCTGAGCTGATAGGCAAGGATACAACGTCCTGGGCAGGGAGGCTCTTTCCTTGCGGGAAGCATTTTGGGTAGGCTATGCTACCGGCAGCCAGGGTTCCTGCCGGCCCCAGGGAGAGCACCATGGGGCTGGTCAAGCACGGGTTTGGCTTCCTCCTCCTCATCATGTGGCCACCCCTGATGTGGCTTCTGGAGAGCACCCATCAATCCCACCACCAAGGAAGCAGGTGTGGAGGGGTTTCTTCCTGCTCCCTTTCCTTCACATGGGTTCCGACTCCCTCTCCTGGCCTCTGGCACCACTGCACCCTTGTCCCCATCCCTCTAATCCTGTCCCAAGGAGGAAACGACGCCTCAGTGTCTCTGTTGTCCCCCACAGGCAATTAACCCAGCGGGATCAGCCAACTGCCCGAACATACTGACCCTACACAGAAATTTGAGAGTTCTGTGCAAGCTCCATGACAGCACCTATGTGTGTCAGTATGGACCTGCCTGTTGCCATTTCCCCTTATTTTTCTTCTAGCTGATATCATATGCAAGCAGCTGCAGAGAGAGGGGACAGTTCACTGCATGGGATCTGAAGGAATGTCACATTCCTTCCCTCCTATGAGGTGTGTCTGGGTATCAGGGTGATGAGACAAGCTGCTACCTTACATATTGGCACCTGCTGGCAAATGACCCTGGAATAGCAGCATCGTCAGCCCCTCTGATCTTATCATGATATATTTTTAATCTGTCCAATTTAGTTTCAGAGAATATCCCTATTTCAGTTTTGCAAAATTTCTCTTTTTCTGGAATAGTCCCCGCTCAAAGGAGGTAAGACGTGGGCATTGCTTGCTGTGCATGCTGCTGCCCTAGTAAAACGAGCATCAGTTCCCACTGTTTCCAGGGAGACAGAAGGCCCTTAGAGAAGATTTATTTGGGGGTTACACAATATAACTGTAAGAAGACAAGAGTGAGTGACGCAAAGGGGCAAGAAAATGGACAGCAAGAATGGTGGTGGATGGAAGGCAATGAAGTAGAAGAAAATACCTTGATATGGTGCAGAAATATGTCTAGACTGTTGAATAAAATAGGCCAACAGTTGCATGCACTCCTATGTCTAAAGTCTCCTTTCTGCAGTCTCATCCAAACTGCCCTCTGGAAATAGACCCTGGTTCTGTACTAACTTCACAGGTATGTCAAGCCTTTGCCTGGGAGAGCACTGGTGGTCTGGGGGGACATTTTATGCCAAGTACACCACACCCTGGCCCTATTTCCTGTATGTGGGTACACAAAGATATACTGATATAGATAGATAACTAGATAGGTATATATAGATATAGATATAGATGATATAGATATAGATCGATATAGATAAAGATGTACATGTGGAGAATGGGAAAACTGACAAAAGAAGACGGAAATACAGAAACATTAATATGGAGGACCACAGAAGTCTGAACCAATGAACAAACATGAAAAAGCATTATTTGGACAGCATTCTGTTCAGGTTAATTGCTGTGGTGATGCACTGAGGTAGCAAGGCAGCTTCCCACATAAGCAAAATACAACAAAGCAGCCTTAAAGCTATGGACAGGGAAGCCACTTAAATGCATTGAGGTCTACTTATTGTTGAACATTGAACTCAAGATGCTCATAGACAAATATGAAGTTGCCAGCTTCACTCTAAAAATGAACTTATAAAAAGTTAAGCAAAATCAATGGCATTAAAAAAAGGAGGTGTGGGGTTGGGCTTACAAGGTGGCCATTGCTCAGAGATTGGCTGGGTAGCAGTCTGCTCATGGGAGCTGGTGGGTGATTGCCTTTGCTTCACTATATATATTTTTTCTCTTTCCTTCAGTTATTAAGCTATCTTTATCTCAACCCAGGAGTTTTCTCTCTCTCTCTCTCTCTCTCTCTCTCTCTTTTTTTTTTATTCCCCTTCCTATTCTGTCCCCCATCTACCTGGGGAAAAGGGAGAATGAGCAAGAGGTTGTGTGGGTGCTTGGCTGCTGGCTGGGGCCAACCCATAATGGTAGGATTTTATCACAGTCATGTAAAACTTCTACCAAAGTTGAAGAAATGTGTTATGAATATTTTTCTGTCATGCACAGAAACATTGAAGATCTATTTAAAATACTCTTCTGTTAATAGAAAGAAAAATAAGGAGAAAGATGATTTAATGACCAACTTGACTGCACAGTTTAATATTGTAATATAACTATCCAATTATATGCCTAAATGTAAAATAAGCATACACCTCAGAAAAGCTACATTTCCTAACTAACCTTTTACCTTTATGATAGCAACGCTAATCAACATAGCCAAGTTATTTTGGAGACTGCACAGAAAAAAATTGTGACCCATCAGAAATTTCTTTTTTCCAACAGAGATTAAAACCCTTGGATACCTGAAGGCAGAGATAAATTTTCACTCCAGTTGTTACTTGTAATAAAGGCTAAGAAATAAAACAGAGAAAATGAATATTTTTCCTTATCTGAAAATTTTACTTCTCAAAATGAGTGTATTTATTGGACTGAACATAGTGTCTTTATCTTTTAATAATCTTCATGAAATTAAGTTTGTATGTACTATGCCTTTTGCTCAATTCTGTCTTTAATGTACAGTGATTCTATTAAAATTATTTTCAATTTATAAAGTCCCATTCTGTTAATGATTTCTGGAATCAGAATGGAGTGCTGCCCCTATCCAGGTGTAGTGTGTTTATGCAGCAAGGCTTTGGTAGCTGAGGGGCCGCAGGGGTGGTCTCTGTGAGCAGATCCCAGCAGCTGCTCCATGTAAGATCAGAGCCAGCTCCAGCTGGCTGCAAAGGGCCAGAGCTGATACAATAAGCGATGGTATTTTGCCTCTGTGGGACCATATATAAGAAATGGAAAAACAAACAAACAAACAAAAAACACAAAAACTAACAAACAAAAACAAAATCAACAACAACAAAAACCCTGCTGTGCAACAGCAGCTGGGAGAACAAGGAGTGAGAACCAGCCCTGCAGACCCCAAGGTCAGTTCAGAAGGAGGAAAGACACTTCGGAAACGAAGCGTCAGGGACTGACCGCAACCCCCCTTCCCCATTCCCCTGTGCTGCTCCAGGGGAGGAGGTAGAAGAGAGTGGGTTGGGGGAAGGTGTTTTTGTTTTGCTTTTAGTTTTGTACAGCTCCAGCTTGTTACTAATAGGCAATAAATTATATTAATCTCCCTATGTTGAGTCTGTTTTGCCCATGACGATAACTGTTGAGTGATCTCCCCGTCCTTATCTCAACCTGTGAGACCCTTTTCATTGTATTTTCTCTCCGTTTCCCTTTGAGGAGGGGGAGTGAGAGCGTGTTTGTAGTGGAGTTCAGCTGCCCAGCTGGGTAAAACTACCATGCCAGGATGCTGCAGTTGCCCAAGCTGTGGTAGAACAAACGGGCATTCTTTGCAAATGATAAGGAAAGTTAAAAACTTTAGAAAAATAAATCATTTTTCTCTATTAATCTAAAACAAGATCATCATGACCTATGATTTATTTTTTTTAAACAAGCTGCAGTGTTTAGGAGCACATCATTCATTTTTCAATTCCTGAAAAATTGCATGGAAAAATTGTAAAAATGTCACATTGCACAGATTCCCAGGCACTGTATGACAGTCATTATAACAGTAAATAGTCTGCTGAAGCATCCTCTTTTAGTACCAAAATTAATAATGAAATTGATTCATTTCACTCGGTCCTGGGCAACTAGCTCTAGGTTGATGGCTCTGCTTTGAGTGAGATGTTTGGACTAGATGATTGCCAGAGGTCCCCTCCAACCTCAGTTGGCCTCTGATTCTATCATTTGCTGTTTATTTTTTCTCCTAACCGTTCTGAGAAGGAATTTCAGACCTATGTTTTTTATTTGGTTTTGCACCCATTTGTTCAAGGCAACCAAACCTATAAACTTTTATTTACAAAACTAGTAAGAAATTCATGCTTACTTCTGCATAGCTAGATTTGATGTTCCTTTGCTCAGTTCGGCATTCTTTTCTTTTCTCCTGCTTGGTGCACTGTAACATAATCTTAGAATCGTGGAATCATTAAGGTTGGAAAAGACCTCCAAGATCATCTGGTCCAACTGTCCCCCTACCACCAATGTCACCCACAAACCATGTCCCTAAGTGTGACAACCAACCTCTCCTTAAACACCCGCAGGGATGGTGACTCCACCATCTCCCTGGGCAACCTGTTCCAATAATACTGCAACAAGTACTAGCACTGGCAAAGTCCCCGTCTCTGCCTGACTCATATTCAGACATTTCTTTCCACTTCATGGAAGGAGTTTTAATTCTATTTGCATAAACGTCAGTAGGGATCCTTTACCACCTTGTAGATGGTAAATCCAGTGGTTCAGCATAGGTTGCTTGAGCCCAGTTACAAGGAATGAAATGAAAGTCTTTGGCCAGCAGTGGTTCATCCTCCTGTCAGTGCCCAGATGCGTTTTCTGTTGGCTTTGTAAGAAGGTGCCTGGTCTCAACAGAGCTGGGTCAGCTGCAGCTGAAGAGCTGTACTGCTTGGTCTTGTACTGAACAGATCTCTTTCTCTCTATGTGTACAGTCTGCCTTCCTCTGATCAGCCTCCAGCTTTTCAGGCCTTTCATTTTGGATGGCTTACCATTACCTTGTGCAAAACCTTCAAAAATCTCCTTAGGGTTTTCTTCCTCTTAAGTTCTCTTCTGTCATTTGCTTCATTGTCACCATGACAGCTTAAAGCTAATCTTTAATGTTTCTGTCCCATTGATCTCCTGCTTCCCAGCCTTTACTGTTGCTTTCTGTTGATTGGTATTTGTCAGACTCCGGCTCTCAAAAAACAAACAAACAAACAATAATAATACAAAAAATACGGTGATGTTTTAGTCATTTCAGTGATCACATCTTCTGACTTTCTCCCCAGGTGCATGCATGATTCTAGTCCATACATGTTTCCAGTTCAGATTCTGTTTTTTTCTCATTACTGAGCATGACCTGCAGCTTCTCAGTGCTTTGCATATCACACTCAAATGTGGTGGCCCTCCTCCATTTGTCTTTTCTAACCCTTCCCCAGTCATCTGGCATTTTACCCCACACACCATCCATGATGCACACTTTTGCATGTCACCCCTGTTTAGCCCATATTTAGTGCAAAAAACTGCTCCCAGCTTGTCTTCCTCATAGCACCAGCACCTCCTGTACAAGTTTAGTAAGTGATCGAGTGAAAGGGGATAGAGGGCACTAGGCTGTGCATCAGTTGTAAGAGACCAGGGTGGTGCATCCCAGCCTGCTGTTTTAGGTGGATGACAAGTCGTGAGGCATTTCCTGGTCCTGTCCTCTCCTGTGTGCAGGCCAGCAGGGCTTCACATAAAGAAAGTGCAGAGGAGTGCCTCTTGTTAGGCTTACAGCTGCCTTAAACTGTGATGCACACACACGAGTACCACAAAGGGAAGATTAGGAATGCAAAGAGAAGGATGGACACTTGCTACAAACCCTGCTGCCAGTTAGGTGAAGAAATAGCTTCACATTTGTGACACATTTGTTATGTAGCAACAGCTTCTGCTCTGCAGGTGTCTGGATAGGGATGATGTCTTCAGCTTTTGCTTACAAAGAAGTGTTTTTGTGTTACTAAGGTAAGACCAGGGGAAACCTAAGCCTGTCGAGGCTGAATAAAACAGTGGAAAACTGGGAGAGCTGCCCTTGTGCCAGTACTCGAGCCATAGGGAAGGCACTCCAAGGCACTTAGTGTGCACCGAGCTCTTCAGCTCTCACAGTGTTGAGTCTCTAAGTGGCTCTTCACTTTTGTTCCTTTATCCAGATCTTATTAAGCTGTGGCCAACGGGCCTGTGGTGCTAGCCAGATGTAACCATCAGACAAGAGAGCAGACAGTAATATGGTTTGCAGTCCTTTTCAGGAAGCCAGTGTAATTATTACTCATATTAACTTCAGGTCCCAAACAGATCACCTACAAAACTAAAGTATCCTGCTCCACACCCCAGTGAGATTACCCTCTAGTTAAGGGCAAGACCTGTCAACATTCCTCCTTGTAACTGTCATCGTGATTAGCTCATCTACTGTCTTCTGTTCCTCTCTCTGCCTCTGCTTTGCCAAAAATACAGCTCTCCATTGTCCACCAACCCACGTCTTTTGACGCTCTTTTATAGTCTTTCTTTCTCCGGTCTCTTTCACTCACAGAAAGAACTTCAGTAAAATACCCAGATTCAGAACGGAACTCTTTTTTGTTCTTCCGTAAATCTCATCCCCATTAGATGGGCAAGGCAGCTGACTGGTTATGAACCTGTTTTTTACCTTCACTGATAGCAACCAGACTCTTTATTTTCCCTTTCACTTTCAGTGTATGCTTGGATAATGCATAGTACAATTTGAGAAAGTTAACAACTATTTATAAATACTACCTCAATGCAAAATACTAATTAAAGAAAAATGAAGAAAGTTACATATTCCTACACGCACCTTGACAGAACCCTGCTTACTTAAATGCTATTCAGCTCTGTAGAAATTTCCCATAAGGACTGTTATGGTACAGTCTCTGATTCCAATTTCTCATCTTTATGTTCTCAAAGTTACACTCCAAATTTCAGCTTCAAGAGACAACATATCATGAAAGACACACTGTTGAAACTGCAACTGTAGTAGAACATCTGTGGGAAGAAAACAGGATGCTTTCATCTATTAACTTTTTTGACACAAATGTTCTGCTCAGTTCTAAATTCATACAGTTTGAATCAAACCAAGAAACTAGAATCTTGTTTTAACAGCATAAACTGCTCCAAATTTCTCAAAAGTCTGAACAATAGTGATGTTTTAGCTGAATGGTGCTTGAGTCTGGAAAGCAATCAGTATCTGAGTTTGGGTTTGTTATGCAACCAGGAGTGAGAGCATTTCAGGCAGCTTCAATGTTAAAGTGAACAATTTGCATTACACTGTAACCACTTTGTCACTGAATAGCATAGTGTCCCTGCATACCACTGCTCTCTTCATCACTGGGAGCTTGATTTCTCATTGCTTTCCACCTCTTGAAGTGGTTTATGGCTGTGTAAAGTGGGTATTTGAAAAATACCTTTTCGGTTTAACCACATTTAATACCTACTTTGCACAGAGTGCAGAGATCAGACTTTGTATGTCACTCTGTCCATTAAGGTAAGCATCATGATCTCTTAACTTACTAAATCTGTCATATTTGGAAGCAGGAAAAATATTTGTTTTCTCATGCCCATTTCAGGAACCACCACCTTGATGCATTAAATGGGCATTTTTTAGAGAATTTAACTTGCTTGAGTCTTGCCTCCTCAACTCCTTTTC
Organism: Anser anser; assembly: GCF_964211835.1. Lineage (NCBI taxonomy): Eukaryota > Metazoa > Chordata > Aves > Anseriformes > Anatidae > Anser > Anser anser. The sequence goes on from NC_139721.1 coordinate 40,995,909, forward strand.
CCCATATAACCACCATAAAGGGAATATAAAGAAGTTTGAATAGGCCAGATGATACCTCTGGGGCTGAGGTGATACCCTGCCAGCTTGCTCCTAGACACGTTACTCTCAGCTTGTTACACAGAAGCTGGAGGTTCCTATATTCCAAAATGAGTAAATATGGCAGACAATAGCTGAGGCAGTTATTAGGGAAGGCAGAAAATACAGGAGATACTGAATGTCAGTCCACAAAATCATTAACTCAATGAATGTATTTTCATTTTTGCAGTATGTACACGTTCGGTGACAAGGCAAGATTAAAACAACAAAAAAAAACAAAACAAAATTTTAACCAGAGGTTTGTGAAGTGTGTTAATTATCTACAGGGCACAAGATGCTACAATGAAAGACTGTGGTTTAAACTCCCTTTTCTGAGACTCTGGAGCTTGCATTTGTTCAGAGTGAGAAGCGTGTTGCATAGGGACTCTGGGGTAAGCCTTGAGTGGATGTGTTTTGTGATCAGTGGACTGTGTAATGAAATACTGATGCAATATATTTCCCTTTTTTCTGCAGGGGACTCCCTCTGGATTTGGATGTAGCTACATTTGATATTATAAAGAATTTAAAACTGGTAATAAATGTGTGCATATCTTTTCCTAAAAATGGATATGAATTTTGATGCCTTGACTATTTGTTATTTGTGGAGTTGTTTTTGCCAAGAAATATAACAAATCTGCCTTGCTGTGATTTCTTTTAGCAGTTTGGGACTGCATTAAAGGCACACCATGCATTAACAGCCCCAGCAAGCAAGCTAAGGCAGCCAGCAGGGATGAGCAAGCAGCCCGACCTCTGCAAGCAGATATGAGCACTCCTTTGCTGTAGCCTCCTGCTTGTTATTCTCTGCATCCAGTTGCTTTCAGCATCCCTTTCACCTGTCTGTTTTTACTGCTCTCAATGCCAGTATCTGGTAGTATATTTACTATCATAGATGTGAAGGATAAAGTTTGACCTGAATTCCCATTTGATTTTTTTTTTTTTTTTTTTGGATTTGCAATCTCTAGATCATATCCACAGCAGCATCTTTTCAGCCCTCAGCTTTTCTCACAGAAGCCACCATAAGGCTTCCAAATCTCTTCCTGCAAGAACAAGCCTCGCTTTCCTGGGATCTCTCTGAAGTGTTTAAAACGCTGAAGTCTCTGCTTTGAACTACTCGAGCCATCCACACCTCCTCTCCCTCCTTCAGGCTCTTCAGTGGAACAGCTAAAGCTGCACTTGGCAGAGGTATGTATAACTCCACTGCTTTGCAGCATCGCAGAGGTTGGCGAGGAACTGGGCCACCATCCATCCCCCCTGGAGGTTCAGCCCAAGCACTGTTCCCCCTGAAGGGAACTCTCTAAAAACTTACTCACAGGATGCCTACAGCTGTGCAACCTGGAGCTGGAGCTGCACAGGTAAAGCAGGGCCAGATCTGGTCAAGAATTGTAAACGGCGAGCTTTTAATACTCGAGCTGCTCCCAGCCCTGGTGCCTCTCACTAGATGGCACTGCAATGCTGCTTTGGGGGAGTTTCAGCCCCAGAGCAGCCCAGCCCGGGTACGTTTTAGTGCCTGCTCTCTTCGTTTGTCTTACCGAAGCCTAAGCAAGGCATGAAGGATTTCCTGCACATTTTGACAGTGAAAGACAAATGGGATCTGCCAGGTGAATAGTCCTTTTCCTGCTCTCTACAGTGCATAAAGCACCTGGAAGGGTTTTTCTGGGCTGCTTCGTCTAGCAGGCACGTGGAGGCTGGTTGTTTGACACAAAAATTGCTGTGGCCTACAGGAGCAGCAAATCATGCTTCACAGCTCCCTTGTTTCGACTTTGGACTCGTACAGGCAATGTATTTTTAGGCGATTCTTGGGCTCTAAAATAATCTGCACCTTTTAAAGCTCCTCGAAATAGAGCTGATGCTACTGAGACCTCTAGCCTCTGCAGGGATTTCCCTCCCAGGCTGAATATGCACATGCAGCGGCTGACAAGCAGCATCCCTGAGCTAAGGGAGAGGCTGGAATTTCAGGATTCTGGACACGACTGAGCCAGCTGGACACCAACTGCTCATTACAGATTGTGTCGGAGGAGCGGCATGAAAGAGGCTGGAAATAGATGAAATCCCATTTTAATTGCAGAGGAATCACCTTTGGCTAAAATGGGGCACAAGGATGCTAGGTAAACAGTGGTGCTAAAGGCAATACCAGTGTTTTCACGTTCCAGTTCTTGAAAATGAAGAAATAAAAATGCATTAAATCCTCTGATAAATTATAAATTAAGCCTGTGTTGAAGCATTAGAAAAATATAAGGGCTTAATTGTAAATGTGGTCCGGAATCTTTGTCCCAGAAGCAGTCCTTAGCTTAAAGAAACTCCTGGAAAAACCTTTGTTGCGGTAGGTAAGAAATGCTGTCTCTGTATGATGAGTAAACAGTTCAATAGTAGGGATGGATCATATTCCGACTGAGTAAGATTTCACTTCTACTGACCTATTTGGCACCGACTATGGAACAATGTATTTAAATCTATACTGCACAGGAAATTTAAACTGCCATTGTGGCAATTTTTGAGGATGTTCCAGCTGATTATGGAACTACAATGGGAATCAGAATTACTTTACACAGGTGGACTTTTCACAGGATCACCCAGTTTGGAATCAGAAAGTCCATACAGTGGCAAAAAAGCCAGATCAAAATCTTTATCTCGGTGCACTGCATAATCACACATTGTCCTGGACAGAATGCAAATGCAGAATGCAAGGCATCAGTCCCCAAAAAATCCTTCTAATATTAGGTGGATGAATAAGTAAGTATTTTTACACACACACATGGAGATACATGGGGCTTTGTGTTGGTAGTATGTTCTTGATTCAGATCTAACTTTTTAGGGAATTTGGTGAGCACAGAGACCTATTCAGAGCTAATGTAGGGGAGAGACAATATCATGGGAAGGAGTATGGTCATCTCTAACAATTTGTAACCTAACAGGAGTTTCTGGAAGTAGTTTAAATTCTTGTGATGGTGAAACAAATGTTGTGTTTCCACACCACAAGGCAGATTTTTAACCACTTCTAGAAAGGTTTCGCTTTTTCCTGAACTCAGCTTATTTATCACAGCTGTCACATCTATTAAGGCACTTTTTAAAATAAGCTCTCATTATGCAGTCACCTCAACAAATGGCTAAAGAAAGCAATTCTGGGCAACCTTTTCAAATGTGTTCCTCTTTTTGTACAGAGGAGCTAGCTTTTGTAGCTTTTGTGTAATTGTCATCCTAATCAATATCTGAATAATTGAAATCCTCCAAGATCAAAGTTGTGACCTTATGACTGCCCTCTTTCCTGGTCTACTTTCTCTATCTCTTGTAGAGGAGGACAGCAACAACCAGAATTAGATGACTGTCTTTGTTGTCCTAAATGCTAACCAGGCTGCCTCTGCTGTGTCAGCCAAAATATGTCCCTTCCTTGGAAGCTGAATATCATCCTTTTCTGCTTATGAAAGCTCTGTATCATTTGACTCATAAAAATAAAAAATAAAAAATAAAAAAGGAAAAAAAAAGGAAGAAGAAGAAAAAGCTGCTGTTGTTTCTGTATGCAAGATGAAACTGTGCTTTTAATCATAATTTAAACATACTTTTAAGGATCAATAGCTATTTTAATTATTTTGAGAAAAATAAAAGCATGTTTCTACACATCTCCTTTCTTACCTGGTTTTGCTATTCCTGGAAGTGAAATCCTGGCCACAATGTGAGCAAGGACAAACTCCTGGTGAACTGAATGAGTCCAAGATTTTTCCCTGACAGTTTCTTATACTATTCCCAAATGCAGTTAAATTATTTCAAAGAGTTGATACTTCCAGTCACATGAATTATTTTTTTATTTTAAACATAATAAAATATAAAGTCTTGAATTTGATGTAGTTCATTAACAAATCATCAGAAAACTATGATAAAATCAAGGCTTTTGGCAAGCATATTTTTTTCAAATGTTCAAGACTTTGAAGTTCATAGGAGAAAAATATCCCCAGCACCAAGAACTTGAGATGTAAAACTTCAGTTTTGTTCAGGATTGCAGCAGCCAGATCTCTGACTTTGCCTGGATCCTAAATGAAATCAGAAAGTTCTGCATGGTGTAGGAATCTATAAAAATCTGACTCGCAAACTCACTATACGGTAAAGATAGTAAAAAAGTGGCATTGGAGAATAATGGCTCAAATGGGTGTCCTGGTTTTGGCTGTAATAGAGTTTTCTCCCACTTTGCGGGGAGAGTGAGTGAAGGCTGTGTGGTGCTGAGCTGCCTGCTGGATTAAACCACAACAATGGGCTAAAGTGATATGACAGTAATTAACATTTTGGCATATATTTTAAATTTGTGGGTTTGGTGTTTTTTTGTTTGGTTGGTTTTGGTTTTGTTTTTTGGCCCAAAATAAAATGATTTATTTACATTTATTTTAAAATTGTGTCTTTTACAATGTATTTCAGTGCATATAAGGCAGTAGCATTCAGTATGATTTTCATGCACTAGGAAAGAATTGAAACTAATGCACATTACCACTAAAAAAATGATGGGGTATCACATATAATATTAGAGGACCATGTATTAGAGAGCTCAATAAGTATCAACATTTATATTGATTTATATTCAATAATCTGCTTTTTCAGCTAAGAAATATTTCATTTAGATTTTTGATGATATAGGATAATTAGTTTTGTACAAATTTGATCTTAGAATTTTGTAGTTTTCACTTGATCTTTTTTTTTTCCTTTTCCTAAGCTATTCAAATATCTTAAATGTTGAAAAATTTCCACTCAGTTTTATGAATTAAGCATATTTCTAGTCATCAGAACTTCTTTTTCTAAGATGACCAGTTCTAAGTGTGTGTTTATTTTTTTTTCTTGTCTTTAATATTATTTGGTAGTGCAAAAATCAGATCTTTTGAATAATCAGTTTGAAGTTGCTGAAGTAAGACAATTTAAACATGTCCTTTCAGAATTACTTAATGAAAGTTTTTTTCCATTATTTGTATCACTTGCATACTGTCTCACAGTAACAATAATATCTGTCAGAAATATAAAAGATTCAGCAAGCAAAACTAGTTAGACATAATCTAGGTTTCCTGGCAGCATGTACCTTCAATTTACTGATTATTTCTATCCAACATACATCAGAAACAACTTCACAGCTCAGGTCTCCTTGGCCCTATTAGCCTCCTTTTTATTTGATTTGAAATCACTCTAAAGGTAAGAAATCACACTAGCTGCTAGATACTATCTGTTAATTGCTCCTGCAGATAACGAGCACCCTAAGGGGCAAAAAAGGTTACAGGGCCTATAGAGACATATCAGAAATGCATAATTTATGCTTCTTCCAGCAGTTAATACAGCAATGTTTCTGTGTGCACACTGTACCTTAAGCTGTTCAGCCTCCAGCTTCTCAGACATTTAATTTTGGATGGTTCCCCATTAAACAAACTAGTGAGACCTCCAAAAGTCTCCTCAGGGCTTTTTGTCTCCTAAATCCTCTTCTATCATATGCCTTGCTTATTTGATGGTGAAGGAATTTCTTTTCGCTGCTCTTTGGTCCTCTCCTCACTTTCCCATTTGCAGTCCAAAATAAGTGCCAAGTGGTGGAAGGTGCTTAAAATAATTAATTTGGCATGTATCGCTTGATTGCAAAGCAAGAATTGTTAGTACAAATGAGCAATGCCTGTAGGACCTTTGATATAACTGTGGCTTTGTTTATGCTGACATAGTATAATGTTTGTGTTTTGCTATTCAATCCTTATTAAGATCCCTGAAACAGTGAAGATACGTCTACAGTATACGAGAGGCTTTTATAATTACTAAAGCAAGAACTGCAAAACATAGTGCAGAATCTGCACGTGTCTGTCTGAGAACCAGGTAAAGCGGGCTCTAAGATTGGGCCAGATATTTCATATTCCATCCCTAGAAAACCTGTTTCCTTATGCATGCCCTTTCCAGATCAAAACCAATACAGTGTTTGTAATAGAGGCACTTGCAACCAAGTGGTTTAACTCGCCACTGAACATTTCTCCTCCCTAACAGCTCTTTGAAACAGCTCATGGATGCCAGTGTTCCTGTGTTCTATCCAAACGGTCTCACTGATGAAATCTTGTGTATCTCATGATTCACTGAATTCAGATTGTGTCTGCCAATATGAATTAGACAAACCAGTTGTACAAGGACACTCCCAAGGTAGCATATTGGACCACCTTCTGTACAAGGCTGATCTTGTTGCAGGTGGAACAAGCTGTTCCTGCTACAGACAGCAACACTCTGTCATTTTTGAGGGCAACCTAGATATTATAACTCAGTACATGACCTGTGGAAATATTAAGTCACAAACATTTGCAGTCTCTCATTGCTCCAGGCTTGACGCGCAACTGCTGTGAGTTCGACCACAAGTTTTTGAAGTGTGACATCCTACTTCAATATTCATGCTAATCTGACTTTTAGCATTTTAGCATTTTAGGATTCAAGATTTCTCAGATAAAGTAATAAAAACTCCTGGTATGAACACACAGCCACAGGAAAGCTCTCTAAGCCACAGATTTTCCAAACAGCTACCTTGCAGTGAAAGACGTAGAACAAGTGAACATGTGACTATTTCTCTGGGTTTTAGTCATCTTAAAGTCAGACACTGAAAATAAACAAATTACCTGGGCTCTGATTCTAGTTAGTGGAGAGAAGTGAGCATGTCTGAAGGGCAAACCATCTCACTTGTCTTTCTTAACTGGCTACAAAAGTAGCTTAAATGGGACAACTAACTTTTAAACGGAACTAAAGTTCTGTGAGATTAATTCTACCCTTAACATGCAGTTTCCTTAGTATTATCTTCACAGTTCAGTAAGTTTTTTATATACATGCCCAGTTTTCTACAGTTGAGCAACTCTAATCACATGGACCAGTTTAAGTATCTTGTTACACCAGGATTGGTGATCTCCTGAACTGAAAGCTTAACGCTGTGTGGATGCCTCTTTTCGACTCCAGACTGCTTGTTTATGACACTAATTCTCTTTAGCTTTCTTGAGCAGTCATGTCAGTATTTTAGAGAGTAAATGGAAAAAGCTGCTCTAATTTCTTGGTATTTTCAAAAGAAATACATGGCATCATTTACTGCCGTGCTTTGTGCTGCATGTCTGACTAAGTGTTTGAATTATTTCTGCTTTCCTTTGCCTAAACCTTTTAAATTTATTTATTCTCTGCTGTTATTTACTGAGACTGTTTTATCTGTCTCTGTAAAGTGTTCTGGGACACAGATGGTATGAAATGCTCCACACATAATAAAGACTCATTGTTCAGGCAGCTCCCATGGCAGCTGATGGTAGGGATAACAGTACTGGGCCATAAATTGTATCAGATTTGTGTAAGCAGGATACTGTTGACATTTGATGTTCCCAATTAAAATAAATAAATAAATAAATCCCTGTCTCTCTCTTTTTTTTTTTTTTTTTTTTTGAGCAGCTTCCAATGTTTCCTTCGTATGAGAATCTAGGGAGCACATACAAGCAGCTGACACCTGTCCATTTGTTGTAATGCTGATTTCAGGCAATCTTTTCTTCCACAACTGACTGAGGGATAGTTAGTTTAAGACAAAGTTTTCCCATTTGCTGACCTAACTATTCATGTTCTTGAATAAAATTCCAAGTTATAAAGAGTTGGTTATGCAGAGCAGTGTCTATAAGAAGGTGTGAATAAAAAGCTAGCTGAAATCAATGGGATAAGACCAAGACCGCATCCAAGCAGACAACAAAAAGGAGAATGTTGCTAAAACAGGCTCATTGGAGATAGCTTGAATTCTGGCAGAAAACACAACAAGCCAAAACAAACATAATCTCATTTAATATACAAGTCAGAAGAAGCACCTGAGCCACATGATCAATGATGTTTGAAAGCACTGGCATGTTCTACCAGCATCCATTTGAAATAATCACTCCCATTAACCGTGTGACAGTGGATGATGCCCGAGAAGCATAAGTCAAAAGCACTGAGCCACTGCACCCGAACATGAGCCAAGAGCAGTGCAAACCATTGTTTATCAAGAACCGAAGCTGAACCCAAACTGTTAACGTGAACTCCCTGTAGAGTTCCCTTGGACCTACTCTGTGCCAAGGGCTGGAGCTGGGGACCCAGTGCCCCAGAGCTTGCTCAAACAGCCCCAGCCCAGCCGGGGAGCGGCCTGCTCCTAAGCAAGCTCAAGGCTGGTCTCCTGCAGGACACAGATCTGCTCATCGGGGCCCACAGCAGTTTTGTCACTGACATATGTGGTAGGAGAGACTGCCTGCAATACCTGCAGGTCTTGCAACATGAGTTATCCTAGGGGTTTAGCTGGAGGTGACCTCCGTGGGCAGCACTAAGCCTGCACACTTCTGCAGGCCGCTGTGAGGGCTCATGGTGCTGGTGCTGCAGGCATTCCAGGAAGCTGCTTTGGCTGGAAAGCAAGATATGGTCCAAGTGTCTTTCTTCAGCGTAATGTTGGGGAAGGACTTAGTCCTACATCTCAGAACAGCTTTGAGTGAAGTTTGTACAAGGATGAGAATTAAAATACAAAGTTCAGGTTTGGTGGGTCAATTACGAGCTTGCACTCTGCTGGCCACTACCTTTACCTGCTGGCCTCTTTCTTCCCTTCATAGAACAATGTATTTCTGCTATTTTTAATCTCATTTTTCACTGTCCTTGGGTTATAGAACTTCATGGCAACAAGAAGGTATAATTTTAGCATATTTTAGCTTTTATGCCATGCTCTCTTGATTTGCTTCCTTACCTCCTTTTGTTGTTTTTCTCTTAAGCAGAAATGCAACAGAAACCAGGCACTGAAGAAAATGAATGCTGCTCTCTGACAACAAAATATAGAGCCAACTGTTGCAGTCAGTTTTAATTTGTATTCCCTGGTGACACCTTGAAGTTTACTGGAACATGGAAACACTCTGGCTAGAACAATTTATGATCATGAACATAACTTTTTTTTTTTTTTCTTTGCAATTGCTTAAAGGAAATGTAGAGTCTGCAGAGATGGATGCAGACTTCTGCCAAGTCTGAATAACTTTTAGGACATCTTTCTGTGATCTGCTAAGGTCCACACATAAAGAGAGAAGACAGAAGGTGATTACTTGGCCCCCAAAATGTCAGTGGAATTATTGTCACTGACTGCAATTTGATCAGGATTTCACTCAGAATGTAACAGCCCTGGCTGGGGGAACAAATTAAATGAAAACAAGTTGCTGTCTTCAGGCTTTGGGATGGTTGAAGCAGTGCTGACACCACGGGAACTGCAGTGTACTGTGGGGTTTGCTGGACTGAAGCACACGGGGGTACCAGCCGAGTCACACTGCAGAACAGCAGCAAAAGCACCGTGGAGCGGGTTGTCAGCACCCCAAGGACTTGCCTGGGGGCTAGTGTTCCACCACTGTTGCTCTCTGTGCCAACCAAACTGAAATGAAGCTGGTATTCCATCTTAATAACTCTTCAGTCGTGCAATCATTTGTGGGGCATTCACGCCTCTGAAGTCCTCAGGGACTCGTACTCCTGGAACAGGTGAGCACCTGCAGCGTAAATGCTCATGCCCTGGCTGGAGGACAATAGATTTGGTGCCTTATCAAGAAGTCTCTGATCTCAGCCCTGAGTCCCTCCATACATAAATACGTGCATCATTCTGGGCAGTTTGCCTGTTCTTACCACACTTTGGACACAATTAGATGACATATTTCTTATTTTTGTTGATTACTGTTTTGTGTTTTATAGCTAGGCATTGTTTCATTTGTTTCTTTGTGTTTTGTTGCAGGAGAGTGGGACTGGTGGCCCAGACAGATCCCTTCTAGTCTAACACCCAACATTTCCTTAACTGTTAGGACAGGTCATGAAAAAACACACTGTGATTTATAGCATGACTGCCTCTGTAATGGCTTTGGAGGGCTCAATATATTTTAATGATTGTATGCAAAAGTACTCAGCAGCTAAAGAATTTGGTTTTGACAGGTGTTTTTCAAACAGGATATCTGTTTATAAGAGTCACCTCCCTTTGCTTCAAAATTTATGACATTGCCTTTAAAACCAGCATCTTCTGCAATGGCAGGGAGGGAAAAGTGAGTTTGGGAGGGGGAGTGGAAGGGAGGACAGGAAGAAGGAGGAAATAGGGTCTGTCACTGTAGATTAATAAACCAGAGAATAAATTTTTGGGCAGCAGTGTTTAACTGGAGCCAGCACCAAACAGTCACTGTGAAAAACTAATAAACATTTTAGCATTCACCGGCAAGATGCTAATGAACTTGTACGTATGTTTTTATGTCCTTATGAAGGAAGCAATCAAAAACTAAATATTAGTTAATTAATACTACCCCTAAGGAAAGATTTCGTTCCTCTTGGCCATCTTATCAAGCAACAAAAATGTAGACCTACTTATATGCAAGTTAACAGTCTGTTGGGCACAATAAACTTCAATAGAAAAGTAAAAATTACAGAAAATCTGTTCCATACAACCCTATTTTTTAATAAATAAATAAACATATATTCAAAATCCAGTAATGATTTTATGGCACTTATTAGCAGAGTCAAGGCAATATTCTAGGTTGCAAAATACCTTGTTACTGAATTATCATCAGACACGTCACAAGATAATCATGATTTCTCAGGATATCTTAAAAAGACTCACGAATATTTTCATGTCTTTCAAGGTTTTATGATTTCAGTTCCCTGATGTGGCAGGCAGTAATTTGAATTAACAGATACTTAGACAATTCATCTATAGTTGTAAAGTATTTACAAGCACAAAACTGCAAACATTTTTGAAAGTTATATGTGCTTGTTCATTTGAAAAGCAGATTACCTATTTGCACGCTTAGCTATGGATCCCTTTTCCTAACTTTAGATACCCAATTTTAAAAGTGTTTGTCAAAGTGTTGGGTTATTGGTATGTTACTGGAAGAAACAGGAATAGCACCCCAAAGATTTGATCTTAAAATCTGATGTTATCTTCATTATATTCCAGCTTTCCCCGTATCTTTATTTTCTCTTCTTCCAGGCTTGCAAGTGAAGACATTTGGCAAAGTTTTCTATACAGTTTCTGGGACAAGGAATTTTGTATCTGAGAACCATCTTTCTGCAGTCTTGCCAACAGGGCTATTTTATTTCATGGCAGGTATAGATCATATGTAGAAAAATGTGTGGAAGTCTCTAACTGAAATTGTTTCCAAGTTGAGGACTCTGTTCTACAAATTACTCATGTTAGGACAGTTGTCTAACCATCTTCCACAATATCTTGCAATTCTACTTTTAACCTCTCTGTATGCAGTGATCTGTCTCTTCTGCTTTAAGGCTGAATAAAGAACTCTCTAGTTAGCATCAAATCTTGAAATCAGTTCACAGTGTATACAGATATCAAGACTGTTGAAATGGGAGATATTTTTAAAAGTCTGATCTTCCTAATTTTTTTCTGTGGAGCCAGTTTAAATACTTCTGATTGTATGATCTGGAAGATTTGGTCTTGCTGTCTATTCCCTATTTATGAGTCCTGAAGTAGGAGGAAAAAAAAAAAAAAAAATGCGCCTTTAAAGCAGAAGATTTCCCCAAATGTAGTAACGGATGAATACAAGTCATATGTATTGGACCTGCAGGCCACCTATTTCATTTGTGTTAACTGATAAAAGACACTTCACTGAAAAGTCTGAGAAATTCTACAATAAACAGTTCAGGAATATCCTGCCATAAAGAAAGTGTTTTTTTCTCTTTTTCTTTCTTTTTCTTTTTCTTTTTCTTTTTCTTTTTCTTTTTCTTTTTCTTTTTCTTTTTCTTTTTCTTTTTCTTTTTCTTTTTCTTTTTCTTTTTCTTTTTCTTTTTCTTTTTCTTTTTCTTTTTCTTTTTCTTTTTCTCTTTTTTCCCCACTAGAAACTTTGAACTCTGAAATATGTAAATGTGGAAATACCTTCAGAATCATTGCATTTTGAGCATTGACTGTTAAAATTCCGAATATCATTAGTATTAATAAGATTATTCAGCCCTTGGTCATTCTTATTGGTTGCTTGGCCTCAGTGATCCTTTATGACACAGGAATGTCTGATGCAGGCTAGTGGTTTAAAGAGAGCACTTTCTCAAAAGACTTGTGACTGTGCCACTGTTCAACTTACTTGTGGTCCAGTTCTTCAGCTTTCATTTAGATGAGGTAAGGCTGGTGTGCTTTCCTAGAGCTCATTCGCTGCTCTGTATATTACAACCAGCTGATCTTTTCAGGAGAGCTTTTTCAAAGCTCCACCCATTCTTATCACCTCACTTATGTCTCGGGTTCAGGACCCTATTTGTAGGGATTTTGCTACCCTCTGACACTTAAGGTTTTTCACACAGAGGTGAATTGGGATCTCTTTTTGGAATGCTCTGGGTCTTTGCCTGTGTCCTTATTCAAGCCTCAGCTAAAATTCATTTGTACAGCTGCTCAAAGTCATTGAAAATTGAAATTTAGAAGTGAAATGCTGACACCACCTTCCTCATTACAGCGTTTAGCTACTTTCTGCCATGCTGCAATCAGCCCTGTATTGTAAGTGCTTGTGTTGTGAGCATCTCTGATCTAAACATTTGTTAGCTTAAAATATCAATTCAATTGCAATCCATTATGCCCTGCTCAGAACGCCCATCTGGCTCCAAAGGCAGCATGCTGCCACACGATGTGCTGCTGCGAAGCCAGAGGCCTGATTCTGCCCTTGTTTATGCTGCTCCAAGTCTCAAGGAATGGCACTGCGGTAGCTGAAAGCAGAAACACCCAGAAACAGGCGTGGGGAAGAAGTTAGCCACGCATACGCCTACATAATGTGCTCCTTCTAACTTTCCGTCCCAGCTTTGCTGCTATCCCCATTGTTAAGGAAGTGTAGTTCAGGGCCCGAAGAAAACACAACAGAAATAGACAACACCTTGGACTTTTTCTTGAGGAGATGATTGTAACCCCATTTCTTTCCTGCTGAATCCACCATTCCAGACACTTTCTGGTGTTTCTGAGACAGCTCTTTAGAACAAAACTGACTCCATAGGAATGGAAAGTAAAAAGATACTTTTTGAAGGAAATGACAAGAAAAAGATATAAAATATTAATCACCTAGAAAAGTCACTTTATACTGCAAACTGTTTTAGTGTCTATTGTGCTTGGAGGTGAAAACACCTGATTAAAAACCTCTAGATGAAAGTATGGCTCTCGTGGCATGCTTACAAAGTCTGCTGGGACTGCAGTAGATCTGAAAAAAAATGTATGGGAAGCCATTTACAGTTTGCTGTTGCCTTGGACTCGCATTGCATTTTTTTATCTTCTGCTGAGCAAAACCAGCAAAAACCCCAGTTACTGAAGGAAGCAGTTATGCTCTGTGCTGTAAGTAATAGAGATGACAAGCTGCTACAAACACCCAGACAGTAAATGCTACCATGCTACTTAGGTTCAGAATCAAGAAGATCACTAGAGCTCAATTTTTTGTGGTTTAAGGATGCCTTGTTTATTAAGGTTCATTACCAAGAGTGACTAACCTAGAAGTTTAAAATGATCCATGGATGCCTTTTTGTGGCATGAGAGACCTGAGAAGGATCTTATTTAACTAGATGGCACATGGACAGCTCTTTGCTATCTACAGCATGCCACCTTTCCAGTCACAATTAACCACTCAACACATCTTACCACAGAGCAGGAAAGAGAATATGAGAGCACTGAAGGCACTTGTTAAAACCTGAGAACAGCCTGAAGTTGCATAAGCTTTCTGAAGGCATTGGTGCAAGGGTGGCAGCAGATGGCTGAAGGAGGGCTACACTCAACCCTTTGCTTGTCCTCGGGAAGGGGACAACAGCATGGTTCACAAAGCAGCCCCTGAGATACCACAGATTTTAACAGGGCACAAGATAGCTCAGGCTGGGGCTAGCTTATTTAATTTCACAGACTGAAAACTGCAGCAAATCAGGAAATCTGTTGTGAGTCACCTGACTGTCCCCATCACCTGGGACATACGGCAGCCTTGCTCGTAGCCACACAGAAGCTAGCAGAGGGGTTGCTGTCACATGTGAGTCCCAAAGACCTCATGGCCCCGGTGCCCAGCAGCTGCAGGCTGTTCCTTATCACTCCCTTGGCCACTCTCTGACAGGGCCGCAAAGTTGTTGGGTCCAGCGTTATTTTGTGGGGACACCAGGAGGGGCTTTGCAGACCTCTGCAGCTCCTGTAAGACCCTGTGATGCCTGCTGGAAGGTGAAATGGAGAACTATTGCTGAGAAAGCTACATTGAGAGAGGATTCAGTTCACGCTTTGAACTCAATTATGTGAGAATGAAAGAATTCCTCTGCACCTTGAAACGTCCACTGGGTGGTATAGAGCATGCAGACGTAGTGTCTATTAAATGTAATGGGCTGGGATCAATAGTGATTCAGTAGCCTGATATCATAGGATTCCTCCTGCCCAGGCTATTTAATTCATGAGAGCACACTGGCCACCTATGCACAAATGATATGCTAAATGCCTCAATCAGAATTAAATTCAGAAATTATTTCTCCCTTTGTAGCACAAAACCCATTAATGTTTTGTTTTTAAATTGTATTCATTATAGGGAGAGAAGAGAATCCAGTTTACCACTTTATTAACTGACACACTATGAAAAATAACACCCACAGGAAAAAAAAAAAAAAAAAAAAAAAAAAAAAAGGGTTTGAAATCCATTGTCATTATAATTTAGTTAGGGAAACAAAAAACGAATACAAAATATTTAATGGGTTTTTATCCCCATTAGATTGGGTATATTGTCAAGCCTAACACAAAAGACAGCTATTTAATAACTTTTTGTAAAACAATGGTCTTGTAAGCCCCAGTCCAGTGAGTAGTTTCTATTCCTGAAGCAGTTCCACTGACTCCTATGAGAAGTCTCCCACAGGGTGACCCTCCTGTGCCATACTGGACCCTTTGTTTGAGTCTTACTTTTGCATAGGATATTATTCACTGATACTTATGAAACTCTGAGCCAAAACAGGAATACAACTGGTTTTCATTTATATTCACCATTCATTATTCATCTAGTGTATGCACAACAGAAAAAAATACTAGTATCCCTAATATAATTTATGGATACTAATCTCCATAGGTGACTTCATCACCTCTATTATATCCCATATACATCTAAACTTGAAAATCGTGCAAGACACATTCTAATGCATGCATTCCCACTTTGTCATGGAACTTTTAGCTAAAGTCACTCTCAACAGGCAGGATTACCCTTCTCGTAAATTTTAGGAAAAAGATCAATTTTGCAGGCAGGACAAAAAGTACAAGATGAATAAGGGAGACGGATATCATGGATGGGCAAGGAAATGACTGAGAAAATGTTGGATATATGTATTCAGAGTAAAGTTAGACATGCCTATTGTCTCCTTGACTGAAGCTTTAAAGGCCATTGCATGGTGAAAAATTCAAGTTAATTTTTATCTTTGCAGCATGGTGCAGTCTTTGGGTAAAAAACAATCGTGACTGAAAGTTCTCACTGTTATATTAGACACAGAAAAGCTTTTTCTGTGCCAAGCGTACCTCACTTTTTTTCCCACCCATGAACAAAAGTACCCGTCATAGAAAATATAGTAACCCAAAGCATGAAACTAGGAATTTGTTCCTTGGCAAATGTGCTTTTAGCACAACATAAAGGGAGCAGAAGGATATGCCACTAACTTTGTGACATTCCCTAACAGATAAAATTCAGTGTGTAGGCAATATATCACGCTTATAGAAACTCAATGCACTACTTTGCATCTTGGGCTGTCTTTACCACTATGTATATCTTAGCAGCTATGTGGAACCACTATTAAGATTAAAATCCTGTAGATGACATGAAAGTGGTTTTTATTTATTTATTTATTTATTTATTTATTTATTTATTTATTGCCATTCCTTCCAATTATCCCCCAAAGAATTTCCCTTCATAGGACCTCTGGGTTCATAACAGTCTTTAAGCCTGGACCCACCAGAGTGGAACAGCTGCTGGGATGTGTTGGAGGGCAGGGCTGCCCTTCAGGGGAAACTCAGCAGGCTGAGCAGAGCCTCACAAAGGTCAGCACAAACTCCACTGTGAGCATGTCATTTTGGGACTTTATTTCCTTTCAGACTGGCATAATACTTTAAAGTTATTACAAATTATTTGCAGAAAGTTGGACTCACAGTTAAAAAATATGACAATTAAAAAAAATAGTGAAGGAGGCACCCAGCTAATATCTTTGGTAATCAGCTGGCTGTTTGCAGTCTTTTAATAGGATTGTGAAGCTAAACTGGAGACATCTGTATCTGAAAATTTCACTAATGTGGTCAGAAAAAAAGGGGACAAAAATAGTAGCACTAAATTAGAGAGTAGCACATATATTAAGTCTTCCTAATAGTGTTTTTAATTACCTTTTTCTATTAAAATGACACATGCAGATTTCAAGCTGTCATGTAATGAAGCCTTACTGCTATTCCATCAGAAGAATAGTATATTCTTCATTTTTCCCATGATTTACTGAGTGCTAAAAATGAGTAATAAGTAACAAAGCTCCGCAAATATTATTTTCTCCATAATATTACAAACTCATACTGATATGCCGATATGGTGTTATGTGATTCTGTGGACTTTTTATGATGGTTTAATAGGAAGTAAACAGAATCCGTGGGATAAAGATACAGGCATAAACTCAGTAAGAAAGATTAACCAGAACATACAATTTGGAAAAAAATGTTGGAGGCAGATCCACTCTTGTTCCTGATGGTGCTAGAGAAATATTTTTACTGCCCTTAAATGGAAAGAAGAAAAATATTCACTAATATATTCTCTAGTTGATTTTCAGAGGCTGAAGACCTGGACACTGGGTTTGTTGTAGATGTGCTGTGATCATACCATACTGCATATGTTTCCTCCTTTATATGAAGTTGTACTGATATATTATAGCTGCAGACTGAATGCAGAATGAATAGGATATCTGGAAACAAGAATACACCAGTTGGTATATGGATGTCAATAACATCAAGGTATACAGGAAGAAGTGTGAAAAAAAGTGATTAATGAGAGCTGTGGTCTGGTGAGTGAGGCTAAAGGTGATTGGTGAAAGGTTAGTGTCTAATGTATGGAAAATTGAATCAGTTAATTTAAGGAATAAGAGCAGTACTGTTGCAATGAATCTGGGTATCAAGCAGGAAATAAAGCCATGGCTGTAGGACATGAAGTACTATAGGGTTACAAAGTGTACTACAGGGTTACGGAAACGTCATGGACTCATAATCATCCCCTGGACGTAGATACTGGAGGGAAGCTGGTATTCAGGAAAGATGGAAATAATGGTAAAAGTCGAGTGTGGGAATGGAAGGGCAGACTGAAGTTTCAGAAAGGGATTGCCAGTATAACAGATCCTGTTTGCAAGCAAAATTACTTTTGGGGAAAGATAGTGGGTAGTTGTTAGAGTCTGCTGCAGAATTCCAGAGTTAAATTTGGATATGGATAGAGATGATCAAATCTCTATTACAGGGAGAAATTCTGTAGAGAATTGTATCATTATGGGAGACTTCGATTCTCAGATATATGCTGGAGACCAAATGCTGCTGAAGACAGCCCAGATATTCTGGAGTGTGACAACTGACAGATTTTCTGACAGAAAGCAGAGATGCTTCTTTCTTAACTTATTTATAGAAAGTATTGAGCTTGTTGTAGAATGGCTAATTGTAAAAAAAAAACAAAACAAAAAAAAACCAAACCATTAGATCACATGAATGTTCAATTTAACAAACTGAAGAGATAAACAAAAATAGATATGTAGTCAGTCTATCTATAAGAAATTTAGGGAAATGAGTGAAGGCCACACAAATTAATTGTTCAGGGACTTCTTTGTGGAGGAGGCTTGGATTTTCTTTAAGTCAAAACACAGGAATTTTTGGATCTTTTAAACTCTGAAAAAGGAAAAACTTCTGGAAAAGTCTCAGAATGTAACTGTATGCAAACCCACCTCAAAAACAATGCCAAGATAGAAATGGAAAAAGGATGATCAACAATAAAACAGTACCTTGAAGGTCAGGTTTCAATAAGGGCACTTAAATCAATGGATAAAATATAGAACCAGCTAATGGGAAAAGAGAACAGAAAATGAGTCTGTGTTAGATAGAAGCGGAATTTCAAGCTTCATGTTGTCACTCAGTGGAACTAGAAAATCTCTGTTCTGGGATCCTGAAAGAGCCAGCGTATGAAATCTTGCTTCTGGTGAGAAGCATCTTAAATAATCCATCCACTTAAAACTGGTATCATGTGACTGTAAATGTGATGCATTACACAAGTAATGGGCTAAAACAGACCTACAATGAGAGCTTCAAAACAAAATATCATAGCTTTAGAGCAGCTTTTAAAGCAAAAACTAATTGAAGATGAAGGTAACGTATATTTTCCAAAAAAAAAGTAGATCATAACAGAGCCACAGAATGGAGACCAACTCGATATGTTTCTTTTGTAACTTCTATCTCAACAAATAAAATGTGGGAGATCTAATCTATCAAAACTTTGGTAGAATAACTATTAGTATGCTGGTGGGAAAATACTGGTAAAGTGTGAGAAGACAGGGATTAGTAGAAGATAGATAAGACAGGTAAATGAATTTGCTTAAAAAAATAAGACTGCAGGATTCTCTTGAAATGCTATTGAAAAACTCTTGGACTGGAGTAGGATTACTATTCATTTTTTCTTTACTGATTACACTTGGAACCAGTCTTCTCTGAATATTTCTCTTACTGACCTTGGTTTTAAGAAGCAATATAAGGTTTTGGGAGACATTATCGATGTAGAAAAGGAAAGTGATATGTGGAAAATTCACAAGAACCTTGCAGTTTGGAAAAATAAAATAAAATTAAAAAAAAAAAAGATGAAATTGGATTACATGCATTTAGTTGTTAATAAAAAAAAATAATGTAATTGAAGCCTCATCAGAGTGATATGACACCAGAAGAGCCCGTGTGTGTTTTAAAGGATCATGAAATAACTAGCATTAACCAGTGCAATGTCTGAGTCAACAGGGAATTACAATTCTAGGTCATACCTAGTGAGATATTGCCAGTAGAAATATGAGAGTACTGGCAAAATGCAATCTAAGATAATCTATGGTCTTGGTCACCCATATTCCCCAATGATGAATTCAAACTGGAACTGCTGAATTAAAACTGCAAAGTCTATGAAGATAATCAAGAGAATGCAGAACCTCTCATGAGATGAGAGAATAAACAGCAGAATGAATGACTTTCTTTGCACAGTGTCTCCTATTCCCTAATTCTGTCTGTCTATCACAATAGTCCCACTGGGTAGGGGACAGCAATGCAATGGCTCATCTGGAAGGATACATGCTTGGGCTGGCTAGTGGCTGGTGCCAAACAAAATGGATAATGGCTGAAATCTGCCCGCTTTTTCCCTTTGTGGAGGATCTAATTTGTCTTTTTTTTTTTTTTCTTTCTCCTCTGACTAACCTGTTGGTTTGTTTTTATTTATTTATTTTTCACAACATTTAAAGAAACTTAATTATCTTTGAGATTTCTGCTGTATTTTTATATTTGATTGAAATAGTACAATAGTTCAAAAGTTGTTTAAAGTCAAGAACAAAGGACAGAAATGGACTATATGATCACAGAATCATCATTTCCATGGGGAACAAGTGTAAAAATAGGGATAGGTTAAGAATAAATAAGGACAGACCGCTGACGAAATTAAAAAGGCAGGACAGCAGCAGAAGGTCTTTATCAATCAGAGAATTAAACTTCCAACTGGTATATTGAGGACAGAGGATATAACTAGTTTTAAGATTCTAATCAGGTTATGAAATGGATTGTATGACATGATTGCCTTCAGGAAGTCCTCTCTCGTCCTATCAGAAACACAGATGTGCTAATATGATGGCTCTACCCTAATGAGTGCAAGACAACATTTTAAGATTTGCAAGGGGGACATATTGATCAGTTTAAGTCATTTATAGATGACACATTTACTCCATAGTGTACCATATTTGTTCATCTTTGTCACTGAAAATCTGTTTTGCCAAGTTGCAGGCAGATTCTGTGACTATTGCTTGTTCTGCTTTTCTTTCTCTCCGGAAAGGCTGGGTGCTGGATTGCAGTGGTGCAGAACCTTGACAGCACACAGAAAAGCAGTGGCAGCTTGCCCAGAACTCAAGAGCTGCACCTTATTTCCATACAAATATACTTTGAATTGTATAAGATTTTCCATCAGAATTCTTTTTATTTTTGTTTTTGTTTTATTTATTTATTTAAAGAGCACTGCAAATGTACACAGCATTTTACACAGCAACCCAAAATTGTTGTGAAGGTCACGAAACAAGAAAAAGCCTTGTAAAGCACAGCGTTGTCCTCACAAAAAAAAAAAAAAAAAAAAGACTTAAATGACTTTCAGTTTATTGCACTGATGTGAAAAGAGTTTGAATTCCTGATGCGTGAGGATGAGTTTTGCCAGAGGAGTTTATAATGAACTAGCTAACACATAATTTCCTTCAGTCGGATAAAGCTAGGACCTATCAGCCATGTCATAAACTACCAGCATGTCTCTGAAATTCTTGCTCAGCTCAGGCAGGAACAGTGACCTGTTTGGAGCAGAAAGTCTAGAGAGTGATCCTTGGTGGCACTGTGGGTATTTGTGTGTCAGCACACAAACAGTGTTGGAGTTTCCAGCAGAGCTGGTAGAAAATGGGAAGATGGCTGGCCAGAGAGATTTCATGGAAATGTGGTTTCAGCAGAATCCAGTGGCCCTGTGAGTGTGTGTGTGGTAACTTCAACAAAACTTGATGAATTTATCATTTTGCTTCTGCACTACTGTCAGTCTGTATAAAGAACTGTAGCTTAATATGATAAAAAAAACTTTGATTAGACTTTGATCAAAATTTGATAGAGACTTTGATAAATAGTACTGTATGGAGAAGCCAGAGCAAACTCCCCAGGGTCTGATGGAGAATAAAATGTCAAGTGCTGACTAGCCAGCATAATATGCAGTAAACAGGAATGAGAAACTAATCTATAATTTAAACAATGTCTTAATTAATACAATATACATAATGAAATGTGTGGTAAATCCAGGGAGGAATCTTGTCTGTCTGCTCATCTGGGAGCAGCTACAACACCATGCCTGGAATAAGATAGCAGTAAGTCTATGCTAACATAAAGGAGTTCCAGTCAGAACTGCAGGCTGTTTTGCTTGCTTGTTTTCACAAATGTTAACACAGGGAGTCTCTAAAATCAAATGTAACCATGAGAAAACCCAAAGAAATAAAGAGAAAAGGCCCAGGGATGTTTGCTAGTCTGAAGGAAGGGTTCCAAAATGATGTGACACGGGAAGGGGTAGCCCTGACCTATGCTGACTTTGTGTCCCCCTCCCTCTCCAGTGCTGGCACTATGAACAAATTTATTGGGTAATCCTATATTCCAAACACATTCACCTTTGTTATTTCAACTCTCTGTGGCCTGAAGAACCAAACGTCCAATGAAGGGCCTGGTTGCCCAGCCCTGGGAGTGCAATTGAAAATATGGAGAGAAGTGCTCAAGCACACAAGGAGTTTCAGGTGGTTGGTATAGGCTTGCACTGAGATCATTTTGCTCACCCTGGCCTCTGGGATATTGCTGTTAGACTGTTTCTAGTAGCTGAACTAGCTCATCTGCAGACAGCTTAGACACTCTATCCACATATATGTCCTTATGCAAACAGATGGATGTAGGATGAGCATCAGTTTTTTCTGTGGACTTTCTGCTATTGTCCCCCACACATACAGAGTTGCCTCATTCCTCATACAGTTCCCACCTAGAATAAGGCTGGTGAAGCTAGTGACTCCCACCATGAAGCTTCTTAGATTACTTTTCTACAGAGTAATTACAAAAAAGGCAATGCAGTTTGGAGGTGCTGCTGGCTCAGCAGAGAAGCTGCTGTGGGAGTGCTGTGCTCAGAGCGCATGAAGAGAAAAGAAGGGAAACAGACTCCCACGAGGAAAAGAATGAGGAATTACTTATTTTCTAGGCGCTTCTGTCTTCTAGACAGTAGATATTTCCTCAGACACAAAGGACCAGGGTGGAAAAGGTGGAGGTAATAGGTAAAATGAGCGAGAGAAGATTAGCAGAGCTCCAGTTTATTACAACATCAAAATGAACTTGTTTATCTTCTTGAGCAATTAGTGCTCAGAAATCATCAGCTTCCCCCATAACCTGTTTCACTCCTTCCACTCTGGGAGGGAGATGGCTGCTGGCTGCAGGCAGAATAAGAAAGATCATTGCCTCTAATTTTTCAAGTTTTGATGAAATCTTAAAGAATAAAATTTGAAGTTAATAAGCATGAGATTTTGATACTATTTTATCAATATTCAGATTTCTTTGGGTACCAATGCCTAAGAATGAAGGCACTCTGTATTGACTGTCTGTGGCCTCCTACCTAAGCAATGTTTTGCTGCAGCAGTCACGGTACAGTGATACACAGTCCTTGCTAGAAGTTAACAATGCATTTTCTTAATTCGTACTTAGGGAGCCCAAGCAAGTGCTAAAGAATCCTTGTGGTGCATCCTCTGGCTTTTGAAATGGCCCTCCCTGCACTCTATGGAAGACTGAGAGGGAGGATTTGCATGCATCACATTGCATTTTTCTTGATCTTCATAAGGACTTCTGCACATGTCAGTATGTATTTTTACCTTTATTAGCAAGGCTTAAGGACTGAAAGAAGCAGGAAAATACACCTAGCCAACACCCATTTCAAAACAGGAGATCTACAGCGATGCTGACAGCATTCTCCTGTTGGGAATGAGGCTATATTGGTGCATTTAGAATGGAATAAATGAAGTTTCATAAATAAAATATTTAACAGTTTTTCTTGTGGGCATTAATGGCTTTATATTAGAAATACTCTGCTGAGAGACCAAAATGTTTCCGGTATCCCTCGCTCCCCATGCCAAATTTGTGGTTTGTAATGTAAGCACACTTTTAAGGAGGTGGACCGGCAGTGTCAGCATTTCCCAATTGTCATGATAATGCTATCCTGTGGGAGAGAGAGCTAAAGGAACGATACCAAAAAACAAGCAGCTTTCTCTAAACAAAGAAAATCAATCAAAACCTCTGCTCATTGATCCTTGTTAGAAATATCTGTAACAGGCTCAGTGAGCGGACAGCTAGCTGAAGCATGTACAGTATGGATAGCCTTTTTAAACACCCAGTTGAAGCATGATACCACTGAGAGAAATTATGTTCTCCTTATGCAACCTCACAGCAAATCTGCCAGCCTATAGTACAATGCATTATCTTTAGCATTTCTTTAAAGTACAAAGAATAGAAAAAAGATTTTCACAGCTGGCAACATATGTTAATATATTAAGTTTCATCAGGAGAATATAATGGTACCACTGTTTAAGAAAATGCTACAACCTTGTTTAGTTTTCCTAACGTTTTAAATAGGGCCTTTTCTCCTGGGATGCTGGAAGAAAATGGGGGAAGATCGGATCAGTAAATATTGTCAGCCTTCTCAGCTGAAATGCATAATTATGGTTTTATCCCTTTCTGGTTTCTGATACACAGAATTTACAGAGTTGATTGCAGGCTTCAGGAACAATTTTTGCCTTCTAAATTGAAATTTCAGGTTTTCTCTAATTAACAACCATTCACAGAGTACATCTCAGGCTTAGTGCCTACTCACCAGCCACATTTCTCATAGACAGATCTGTTATTGCACAAAAATGAGTGTGAGAGGCCTTCTGTATTAATAGTTTATGAAGATAGCTCAATTACAGCTGACCATACAGTATTCAGGCTATGTTAATCTCCTGAGTCTCTCTCTGGAGCATCTTTTTCTGGAGGGTCCAAGCTTCTTGAAGTGATAATAGCATCTCCTGAACAATAAGGGTTTGGACTTGTTGGTGTGGGGCAGCAGCATTTTGAGAAATAGCTGTAGGAAGTTCTTAGGCAACTAATTAAAATAGAAACTTTGGCTTTCTTTTCCCCTTAAGGTGACAGAGTTTCAGATCTAAAGAAACAAAACAAAACAAAACAAAACAAAACAAACCACCACAGGAACCAGGAGAGCCTGTATTAGACATCAGTTCAAAGTCAAGTAAATGGAAAACCTCTGATCCATCCACAGGAAACTGCCCAGAATCAAGGTTTTTGCAGTTACCCCTTTACTCCCAGTTCCTTTACACCTAAACAGTCTCACCACATGTTTACTCATAATAAGCTGATGAGACTGAGAGCTTCTTGGAGCAAGGTGCTGTCACAGTTCAATCTTGTACAGTGGCAAGCACATGAATTTTCTTAAAAACAAATAGCAAAAGTGTTGAATTTCCTTCCTCTCCCTGTCGTCGTCCCCCCCCCGCCATTCCTCCCTTCCCCTCTTCACTGCCTCATGACATTTGTGACACCGGGATCCCAAGTTCACTTCATTCACTTGCCAATAATTTCTGCCCACATGCAGCCGCAAGACAAAACAATGGTACAACATGAAAGGAAAGCTGCCAGATATCCAAAAGTAGCATCAAAAAAGAAGTGGAGAATGAGGTATTTTTATACCTGTTCCAGTGACTGACAATCCCCTGGAAGGACATGTGCATGCATTTACCATTTTAAAGAAGTAATGATGCTTGCTGAAAGCATCAGCCTTAGGAGAAAACCCAGAGCTTGAAGGAATGAGTGTTCTTGTAATGCTCAGCAGCTGACTTGTATTATTTCAGATAAACATGGCCGAGAAATGATGGACACGTATTCCACAGATTCTGGCATTTTCTTCACAGAATAGCTGCTTTCTGCTGTGCTGTTTTCTGTTTTGCATAATACCCTATGAACATCATTACTGGAGTTCGGAGGGTTTTGAGCATTCAGAAAAAGAAGCATAGGGAGAGGAGCAGTAATTTGATTGATGCAATTTTCACATTGGCCCGGTGGATAATCAGAAGAGCTCTTCTATTACAAGATGTGCAGAAAGCAAAACATTGTAAATCCTACCCACAATCCAGGGCCAATAAGAAACGCTAAAAAACTCCAGCAGTACAGGCTTTCTTGACAGAGTCATAGTTAACAGCTTAATAGCTTAATAGCAGCTAGCAGGCGAGATCTGCTCTTATGCAAGGGACACAGCAGTTTGAAAGGATAAATATATATAGGAATTACATCTTCCTAAAATGATAAAAAACAAATAGATTAAATGAACCCCTACCTTGGAGAGCCTGAAGTGTACGAGTCTGCACAACAATACAGAGCTGCAGGACCAGCTGTGGTGCACTTTCCAGAAACGTGGCTAGCAAATGCAGCATACTCACATCTGCATACTCATACACCATTTTCCAATAAAACCGCCATCTGTCATTCTCTCCACTCCGTCGACTCCGGATACCCAAATATATAGTGTGGAAATACCTGGAAATAAAAAAGAGAGGTTATAGAAACACAGAATAATGTACCTGTAGGTAACACTTGTGCTTGAAAATAACCCACATTTTCCCAATGTACTTCCATGTAATGAATGTTTATTTAAACGGAATATCATCCTGCTATTTATAATAGTTGATGTGGTAAGAGTAAACTAAACCACAGACAAGACTTGCCTTCATGAAACTGTTCAAAAAACTTAGTATTATCTCATTTGTTAAATAGTATTCCTTTCAAAGACAGTTTTCTGAACTGAAATGTGAGGGGGATGTGTTGATTATATGGCCTCCCTCAGAGATTTTTTTCAAATAATGGAAGGAAAAAAAGCTGATTCTGCAATGGCCTCTACTGCAAAGACCGCAGACTACAAAGAATGAAGCCCATTTCCATGTGGCTCTATTTCACCTTGGAAGACCACCTGCACTGCCAACCTGGGCCCTTGCTATTGCTTAGATCATAGCCCTGCTTCTCCACAGCTCTAGTGAGTTTATTATTATGTTTCAGATACTGATAAATGTATAGTGCTTTTTCTCATAGGTTGCCTGTTTTAGAAGGAGAGAAGATCTAGCAGTGAGTTTCTATTTTAGGAGAAGTGGAGATGTGGCTGTGAGTCCCCTTGGTGATTGGAAATGACTCACTAAGAGCACTCACGTGCCACAGCAGCAGGGAGCAGCAGCAGGAGCCAGGAGCCCAACAGGCTGCTGCTGCTGATAGTGGTAACCAGCAGATGAGAGAAGTAATGGGCAGAAAGCACGTGTCAGCTGAATTGTTTCTGAATGCTATGTCTGTCTGTCTGTAGGTCAGGCTGAGTCTTCTCTGGCCTCTCCTCTTTCAGATACATTATTCTTCATCGTAACCATCCCACCAAGATCCTGAAGGAAGCAGGAAATTTCTGCTAAGAAATCTCTATTCCGTGGTAATTGTTGGGTAAGATTTTCATCCCAAATCAGACCAAAAATAAAACAAAATAGAACAAAACTTTTAAAATATCGTGGAACTGAAATCCCACAAGTTGTAGTTTCATATGTAGAAAAAAATAATGATGTTCAGTTCCTGACAGAGCCAGGCTCGGCATCAGGTAGACCAGGAGCTCTCTTCTAGATGCCTAGAAGCCATGAAGTCCTTAGCACACAGTGGGTCCAAGTAACAGCCTTGGAAAAGGGAACCTGCAATGTTGCACATTGTTGAGGGGAGCTAAAACCTCTTTCAGTACTTAGGCAAATAGATCACATGGGTCAGCCCTTGGAAGAGTGTCACACACAAGGTTTTATATCCTGAACACCCACCTAACAACAACAACAAAAACACCCATTGCCTGACAATAGCTCAGATTGTCTGTCAGAGCAGCCCAAGATCCAGCTGTCCCAGCAAATGACACTGTCCTTGTACCCAATGCACATATCATAGCAGAGCAACAGCTTCACTCAGGACCGTGCATCAAACACAAACAAGGAGTAGCACAAAGAACTGAGAACACATATCTGAGCCTGCAGCATTTCTGCTGCACATTGTAGCAGTATATAAGGAAAACACATTAAATTCACACTGAAATTATAATTATATCAGGTGGTTCTGAGTTTTATCAAAGTTCCATCTGGGAGTGAAGTAGCAATGAACGACTCAGAGATCAAGACCACAGAGGTACAGAAAGCAAGGTATCAACCCCACCTCTCATGCAAATAAACTGAGCAGGTCCAGATGGGTTAGAGTATACTGGGATAACAGGGGCTCTCCGTGTCCTCAAGGTTAGGTAGGGTGAAATGGCCTGATGCCCAGTTCTCAAAGAAGCCATGGAGGTGGAAAACCATCTTTTCCATATAGTTCTGCTAGTGTGGTCTGTTGGATCTCCAGGTTCTCAGGTGCAATCAGTTTAATTGTTCCTGGACCTCTCCCTAGTGTCCTGCCCCACAACAGGGACAGGTAAGACTTGCATATCATTCTGCAGTTTGCGTTTTGTGTTTGTTTGCTTTTGGCCTGTCGCATATGTCCTTTCAAGGGGCGCACCTGGGAATATTGCACACAGTGGGGCAGACAGAATCTTCAGCATCCTTCTTTTGAGCTATCACTAACCCTTGCTATAAATATCTAAAGTAGCTTTGGCTGCCGAGCATTGTGCCAGGAGGCTCCAGCCCTGCCAATGGAGCCATCTGCAACTTCAGTTCTACAGCATTTGTGCAAAAAATACTTTTCCTATTATGAAAATGACATGCTGTGCCAGGCAACGTCCCTGAGGGTTCTTTACCTGCTCTGCAGAGTGGTTGTGCATGGCAAATACTTTGTGATTAATGAACCCTTATGGAAATATTTCCTCTCCCATTGCACTTTATTGTGAAACATTGGCAGTGAGTTATTGGGGATTGGGGAGTCATTGCTCTTTGTCTACTTAGCTCTCTGCAATTTAGACACAAGAGGCAGAGGAAGAAGATACGTTCTCTTTTTACACACCGGGGACCAAATTTCAGCCCAAGTTTTTTGTTTTTTCTTTTTTTTTTTCTTTCTCCTTTTTTTTTCCTGTCCTATCAATTTTGGTCAAATTAATTGCAGGCTGAAATGAGCATTTACACACATAATTACTGTCACTGATTTATAGGCACAATCAGGTGATTAGACAGCTAAACATTCTCATTTGCATCCACAATTAATTGTACCAGCAATTGATGTTAGGTGTGCAAATTAGCAGTTATTAAAATAAAAAGATGGTCTAATAAAATGCATCATATATCAGACTCTTTTTACCCACAGTGAAATTAAAAAAAAAAAAAAAAAGTACTTTTCTTGTTGTGGTTTCCAAATATAGCTTAACACTGCAGTAATGACACATTCCATTTTATATATATATGCATTATGTAATTGCATCTTAGACACTCACAAGAGTCCTGCTGTCAGCAAATGCTATTCAGACACACTCAGAGGTAGTTCCTGCCCTGAAGAGTTTTTCTTATTCTGGTCCTCTGGTATCATTCTGGTGGAACTCATATTTTTTTTTCTGAGGCCAGGTTGTGGCTCTTACATACAGCCATTCAAGGAAGAAATAGGAAGAATTAATGACAGTTCTGCATTGGAAACTATCGTAGGTTCATTGTGGAGCAAATTGTTGCCAATGCACATGGAGTTGCAGGTGTGTTATTGTTTCAGTTGTGATTACATCTAGAGACCTCAACTACAGCCTTGTGCAGGTGCTGTACAAATATACAAAAGCTGCCTATCCATTTCCCCAAAGAACATTTAATTGACATGAAGAAATGACGAGGACTGAAGAAGAGAGAGTTTGAGCATCAGAGGGGGAAGGGAAGAAAGGAGGAATGGGAAATATGGTAACAATACTGCCACCTGGGAAAGTAACCACTTCTGCCATCTAGGAAAGTAAGTACTTCATCTAATAAATCAAGATAGTCTATTAATGTTTCTAATCATGAGAAAAGTCAAAAAGCAAACAAAAAAATCCCCTCTGCCACCCCTCTCAAATTCCACAGTTTTATAGTTCTTATATTTGTGGAGAAAACCTTAGAAGTAACAGCATTTCCTATAGCTGGAAAAAGTTAGAAGAGTATAAAATGTACTATGAAAAATTAATACCAGATCTTTTAATTCTTTTTCTTCCTTCCTTCCTTCCTTCCTTCCTTCCTTCCTTCCTTCCTTCCTTCCTTCCTTCCTTCCTTCCTTCCTTCCTTCCTTCCTTCCTTCCTTCCTTCCTTCCTTTCTAGACAGACCACAACAAAACCCAAGAGAAGGGAGTAGGAAGCAATATTTCCTATATTGCTAATAATCATATAGCAACTTATATATTGTTATTTGGGGCTTAATGTCTTTTTCACTCTCTGGAGGAAATGGAGAATGCTACAGCATTTAATTGTTTTAATTTACTTCAGTACATCAAACAGCACAGTATACATACCATTGATAAAGCATAACCCTGAAGGATATAAATTCGAGACAAGATCCCGAGTGACATTTTTTTCCCCATTATATTAATGAAGGAAGGCAGCAAAGTCAGAAACAAACAGGAAAGCGGACCAGCCTTTGTGCTGCACACAAGAAATGTTCAGGATGCAAGTCAAATAGAAGCAAAGAGTCACCTATATTTGTGGTTGCAGAAAAATATATATATATATTTCTCTGCTAGCAAAGGAGACATTCATTCTGATCAGAAACTCTCCAGAGTTTCAAAAGTCAAGAGTCCTCATTTTGCCCCAGGTTCTCATGCTAAACTTGAGGAGGGTCAGCATAGAGTGACATACCTACATTTGAAATACTTCTGGTAACAATTTAATTGCATAATTAAACCATGCCCAATTGCACATTTAATTGAGATGTGGTAGTGTAATTATATGATAATACCAAATATTTATAAGAGTGCTTTCCAAGTTAAAGTGCCTTACAAACATTAATTGATTAACTGGGATGCATGTAAATAATCTCACAGGGTTCATTCCCCAGGAATTGGCAGCTGACCAACGTAATACTTTCCTGTAGGAGTGAGGTATAGCATTTACTCAGCAAATTCAAAGCCAGGTGACGTTTTGTAAGCCCACGGTAGGGATAAGTTGCCCTTATCTGTTGTGCAGAAAAATCTCCCTCCTTTCTCCCTTATTCTAAGGAATGTGATAGTTTGTCCTGAATATGTGAATAAATCTCCCCCAGCTCTTGCCACAGTACAAGGCAGACAAAGAGATCCTCAAAATACTTTCCAAACAGGAGACAATTCCTCAGATTTCAGATATTCTGGAAGAGAAAATTGAGATGCCACTGGCAGCTGGGCTGAAGTCTTCCAACCTGACTACAGCCTGTTCATGTCTCAAAGAACTTTTTCAAGAAAAGACCTTAGGTAAATATCCTGGTGTCATTAAAACTGGAGAGTTCTGGGAGTAAGAGGAGATCTTGTTTTTTTACTCAGTATTCTTCACAGTAACTGGGTGTCATTTATGCCCATTACTACTTTCTAAGAAATTATTTCAGAAGTTGCTCCATTGTGCTTCACAGATACAATTCCCTTTAGCATAGAAGGCTGAGTCTTGTAATAAATGGAACAGCAAAACCAAATTCTTATTGCTGGTGGACATGTTGTTCCCATGTATGTGGGACTGAGATGTTCTCCTCGCATGTAGTTTGGCTCAGTCAATGTCTTTCAGTCTTCTGACGTCCTCTGGGCTTCTTATCCCAAAGTTTTCCATTTGCACTCACCTCCTTTCTTCCACCTGCACACTTTATTGCAAATCTTTAGCCAGAAATTGAGATTTTGGAGATTAAGAAGAGTTAAATTCAGTTCCTTTTCATTCAGACAATGTATGCAAGTATCTGCATGCACAAGCACCAAGACATACGAAAGCCCAGCCTGGCTATGGCTCTGAGTACTTCTTGCTACAGATTTTCACCTTAATGAAACCATCCATCTGATGGTAATATACGCAGCTCTGGAAAAAAGCCTTCAGTTTAGAAGTGTCAAAGATCACATTGCTACCATGTGCTTAATCTAAAAAGTCCTTAGGATGATACACATGAATGGGAGACCATTTGCATTCCGTGGAAAAATGAAAATGTTCTGATTTCATGCCTCATGTAGTCCATATTTATTACAATTGCCTAAGTCAGTAGAGGACATTTGCTTACGTTACATAATCTACTGAAACATTTGTGAGATCAAAAATCATTAATGGCTAGCTGTAGCAATCTGAGACATTTATTCTTATATCTAATTTGCCCCATATCAAACAGTACATTAAACAATTTAGCCATACCGTGAACAATTGCTCTTTCTGTGTTTGAGGTGTGGAGAATAAAAATCACTACTGTAGAGCTAAAAAACAGTAGAATAAACAGCAATTCAGAAAAGTGGTATTTTCTTCTGTTGCCTGGTTACCAGAAAAACTTAACTGTATTTGTATCTCAACAGTATTTGCTGTGTTAAATAACAACAGATTGTTCTATTTTGCTTCTTATGTGCCTTTTTACTAGGTGTGCACGAATACTTAAAAAAAAAAGAGTTTCCTTAGCAGGAACACTTACTTTCTTATCAGAACATGCTAACACTTATTCTTTTTGTTCTGAAAAAGGAGACAAATCAGTTCAGCTTTAATTCCTTTTTCTAGGAAGGAACAAACTGTAACAGCCAATTTTTAATTCTCCAATCAAATTACTTTTTGATGGGAGCATTAAGGTTTAATGTGCAAAAGGAAACTGAAATACATTCTGTAGCACAGCAGTGACCAAAGCTTGTCCAACCAAGCACGGTTCTGGCAATTTACCAGCAGTCAAAAGTCTGGGCTTAATTTACTTTAAATTATGAGTGCAGCATCTTCATCTGTGTCACTGAGATGAGATCCATGAGGACAGATCCCACTGGGGAATATTTCATCATAAAAGATGTTAAAAGCTTTATTTCCAGAATACACCTCCATTACAAAAATCAAAACTAAAACCTAAATTCTTGAATTTAATTTTCCCTTGTACTATTCAAAGATATCAGAGAAGTATCTCCTTTACTTTTGTACAAAGCAGGATACTTTATGATCATAAACAAAATGATTACATCTGTTTTGTTATGACCTCTAAAACATTCTCCAGCATCCTCCACGACTAGGTGATCCTTTCCAAATGGCCACAAGTCATATAGCAGCATTTTATGGCCATCTGAATTTTTACGGCCTTCTGAATTTTCCTACCATCTGAATTCATCAAATGTGACCAGTCAACCCCAGCACTCTTCCTTTCTTGATAAGGCCAATCTGCAGAGCTATGGTGT
Source organism: Anser anser (assembly GCF_964211835.1). Classification (NCBI taxonomy): domain Eukaryota; kingdom Metazoa; phylum Chordata; class Aves; order Anseriformes; family Anatidae; genus Anser; species Anser anser. The sequence goes on from NC_139721.1 coordinate 41,028,041, forward strand.
GTGAACTGCTGTTATAGGGAGACAGTAGGAGCAGGTATGAGGAGGTGCAGATTTAATAAGGAGAAGACAGGACAGACAAAAAAAAAATATTTAGTTCCATTATTTCCATGTTTCTAATTTCAAAACTGGAGCATTCCACATCTGTTCACCTGCCAGGTCTCCCTGTCAGCCTGGCAGCCCCAGAATATCCCAACTGGTCTGTGCCTCCCCATGTTTACAGGCTGTCCATGCCCTGTCTGTGGAGCTTGTCCTCACAACAGCTTTTCCCTCTGTAGCATCAGGGCCCAGGGCAGAGCCTGGTGGCCATCAGCTGCTCCTCTGAGACAAGGATGGTGCAACCTTGTCAGAAGATGTGATATAGACATCATCTGCAGCTCCTCAAGACACTGCCCTGATACTTCACAGGGGCAAACATTCATGCTTTTTCTGCATGGCTCACTATGGGCCAGAATAAAAAAGGAAAATGATGAAATGAAATTAGAAAAAAGCTCTGTAGCATGGTGGAGCCATCTATAGCTACATGTCTCACAGTGTTTCTTCAGTTAGTTGTTGCCACTGATGCTGTGTAACAGCTGCCTTTCCTGTTTAACCAGGGACGAGGCCATTTAGATGTTCAGCAGCACAACTAACAACTTTTACTGCACTCCTGTTTTTTGTATGACACCACATACCTGCGTGCTCTTTAACCACAGCCACTGCTTCATCAAGAGCTGATGAAATTGCTGTGGGCCCCAGAGGCCCCTTGGTTTCCACTAGTGGGAAATACTGGAGTTTTCTACATGTCACCATGGCTGCAGCCCTGGAAGTGATACCCATGTGAGACCAGACTCCTGGGGATGAGAGGCTTCCCAAAGGAACGCAAAACCAGACCAGACAGAGTAGAGATCTTCCCTGCTCTGTGTCCTCTGAGAGGCCAAGGGATGTCCCATCATGTTCAAAGAGTACATAAAGGCTTCCTAAACCAAAATTTACCCAAAACTGTTAGGGAAACATGGCTTTGCTGATTAATGCTAGGGCACTCCAAAGAGCTAAGTTCAGATCCTGACTCCTCTATAGTCTCCTGGTTTTCCTCCTGCAGCCTGAAAGCTTTTTCAGGGGTCTTCAAGTGGAAGGCTGTCTCTGTCTTCTGAACAACAATTGACGTCCATGATCAATAGTGACTTACACAGAATTTCTTTCCCCTCTTTTCCTACCTTCCTCTTCACATCATATTTTCATTTGCTACTAAGTCTGTCTGCATGCTATTCATCCTAAAACATCCTGGGAAACAAATCCAGGTTTGCCTCCGTGTCCCAGGCTAAAGATATCAAGAAGAATCAAGGGGCAGAAAATCACAGATTCCCACAGAGACCTTCAGGCATTCCCTGGAAAGGTAATTAGTCATGGCCAAGAATCCATAGCATGCAGCTGCCACAGGAATATAATCATAGGCATCCTCAATTCACCAGCCCCCAGGGCTGCAGCAGAAGCTGAATTGTTCCTTTGTTCCTTCCCAGCTATGATAGAATTATGATAATAGCCCTTGGAAATGGTCCCAAGACACTCCTTGTGAGACCAGTGGGGAAGATGCACCTGTCTCATGATCACTTATTTGACTACACTTGAAGAAGTGACCACTTGTAGAGTTAAGAAATGGGCACAGCTGGAAAGCAGTGCCTCTGGCTTATTCGAAGCATTGGGCAGCAAGTGTATCTTTCAGGTCTCCAGATAAGCAGCCATGCAGCATCCCAACACCATATTAGAATAAGGCTAGGATAAGGTATCAAGAACCCTTTGCCTTTCTTAGCCCTGTATTAGTTTCCACAGGAGCAAAGTGTACAACAGCACATTCTGAAAATCCCACAGCTGGAGACCTTGCAGTCTGGGAGCAGGCTCCTCCTGGGTACCGGTGTTTATTATTCACACTGCACACATTGAGATGCTGAGGCCCCTCCAGGGAAGCTGATTCTCTCCCAGCATCCATCTCTCAAACCATTTCCAGAGGGACATGGGCTATTTATTGCTCTGAACTGTTCAGGGAGTGGGTTCAACATGGAGGTGAAGCACTGGAGCAGCTAGGGGGGTAAATACCCTTGAGGTCTGCACCAGCTCATAGCCAGCTCTGTTAGAAAACCTCTCAGTGGTGAGCTCGTGAATGTCTGGTCAAACTCACCACCTAGAAGCGGGAAAAACTTCACTCTGTTATTCACAAGAACCCATGTTATTTGTTATTTTCTCTGGTGTCTTTGATAAATTAAATAGATGAAGCTGCCTGCAGAAAAAGCAGCTTTCCATTGTCAATTTCCACAGGAAAAGAAATGGTGGTTGTGATTTCCTTGGTGCAGGAAAGAAAAAAATATATATCATTTTTAAAGCAGAGGAGATGCTTGCAGAATCTTTTGCAAAAGTCAAAAGAAGCAGCAGTAGTACAAATACCAGAGCATCAGAGTGGGTAGGGTACAGGCTATATTTCATCCCCACAGACAAAATATAATGTGTTTCCTTCCATATACGCATCTTTCTTTCATGACTACTGGTGTGTGCCAGGATGAATCTGGGTTGTGTCACTCTTGGGGCCTTGCACGTAATCCTACACTGTGAAACAGCAGGAGCTAGCTGCCTCCACTAACCAGTAAAAATGAACTATTGCCAACCTTCCCCTTTCTGCCTCCAAAAAACCTTCCAAATTGCTTATAAGAGCTTTGATAGGACCTGCCTGCTCTTTCTAGCTCAGGGAAAACACACAACTGAGAATTCTGTTTGGAAATATCTATGTTGTAAATAACTATTTTTTCATCCTATTTATACAGCAGTCTATGCTTCAGCTTTTTCTTTGAAGTACTCAGGAAAAGCTATCAGTTAATCCTCCAATACAAAACACCTAACAATTTAATGCTCATTGTTTGGATGGAGCAATCTATAAGCATTCAGGAAGGAATGTGGGATTAGTCACTCATTAAGACATGGACAGACAGTATTCATGTGATCTCTATGTGATATGCAAATGACTGTCAGTGTTATTTAACATGAATTCAAGCTAACTTCCTGTTGGTGCTTATAAGTGGTCCTGACTAATAGTGAATGTACTTTAAATGTTGCTTGATTGAAGAATTTTATATAAGATTAAATTCAAAAACAACTTTGCCAGCTAATAGTACTGGCAGTGCTGAACAGCATCTCACAAAGAAATGGTCTTGAATACTAAGTTGAACACCGCACCATGAATTCTGTCTTTGCGCTTTGCAAATATAATGTTCAGAAATCTTTGGAATAAAGTTTCTGTCTTGGCTTTTGTCTGGGGAGAAAGGTCTAGGGCAAACAGCAGCATTTTCATTTCAGCCTTTCATCAATTCCCATAGGCCAAATCCAAAGGGCCCCAGTGAGAAAAAGACCCTTAGCAATCTAATGGGAATTTTGACAACTTACAGACCTCCCAGTTTGCCCTTTTAATATTGCAATGTACAATAGAGCATTATAGAGAAAGATGAAGGAACATAAGAGGTGACATGCTGGCAGTAGCACACAAGCCAAAGGAAAAAAAAATAGTATGAGCTGGCAAGACAGCAATTACATCTAGGACTTGAAAGTAAACTGTGTTATTAGAGAGTTACAATTTTTAGTCTAATAGGAATATTCGATTTCATTATTAGTTCCATCTCAACATATAGCTCAAACCCCCAGAAGCACTGAAGGATAGCAAATGCCTCTGAGAAAAAATGCTTTGAGGAATAGCTAGTATCAAAAGGTATGAATTTATAACAAAACCTTAAGCTTGCTGTGAATTCAACAGCCATTTTGTTTGTAAAGTTATTCAGAAAAGACGGCAGAGATAACACAGGCACACAACAAAAATGAAGAAAGATTTTTGCTGTGGCAGGAATTCCCTGGGCAAACAGGAGAAAAGAGAAAAGACCACATCAATCTCTTTTACATTATATTTTGAGAAGGACAGCCCGAGGGGTATATGACCAATTTTTAACACGATTTTTAATAGGGGTAAAAATAATCAAGGTGTTGCAACACAAACACTATCATATTTGTATACGGATGTGTATGTATAAGCTTGTTATTCCCATTCAGTAAATGAATCTTCATTCGAAGAGTGAAAGGTATAACTGATAGAAGGCTTTTAAAATTTGGGAGACTGTATTCTTAAAATGCTACAAAGGTAACAAAACAAACACAAAATCTGTGTGCAGGTAGTTCCCAAACAGCTATATGTCTACACAAAGTACAACATTTTCAGTATCAAGTCTGAATTCATGAGGTTGCCCTGAAAATCAGAACAATTAAGAGCCTAATGTAGCACAGGAGTGCTTTCAAGTGGATGAAGATGGACGGAGGGTTGCCAGGAAACACAGGGCAATCTGCTCCTAATCAGGATGAGGGGGAAAATGCTGGAGCTGGAAGGCTCATCTGGGACTTGTGGAGGGAACACTTGCTCCCCACTCAGCAGCAGGCACTAGCCCTTGGCATGTGGCCAGGGAATAATCCCCAGTGCTGGTTCCCAAAACATGCTTCAGGTTAGAAGAGCTCTTAAGGATATCTCCAAACCTTGTTTTGGCTCTGGTATGTCCGTTGAGACTGACTAACTTAGGGTGATATGCTTTACCCTTCCATTACAAACTTAATCACAGAAAGGCTGAGGTTGGAAGGGGACTTCTGGAGGACATCTGTCCAACCACCTCCTCAAGCAGGGCACCCAGAGAAGGCTGCCCAGGACCATATTCAGGTGTTTTTTTGGATATCTCCAAGGTGCAGGAGACTCCACAACTTTTCTGGGCAACCTCTGCCAGTGCTCCATCACCCACACAGCACAGAAGTGCTTCTTGATGTTCAGAAGGAACCTCCTGTGTGCCAGTTTGTGCCCATTGCCTCTCATCCTGGCTCTGGGTACCACTGATCAGAGCCTGGCTCTGTCCTTTTTGCACCTTCCCTTTAGGTATCTATAGACATTGATGAGACCACCCTTGAGCCTTCTCTTGTCCAAGCTGAACAGTCCCAGCTCTCTCACAGGAGAGGTGCTCCAGTCTCTTCATCATCTTTATGGCTCTTTGCTGAACTCTCTCCAGTGTGTCCATGTCTCTCTCCAGTACTGAAGAGTCCAGAGCTGAACCCAGTACTTCAAGTGTGGCCTCTCCAGTGCTGAGTAGAGGAGAAAGATCACATCCTTCAATGGGCTGGCAAAACCTTGCCATTGGGATACCATTACCCTTGTTCGCTGCAAGGGCACACTATTGGCTCATGTTCAACCTGGTTTCTACCAGGACCCCCCAATCCTTTTCTGCAGATCTGCTTTGCAGCTAGGCAGCCCTCAACACATACTGGTGACTGGAGTTTTTTCTCCCAGGTGCAGGACTTTGCACTTCTCCTTGTTGAACCTCATGTGTAAGGTTCCTGTCAGCCCATCTCTCCACACTGTCATTGTCCCTCTAGATGGCACCATGGTCCTCTGATGAATCAGCCACTCCTCCCAGTTTTGTGTCATCCACAAACTTGCTAAGGGTATACACTGCCCCATCACAGATATCACAGATATCATAGATTTCTAGGTTGGAAGAGACCTCAAGATCATCGAGTCCAACCTCCGACCTAACACTAAGTACTCCGCTAAACCATATCGCTAAGCTCTACATCTAAACGTCTTTTAAAGACCTCCAGGGATGGTGACTCCACCACCTCCCTGGGCAGCCCGTTCCAATGCTTAATAACCCTTTCGGTAAAGAAGTACTTCCTAACATCCAACCTAAAACTCCCCTGTCGCAACTTTCGCCCATTCCCCCTTGTCCTGTCACCAGGCACGTGGGAGAACAGACCAACCCCCACCTCTTTACAGCCTCCTTTAAGGTAACTGTAGAGAGCGATAAGGTCGCCCCTGAGCCTCCTCTTCTCCAGGCTGAACAAGCCCAGCTCTCTCAGCCGCTCCTCGTAAGACTTGTTCTCCAGACCCCTCACCAGCTTGGTCGCCCATCATCCAGATCATTAAGAAAGATGCCAAAGAGGATAAGATCCAGTATTGACCCCTGGGGTACACCACTAGTTACTGGCCTCCAACTAGACTTTGTGTCACACCACCCCCTGGGCCCACCCATTCAGCCAGTTTTCAATCCACGTCACCATCTGCTCATTCAGTCCATACATCAAGAGCTTCTCTATGGGGGATGTTATGGGAGATAGTGTTAAAAGCCCTCCTGAAGTGCATATCCACTGCTCTCCCCTCATCTACCATGCCAGTCATTTCATCTTGGGAGTCTAATACTGAAACTAAAAAGGTATTGTTACGGTAGGTCTTATGGCCACGTTTGTAGATACAGCACTGGTGAAAAAAAAGAAAGCTTACAAGTAAATTAAATATAATAAAATGTAATTCTAGCATCTGTATAGTGAGCAGACAGTTCTTTAACTACCCATCCTTGTCACTGAAAATCCCTCAGACATATGCCAGATGCCAGAGCTGGAATTCCTTGTTCAGACTGACACCCAATCTCCAAATTATCTCTTGTTACAAGCCTGATTCTTGGCCTAGATTGCAGTTTATGGCTTCTTCAAAGAAGATATGATACATGTATTTGCAGCTGTTTGCACAGTGACTAAAAATGCTCTCCATATCACAAATGAAACCAAAGTTGTACATACTGCTAATAATGCTACTGTTAATAATAATAATAATAAAGCACTATTTGCTTGAATTAGAAAACATTTTTATTAATCCAGGCAGCAAATTGCATGAACTTCCTTTAACCTTTGGAAACCATTAAGAAATTCAGTGTTTTTGGCTAATTACTGTTGCAATTCATGGGGCCTGCATCCCTTCTATGTCAGGTAGGTAAAATACCAGTGTCCCCATGATATTTCCTTCCCCTGTGGATCCCAATCACCCAAGTGCAGAACTAGGTTTTCCATGTGCAGCAGCTCTGAATTTAAGGAGTATTTGAAGTGAAGGCATATAAGTGTTCCTGATAAAGAAGGTAATAAAAACTATGAACTGATCTTCTCAGGTTTTTGAGAGCACAATCAAGAACTTGCTCTCTCTGCTGGCATAGCTGCCATCAGAAGTTAAAAGAGCTTGGGGAAGCAGAAAAAGTCATTTTAAAAGTTATTCTTTTCCTATGGAGAATATCATAAAGAGAAGCTTTCCCTTTTTAGTCCCACTAGTTTCCTTTCTAACAGCAATTTGTTTGCTTACTACTGGCTCCCAGGCCACAGATGCCCTGGTTTTCCAGAGGAAACTTAGAAAGGGAAAATAACTTGGAAGACTGCTTCAGTACACAGCAATGTGAACATATAGGAGGAGCAATGCAAACATACATGGATAAACCAAGCAGCTCCTCTTGGGTTTTCCAAAGAAAAAGAGGGTGTCGTGATAGATTTAGAGGGAGGAAAACTATGCAGACAGCTTCCCCACATGCACAGCCATGGTTGCTCCCCATGTGCCCCTTGCCACATATACCACACTCTGTGAATTTTCAGTCTTTCATGCTCCGTTGGGAAATAAATTGTTTAGGTCCAGGAGGTATTACTAAAGCTAGCTCTACTAAAGACCTATGCATTAGTGTTCAAAGATGCATATCATTTCCTACAGCTAGAGGCAGCCATTTAGATTTGGCAGATGTTATTTTATTTGTTCAGGCTGAAAGGTCACTATAATTCCACCAGCTTTATTTTCTGTATTTAAAATGTCACCCCAAACAGGTAGCTAAGGTAACGCATTTGCTTTCTACATATCTTCTACCATTTTCCATGTCAGAGAAGGTCTTTTATGTCTTAGGAATGCTAATTAAGTTTGAAAACTGGTCTTTGAAAAAAAAAAAAACTTGAAGGAAGTGAAGCACCTTTTAAAAATGTTTGTCTCAGTTGCAAGGGTGTTCGATTCTATTGTTTTTCCAAGGGCTTTGACATGTTTGCTTCTGGCAGCATTTCTTTGCTCTCTCAAAGCATCTCTTCATGCAAGAAGACAATTATAATGATCAGAAGGGTTTCCTGCTACCATCCTCCATTTCTGTGCTCACATTTACTTGTCTCTGCAATTTGCACCTACAGAGATACAAGACAAATATGACCCTGTGCCTTGAAGGCCATTTCAAAAAAGCAATTAAAGCCATGCAGAAGCCTACGTCTACCTATTGGCGCCCACCTTCCACTAATCCCAGATGCACAAACCCACTCCCTTCTTTGCACCAGCTCCTGCACACAGCTGAATACATGCTGAGCTCTTTTAATGTGCCATGCTGATCAAGAACTAACCCATTTAATTTTTGGTTAGTTTTCTGTCATCTTAGCTTACTGAAATGTTTCTGTGAAGATCTCAGAGCACCAGAGCTGCAGGGAGAGGTGAAAGAATTGGAAGCCATGGGGAGACAAAGGCAAGAGGAAGATAGGAACACAATGCTCAGTGCTTGGAGAAAGACTCACTACTATAGCAAGGCAGCCTCATGGAAAGACTTCAGTGGTTCTAAGTATGCTGTTTTGCCTTGCTATATTTCCCCAGGAAATACTTTGATTCTTTTTCTAATTAGAACCCCCCTACCTTTTACTGACATTTGAGATAGAGGTATCTAAAGGTACTTCAGCTGGCATGCTGGTCAGATATACTATACTATCATCCCAAGAATCCTGTCTGCTCATTAACTAACTTATACCAGACATATAATGGCATTAAAGATCTTTCTGTGTATTGTCTAACTCGGTGCACCAATGTACTGTATTTTTTCTTTTTCTTTTTCTTTTTCTTTTTTTTTTCTTTTTCTTTTTCTTTTTCTTTTTCTTTTTCTTTTTCTTTTTCTTTTTCTTTTTCTTTTTCTTTTTCTTTTTCTTTTTCTTTTTCTTTTTCTTTTTCTTTTTCTTTTTCTTTTTCTTTTTCTTTTTCTTTTTCTTTTTCTTTTTCTTTTTCTTTTTCTTTTTCTTTTTCTTTTTCTTTTTCTTTTTCTTTTTCTTTTTCTTTTTCTTTTTCTTTTTCTTTTTCTTTTTCTTTTTCTTTTTCTTTTTCTTTTTCTTTTTCTTTTTCTTTTTCTTTTTCTTTTTCTTTTTCTTTTTCTTTTTCTTTTTCTTTTTCTTTTTCTTTTTCTTTTTCTTTTTCTTTTTCTTTTTCTTTTTCTTTTTCTTTTTCTTTTTCTTTTTCTTTTTCTTTTTCTTTTTCTTTTTCTTTTTCTTTTTCTTTTTCTTTTTCTTTTTCTTTTTCTTTTTCTTTTTCTTTTTCTTTTTCTTTTTCTTTTTCTTTTTCTTTTTCTTTTTCTTTTTCTTTTTCTTTTTCTTCTCTTTTAACAAAGAGTTAAAGCTCTTGTTTAGTGTTATAAACTACTTGAAAGGAAGAGAAAAACATTCTGGTACTGAAGTATATTTCTTAATGGATTTCTTAGTACATTCTGTTTTTCCATCTTGTGCTTGTCAAGATGGACCTGAAAGCAAAAAGAGCAAACAGAATCTCTACAAGAAAAAGACTTATTTTCCTTGTAAAATACATTAATGATCAACAATGTCTTTAAGGACCTGTGATTCTTTCTTCCTTATTGTTGTGCATGTTCCAAACCTGACTGCAGACTGGCATGAAATACCTGTGAAGCACTGAAACCCTAGGTCAAGATAAAGACCATCATTCACTCTTTTAATTTGCTTTTGAAATCAAGTTTGAAAAAATCTGCAGAAAAATCTGTTCCTGGGCCAAGGGTTTACTTTTGTACTGACTATTTAAGTATTTTCACGAATACGTTTTTATCTTTTTTCCCTTCCTGACCGCATGGTTTGAACATACAGGTCAATGTGACCTTACAACTTCCTAGGGGAAAATTAGTTGCAGAGAGATGGCACACAAAGAAAGAGACACTCACAAAAATCAGTGGGTTTTCTGCAAAATACATTTAGTGTTTCTTGGCACTCTCTGCCCTCAACACCCACCTTTGCTTTAGTAGCATCTGCTGTGATTTTCTTATCTTGCACTGAGTGGTCCAATGAGATTTTCATTATTTGAAAAGTGCATTCCATTCACTAATGTGTATCTGATTAAGCTTGGCTCCAGATTACTTTATGTTAGAAACACATTATAGCTACATCTTCACAGAATACTGAAACATCCCACTTCCCAGAAAGCATTGGCAGAGGCCCAACTCTGATTGAAATCAGTGGGACTGAGCCCTCTAGCTTCCTTCAAATATTAGGTCTGATCAATGAAATGGGACAGGATGAGGATTTTATATATATGCTTTTACGTAAATGCATGCATTCACACTCCATATATATGCACTGACATACTGTATCATGCTATATCTTACATCTGTTGGACACCCAACAAGAGTCTGCATACTTGTGACCTAACTTTATTTTCCTACAGATACAAACCAAGATTGACCAAAACCATTCTAGGGAAATTAAGGCAAAGAAATGAGGTAATATTGACAGAAGTTCTCCCAACTAAATCTAACAAAATGGTACAGCCAGTAATTTCAGCCAAAGGCTAAGAACAAGCTCAGCCAGAGGCTGCCTCTCCCTTCAGCCCGCCTTGCAGGATGCAATTCCCGTAGTGTTCCCAGGCTCATGTGCTACTTCAGTGGAGAGAATAAAGGCCATATTACCTTTCCCTTGCTATAATTTGCTGTCCAGCTGTAAATGCTTCTGTTACAGCTCATTCCCCCGTCTCCCCCCCGCCCCCCCCCCCCCCCCCCCCCCCCGGGGTTTAATCTGATGCTTAGCACTGAATTGGCTTAAACCAGTTTATCTAAAAGAAGAACAGATCAAAAATAAGTGAACCTGTTCATTCCCATTCAAAATTAAACCCAACCGAATAAACTAACCAAGCAAAAACAATCAAACAAACAAAAACAGCAAAAACAAAACAAAAACCCTAAATGAACCAGTCTAAATCCCTTCATTTAGTTGGCTTTCAGCATTGTTTTTTTCATGCTCTTGGTCTTCAGTATATCAAGCTGTCCTGGAAGCTGATGAAACAAATTTCAGCACTCTGGGAATCTGGCCTAGGTTTGCAATGAGTGGACCTTGACCGGGAGCAGGGAGTGCCAGAAGTCATAAAGAAGACTGATCCTCTTGAGACCTTGAAATTAATTTTACTGTACTAAGGAATTTGACTAAGCTCCTGTTAAGCTCTTCCCATTTAAAACTGCTGTTCAAGGCAAACCTGTGGGGTTTCATCTATCACTGTCTTGGCTTGATTTGAACTGTATCCTGGTGACAAGGGGAGACTCTTCAAGCTGAAGGGAGGAAATACTCTAAAAGATTAGCACAAGGAGTGAGGAACATCCAGTCTCAATTCTCACAGTATATCCCATATAAACTTGCAGAATCACTTAAATGGTGATAGAAAGGCTAGTAACATACTCAGTATAAAAAGATAAGACACAAAAACAGGTGCGCACATGGAGCTGAAACAATCCAATTTAAGCACCTACAGCCAAGAGCATGATACAAATTTTGACAAATCTTCTGAGGAGGAAACAATCAGTGGTGTATCCAATATCATTCATGATGAGTTCTAGAATGATGGCAATGTCCAGAGCTGCCACCACATCGGCCCAGCTGAACAAGTCCTTATCTCCTCTCTGAAATTGTCCTTATGGGATGTACCAACATTTATGTGCCACCAGTTCAACATGGACCCGATACAGGCTATAACCTCAATCACTCCTGCACACAAAGTGCCCCTAAACCCTTGTTCTGTTTTTCTGGCCCAAGCAACTTTAAATGATCAAGAGCAGAGTGTGCTCTTATTACAAACCTTTCCTGCAGCCTTCTGGCTGAGTAACTCCCTAGAAATGGGAGACTGGGCTGTGAAATCCCAGTCTGGGAAGACATGCAGGAAGTTCATGCACTACCTAAGCAATACTTGACACACCTAACTGTAGGCTGATGCTGTTTCAACTTGTATAGTTTTAAGTATTAAGACAAGAACCAGCAGCTATTTTTCAGCATCTAACCAAAAGCAGATGACGTTTCAGATACCTGCCTGTCTCCTCAGTATATCCTCCTAAGTATTCTCCTGTGTTGAAGGAAACATAAGACAGGTCATTAATTCTAATGCATTAATTCATTAATTCTAATGCAGCATAGCATTTTTTACATTCTTTATCTCCTTGCACCTCTCTCATTTCTATATGGGAATGGTACTATTCAAAAACATGGTAGGTATATTTGGAGGCTAATTAAATTAAGATATGCAGAATACTAGCTCCTTGGGATGGCAGGTGCTATATAAGTGAAAGAGATTATATTTAAAATGTCATGTTAAGTGAGGGATTTTTTTTTTCTTCAGAACATTATCTCTCAGAAATCCTCGGTGTGTTTTAAAGTTGAAATTTCATTAACAAGTTGTCAACACCAGCTCCTCCTCCCAGAACCCTCTCTTTTCCCTCCTACACTTTCCCCAAAACACCAGCCATCTCGAAGCATCTAGAATGGCAAAGGAAAAACTAGCATTTTTAACAGAGGAAAAGAATCAAAGTAAGCAACTGGAAAAGTTCATTTCTTTTTAGGGCTTGGAACTCTGTCTCACACATACATGGCTACCTTATACATAAACAGAGATATGAACATACTTGCAGAATGAATATGTATGTAGGTTCGATAGCTACATTTGTACACACAAATACAATTCCATGTTAAATGAAACAATATATTGTTTTTGAAGAGAAGAAATGGCTGTGGCCTTTTACCCACCTTGTTCCTTCATTTTAAACTTTTTTAAGCTTCATTTTCTACTCTATTAAATTAATAAGTTAGCACAGCACTGATTCCAGTTTTTTCTAAAATGGCTAGATGTAAGTAAGAACCCTACCAATTCAATTTTGACTAGGAAAATTATTGCTTCTCAGTAGACATTGTTTATAAATCAAGACTCAATAATTCCTCTCACATTTCAGGAAATAAAAGCACTCTAGCTATTCCATAAAAGTCATGGCAATCCCAGGTACTTCATAATGAAGACTGCTACCCTCCATCTGTATCAAATCAGGCACTATTTTCTCCCTGTTCTCATCTTTTGCATCATGGTTTCCAATGGTTATTAAATGCATCCTGGCCAGCCATTCTTTTAAATTAGCATCCCCATAAGATGCAATATCCTCCTGAATTCCCCCAAGAACAATTCCAGCTGTAATCTGCACTTAATATTGAATTTGCACCAGAGAAATTCATTAGCTATGAACAGCATAAGACTTCCTTTATGCATGCTTTCAGTTCATTCATCCAAAACCACCATAGCCCTTGGCTGCAGCAAACAAACCTGGCTTCTTCCCAATAAAATCAATTGTTAACACACATACTGAAGAAAGTCCTATGCATTCAGAAAGGATTAGTTACAGCTTGGACTCATAGATTGTTGTGCACTATCCTGTTGAACATCTTTTTAGGTTTTGGCAATAGCTTACAGGATTGACAAAACAAAACAAAAACAAACAAACAAACAAACAAAAACGACTAAAAACCACCACCTGGGTAATATACATATCGCAATACACATTCTGCTTCTTTTCTTAGCAAAAGGTACGGATATTACATAGGACTGGCATAAAAGTTTTAGAGAGGATTATAGGCTACAATTCTACTTAGATATTGGACAGATTACAAATATTTAAGCATTCCTTCCTCCAATTAAATATGAATATGCGGTAGCAGACCTCTTGTGGGTTTATATATACACAACACAGAGAATAGCACTCTCTCTATATATGCACATGCATACACATATGCCCAAAAATGAAAACATGCAAATATTCTCTGTTTTTTTTGCAATTGTTTGCTAATACTTTATGTTATGACATAGTATCCAACACAAGTAGCAAAACTAATATTATGCCTGTTAAAAACCTTATCTAATTGTAATCAATTATGTTCTCTTTGAGATTCCAACAAATGAGAGTTTGAAAAATTAGTCTTGCAAAGCTTAAATTGAGAAGCAGACAAGGGTAGACTTAAGCAATGTAGCATGCATAAATTAAATCATTTGTCACTGCATGTCTTAAATGTAATGAAATCTTGAAAAATGGCTTTCCCTTTTAAAGCTTTTTTCCCATACGAAATGTAACTACACACAATATAATTCTAATAGTATAAGTAGAAATTCTACTACAGCAATTCTACTGCCCTCTATTTAAAAGGACACAAAGCTCCTGCAGTAGCGTACCTTTCAAGAATGACTGTGCATTAAAAAAAAACACTGAAAACAATGATCATGGTAGTCTAGGACTCTTGGTAGCTGAATTCTAGAATCTGAATTAGAATATAGAATCTCCCCAGATTCTGAAGCTCAGTATCTCTTTTAAATCATTTTTGCTCAAGTGCTTCTATTTGAAAAAAATTGGATAGAGATACAATATATACCAAGTAACTGATAAAAGGCCTATTATTTCTCACGACATAATCTCACGATTACTTCTCACGACAGCCAGCTTGTGCCCTCCTCTTCTTCATACTTTTTATATCACCAGATCCTAAGAAGACATTACCAAGCCCAAATTAAGATAAAGTTTCATTTTGGCTATCATTAACATACATAAAGGATCTTTAATCTCAATGGGGAATCAATTTGTGACCTTTTAAAGTATGTATTCCTAGTTTGTAACCATGTTAACAACATGAGTTATCATTCAAATACAAGTAAAAATGGTATGACTTCCCTATAGTATATCTGCTTAGTCTTCCAGTCTACATAAACGTCTAATATGGTCAATAGCTCAGACAGATATAAAGAATTTAAATGGATCATTCAAAGGACTAACTTAAATATTATATTTTTCAGTTTATAACTGAAATATTTCAGCTATAAAGGCAGTGGATTAAAGGGCACTGCTGGAACAGTGTTCTCCTGCACTTCTCACCCTCCTCCAAGCAATGTAGTCAGGCTGATATTTCAGGTAGCAGTAATAAAAATATTGTTTGAACTAGTGTACCTCTATTTTGTTCTGTTATAACCCTTGAGCTTATACACTTCACCTGCTAGCTAGAAATACAGTAAAGGGATGGGTTTAGCTGCTGCCTCCTCTATTTAAAATGTCAGGTTCATATTTTCAACCATTGCTATCAATTCTAAGGAACTATTTAAACTTCTTTAGCTTGTGGAGTGGAAGAAAACTTCTCGAGGTCAATTTTACATGTTTGATTTCTAGAAAAAGCATGAGAACTCTTGCTATTTTTTCACCCTTTATGCGCTTCTGTGTGTACAGATTATAGTGACACCAACAATTAGCTTTACAATTTAGATTCACCAGTTAACTCACTAATTTCTTAATTTTTTTCTAGACTATAATTTAGGTGCTGTTCTTTGGCGGGGGGGGGTGTCAGGGAGAGGGAGGAAATATTTTTGAAAGAGGTTCAGTTAATTTTACTAGCTTGCTGGTGTTTTAATTTATTGTTAAAAGTTTCGTCTTCCATGCTGCAGACAGAAAAACTCGTATAATTGTAACTGAACCAAATTTTATTAAATTATTGTTTGTTCTGGAATTATAAGCATGGGTCTTTCATTTTACTGATGTGCATTTTTGTTTCTTGTTTCATTTCTTTTTATGATACAAATATTTAAACTGCTGTAGTGCCCAGCTGTTAAATTTAAAGCATACACAAAGGACTATCATGCTGGTTAGACTAAACTGTTTGCCTTGACCAGAATTCAGTGACAAATTCTTCCCACTTCAGAATAAAATTGAACTATGCAGACAAGACCCAGGTAGCAGCCTTCTACAGAGCATATGTGATCATCCTGACACATTCCTAAATCTCCAAAAGGCCCAAGATTTTGTTTTCCTTCTCCCTCAGAGACAGTGAGAATGAGAGGCAACGACTGAAGACCACCCCTTTCATGAAATTGTTTAGAAAACTAGTTTTTCAGGAGGGGAACATCAAAACCATATTGGGTGCATATATAATTCTTCATGTTTCTGAAACAAAAATGTTCAGTTCCTTAGTGCTTTCCATGCCAGCTTGTCTCTACAGACAGTTGGTCAAACATGCTGACCTCTCATAGCTTTTCAGATTTCCTTTCAACTTTAACTCTCTTTTGGTAAAACAAAATTTTCAGCATCTTGAAGATGAGGCACGGGATCTCTGAAGCTGGCAACAGCTTCCACTGTCTTTGCAAAGTATACCAAGATGATGCCATTTGAGAAGCCATTATGATGTATGGATTTAAGGTAGACTAATATATTCATGCACGAAAAAAAATATATCCTAACACTACATATTATTTTCATTTTATCATATATTTGGGGTCTACCTTAATTAGATGAAAAAAGAAGAGAGAGTTGCCATCTTCATTGTTTGGGATTAAGCTAAATAACACTTTGTTATTCTCAAATTTTACCGCATCTTATTTTCACTCTTAAGTCATTAACGCATCAGTCCGGTTATAATGCCCTGGAAAAAAAATGGTAATTAACCTACTTCCATACTGACCATAAAACACCTATAGCTCCTCTTGGTTTCCCTCAGTCAGTTTATAGTCTATAACACTTTTGGGGTTGCCTATCTTAATTTCCTTAAATACCTCTGACAAATTCATATCAAGGCACAGCTGAATTTCTCCTTTCTTGGTGCAGTAACACTGTGATGGCAGAGCTGGCTCCTAAGATGCCTGAAGAGTCAGCAGGATTTTCAAGGTCTGTGAGGAGGAACAAAATCAGGTAAAGGGTAATTTGAGTTACAAGACATGTGGATGCGAGGAAAGACCAGTGAAGTTTTGGGCAGGTACGTGAAGGGCTTCTTTTGGCTTCTCCTCAGCATTCTCTCTCTGAGGACTTCTTGTTGCTCATCCCTCTGGTAGTGCTTACCTTTATCCTTCTCACAGAAATTGCTGACATTTCTCTGCTGCCTCCAGCCTGAATCAAGCAATCCTGCTCTGTTCTCCTGTGCAGCAGCCCCTAGACACTTCCTTGTGCCTCACACCCTGCCAGGGGCTAGGAAGAAGAGCAGGAGCAGAACTGCAAAGGAAGGCACCTTTTACTGGAAGGGTTGATCTAGGCTGTCTTTTTATCATAGGCGAAGTCATCTGCTGCTCCAAATGGCCTCCTGCCCTAGACAGCCTCCTACTGTAACAAATGCCAGACATAGTATCCTGCTAGAGGCTTTTGGCAAAGTCTTTTAAAAAATCTAGATAAAGAACTGGCTGACAAAATGCTTTTTGCTATTTTAATGACAGATTTGAATTCTATGAGATTAGGAAGATTAGATTTTTTTCTTCACAAAAGCCAGACTAATTTGCATCTATTATATTATGCTTAGTTTAATGTTTTATAGAGTCTATCTTGCTTCTTTCAACTAATGTTCCCGATCCTAATTTAAGGTCAGTGCTTTATGTTCCTCAGGATCACCCCTCATAAATTTTTTAAGAGAAGTATAATATTTGTTACACTCCAGGGCTGTAGGTAAGTAATTTATTCTAGTATGATGTTACATTTTATTAGCAGCTCAGCCACTTCCTTCCCAAACATCTCTCTAGTTCCTTCTTGAACAGTGGCTAGTCCCACCAGCTAATTTCAATTTATTCTACTACTCCATTTTTGAGCACCTCATCTCCTATTATGCCTAGTTCTCACTTGCAAAAAGAACTGTTACAGTAGGAGTATATGAATCAACCTCTATGACAGGCACTAATGCAAAGTCATCATCAAGATTCTTTGAAATTGTACTTCAGGCCTGACTTCCTCTGACTCAGGGCTTTGACTGTCTGTCTGCAGGAACTAAAGAAGAAAGAACTGTACTCTTCCAGTCTCCTCTGGATGCATGCAATTATCCTTTGAAGACTCTGCCATAGCTGAGGCTGGATGTTGCGGTTTTGGGACAGGAAGGGCAGGTTTCCTGGTAGAGCTGAGAAAACACTTGCTTTCCTGGTTTCATGACTTCTCTGTGTTTTTAGAGGTAAAATACTTGTGACCAGGTTTGAAGGAAAGAAGAAATAAAGGTCAGACTGTGGACAACTCAAGGGGCAGTGAGGGTGGAAAAAACTGCCTTGTGTAGCACAGTCACAGTCTACTTTGCATGGAACTATTGCAAAGCCTGTTGTGTTGTGGGCATCCAGGACATCCAGGTGCTGCTCTCTTCCTATGACACTGTAATTCTGGGAGAACTGTGCCTTATATACGGGAATGTTGGGAAGGAAAGCATTTTGTGGTGGCTGCTGTAGCAGAGACAGGCTGAATTTTCCCGTGGTCTCTTCTGGACTATTACATCTATTACATGCTTGGCTGTGTTTGCAGGAACCAGACTAAATGATCCATGAATTGTCATCCACTCCTGTGGGGAATAATTGGGGATAGCAGGAACAAAATCTCTGCTATTTTAGAGAATTTGGGATCCTTGTTCCCCATTTCCCCTGTGTACTGCAAGAGTTACTGTGAATTCTTTAGCTTATCCCAAGCTTTCAGAGGTGTTAAAAGGTTTGCTGGGCTTGCAGATCTGTCTGGAACTCAGAAATATTAAAAAATAGTAGCAGAAGGCGTAGATGAAAGAACAAAGGGCTGCAAGCCAGAATCCGTCCTTTGCCAGATGGTCATTTAATAATACTTTGCATAAATATAGCATTAGGAATTTGTACTTTGGCCTCTGAAGTGGATACACATCATTAATACTGTTTTACAAATGGGGAAGCTGAGGATTAAAATGGTACATTCAGTGGCTACAACATTGCTAAATGTATATGTGAATAATGCCAAGATTTTTTCTGGTTATGCAGAAAAGGTCTTAGTGGCCATAATGTATTCATGGAGGTGTTTGGAGTTCAAAGAAAGCACAATATGTCCCAGCAGCCACACTCATTTCAGCCCATGCTTCAAGCAGACATCAGCTTCTTTTGCCCATACTTTAAGACAGAAAAAAGAGGTCATGACCATATTACCCTGGGCTTGGAATTAAGCTAATGAACTCAGCTTTCCTTAAATCTTACAAGGTAGGTCTAAGGAAGGGACCAATGCGTGTGTATGATTTTCTAGTTATGTGGACAAAATATATTGACAGCTGCCCTAAAACGCAAAAGACATGCACAACTTCAGTCTCTATCTCTTCTAAGTAACCTCTCGGAAAACCTTAGAATTTCATTCTTCTCGTTTGGTAGTGAATATAATTTTGAAGGCATGAAGACCTACACCTTCAAAGAGTTACTCAGTAAGACATTTTGCCAAGAATACTGCAAAATGTCTAAATCCTAACAGTTCTTCACTTTAGATCCTTCATGTTCAATATGATTTGTCTCTCAGCGTTCAAGTACAATTTAATACAAAGTGTACTTAAATAAGGATTTAGGGCAGTGTTTCTGAAACAAAGGGTCACAAATGCAGGACAGTGAAATCAGGGTGACACGAAGTACTGTAAATTTTATTATATTATAAAGCTAAGAGAATGCTGTTTTCCAAGTCTACACACATAACCTAGCCATTCAAGGTCAAATATAATCCGTTAACCTCTCCAAACAGACACATGAATATAAGCTTATATATCCTTCTTGCTACTATGGTTATATTCTTTGTTCTTACATTTACAGCAGGTGGAAAAAAAGTCATAAAAATTGATTAAGATGTTGCCAAGTTGAAAAGCTTAGGAACATTTTTCGCATTTGTGTTTTAAGAATAATTAAAAAAAATTAATCTGAAAACTGTTGTTGAAAATGGTAAGTTAACAGAAAACACTTATTTTCTTTGAGAAAACAGGATTAACATATTTGAGAGAAAACTTTAAATAGCAATACATAAAATAAGCATCACTTGTATATCTTTTTAAAAAGTAGCCTGAAAATAGTGGTGCTTTAAATACCGTAGACATAAAAGCATCAGTAAGTACTATTATGCTATTCCCTTTTACAGTAATGGGTACCTCCTTTATAGAGTACAGTAGGAAAAAAATATATGATATGAAATAAAGTAAGTAGAAATGATTCTCACAAGCGATGTACACTCCACCCCACTTCAGCTCTGAAGTGCCTACACATTCGGAAATGCTCCTTAAACAGAGACCTTCAGGGAGCCAGCTGAAAATGATAATACCTTTAAAAATATAGATTTTTTTTTTGTGTGTGTGCGTATTTCTCCTGTACTTCTAATAAGCCAACTATAAACCAGCTAATACCAGTTAAGTACTAGGACATATTTTTGTAATTCACACAAATGAGAGGCAGTGACTGAAGGTTACTGGGGAAAAGAAAGCACCTCCTGTAATATTAGAGATATTAGGAGCAAAGAGGTAAATTTCCCATGATACTATCTATACCCATAAATAACTTTCTTTTACTGCTGAATCAGAGGAAATGGCCTGGGTGCATACTGGCAGAGTTGCTTTGTTTTACACAAACTACTTAAGGATTATACACAGAAAAATACGGTACCATACAGAGTTTGGCATCTGTTTTTGCAGCTGTCACACCAGCCCTGCAAGGGAGCATTTGGAGCTGCAAAAGAGGCCAAAGGGGACTATATTCCATACAATCATCACCAGGAAAACAGGGTGCCAAGTGGGTATTTGAGTCAAATTTATAAGCCAACTTGCTTTAGAATAGTGTTTCTATTTTTAACACAGAGGGATGAGCCAAGAAACACTAGAGTCATGCATTGCAGATTACAGAAAGATACAGTATTAGCCTAAGTTTCTCCCTAGTGCACTTAAATATTTGAGGTTGGAGCCTATGTTCATCTTCGAGGTAAGTAAGTGCAAGTTCATTTTGAAAAGGAATAAAATGGAAATTGCTTACAACAGTTCCACATAAGTGTTGTCTGTTTTTTTTTTTTTTTTTAAAGTATCATTCCCTGTCAGAGACTGCTTAGTAATTTATAAATTATTTTGTCAGGCAGTAATGATTAAATGATCCAGGTCTTCACTTAAATTAAATGAACCATGCCTTTCAGTTCAATGTTTCACATTCTGCATTATGCAGGTGTCAGAAGAGACTACTAAAATGATGTTCTTCTGCCCAAGACAAGGCAAAACCTCACTCAAGTTCTACAGGAAGCTATTGGATTCCAGACTGGAGAAAGCCAAGTACTGTTCTTTTGAGGACTCTTTTTAGATATTTAGTACTTATTTAAATCTCAGATTTTAGAGAAGCAGTGGAAATATCTGGATTTATACACAGATCATTTTTCTGTCTTCTGATTTATAAATCCTTGATAGCATTCATAGTCATATACAGTGCCATTAGTATCACCGATTTGATCAGCCTTTATTTAATGAATTTCTCTAGATTTTAATCTTATTTTTTACAGAAATTTACACTGTGAATTTATATTGTGGTTTCAGTAAAATCCAAATGTGTGTTTGTAAAATGAAAAAAGGTGTAAATTAAAGAAACCGTATAAACTATCATATAACAAATACATGCAAATGTGTTTTTTTGTTTTGTTTTGTTTTGCTTTTTTAATTTGGCCCAACCTGCAAAGTTTTGATCAGACCTCTCATTTATAACTTTATCTGAAGTTCTCAGAAATTTGTGTGTGCAAAGCTGTAACATCAGTGGAAAATCTTCATATTAAAACCATGCAGAAATTAGCTAGCTTCCTGGTGCCATCAGCATGTGCTGTTGCATGTTATTTACCACACCTTATGGAAAATCAGGTTCAGCAAATCATTTTTTTTTCCATAATAGAGAACTTTTTAACTGTGCAAAATCTTGTGCACAAACACTCATGATCCTCTCACACTGCTAATTCATAGCAACAAGAGTTATTTGGAAAAGCGAGAGATTTGCTTCCCTCAGTCTGATTTAAACACCATCATGGCATTCATGCTGCATGTTATACCAGGTTAAACTCTAGGCTTAAACCTTATCCTGGCTTTCTGTTTAAGCTGTTAAGTCCCCAGCCTAGACCTTTGCTCTCTCGACTCTTGGTTTTCAAGCACACTACTCTTCCAAGGTCACATCAAATTCTTCCATACACATCAGTAAGGCCGGGGAGCTTGTTTTGGTCTTTATACTCTGAGAACAGGCTTGCCTGAAGCAATTCTATTTCAAATATCCTCATTCCCAGGTCAGTACAGCCTATTTTTGTTGTGATTTTTCCCTGCCACACATATTTACCCTTGGACAACACCTAGTTCTCAACCTCACCAGTATTCATCTGCTACTTCGCAAGTTGTCAAATGACTACTCAGGCGCTAAAAAACCCAACCAAATCTCTCTAGAGTCTTAATTTAAGTGTTAGCAGGGAGCTGAAAATTAGCAGTAATGTTGCTGCCTGCAGCTACGAAAAAATAGTGAGAACTGACACTTTAATGATTGCTAAGAAAGACTGGATAACAAGTTTGCTAGTTGCTCTCCATTCCACCTTCACTGCCAACGCCCGATGTGTAAGCACTGAACCTACACTCCTGCAATTTCTCCGTTGAGGGTAGGAACCTGAGCTACAAATGCAATTTTGGACAGTAAATATCTGTGTCAAGTAAGTTGGTGAGGCCCAGCAATCTGCTCAGGAAACTCTAGAATATTCCCCACATTGCTCATGACACTGTGGAAAGAACCATGCTGTTGTTTCTGAGTGAAGTTGTCCACAAAGCCTCTTCTTGGAAATTTCAGCTCAGTTATCATCTTCAGGGCTCAGTAACAGCACCTGCTGTTTGTAACTTTTACCCCCATGATCCATCTGAAACTGCTCTATAGGTTTCTTTTAGCTCACAGTTTCTGCTCGGGCACTCATTTTCAGGTCTCTGTTCTCAGGTCTTTAAGAACTTATTGCTACTGTGATGCTGACTTAACAGCTATATACCATACAGCCTTAAACGGTGTTTGCTCTGCTGAATGCTTTTAAACCAGTTGTGTGCGCTTTTCTCTTTCAAATCACCTTCCCACTCAGACACGGGAGTGACTGCTTCCTCGTCAGACCAAGAGCTGGTTAACATTCTGCAGACAGTGCCTCCTAGCATTTGTATTTATAAGGCCGACTTTCTATGACCACCTCATAAAACTGGCTGCCAAAATCAAGACCAGAAATGCTTCAAGAGTCAAGTTTACGAATAGAATAGAATGTGACCTTCAAAGATCATCAGGTCCAACTGCCTGACCACTTCAGGGCTAATCAAACCATATTATTGAGGGCATTGTCCAAACGTCTCTTGAACACTGACAGGCAAGGGCATGAACCACCTATCTAGGAAACCTGTTCCTGTTTCCTAATCTGCCCAGGGATCTAACACTCGCATACCCTACCAACATTTGCAATCTGCTATGTGCCACCAGAACACCAGCCAAGGTCTGCTTGAGCCATGCTCAAGGTGCAGCTGTGTGCAGCCAGGCTGCTCAGAGACTCTGTGTCCCAAATCCCAAACTCTGTGCTATCACCACCAAGCAACATCACTCTGCTGCACGTTCACGAAGAAGATTTTTCAGCCCAAGGACCTGTACCCCCCAACATCCTGTTGCAGATTTCTTCCTCCTCTTTCCTTCCAGGTCATCTCAAATCCCAGGATCCCTATGGCAAGTTCAGCTATGCCATAACTTCTTAGTGGCATAGTAGCATCTTGACAGCAGACAGAATGGTCCCAGTCTGCTTTTGTGTTTAAAGCCTATCATTCAGGTAACAGATTTTGATAGACTCCATTACCTCTGGTCCTCCTAAATTGCTGCTGGCTGTGGCCAGTACCCAATCAACACCAACAGCTGGTTTCCAGAACAATCTGAGTTGGCTACGTGATCAGGTGCAGGTTACGATTAACTGCACAGGAAACAATCTGCTGGCTAGGGAGGCTCTAAATACGCTGAAAATTGCCAAGATTGTCACGGCTTGGTTTGGCCAGTTGTGCACATGCTTAAAATAAAATGACAGCAGTATACACTGGGAAGAGCACTTAACTTCAGACAAAAATCTCAAGTGACAGGTATTAAAATCTCATGTCACAAAATGTAATTTAGAACATCGCAGGTCCAGCTGAACTCTGAGCCCAGGGAGCGTTTCCCAGCTCCTGGCTTTGGCAATGCACCTTGGCTGCTGAGGGCGCAGGCAGGACGGGGACAGTCGCTGTGTGCCCCAGCAAGTCTGTATAGCTGAGGGTAGAGGCTGCTGGGCACAGCACTGAATACATCCTTCCTGCAGTTCAGGCAGAATGTGACACAGAAGAGACTGTGGGAAGCAAGGAGAGCTGAAGAATTCATGTCTTACCTCCATGTTCATCGCTTGCTCTGCGTGAACTTTGACATATTTTAAGTATGGTGTGAAGTTTTCAATAAGAGAGAAGATACTAGGGATATTAAGGGGATACTAGAGGGATACTAAGTTTGGTGGAACATGGTTAAATTTAGAGCTAAAATGAGCAGCAATCATCAAAATATGGGGCATTTGAGAGATATTGAATTAAGTGCCTAAAGCAGTTTATGAACAGATTCAGAGATGATGGTTCACAGTTCACCTATAAAGCTGTAAACAGTGTTGGAAAAAATGATTAATTTCATAGAATGTCTTAGAAATATACTGTTCTACTGTGAGATTCTTCTAAAAGCTAAATGTATTTGTACTGTCTAATACAAATATATCAAGGAAAAAATATTTTTCTGGAATGAGTAATCACTATATAGTGTTTAGTTGTGCAATCCTCCCTTAATCGTCTGTTCCCTACTGCTGACTGTTTCAGTGATTCAGGAATAAATATTAGAGAATAAATAGGGTAGATGCAAGAGACCTCTCAATACTTAATGACTGGGCTGCACTTTATAGATCATATCTCAGATAGTTCAATAGTTACATAACCAGGAGTCTCACAGTAATTTTAGAATTTCTTTAGCTGAAGGTTGATTTCTCTCTCCTATGTCTAGCCTCAGCATAGTTAAATCACATTCTAACTCTGACTTAGAGCACCTCACTGGCAACATAATAGGCATTGATAGTATCTTCAAGACAAAGAACTTCCTCTCTGAAGAACTGTAAAACTGAATCAAGAATTGTAATGCCCATCTTTAAAATAACTGAAGTCACACATTATTTACACAAGCTTTTCAAAGAAGAAATCATTACAGTGTCTAAAGAAAACAAATCCTGCCATCTTTCTGTGTGTTCAGCTCCCAGAAAGGCAATGGGACCTGAATGTGTTCACATCTTGGTCTGGACTTCCCTCCACATATCATGTAGTGTCTGAACATGCTGAGCATAAAAGGGTGGCTACAGGTACAGGGAAGTAGTAGCAAGCTCATCCATTCTCACCAACCTTCCAGTTTTTCCTCAGTTTTTCCCTTGGGAGTGTTCAGACTGTCCACTCGCTCTCTCCCCTGCTTCCTGATGCAATAGGGACATATTTGCCTTTCTTGAGAGTAATCAGATTTTTTTTTTCCCCCTGATAAACCGCATGCCTGCAAAAGAGGTGAAATCTGCAGCAGTCTACTAGTACTGGTAGACACCAACTGGAAGCCAGATGTCTTCTATTTATTATGATATGCCATGTGCCATTTCTATCTGAACCTTAATTTACATATTTAAGGGACCCAACTTCCATCACGTTTTAAACCTAGCTAGTGATACCATAATTTAAAAATAAAACCTAGAATTTACCACTCCTTAAAAGCCAGCAATTATCTATTAGCCTTGACATACATTACCTATTAGCCTAGACATACATTTTACAGGCTGAGGATACCACTTTCCTCACCTAATTTGATCTGAGTAACAGAGCTAAAGCTAAAGAGTTAAAAGTCAAAAATTGCATCTATCAATTAGCTGAGATATCTAAATATTTTTCCTTTGGGAGCTGTTTTCTCCTAGGATATAAATACAGATATTGAACTCATATTTAACTCAGGTATCATATCATTTTATAAACTGCTGCTCTCACTGTGCCTCATCTTTAACATGTGATGGACATGGGGACCACGGCTCATCCAGTGTAAGGCAATGAAACGGTGGCACAACTGGTGAAAGAGCTAAATATGCCTGTATCATCCATAAAGCTACATCCTGAAACTACCTGAAACAATCTGAATAATATCTTCAAGAACCAGTTTATGAAAGGTAACATATACAGAAGTGATTAGATGTATCAGATTGAGCATGAAGACCAGAATCTCTTGGGGTAGACTATTGCAAAAGTCTGAAATGAGAGCATTCAGATAATGAAATATATTATTAAGGATAAAAAGGTAAAAGATAAAATAAAAGTACTATTCTTATTGTTGATAAAGAGGAAGGATGAAATATTCCTTTCACACCACTGGGAGTTTTTACATATGGCAGTAAAGGACATGATTAAGTGGTGGGACTCGGTAGGTCAGGTTGATGTATGGATTTGATGACCTTGAAATTCTTTCCCATCCTAGATAATGCTAAGATTCTACATCTGTACGTGTACAGATAAGATCTGAGAAGATACAGGCCATATAGAGGGAGCTTTAAGAGGGCTCAGAGTATTGCTATGAAGGACAACAAAAGCCTTCTCTTAGTTGCTGTGGAATACATGCACTGTTATCAGTGCTCTAATTACACTCTTAATTTGATTTAAGCACAAGTAAAACTCAGAGTCATGCTCTTATTAAAAAGCACTTCTATTCCTGTACTCTTTAGGTAAACAGCTAATGTTAAATGGCTGGAAGATAGATTAATTGCATTAATTTTAATAACATTTCATTTAGAAGACTAGGAGAAAAATAAATGAGGCCAGTTAAATAGATAATGCTGTAAACATTTTCTCCATTCATCGATACATGAGAGAGCTTTAGTGGAATTCAAGCCTATTTAAAAGACTGCATGGCATGGACCATGATCATGTGTAGCAAGAGAACAGGAGGCTTCCTCCCTGCAATGACCTAGCTACAGGGCAGTGCCATGAGTACAGTGGGCTGTGGGCTGATCTTCACTGAGGCTGCTCCAAATGGATTCTCCCACACATGCACAGCCTGGACCAATTAGAAAAGCACAACAAGCTCGTGGATGCTGCTTCTCTTTTTAATAATCTTTCAAAATTAAAATTATTTATTTTTTTTACTGCCCATTTTAAATTGGATCTGTAAGGTTAAAAATGTTTACTTTGCATACAAGTTTTCATTTTGAGAAAAAAAACACACTGAAAACATTTTATAATTTTTTATAACTCTAGTTCTGAAAACTTTCAGGAACTCCAAATTTGTTTTGTAATTTCAAATTTTTTTTAATATATTTTATTTTATATATAATATTTATTTATATTTATATTATTTTTATTATTATTTTTTTTCCCCGTAACTTGCTTCAGGACACAAAATGGACTGACAATGTAAACAAGCTCTGCTGTGATCTAAAATCAAAGACTGAGATATGCGGTTAGGGCAGTGCATATTAGCAATTTTTATGTTAATACCTTTAAAAAAATAAAAAGAAATTTTTAGCTTGGTCCAGCTTGAAAGGTTTAATTCTCATGAAATATAAGACCCAAAGATTTATTTATATATCAAGGCAAGGATATAAGTGTTTCCTGGAGCAAAAACTCAAACACGTGTCTATCTCCCATCTGAATGCCCAACCTACAGAATCTGCTGAATCACAGTTCTCATGGCCTTGTATATTTAGTTTGTCTATTATGAGAACTCATTTGGTTGCAATTTCAATTACAATCAGATTTTCGAATAGGGCAATCTACCAGAAAAAAAGAAAGCAAAATTTTCAGCCAATCTGGCTCCCTATGTCACAATGGTTCTCATGTTAAAAACAATTTCTCTGGTTCCTGCCTAGCAGAATCAGTCTACGCAGCATGTCAAATATGCTCTCAGTTGCCTCAATAAAACCTTTCCATCCTAACTTGATTTTTCCTCTCATGGGTGTTTCACATTGACTACTGCAATGATTCCCTTGCAGTTATTTAATTAGAGCTTAATCTTACCTTCTCATACAAAGGCTTTCTGCCCTAGTGGTCATAAACTGCAGCCAACTATTTGGCAGCAGCACTGTCTGAGCTGGTAAAAGCAGTTTTTCCTTCCATGTCCTTCCCTCCATTGCCTCCATGGTATGCTGTGGTCAGCCACCCAGCAAGTGGGTAACAAAACCAAAGTCCATGGCCTGGGTGACCTCACAGCCAACAATAGCAGCAGGTGCTGTTTCAGTGCATTCACTAAAACATGGACTTGGGGAGGGGATGCTCCTTCATCATGAGTCAGAAAATGAGAATAGAGCCGAGACCAATTACTTTCATACAATTACCAGTTTGTGTAACTCTAGGACACTTTGATGCTGTTAAGTGCTCACCTGGAACAAGTCTACATTAAAAGTGTTTGGCCAGGTAACTCTTATCATCATCAACCTGCTCAAATTAACCATGTCTCATGCTTCTAAAACTAAAAGAAGAAAGCATATCACAAGTGAATTCCACACAATTCCATCTGATATGCTTTTATAGCATCCAGTGGAACCAGAATCCATGCACAAAGTTCAGAATGGACTATACTGCTGATAAATGAACTTATAACATTATAATGAACAATAACAATTAATAAAAAATAAATATAAAAAATAAACAACTACACTGTAAACATATTCTTCTACTTAGAGAGAAAAGAAAGTATCATGAGGCAGATTCTCCCAAGTGTCTACAAGGTTTCCTTTAATGCACAATGGAAATATATACTTTTCCTCACACCACCTTTGTGATTTCCAGTTTTGTTTCTATTAATTACTCTTTTAAAAAGGTAGATTTACATTATATTAATGTACTCAACATTCCTTAACATCTTTGGCAGCCTTTTAGATTTCAAATTCACATTCTGTAAACCACAAAAAGTATGCTGGACTTTTAAAAAGTTTTACTGGAACAAAAGTGTTCACGTTTCTTTGAGATTTTGCCTACTTCTCCTGGTTGGGAGCATGATGTACGCAAACTATGTGTAACAGCCAAAAGGGATCTAAGAAAAAGTGCAGGATCATTCAGAAAGCTAATACAGACACAGAACATACATAACCTCCTTTCCACCATGAATGTGCTGAAGGCATCTTCCTGTAAGCAATGTTCATGGGAACATCTTCAAATATAAAACTGCATGCGAGGTCCATGTTTACAGGCATCTCTGGAAATGAGGTAGAATTTTCAGTCAACATTTTGTACTAATGCAATACAGAAGTTGTAGCAAAGTGAAACAGTTTTCCATCACTCTAGCACTGTCATCTGATTTCTGCTACTGGATAGAGATTTGAGTATCATATACAGGAAAAGAGATATTAACTGTATTAATGATTTGAGATAAATGCGCTGTAATCAGACAATGCACTCTCGTTTCATACTGATCCATGTTCTCTGCATCAGCCTGTCTGAAACCCACAGCCTGTCTGGCTCAAGGCCTGATGAAGTGTTAGACTGGGGATACTGTCCCAGCTGCAGCTGATGTGAAGAAAAATGAAGAAAGATTAATGAGCTTAGGGAGGATCATGAGGAAAACAGCATGGCCATCTCAATGAGATGGAGAGACTGTTAGGGTCCAGAAGCCCAAAATATAAACTGAGTTGAGGAACACAGTCAGGAATCAGGCCAAAAACTGTTATTCACAGAAGTTCAGGTAGCAAAGAGGATCCCAAAAAAGGAGAAGACTCAGGATAAGCAAGGATAGGCAGCAATGGGATCTATCTTAAGGCCTGCAGAAGGCAAGATAAGGAGCTAAAACACAGCAAGAAGAAGCAGTCGGTGATGTTCAAAAGCAGGTCAAAGCAGATTTCCAGGCAGCCTGCAGGTTCCTAGAGCATCTCTTACATGTGTGAGTCCAGTGACTGTAACACAGTGCTTAGGGCAACAACTCTCCAGAGAGCTCATACGTCAATAACCTGGAGAGAGATTGCCCCCGACTAAGCAATAGCTAATTACAGAGACCATTCAAGGCATTTATTGACATATGAACCAAAGTTATTGATATTTTTTTTTTCAAAGTTGCCTGTAAGAGCTTTACAATTTTTCCATACCCATCCTAAAACTTCTGAAATTCCAAGAAGGGATGGACACAAAAGACATCAACCCTATTACTCCCAAAAGAACAAAAGTATAGTTCTGTCTCAGTTCAGTCTGCTGTTTTGTCATTTTTATATTATCCCATACTTTATTGCATAATCCATTTATGTCAGTGCAATTCTGAATAACATCTAATGAGAAACTGAGTAAATATCTGATTTAATGGTTTCTACAAAAAAAGTGCTGTAAGCATCCTCCTGTCCTATTTTTTATACATAACTGGGAATTGATTTTATCACATCCTAGCATCCAGTGCAAATTTTTGTGCATAATCTCTTAGAAAAATATCCCAGACAGCAATAATCTAGTGCTGGGCATATTTCCTAGAGCTCTGAATTGGTGGCAACAAACATTTATAGGCAACATTTAAAATACAACATGAAAATGATAGATCAAAACAAAGCCTTCTCCTCTTCAGCAAAACACTAAATGAAGCCTCTTGGAGAATTAATGCATTGATCTTTCTATACTTTTTTTCCTGACATAGCTTTTTTTTTGCTTTTTTTTTTGCTTTTTTTTTTCTTTTTTTTCCCAGAGCTCTTCAACTTTCAACTCGCATATGAAACTTTTACCTGAGTAACATTGGCCTCAAAGTTGTGACATCAGACAGCCTGAGAGTTTAATGCTAGATTCCCTTTTCTTTCACAATGTTTTTTTTCATTTTCAATTAGCTTGGAAGGAAGAAAAGAGCAGTAGGTCTTAATTGTTGACACCATTTTGTAATCAAACGTACTGTCTACTTACAGGCAGTTTTGATTCTGCATACTTCTGCCCTTAGCTGAGCCAATTTTATTTTCTATCTGGATGCTACTTGGCACTCTACTTTTTGAAGAAGCCTACAGGCTTTTCTGAGCGTGACTGTTCACAAGCACTCAAATGTACCGCAAAGCCTAACCCTGAGCTTTTGTTTTACACAAAAGAGCTGCCTACAACTCAGGTTTAAAACAACAACAACAAATACACACAAAGAAAAACAAACAAACAAAACAAACATATAATAACAAAAAAAGCCATCATCTACATGGGGACTTAAAGACTTTCATTGCACAGTTATGTAGGACCTTCATTTTCCACACTCCCACTTTGCTACTTAGTCTTGTATAACACTACTGTTTCAGCAACATTAGTTAACCCATATTTAATGGTTACAATCATCTATGCAATGTATACAGGCTTGTAGTTGAGTCTCACATTTGCATTTGCTGTGCCATTGTGGGCAAGACTGCTCTCATGTGGCTTCTCCTACAGAAAACTGTAAGGATAAATACTACGCTACTGTGAATGCTAGAGAGAAAAAGGGCTTTACTAATTGAAAAACATTAAAAACTGAAAAGCTGCCAAATACAACTGTGAATCCAAGAAATCTATCCCATGCATGTTTCTGAAATATATATTAATTATTTTGGGGTATTTACTTATTTCAGTTCTTGTAGTATGTGAATGTACAAACATGCATTTTGGAAGGCATAGCATTAAAAGTTTCTATCTCCTTTTGAAGTTTCATGACCAGATGGAGGCACCTTGAATGAAATGTGTTTTTTTTTTCCCTGGAAAGTAGAATCTGTGTCTCCGTTTTCAACAGGTATCAAAGACTGAGCAGAGAAATTTACAGGTTCTTTGCTCCACAGCCAAAGTTAGACCCAAAATGTACGAGGTCCATTTTCAAGACTTTGAAATAAAATATTCCAAAGCATGAGTAAGAAAGAGGAAAAAAGGATGAAGAGAAAAAAGAGAGATAAAAACGTTTCCTATGCGTACATTTTGTAGACTGTTATTTGCTTGTCATTTCATGGAGGAAACACATCTCTTCTGGACAAGAAATTGTCTAAACTGATTTTCCAAGTACATTGGTACAATGTGTGTTTCTACTCAAGTTATCCTCATTCCTTAGGTAAGTTCTCACAGTTTCATTGTACATCTTATATGAGATCATTGTCCTAATCTGCAAAGTTAGCAATTAATCAAACATAACCAATCATGTATATATATATATTATACTTAAATTCAGATAACTCATTTCTACTCTACAGTAACTATTATCTGATCATGCTATTCCTATGGTTAAGAATGATTATTTGTTTTTTTACGTTCTTCTCCTTTTCAGAAACAGGCTGGTGCTTTTTTTTTTTTTTTTTTCCACCTGTGTCTTACAAAAAAATTTTTACTTGTAACAGAGTTTGACTATGGAAATTTCATTTTAAAAAGTTAGCCTGTCCAGGAGGAGTTCTGTCTCTGAACAGAGATCTATTGGCTTATCTTGGATGGAAGGCAGACACAGATATTTGGATAACACTTTTTTTTTTAGGGAGTGTGGGTAGGGGTGGTGAAGCAGAGAGAATGCTTGTGGGAAAACAGGGTCACGCTAATACTAAATAAAAGAACTACTGCAGTCCTGAAACATTTTGCAAATGGGAGAATCAGCTTCCTGACAAGTCAATTTATAAGTGATTCAATGGAAGCATTTAAAGAACACATTACACCACCTTAATTAGAGGGGTTGACATATATCTATATATATATATATCCATATATTTCCATTTGTTGTAGAACTCTATCTTTCAGTATTGATCTAGTTTTGTAAGATAAATTTGAGTAATAGTGTGGATTTGTTTGTTTTTTTTTGTTTTTGTATTGTGTGAATATCCACTGATACTGACAGAAATTGGGATCCATTTCATCACTTCTTCAAAACCATAAAAAGAAAACTATGCTACAAAAGGTCTTGTATATGATAGACAAAAAGTACAAAGAGAAAATGGTTCAAACAGCCTGGCATCAGATCAAATAGATGGCAGAGCTGGAAATAGAACATGGGTCCCTGACACCCCAGTCCAGGCTATGTTCTGACCTCTCCTACCTCATTTATTTACACCAGTTTTCATTCTCTGCTTATTAACTGAATTACAGAATCCACATCAACAGCTGGGACTCACAAACTGGATATATATATTTAATAAGAAATGTTTGAAATCTTTATTTTAATTGCCAATGGTCATACAGCTTGCACTAGCTTGCTCCCTTTTTGAACATGAACTAACACTGCTTTCATTTATTAAGTTACTGATCATTCATCTAAGGCTAGAGAAGGCAATGATGGCACTCACGATAACAAAAATCAATAGAGCTGTAAATAAGCTCTGCTACAGTCCCTAACAATTTTAAGTAATTCATTAGCTAGAAACATATAATGCTAGCCAAGGAAATACAAAAGCTTTCTACATATTTCTGTAGTTGCACCCATAACCTACTACTTACAGGTCAGAAAAGAGGATTATGTGGACTCTCTAAAGGCAAAGAATAAATTGCCAACATCACTGCATATAATGTAACGATTTCGCTGAATAGACAGAGGGATAAAGGTAATCGGTGTGTTTCCATACAGCCACAGAAACTTGTTTCCTTTACGTTCTACCTTTTGGATCAAATCCCTTTTCCAAACTCCCAGGTTTTCTAAAAGACTCCAGGAAGAACAGAGTAGGTCATGTTAATAAATTCCAAACACATTTTGCCCTATGGAAGGACAGTCCCAGCATTCAGGACATATATAGTTTACACCTCAAATATCAGAAGGTGAAACATCAGAATGTAAGAGGACAAGCCTCCACAAGGGGCTTGGGTACTAAAACTGTTGTTTAAAATGTGTTAAAACAGAGTCCTTGAATTTGAACCCTTTTAGAAAGGCAGTGAGCAGAAGAGGAATTAAACAATATCTGTTTTTTTTTTTCTTCTGGGTAGGAGGAGACTCAAGTACTGTAGAGCTAATAAGGTCAAATACATTGGCCACAGACTACACCATTTTCCATTTTGCCTTGAGAAGAACAAAACTCGCTATGGGGTAGACTAAGAGTGTATCAAGAGACAGGATGGGATAGGAAAAGGCATGGCATTTTGAGGTCTTCTTCCGAATCTTTGAGCAAAGTAGCACTGTAAACCATATCTTATCCCATTTCATACATTCAGCTATTTTGATTAAGAATCAGATCCTTGGAAAATTTCTACAGACATTTGCAGGGAATACTACCTATTTGCCAAAATATATATACTTTGGCTTAAATTGATTTGACTTTTTTCTTCCTGCAATATGAGATTCCAGATCATATATTTTGCAGAACAAGTTGTAACCTATGGGGTTCAATACAGTGAAAAAACGTGAGGTACTAGAAATCTTGATAATCTTGACATGTTTCTCAGAAGACTATGAAAGAAAGCTGGATTTGATCATTTGCCAAAAGACAGAGGAAAAGGTCTTTAAGCTTAATCTTACCGGATCAAAGATGACATCTGACCACAGAGAAACAAATCCTTTACAGTTTAGCAAGTAGTGAAACCTAAATAGCTCCACCAGAGCATCATATATTAACACACATTTGACAACTTTGTTGAAAGGAGCTCTAACTATTTAATCATAGAGGAATTTTGGGCTTAGCCTCCCAGGTAGACATAAATATTTTCTGAGAAGAAAGAAAGCCTAAAACTTCTATGCAGAGTGCGCACATACTTTGTTTTCCCATCCATCCCTACTTACAGTATAAAGAGATCTGAACACAGCCAGGTATGTTCAGTCCGAGACTGAACACACAAACACAACTTTCGCATGAGGAACAGACCAGCCTTAGTAATTTAAAGCTCATGTTATCAGTGTTCACAATTTCCTCGGTTCATCTAGAGTCAAAGGGTTCACCACTCTGAAATAAATAAGCAAGTAAATCAGACCGCCATGGCCAGTCAGTCAGATTTACTACCAGAACACATAGCAGATACTTACCCAGTGTAGCTGGCCACAAGGAATAGTTTATCTCCTAACCTGGGACTCCTTTAGGGAGGCATTAAAGGAGAAAGCTCTAACTTGAAGTATGCTTAGTCCTAGTTATCTACAAATTAACCTCAGAACCCAGGTGCCCTCGTTAATTGCCACTGACTTTATAAGAGTCCATAAGAATATTAATAGAATTGAGAATATATTTCTCAATGATTCATGCTGGTTATCCTCAATTATGAATTTGCAGCACCATTACCATCTTAAATATGTGACAATATGTGTGCTCTTCATTATGTTCAATGCTGTCCTTTATTCTGTTTACAGGCAAAAATCAGAATCTTAAACACATATCAATTTCTGGAAAGTTTTGTCATAATTATAGTCACTAGAACCTTGATCAAAGTTTAGAAAAAGAAAAAGAAAAAACAAACAAACAAACAAACAAAACACAAAGCAAAACAAAAAACAGCAATTTGCCTTGCTGGAAAATCCTGTAGGAGGCAAGAATGTTGAAATACTGTCATAAGTTTCTAAAACCAACTTTTCTTTTAGGAATCAGGATGAAGCAGCATCTAACATCCAAAACCAAGTTTCAGGAGACACCATAGTATCAGAAATTCTCAGGCAAGATTTCAGCATAGGCACCATCCTAATACAACAAAATTCAATGTATGCACCATTTCACAATTCCTACCACACATTAGCGCGCATGGCTTATGCGATGTGTCTCACTTCAGAATCACTAAGCTGAAATTGCTGAGCCATAAGAGGTTTGAAAATAGCTCCAGTGCAGCTCCAGTTTGGAAGATACAGCCTGCGATTACTAAATGGTATGCCTGGCAGGATGGCTGCTGGGTAACAAACATCTTATTGCTGTGGCACAAAACTGCAGCATAGTCAGGCAACCTTTGGAGACTGGCATGACACTCCAGACACAATTATGGGAAGAAGTGTACTGCTTCCCAGCATCCCTGCATCTGTCTTCTGGCTCAGCAACTGGCTTAGAGAGCACACGAATCTGGGAAGAGCCGAGAAAAACTTCTGCTGAAAATTATACTCAGTATGAGCGGACCAACTTCAGTGGTGGAACTGTTCAGTCCATGAAGAGGGAGGTGAGAATTAGAAAATGTTGCATGGAAAGTCAAGTAACAACCAAATGAAAATAAAGAAAACAAACCCCAGTGAGAGACAAAAGTGATGGAGTATACATATACCTTTTGAGTTTGTGAATATTTTAGAGTGTGATATACAAAAATTCATATTGATATATGGTTTGGAGTTATCATGAGGACATTTAAAGAATAACCAAGAGCTAAATGGAGCTTTTGTTTGTGCAACCCAGAAGTTAATGTGCTCGTCCAGCCTGAATAGCTAATTCTCTGACAACCCAGATGATAGCTTCTCAGAGCTCACTTTCAGAATACATTAGTGGCAAGAACATTGCGGTAACTGAAACCCTGACAACTTTTGGTAGGTTTGGACTCAAATATAAGTCCAAAAAACAGGCTCAGAAGAGCTTCAGATGCCAGTGAAAAGAGTATCAAGGCTAAGTCAAAGTTACTTAAATCTATGAGAAAAATGCTAGGTTTAGGAAATAACAATAGATATTTCAGCTTTGTTTTTCTGACCCATTCTTTCCTGCTTTAAAAAATCTAATGAAAATATATATATATATATATTTTTAAAGCTGCTTTCTTTGACTACATTTTCATGGAAATCATAAGTCTGCGAAAATCTATAATCAAAACCCTCTTCACCAATGTAACTGCTAAACAGGAGAAACCATTATCTATTGTTCCAGCTAAACAACGTGGTCACTCATGGGTTTCCACTCTGTTAGAAGTGTGGGTCAGGCCAATAATCTGGGAAGAGGTATTCATAGGAGAAAATCAAAGATTCTGCATGGTCATCACATTAGTCAGCTCTGTATTACCACTGCACAGCCTGAGACTGTGGCTGAGTGGTCACACTGAAGGATTAGGAGGTCTAGAAACATTTCCTTGTTTCATTTCAGAGAACCTGTGGCTTCATCTATACTAAACAATAATGTGGTCCAAGACCCTGCCTTTGGGAATGTGCTAGTGAACAGCCTTTCTCTGATCTGTTGTGAGTGATAGCTGGCCTGGTCCATAGCTAAGCCAGGGAAAAGGCTAGAGGTTAGGGCCCATGCTCTGGCCTTGTTTCATTAAGAGCACATATACCGTCAATGTTTGACCTGATGTCAGCTTCTGATGCCTGCCTAGGACATGCCACTGACATTTATAAGTGTCACTCACCTGCTGTTCAGCTTCCAATATGCCAAGGTCCAGGCCTCTTGCACCTAAGTTTCTGACACTGAGCAGCTGAAAAGCCATTTAAACTGCAGCTCACACAGCGCTCCATGTGTCCCGAGACATACTCTACCATGCAGTCTTGGCAGAGGATTGTGGTTCAGCTGAAGGAACACATATTTCACCAGCAGCATCCGGTCCTGTGGACATGCCCTGAGGGTACCAAACACACTTACAACCTGCATGAGGCATGTTACAACTGGGAGGAGGGACAGGAAGCTTGCATCCCAAATCAGAACAGGGAGCAGAGGTAAATAAATACAAGGAGCCAAGAATGAGCATGAAACTGAAATAATTTTGACAGCACAGCATGGGCTACTTAAATACTTGATCTGACCTCAGCGAATAGCTCCAGCAGATTTTGATGCTTTGGGACAAGACGTGAAGACAGAGATGTGACATTCATCTTGGCCTTTCAGCCACCCTCAGAGCCCAGGTACTGGTATTCCTCCCTCTCTTGTACACTTCTCTACCGTTTCCCTTCTGATTAATTTACAGGGCTTCCCACTCAGCTGTCCATTTTCTGCAAGTCTTTCCTTGAAACTCCTCTCGTGCATGATATGGGGATTTGGCACAGGGTTGAAAATACCACTGTATACATGCAGACAAGAAGGAGTTGTTGCAACAGGGAGTGGAATAATGGTTATATATGGACTTTGAGAACCTGTGAGGATATATGCAGAGAACGTGCCCAGAAGTGCCCAGGTGGGTATGCTCAAACAATTGAATGTAACCCACACTAAGGCCTTATCTGCATTGTGATAACACAAAAGGGTGGCTATCCCCATATTTAATACAGATGCAAACACCATCACAGAGTAAAACTGTAATCACAGCAGCTTAATTTAGTAATGAACTCTGATTTTCTCTGAGAGCTTCAGTCAGCAATTTCCAATTTGACAAAATATTCATGCATAGATGTTCCTACCACTAACCCAGTTTTAGCACAAATTATATTTAATGAAAAATGAGTGATGAGCAGTAAATACTGGGTAACAGACACTGGAAGGGAAGGAGAATTACAAAATTAAATTTATCATATTTATATATTTATATATAATATAAATTTATCATATATTATTTTGTCTTTTTTTTTTCTCCTGTGTGGCGGGAGAGAGAAAATCAGTAAAAGATAATAAGCACCAGAAGCTTGGAACTTTGCATGTAGAAAGGCTTGAGGGTTACTGCCATCCTCCCAGCCCTCTGAAGCATTTTCATAATTTCATACAATCTGGAAGCACTTCAGTGCCAAAGAACAATGGCTGCCGTCCATCACCCAAGTCTACTGCTCTGGTTTACTGGTTGAGAGATTTAGCCCTTCCTTAAGATTAAAGCTATTCTTGCACTTATTCTTCTTGAGGAAGCTCTTTTTCTTGACTGTGATTATGAGCAAGTAATTTTAGGGAACAATTTAGCCTCATGGTTTTCTTGCAAAATATCTGCAAGCAGATTGTAATTTCCTTCAATTTAGAATCCAAATGTGTTTGGTGCATTTTTCCTTCTATGGATTAATCATAAAATTATTTGCTGTATTTGATATCTCCGCTTTTCACTGCCTTAGTCTAATAAGTCCCACAATCATTTTTATTTCACAGGCTGTATGATGGTACAAGATCTTCACTGTGCCAGCTCTAAAAAAAAGCCTTGCATCTTACAGGTATATGACTTTGAGACAATGCTTTTGAAGAGTTATGTGGGTAAAACTTCATTGCTTGGGTGCTAGGGAAGTCAGAAGGGAAGACGGGGCTGACATGCCTCCTGAAAAGCTGGAACAAATATTGGATGAAATATGATGTAAACTTGAAAGAGAAGTTCTAAAAAGGTAGCATTTGGGGACATTAGTACAAATGTTTGTAAAAACTCTCACACAGCTGCCTTCTAACATAACAACAGCAAGGCTCCCTGGGCACTTGCAGGTCAAAAGCCTCCCCTGGAGGCATGAGATCTGCACCTGAGCACACTCATATGCCCCAAATGCCTCTAGGTCTGGCTATGTGACTCAGTGCACTCATCTACTGCATTCACACTACCTTGAGAAAATCTGTCGTGCACTGTGGTCTTCTATTATTATTAATTGTTGTTGTTGTTGTTGTTGTTATTATCATTATTATTATTGTTTTAGGTTGGCAGGCCTAAGTGTGCTTGCTCCCAGCAGGATGAATTTTCCCCCTCTGCTTCATCTCTAAACTTCTTTCCCTCTGCACTGCTCCCCTGGGGAGAATGGACCGAGGGAGGAATAGCACTAAGAGATCTTGCTGTGCCACTGTGCCTTCTGGTTCTGCACCCAGAGTAATGAATCTGGGTGAATGCGAGGACTCATTAGCTGGTGTGTGTGCACTGCTACACTACTGAGGCCGTACTGCCTGTAAAACCTGAGAAGGCATCTGTCTCGTGCTGTGATAAGTGATCACAGTCCACAGAAATGGATCGGGTGATCACACAATGGCCAGTGAAAATTTCTACGTGGTGGGTGAGCATGCAAGAAAGATCACAGCAGTGGTGCCCCCTAGCAAGAGAGCTATTACATGCAGGGCTTAAGTATCACTGTGCACTGGTCTTCATTGAAGTTCAACCCTGGACAAATCACAGATGTTTGTAACTTGGAAGAAATTTTGTCAGACTAGCTGCTAGAAGCACAGCTCAATGGTGAGTGAAATAAAGCTGGCACCAGGCACAGAACTTATGCATTGAAAGGCAGAGCACTACACATGCTTAAGAAACAAACTCCCTAGGACACACTTCTACCATTACACATCTTATTTTTCATTCTCTGCCAGATAGAAATGGGTCATCTGCTTTGTTGGAGGAAGTGATTTTAAAGAGTTACTTAGCACCATACAATATGATAAACATTCAACACTGTAGTATGCTACTTTCTCAATTCAGTATGCATACTGTCCTCTGCTGTCTTGGGTTCATTCTTTCCAAGTGCAGTCCTTTCACTCTTTCTGAGGAAAGAAGTATTCCACACTGCATTGGCATCTCATTAAGAGCTTCACTTTTTATTTGGACTTCCATGTGATCCTCCACATCCTTCCTTCACTTAGTTCTGTCATGTTTTAAAAAGGGAGTAGGAGCCCTTTACTCCTGAGATGGTGCTCTACTGGTGGTGGTTGAGATTATTAGATGTTTGTGATTCTATGAAAATTACTTTTTTTTTCTTTTCTTTTCCTGTGTATGCTTAATTCATCTATAACTTACACCTTTACACAGGCTTCTCTTGTACATAAATTCTTGCTGAAGCATTTACAGGAAGATTCAAGGAGACAGATCAGGTGATACATTTTCACAGGCATTATTCACATGAAGGAAATTACTAATTTGCTATCTGGTAGCAATGGCAGGGCTTGTTAATACCCCTACCAATATGCAATTCCTTGAAAATGCCTATCCACAAGTATATTTATCTAGATTATTATTTTTTAATTAATTCAATCAAACTCTAGGTATACTAAGCAAAACACTTTTTCAAGTACAAAACACTTCAATAAGTAATACCATGTTTAAGAATATGGCACTTGGAAAGCCTTCTTAAGTGACAAGAAGGCATTTGGTATGACTGAGCAATACAGTTTTCCTTTAAAAATCCATCTTTTTTTTTTTTCTTTTTCCTTTTTCTATTTTGTGAAATTATGTTGACTGACCAGTTGATATTCAGTGGAAGAAAGTCAAAAGTCAAACTTTGATAGTACTTGAGTCATACTTTTGAACCTATTAAGCTTTAACACTAATTAGGAGCCTATGGCTGACATTATTTTTAAATTTTACGTACAATGTTACATTAACGAAAAACCCAAACCATCAAAGCTTATACTGGAAACAGTCAATGAGAAGGGAAAGGAATGTCTATTTCATAAGAAACTGAAATTTGGGTTTTCTTTCCATTTCACATTGGCACAAATCTGCCACCAACCTACGCTCCAAATGTTAGAATTATGCATAGATTCAAAATATCTGTTTCCTACCAGCTCTGGTTTCCATTACTGCATCAATCAAAGCCTTTCATTTGTTGGCCACTGTTCCCTATGCAAGAGAATGTATTAAAGAATCAAACTGCTTCTTTCACATGTAGCAGGAAGCAGCACAGGTAGACCTCAAAGGTAAACCTAATGTAGAGCTCCTATGTGCAAATGCCTTGCAGCCAAAGCTCTGTACATCAGAAGTCTGCCATCTCCAGCCCATGAAATGAAGAGCTGGTTGAGAACTAGGACTTCCTGATGGCAGAAAAGTTTTGTCATTGCTGTTGGATTCGTTTTGAGTCTAATTTTTGTCAAAATAGGACTAAATGCAAAAGATACAATATTTCCAGAGAACCAGAATACCCTTAAGCCTTGCAGCAGTTTGATGAGAGTGATTTTTTCATCAGACTCACTGCTGACTTCATCGGGGAAAAAATTCTCCTCTTTTGAACTCTGCTTTGGTTCTGCAGAAGAATTCATCAAACACAGTCCATTCTGAATGACAGAATTCTGCTCACAGGAATAAACACTTCAGGATGAAACTTTATCCAGTATTTCCTATACATGATACTCAGATACACTCAGATACTTCTGTATCATACGAATAGGAAGAGGCTTCATTCAACAGTACCCAAACTAAGTATTTGTACTCATAGGTAAATTGAACAGACGCATCAATTCTCTTCTGTATTTATAATTGTGGTGTCACATTATTTTCTTCACTAGAAATTTTTAATCCCATCTGGTCACTTTTTAATCAAGACTGTTTTTACCACATAATTATGTACTATATTTGCCAGTTAATTTGATACTGAAATTCTACTGATTCTGGAAAAATTCAGGATGTTTCACATATAGTGCATAAGGAGATGGCAGTCAGTTTAAAATGTAAGTTTGCAAAGTTGAAGCTATTTATTTTCTATAATCAGCTTGCTCTAGCACATGTTGGGAGTCTCACTACTAGGAAAATTTCCTTTGCTATCAGTGCACTCTTTGACAAGTTAGGTATGCAAGACAGTGCCTTTGAGAAGGATTTTTTCACTGATGTCTTACTACTTGTGGTCACTTTAAGCAGAAATCTCTCATGCAGTAAGGTGCAGGCACTTATAAGTGCTTACTTTGTCATGGGATCCTTAAAATACCACAGTCTCCGAAACCTAGCAAACTGTCATTGACAGTTACCCAATCCAAACCCCAGATTTAACTCATGCATAATCAGGGCCTCTCAATTTATTAAGTATTATGCACTCTTATTGACTTCATGCAGTAATGTGGAAGTGTTTATGATCAGGAAGGAGTACATTTGCACTGTATGAAGTGCTCTGCTCTTCAGGTTGATTACACTGCCTTAGCCTACCCAGCAAGGGGCTGCATTTCAACAGTGTCCTTATGTAGCAAGGGCTAATGTCACGCTAGATAGCATTTCATTAACTGAAAGCTGAGTTGGCAACAAGGTTAGATTGTTTGTTAAATTACGAGTTTTAGAACTAAAGTCCTGTACATACAGACAGACACAACAAGATCTGCAGAGAGGTGCAATAAATAAAGAAAGAGAAATGTTGCACTTTTTATGGTTCCTATTTTGGAAGGCAAAATCGAGTTTGTCAAGAGTCTGATAACTGAGTTGTCCTAACATTATCTGGCACTTCTACTTAAGCCAGGAGCAAATTAGCATGGGAAACATCTTCAGAGTAAATGAAAACAAGAGTGATACTTATCACCCCGTTTATTTTATCTCCTTTACTAGTATAGTGCTAC
Source organism: Anser anser (assembly GCF_964211835.1). Taxonomy (NCBI): domain Eukaryota; kingdom Metazoa; phylum Chordata; class Aves; order Anseriformes; family Anatidae; genus Anser; species Anser anser. Next base: position 41,070,673 of record NC_139721.1, read on the forward strand.
CAAATTTTGTGTTGGAAGCCAGCTGAAGTAACACCTGTCCTTTGACGGTTTATGATATAGAATATTCCCTGAGGTTGTGGGGGCCAAGTAAACATGGAACAGATCTTTGATTTTATCTATTAATCTTCCATCATAAAGACAAATGCGATTAACAGTATCTAGAGTGGAAAACAAGGATGACAGTGTTGTGTGCATTCAGATTGGGCTACATCCAAAGAGCCCATAAAACTTCTGGAACAAAGCACTTTTGGCCAGTCCATATTAGCACTGTGTTTTGGTTTTTTTTGCAGGGAACCCCTTACTGGGATAAATATTTCTGGTGGGTATATATAAACTTCATTGTGGGTCTGTGTAATGGTGCAACACTGATCAGGTGTGTCAACAAAATAGCCATGGAAAAGCCTCCAACAGAGTTATATTCTCCTCTCTGAAAGCATTGGAGATGATTTTCACTGCAGAGTTTTTGCATAAATAGAACAACTGAGAGAGGCACAGCACAAGCATTTGCCTCTTGCAGTGTGATGGAGTTTTAAAAAATATCTAGAATAGAGAATAATGGTCCCCCCTTAAGTACAATCAGTGTCTCATGCTTTTACGCCTTTTATGATCCTAGGAGTCTGGAGAGATAGATACAGTTTTAAGGATAAGAAGTCTATCCATTCTGAGTGGTGATTTAGAATAAGAAGTAAAGTTAATGCTGCATGTACTTTAGAATCTCTTCGAAGCCACTAAATTACACATAGGACTAGCAGGAGGATGATGTTAGCAGTTTTATCTTTAAAAAAGCTTCACTAGTAAAAGCTTTGCTTCTGAAATCACAACAAAGAGAGAAAGAAAAAAGAAAGTAAGAAAAAAGAAGAAAAAAATGAGAAAGTCAACCTAGATTCACTGAAATACGACAGAAGTAAAGGTCTGGCTAAATTGAATTCACAATCTGCTATCATTCTTTAGACATGCATGACCATCACATGACCACCGCTTGCAATTGCAAATCACGTTATTAATGAAAGCAGCTATACTCTTGTTGAAGAGTCCTTTATTTTAACAGCAATCCAACTAATTTCAATAGGACCTTGACATGAATATGGTACTACTCTACTGCAGATATGGAGGTGAAAAATCATGGACTTTGAGTCCTTAGGGTCACTGTGGGACTACAGATCAAAAACCCAAATACATTTTCATAATTTGCAAGGGTGTTTGACTCTTTCCATGAAAAATGCATATGTTTTTATCCAAGCCCCAAACAGGATAGGATGAAATAAATGTGCTTTCCTCATCTAGCTATAAAAAATGAAAAATATATACTTTTCCATTATAGAAGCAGTACATTATGCTTGCCACACCATTTTGTTAACTCTGTGATAGTAGTTAGCTGATGCCTAGGTTGTTTAGCATAAGCAATCACAATCTATCCATTATGCTAAATGAATAATAATAACTTCTGGGCTATGAAGTGACAGAAATTCATAGCTACATAGACTTTGGACAGGTTTTTGCTGATATGGCAATATGAAGTTCCATGGTTGAATAGACATTAATCTCTAAGTGAACACTAAAATAAAAAATGTAGATGTTTGTCTCCGCTCTCTTTCCCTTCAGGAGAAAATTAAATTAAAAAAGCAGTCAAAATAATTTCCTACCAAAACAAACATGTAAGATAAGCCATGCACACACTATTTTACCAACAAAATATATCTTCCACCTAAGACTAGAAAAATATTATCCAAGCGATCTAGTGTGTGGTACTTCACAGAAGGAATGAATTCCCCCCTCTATAAAGGACAAGACCGATCACAACTTTACATCTCACTGGAGAAGCCTGAGTGAATGCAATATAAAAACAGTCTGTTTAATGATATGATACAAGATGTTGTCATATTTTATTATCCTTGATTTTGCATGCCTCTCATAGTTTCCACAGTGGCACCAGGAGGCATCTAAACCCATCAACAGTTTGAGACTGGAACACTCAGTCATACAAAAATTATTCAGGTACATAGGACTGTAAGACTTTGAATGGGAACTCTCTGAACAGAACAGCTGTTGCTGATATGTAAAATGAAATTCAATAACCCCATTAGGGTTCATTTATAGTAGCTGTTGATAATAGCTACTCTGTATTTAATGAGTGTTGGCTTCTTTTAAAACATTAATCAAAATCTAGTGAGTCACCCCAGGTAGGAAAATAATGTCAAGTACCAGCTTTGTAGTGCTTCATCTACCAAGAGTATGTCTTTTGAGGCACACACCTTATCTTACTGTCCACAACCCACAACTGTCAACATAAATAAGAATGGCTACACATTAAATATTAAAAAAATACCGGTCCTATAACTATAGATTAAAAAAAAAAAAAAAAAAAGCCACAGCTTGTGTTTGTAATATTACAAACTGAAGGGCAATTAAAGCATTTATATGTAATTTTAATTCTGCTTACAGAAGCTGAGTAGCACAGCTGGAGCCATGTCTCTGTAATTCTTCCACACCATGGCTATACTATATTAAAGAAAAAAAGAACACCCTGAATTTCTCAAACTATCACAGAATGCCAATTGCTCCTTCTTCCAAGAAAGCACTTAATAATTTAAAACCAAGGACAGGGCATCCCTAAAATAAATTAGCTTGATCAAGATAATCAGTGTAGATGTTCAGAACTCACAATTCATATACTGTTGGTAAAGTCAATATTTTAAGAGTCTCATTTCAAATTAGAAAGATAGATGGTTAGGGGTAAGGATGTTTTCCCAGAATGCATATTGGGGGAGGGAGAAAGAATTATACATGTTAGTCAGATTTCTCGAAATGATAAGAAAAAGAGAGACCCCAGTTATGAAGTGCTGTAAGCAATCAATAAATCCTACAAATTTGCCATTGCAGCTCCTTGCACCAGATTTTTTTTTTTTAAAAAATGAAGCACATGAAAGTCTCACACTGATCAAAAATATATAGAAATCATTATTGTACCAGGCTAAAATCACCTGTTCAGCAGCCAGTGTGAAGTTGACCTAAGGCCATGAAGGTCAATTGCATATTATGTAGCAGCCTTATTTAACACATTTTTGCCTCCTCCTGACCCAGCACTGCACAGCCTGGCTGTGCAGGACCCAGACATAAGGGGCTTCAGTGCAGCCCTAATTCCCAGATGCCTCAAGGTATTGGTGGGGTTGGCAAAAGCCTGCTTCTCCCCTGAGCAGCTCTCAGGCTCTGCATTGTCCTCACACCCAGCAGAAGACCTGAGAAGTGATGGGGTGGGTTTCAGCCAGGTAAACCAAGAGGAAGAAACCAGGCCCAGCTGCGATGGAAGCTTGTTTTCAGTTTGTGGGCTTCGATGATCTTCAAAACCAACTGACACATTTATTCAAAACAGTTGGCTTCAGAAAGCCACTTTCCTTTTCCCTTGTCCCTCCTCCTTGTGCTTGATAACAGAGTTTTGTTGGAAAAATCTCTAAACCAGATCTGAGAATTCTTCAGAGAGTAGGTGACTTGGATATTCCATGAACTTTTAACATAATCCCTCTCTGACTGTCAATTTGTTTTATATAATAAATCAAAAGGTTAAGGATCATGCAGAGAATTATTTCAGGGCTCATAGGAACATAATCAGCTCCTTATTTAAAAAGTCAAAAAAGCAGTAAAACATTCTTTTAAATTTTAGTGTGTAGACAAATTATTATTTTAACCAGTAATCAGAAGTGAATTCCACCATCATAAATGATGTTAAAATCTTTAAGAGGCACACAGTTCAGTCTCAGGCTTCATAACCTGCCAAATCTTACATTAATGAGCAGTCAGGAACAAACGGAGATGTCAAATATTTTATACCAGAACCATTAAGTGCCTTGAAAACACAGTGGTGAAACATTTGAGTTGATATCCACTGTTAAAAGGAAAAAGTATAAAAATAAGAGTGATATGTCCTAAAGTTAAAGCTTCTGTACAGCTTCTGTGTAATGTCATGCCAAGGCTAAACCTCAAAGAAGATACAGGAACTCCCTGTTAAAGGTTAGAGTAATCAGTCCTCAATTTTTAAAAGTTTTTCTTTTTTTTCTGATTAAAAAAGATTTCTGGTATAACCATACACTTTTAAAAAAGTGTTTATTATTATATGTTGTAAAGTACAATTAATTTGCTTCTCTCTTCTAAGAAATAAAAAATACAGACCTAGAAGAAAGGGATTACAAAAATGTGCTCACATAGATTGGAATCTCACTGTTCAAAAAAACTGGATAAACTCAAAATATATATGTGTATATGCAGATATGCAGAAGGGCAACTATTTAGATAACTCTGGACAAAAAATAAATAAATAAAAATTATTTGTGACAGCACATAGCAGTTTACAGATAAAAAAAAGTCCATCACAAACCTTCAAGCAACCTGAGAACAAGAAGGGCCAAGCTTGTCCTTGGTCAATAGAAGATCATAATACTTAATTTATATGTGATTTGAACAAAAGTAAAGTAGCATCTGCAGGCTCAGCTCAAGACAGTACATTTGGTGAACCTGGTAAATATTCGAGGACTGCAAAGGAAGCTGAACAGGCTATGATATGCTTTCAACAAGCCCTTCACTGTGAAAAGGCATTTTGTTAAGTCCACATGGGATTTTTCAAATAGGTCAAAAAGAATGAGGTTTATACAATTCTATCCCATTGACTTGCCCAGTTAGTTAAAACAGGAACCATCAATTTGATGCGCAATGGGGAAAAACAAAACACTCCCACCAGCTCCCAAACACACACAAATACTCCTTTTTTCTCAACCTGTCCAAAAAATTCAGGGCCCCATTTGTGAGCAATTCATGTTTTAACGAAGTACTTCTCTATACCTTAGGTGAGCAGTTACATATTACACTGTTTTACCAGTCATTTAGGAATAATACTCAAAACAAAACCACTGCCCTGTGGAGGTGGTGTAATATATCAAAATGTGGCTGATACAGATCTTTTGCTTTGTCCCTGAACATCATGATAAACTAGTCACAGTGAAATATAAAAATTAATATGAATCCATCAAAGTCATTTGCTCTCAAGCTGTACAGCTGAGACAGAACAGCACGTTAACAATAGGGCAGAAGGTATAAGTAGGCTACTGCACCTTTTGGATGAAGGAGTTCATGTAGAGTCTGAGAAAAGGTTGTACATGTGACTCCTCCCTCCAGCAATAAGGTTCATTATACAAAATTTTTGCTTGGCAAGGGCAACATGAAATTTTGCCATTTGCAATATTCATACCGCAGGAGACTCATGCCATTTTCATTCAACCATCTGGCTACAGAACATTGTTTTTCAGGGTATTATCCAGTCTGCTCAATTTAGATATTGCATCACCTCAGTTTTACGTGTTTGGCGAGGGAAGGCAGTTTAGTTTGCCCATTTTCTCTGCAAGTCAATGGAGAGAGTCAGGTACATTTGAAGACTTGCAAAAGTATATCCATTCTTTCTTGCTTACGTATTTCACCCTCTGTCCTGCCTATATTTGGGCTCCACGCATTTTCAGATGACGTCAGTCCAGTCTGTTAAAGAAGCTAAAGGATTTAGCTTCTTTTTGTATGTTGCACTTAGTCTCATCTACCAGCCCCATTTTGAGGACAGATGCCAAATAAAACCAAAGTTGTAGCACTTCATTGAACTGTCTTGGTATTTAAAATGTGTGATAAAGTTGGGAGATCTGGATGCCAGGCTATCTTTAACCTAATTAGAGCTGAGGCTCTGCCTCAGGAGAGTGCCCAAGCAAATTCTCTACCCAAGAGCTCTTCTCCCATCAGAAGGGGAGAAAGTACTGCAGGAGTTCAAGTCCAGTTTATTAGCTAAAACATTTAGTTGTGAGAGGACTTCCTTATTTACTGATATCACATTATGCCATGTCCTTGTCATATTGCTTATCACTTAGGACAGAAATGGGATTCATCCATATTTGTCCAGTAGCATCCTCATGTAAGTTGAAGCCAGACACAGACTTTGCACAGTCTAACATCTGGGGCTTCTCCAAGGGTTCAAGTACCCTTCTGCTTAAACTTAGATTGCAGTATACCTTTGGGGACACAATTCTCCAGAAGGAAATGCTCTTGTGTACATACAGACTGACAAAATGTTAGTGCTTAGGAAACATTCAGACTGCATTGGGGGGGTATCAATTTCAATGTCTCATGGATTTAACAGTCTTACTAACTATGCAGACTGAATCATTGTCTAGGACTCAGCAGGCTTCAAAGCTTCCTAATTCCATTGTAAGAAGGATTTAGGCAGACTGGATCATAACCTCTCTACTTAATGTCCTTAAAACAAGAGTAGCAACAAATACTCCAAACTGCAGTCCACAAAGGTAATACAACAGTTCAGAGCTACAAGTTTCACCAGAAGTCAAGTTTCTGATTTGCATATATGTTTGTTCAAATTAACCGTAGTCAGTTGCCATCTGATGTAAATTCCATATAAAATAACCTGACAAGTTTTTAAGGGTTAAGAGACTACAGAGCTATCAAACAAGAATAACTTGCTCCCAAACCTCTAGTTACGCCACAGAGCTTGTTTGCCGTGGTTAAAAGCTTATATATCAAAAGTATAAAAATGAATGAAAAATTCACTCTATAAAGGCCATATAGTCGTTATCCTATTGCCTGAGACAGAACTCTGGAGCAGTTAACTGTTTATTAGTGTGGAAGGACAAAGGAATATAACAGAGCTATACATGAAGGTCTATAATTCCTGCAAAAATATGTGTTATTATGCCTTGCTCACACTCATAAAAACAAATGATATTTTCCTTTGCAAAGGCATACTGTACTTATTGCTGATCCCATCTCCCAGAACAAAAGCTGCTGATGTAAATGTCTTTGCTACACAAGGCACTGAAGATCTGATCTTGAATTTCTTTCAGTCTGTGAGCTCACCTCAAGGAGGTATACCTAAGCTCACCTAAGTGGTATACATTTTTAAGAGATCAGAAATGCATCACACCCTATAACTCTGTCAGTCTCACATGCAATATTGTACAGAGAGCTTGTTACTTCTTTCAAAGAGAATATTGCTGAACTAATGGAGATGCTCAAGGAAAAGAAATGAGAATGCTTTTCAGAAGAAGAAAAAAAAAACCACGCTTCTGACCATGAGTATAATTGGAAAATACTGGAGCTGTCAACTCAATAAAAGTAATGGGAATGATACTAGTATAGAATATGTAAGCAATTGATGTTTTGCTTTGCCTGCAGAACAAAGGGCTATGTTCACAAGACTTGAGAAACAGGTAAGGACATATAATCTCAGTTCATTCCTCAATTTCCACTATTGATACAAACAGCAGAATTCATTTCTTACACTTTTCCTTACCCTCTCAGTGCATATCAAGCTGATATTTACAGAAAATGGAAACAGCTCTTCCCAGCACATCTTGCAGGCTCATGGTTAAGGTGATCTCTTCCAAAGTTAAAAGGTATGTGTTTAGATTGTCACACTAGAAGAGGGATTTCAGCCCCGGCCTTCCATGCTTTGGTAACTAGATTGCTCTCAGTTACTGTACAATAAGGGCCTGCTGTTTTGCAAAAATCAGTATATTAAATAAAATAGTTTCAGAATGACCCAGTTTTCAGTTCATTTCAATTCATATTCATGAAAATAATTCACGTAGAAGAAAACAATTGTGTTCTAAGTGTGAAAACAATAGTTAGCAATCATAAACATGATGTGAAAGGGTACCCAGTGAAACAGAAAAAAATAATATTACTGAATATTCAAAACTGTTATCTGAAAATGCTTCTTGGTATGCTAGGTAATGAAACTATAGAATTCACTTCAATTGTGAATTCCTGAGGTCAGGAATATAGGAGTCAAATAAAAATATTTATATAGATAGCAGTATCTGAACTATTACAGTGCAAGTTTTGGCAGTAGCATTGATTCTTAAATTTCCACATTTAAGTAAAACTCCTATCAATCAGAAGGAAAACAGAAATAGTCTTCACCTTGGTCTACCCTGAATTCTGATATCCTTTTCCTGAAAAGGTTTGCCCTATATAGAATCTTCAGATAATTAGCTTACCTTAACATGGGGTCTGATGTAAAATGTCAATTTCTATGTTCCCTTAGAAATTCTATTGTCAAACATGATACCATAAGCACAACTTGTAGCCCATTTTAAAAGTCAAATTCTTTCAAGTCTAAATTTTGTATTAATGGCTTCTCTATACAAGTAGCCAAACTAGAGTCACAGCCCTGCTTTATTTTGGAGCCAAGTTCTCTCTTTCATGACCATTAGTTGAAATAAAAAAAAAATAATAAAAAAAAAAAAGAAAGAAAGTAAAAGGTAGGACCATTAGGAAGAGCCCGTAGCTTTCAGGAGAATCTCATGGGAAAGTGGTTTTTCAGAAGCATGATGGAAAGATTATCCTGGAAAGACTAAAACATTTATTCATGATAGAAGGAGTCTTTATCTTTATTCCAGCAGTTGAACACTTGAAATAGGTTTGTAGTCAGCACACCAAAAAATGCAAGAAACTGTGGTCAAATTTGCTTTTATCATGTAAGTATATGATCTTGTTTTGCAATGTTATCCCACTAAAGTGATTATAGGTTTAAGTCACAACTTTGTCTTGCTACATATATCAAGTAGCCTATTCTGCTTCAGTTTTCAAGCCTAACTGCCATCATGTTGTTTTGCTTTTCATTGTTATTCCTATGAGGAGACAATAGTGCTTTCTTATCTTCCACAGATGTTTCAAGTTAGTATCAATGAATTTAAATGCTGAAATGCCACTGATCATATGAATGCAAAATATTTCTTCTAAAATAAGATATTCAGGCAGTATTATTAAATATATATATATATATATATATTAAACGCTTTATTCCATGAAAATCTACTGGAAAAAAAAAAATGCATGCATGGAAAATCAGACTGTGGCAAGACAAATGCTGGATACAATGAAAAACACAGAAACAAGTCTGATTCTACAGAGCTACTGTCCATTCCTAACTTGAAATTTTATACATTTTAGCATCTTCACAAGAAATTTCAAAGTTAGACATGTACTGTACCTCATGATTTTATAGTTTTCCAAAGAGGAAAAAAGACAGTACAAACATGTAGCAGCTGTAATATTTATGTATATATATCACAAACCCCAGCTGGCACTCTCCCCTTCTGTCTGAATCTGCTCTTTAAGAGCAGAAAGTTAAGAAACATGATCTTTAATTGGCTAGACCAAATCCAGGGACATATAAGACTATGAAGCAGTCAGACATTCCAGTAATCTGAGGCAAATTTTTCTCATAATGGAAGAATCTTAGCTATTCATACTAGAAAATGGGAAGATAGCTCTAGCACAACACATTTACTCTGGTGGTTAAAAAGCAAAGAGTACTTTGTTCTGCAGTTGTTATACAGTTACTCCATAACTCTGCTTGGAACTAAACTCTATAACTCTAGTTGGAACTAAATTTATTAAAACAAACAAACAAACAAACAAACAAACAAACCACAACAGTGGATTGATAAAAATTAGAAAAAAAAACAACCAATCAACCAACCAACCAACACATTTGAAAATGAAGGAAAAAAAAAAAAAAGCTCCCTCTCCTAGAGGGACAAATCTGCAAAACCAAGGTAGATTCATTAAATGCTCTTGTGCTGCTGAATCTGAATTTTCTTGCTAAACGTTTGGCCCCAAAATCAGGTGTAGCCAGAAGAGAATCACAGATTGTACTGTACTCAGAGTAATGGATCTTTGAGGTATTATGAGGTGAGAATACTGGGCAAGGTTAACACCGCTTCTATATAAGATCCAGATAGGAAAAAAAGAAGGAAAAAAAATATCACCCACCTCCCCCCAATCCCTGTGGTAGGATGAATCATATAAACTAAAATCCAGCTTTAGTCCCCTGAATGTTCACAGTCCTCAGGTGCTTTTCTTGCAGGTTGTCCTGGATTGATACTGCTGACTGGGAAAGAGCTGAGGAGCATTTCAGTGCAGAGAGCCACGGACACAAACAGACCAGTGAAGAAAGGGACTTTGCTGTAGGAGCCTCACACTCAGCCTTTCCATACAGAAAAATTCACTTACATAGTACCACAGCCTCCAAACAAGGAGAAATATTGGTTTCTCCTGGCTCAGCCTTCCACCCTGAGCAGCCTGGGTCTCTGGGGAAGCTCAAGGAGTCATTTGAGAAAGGACTGCAAGGAGTATCTCACAGCAGATTTGAATATTAAACAAGCAATTTTATGCTGCCAGTCCCTGCAGACTATCAAGAAAATTGTTGTGTTACTCAGAGTTGTCCTACATACTTTGCTCCTCACATGCTAAATTTAACCTTAAGTTTGGGTTGCTGAAATAATTAATACAAACCTACCTTAAATACAAAAATTATGGTCTTAGTAAAACAAACAAACTCACCTACAACTATAAGACTGAAAATGATAAAATGATGTTACTGCATTTGAAATAAAATTAATGCTGAAGAGTTGTGTGGGTGTGGGTGTTTTTTTTTGTTTTTGTTTTTTTTTCTTTCTTTTAAACACATGAGAACTACCAAAAGAGCAGTCCCTCTGCTCCTGGTTACAGTCACTAATCATGCATTTCAGAGTCAGGCAATGTCAGAAGTAAGGTTGCCTGTGCAAAATTAATCCAGTCCCTTTGGGTATAAACATTATGATACAGTCTTGTAATTACATGTTCACACACTGTTTTTCCCCTCAGGACCACTGTTGTATTCAGCTCACAGGAAGGAACAATGCTCTGCAAAAAATCAGCTGGTCAAGCTTCTGCTTCTCTTTTGTTTCCTCTTTAAGGGCTGGTATATGGTCCTGTGCCATGTTTAGTGCGTCCTGTCCAACCTTGCTCCAGGAACAGAATTAGCTTCCTCCTGGGCTTTGCAGCAGTGCTCATCACCGTGATACTCTAGTGGTTCAAATATAAACCGATCTATTTTCAGTACACTTCTCTGACTGAGATAGTACTATAGGTGTTTTTGTTTGGCACATGAGAAATTAAGTTACTTCCAACTTATTTTGAGAGGACATAACCCAAAAGTTAAAGAATTCAGCTGAACACACAGAAAAATACATGTGATCAGTGACCATTTGTGGAGGTCTGGTTTAAAAGATTTATAGAATAATAGAACCATAGTTATCTAGCGTTCTTATATAAAACATGTGGTACATAATCAGGCACAGAATCTAGTCTCACAAAGGAAAATTTAACTGCCTTGAACCTGAAACTCTCTTTCTGATCACCCTTGTGCCATTCAGAAACTTCTGTCTTTCTCAATAGATTGAAACACATTTTAGAGAAAAACAAGCTTCATTACTGCATAGCCCAGATTCACTAACTCTCTCTCCGTCACTCTCAGAAATTTTGATTGTATTGGTAATGTGCTCCTCCAGCATCGCAGCTTTTGCTCAACTTCTTTCTTTCTTACTCATTTCATTTCTTCCCTATCCCCGGATCTACATCACAGACCCAGGCTTCAACCTTTCCCTTTCTCTCCTCCACAATTTAACCTGGATTCATCCTCTCTGCCTAATCTTCTTACAAACTTTTCCTTCTTTTTGATCCCAGTCCCTTCTTTTTCTGCCCAAGTCCCTGCACTGCAGCTCATCTTCTGCTGTTTTGTCCAGTTAGTCCTTTCGCTTTTTTTTTTGCCAAATCCATATCTCAGTACGAGTCTGTGATTCACAGATAAATAACTTGAATACAATTTTTACTGAAATTCCATGTCATTTTAGTTTGAATTGATCTTTTTAGTGAATGGCACACACATGGGGAAGGAAACTTTCTTTCAGCTTCACCCTTTTTTCAACGATCCTTTGAAATAATATGTATATCTGCAGGAGCTGGGAACAATCTGATGCCAAAATGTCTTGAGATATGATGAAACCTTACACTGACCTGTGCACATCTTCAGTCAGGGACATTCAGTCAATTTTCTTATATAAACCATATCCGTTAGTGATTTTCAAAGTGTGAATAGTAATGAAGTTTCATTTATGATGCTTAATTTGATTTTTAATTTGGCCTCCCTGGGTCAGTGCCTCAGAGCAATGATGCTGCTGATAGGCACCATCATGTGAAGAAATCTGCATTTAGGCCAGCTGTGTTTATGTATCATTCACACTGGTACCATACAATGGAGAAAATCACAAATTTGACTCTAATTGTGGCAGCTGTGTTCAGTGAAGTGTCCAAATTGGAAGCGACCTATAAAAGACTGGATTATTTGTAAAAGGAATGTGCTCCGGGGAATTTCCAACACAATGGAATATTTTGGGAGTAAGCTTTCAAAACAAATAGGATATTATATATGAATAAAAACCATGAATGATGCATGTAACCATGAATGAACTTTCTGAATGTATCATTGTGTCCTTTGACAGAAAATATTTCTTAAAAGACTCAAAACATTTGAGTTTCAAGTCCCAGTAAAAGGCTGAAGCAGGTCCTGACACACCCCCCCTCCAACAACAACAAAATTAAAGCAGCTTTAAAAGACAAAGGTACAAATATTCTGCAAGCATTAGCTCTGCAAGTGAAGCTAAAGCCCTGCATACACTGAAAGCAAAAATATAACTTCTGCAGCATATATTGTGAAAGCAAAAAGCATTACCTCATCAGGCAATCTGAATCCAGGAATTCTAGCCAATTTGTTAGTCTACCTGGTGGTTTTGTCAGCTGAATGCTGGATTGTTAAAAAATTAAATTAAAATAATAAAATAAAATAAAATAAAATAAAATAAAATAAAATAAAATAAAATAAATAATTTTCATGTTTTTAGATATACTTTAATTTTATTTTCTGATTTTCTGCTCACTTTATTCAAAACATTGGCTTCCCACAAGCTTCACTGCTTTCTGTAAGTTTAAGGAAGTAGATATGTGGAGATACTGGCATTCAATATTTTTTCTATTTTAGTATAGCCTGTACCACAATAACAACCTGGTACTTGCTTCACTGCCTGCCTAAAATACTTACAGAAGAAGATAAATTTAAAATGACTCAAGCCTCTCTCCAATTCCAAAATGAAAAAAAGTGTTTTAAAATTTTTGGTTGAATCAGACTCTGACAAGGTTTAGAATATGAATGACGTGGGTCTAGGTTACAGGAAATTTGTTGCATAAAGATTTAAATAGAACACTCAATTTATGGCTTAGTATTGCAGCACTCTGGGCATCTTTTCGCTAACTCCCCAAAATATGACTGACTTCTCCATCCACTAAACATAAGTTCCAGCCTTAAGTAGGTCATTAAGGTTAGCTTTATATAAAGCTACCCAAAATATAAGGAAAGCTGAATTATATTCCCTTAGACTTACAAAACACGGTCTAGATGAAATCTCCATAAAACAGCACCCTTCTGCTTGGGGAAAAAAAACACCTCACTCAGACATCTTAAAAATGTTTTTCAGTTAAAATGGTCTTTCAAGAATAGCTTTATGTGGGCTCACCTGATTCCTATCTCATTTTTTTTCCAATGCATGATGGAACAGAAAGAAGAAAAGATATTTTGTGGGGTTGGACCCGATGATCTCTTGAGGTCCCTTCCAACCCCTACAATTCTGTGATTCTGTGATGTTCTAGAGGAAGGATCAGAACTCAGTGATGCTGGCCATTTCAAGGTCTAGCCCAAATTCAATGTCATGGAATTCAATATGTACTAGCATGTTTGGGCAAAAACAAATAAACAAACAAACAACAAAAAAAACCTTAAGTACACTGATAAATGAGTAATGACAGGATAGACAGGAATAAGACCAGGAACAACAGTAGACTATCAGCAAACAGGAACCAGCAGCATATGTGTCCAGAAGCAAATCTTCTTATGGTGTGCTTAGTTAGTGCTGACACAGCTGGAATATCATACCTCTTGTTGCCCAGATCATGGTAAGACAGTGACAGGCAGATTAGGGAGAGTCCAGAAGACAGCAGGAGAAATGGTTGGAGCAGGTGTTTAGACACACAGAGTTATGAGGAAAAACTGCAAGACTTGTATTGGTCCAACATAGACCATGGACCAGGTGGGACATGTAAATAGAAATGTACATATGAAGAAAATAGCAGACAGCAAGATCATTTTGCAGGTTCCAGTGAAGAACCTGAGATATATCTTCCAGTTACATTTTCAGAGAACAAACCGCAGCTCCCTCTCAAGGAGGAGACTGGTTGTGTCACGTTCTACTGCCAACTTCTGGTAATAAAGACTCCGTCACGTAAACGGTGCACCCACCAGAGAATAAAAGGATAATAGGATCTCCTGTGCCTGAATAAGCGGCTGGAGCTTTTATTCACATTTTAACTTCCTTCATTAAAAAATCCTGATTACTTCTGGATTGCGGTCCTATCTCCCCAGGGGCTAATATGGCATGAGAACAAAATTCATTTTCACTGTGACTCTCTGTTAGGAGCAAAGATGTCTTGGTTGTTTTTTGTTTTGTTTTGTTCTGTTTTTGTGCACCTTATCTCAATGGGAAAAGAGTTTGTGCAACAAGTGCTAAAAATGCAAACACTTTAAATCTAATAGAAGACATCTGCGTACTGAAAAAATGGTAAAAAAAAAAAAAGTATGTATTTGTGAGAAATATTTTTTCAAGTTGACTTGTTTGGAACAGTTACAAAATTTGTATAGTATGTTCGTGTGTTTGGAGAAAGGCTGAACTGTGCTGAAATCCTGAATTGATTTCAGTTTCCTCATGCCTAACAAAGGGCAGAGATTTTTTTTTTTTTTTCCATTTGTAGTGCTTATCAGTTTTGGGAAAAATTAAAAAGGAATAGAAATAAACCCCCTGTAATTTAGAGAGAAACTAAGAAACCAATAGACATACTTTTAACTTGCCACTTTCAAATCTACAGCTACATGTATTTTTCAAACACAACTAGCTACTTTGTCTGCTTAATTATGTGTATAATTATAAAGCATTATTGTGAATTTAGTCCCATTATGTGCACTGTGTTTAGTACACTGAGTTGGTTTTCATGCTGTGACATTACTTTAGACCTCCCTGCACCAAAACCTAATCTTCTTGGATGCTTTTTCACTGCCATGTAATCACACACCATTCAATCTTTTTAGACTGCTATCTACTTCTCACTCTCTTCAGCAAGTCTAATGGAAGACCCTTGTCCCAAGTTCATTCATTCCAACTGCACGACATATTGCACCCAATAATACATGTTTCCATCTGACTAGCAGTAAGCAGTACAGAAGCAATACAGACATTTGTATTACACTCAGCTCACCCACAGCAATGCAGTCAGTCCGATACAATTCTACCTGACATCCTGTTCATTTAAGCGTATTCAATTTGCTGTCTGTAGTTGATTTTTCCATATAAAATTTGTCACAAAACTTGCTTGCACTTTCTTTTTTACCAGATTGTTGGAATATTGCAGGTAAAATAAAGAATGTAAATATAAAATCCATATACGTGTACATGAGAGTAATAGCTTTTTTTTAATGTTTTGTTTCCTTTTAAGACGAGCAAAATTTAGAAGCAAAGGAAAAAAGAAATGTCTTCATATTCACAAAACAGTAAGTCAATATTTAGAAGTTTCAATTCTAGCAAAACAACAGAGACTTATGGAAAAAAGCAAGGTCAGGATTTTCTCTTATGGGAAATCTTGATAGACCAAAATTAAACTTTTCCTTACATAGCTTAAATCTTTGGAACCCTCTATTAACGCAAATATGCGTAAAGTGCACATGAATTCTATCACAACATATCACCAAGAGATACAGAGAGAAGACAAATACAATATGGAAAAGGGAAAACAATACTTGCATCACTCAAATATTTGCATTATATATGAAAATTGCATCACATGCACCTCAGTTTATGGGGTCCTATAGTATTAAAGCCCCTGAGGCTGACATGGATGAAGGTATCTGGAAACTGAACAAAAACAGAGAGAAAGACTTTTGATTGATCAGTGTCTGGAGCTATTATTTGGAGAATATTGTTATTTGACTACAACTGTTCTTGCAAGTGCTTTCTTTCCAGGCCTCTGCTTTGAAATCAGTTGAAGAAAAAAGGCTGGAGATGAAGATGAATGGGGCTATCATCAGAAGCTTGAGAGAGAGTTTTGAAAAGGAAAAAAATCACAACATCTGTGGTTTGTGGGTTGTTTGTGAAAGTAACTGAGCTGAGCAGCATTTCCTGAAACTTGGGAGAAAACAAGATTTATGTAAGGGAAGAGATGTGCTTTAAAGCTTTATTGCTTTTTGCCATTTGCTTTGCTGACCCTTAAGCACATAACTAAAATAATGTTCTGTTTTGAGTAAATTACTTCTGACTTGCTTTCATTTACTTGCAGGTATGAAAAACAGGACCAAGATAACTGAGGTGTTTCACTGAAGTGAAATAAGCATATATAAGAAGTGAAGTCCTTCAAAAGTCATACACACACACACACACACACACAAAAAAAGATTTCATTCTTTTTTTTCAAAGATACTGAGACACTTCTGTACTATGGTTAAAATAGCCTTCTTAAAGGCTGCAAGCAGCAACAGTAATAACAAAATATAGTGTTCTCCCTGCACTTACCATTGCCATTTAACACACATACGGATGGATGGCTTCCATTAGCATCACAGGAGAAAACTATCTATATTTGATAGTGCCTAGTCCACTATGTAAAGCCCTCAATCTCACATCATTATTCAGTAGCCCCTCCACTCAACAGCCAATATAGAAATGTAGTATTCAGAAACTCGTATTAAGCATATTGGTTTCACATGTAGTGCATAACACAAGGCAAAACATCTCAGCACAGTAACTCAAAACCTTTAAACAATGAAGTGCCCAGACCTCTCTCACCAGAAATGCTTAGCACAGAGATGTATCTGACATCCCATTTCTCTTCTAAGCTAAAGCAGCTGACTCAATGCTACTGACAAACAACTTAGGCCACCAAGGACAGAGAGCCTCATTCATTGCCTAAGAAGAACTGTTCCAAAATCACTCCCGTCCCTGCAATCTTTTTTTTTTTTTTTTTTTTTTTCAAATAAGAGATCAAGATTCATAGTTTTACTTTAAAACTCAGCTGTGTTTCATACTCTGTTGAAGCCATTCTGTAAGGTAACAACCTGATGAATGGAATCACACTCATGACGTGGGAGACACCAGGTTTTCTTCCTCCAGCATGAGACATTTCAGAACTAAGAGTATTTTGCAATCACTCATTGAAAAGGGGTTGAAAATCAACCTTTTCTTATTGAAGCTGAGACTACTGAACTGCAATGAATCCATAGGGATTTCACAGAAGTAAGGGTAGAGACCCCAGGACTCCCCCCTCTCAGCACAGTTTCTGCTTCAAACACCTGGATGTTATACAGAAGGCAGCTGCACCATTTTTTCTCTGATGGGTCAATTTAAAAGAGTGCCCACCCTGTCTCCTGTGAAGGGCCTGAGTCCATTATTAATTCAATAGTAATCCTAGCGTGCTAACAGTGTGTGGTATAAGTACTACAGATACATTGCCATGCTGCAACCCTCCACTGTTCTTTGAAACCTTTTGAAAAGTACTTTTGTCACAATCAGAGTCATTAAAATGCTCTTATTAGAAGAAGACCTACTTCTGATGTTCATTCTATGCAACTGAGAGAATATTTAAGGATGGACTCTCTGAATATAATCATTTTGAATGGTGCCAGCGTTACAATTGATCTTAAACTCTGTCAATGCTCAGTGTGGAGAAACAGTTTCAGAGCCAAGTCTTGCTGTTCCTTCCATCAGTGCCTCGAAGTGACTTCCTGACATAGGCTATAATGGTTCCCTAAGTTGCATTTTGTCTGTAGAGGGAAGGCAAAGACTGAGAAAATTGGTACAGATTTGGGCAGGGGTAAGCTCCTAGGAATTGTTGCTGTAGTTCCTCTTCCCTGATCCCAGTCACTGTCTCTATGGGTTGCCACTAAACTCAAGCACTGGAATCAAGTAATCTTGCACAGCTGCTATATTGAATTTGCAGGCAAAGACTGGAAATTCTTCCCTCTGCCCATGGAAAGATGCTTACCAAAAAACAAAACCAAAAACAAACAAACAAACAAAAAAAACAATGCTTATCACTTATACTTCAGATACATAAAAATGCAATACTCAGCTCCTTTGGGAGACACTTGATTCTCTTTACCTCCCATGTAAATCACACTTCAATACTGAATAGCCAAACACCCCAAAAGGCTGAATATTCTCAGACCTCTCTCATTCAGATTTGTGTTTACTGACATCTACTGGCTGTTCTAATTCATATCTTCATTTGCTCATGGAATTAGAGATGTAGGTCAGTCTTGCACTCCTGTGACTCCAATGACTTTAACAGCATGACAGGTGATCTTTCTTGAATCTATGTATAATACAGAAAATCTAATTTACATGTATTACTTCTGAAATTATCTTAATAAAAGTATGATACATTAACAGGTTATCTATTAAAATACCTCAAATAAAAGGTCACACAGTGAAATACAGTTGCTAAATTAAAAAACACCCCCCCCCCCAAATACTTTTCTCTTTTGAGGTATCCAACAAAAAATAAGAGCTCCTTTAACCAGGAAACACATCCTTTCCAAAGAAAAAGTGCTTGTAGAATACAGTTAATAAAATTACCTATTGGACCACAAGAATTAGCTGATGTCTATATCTATGTCTATGATGTCTATACATCATAGTGTATTTTGCAAACTGAGACAGAAATAAATTACTTTGTTCAGTATAACGAAATGATTCACTAGCACCCATGAACTAGTTAGAAAAAGAATATTTTCCCACAGCTAGTACTCTACAAAAATTTTTAAGCTAGCTGTAAAATAACCAATATAGGCTGAAAAACAACACATGACACCTTGATTCAATGTGATAGATGTCACTGGAATTTTTCTAACTGATAAGGTTTTATCATTCACCTGAAAGATAGCAATTTTAGAGAAGTTTCATTGCACATCCTTCTACTATGCTTTGTTATTGCTTAAATATAATCTGGGAAACATGACTGCCTCTTGACCCAAAATAAAAAGCGTGGTCTAAACTACTATCTGAAAGGAAAGGAATTCAAGGAGTCTCTTTGAGTCAATATGAATGGGAAAATTTGATTTACCTTTAAAGAATTTCAGAATCACAAATTTTCTTTGTCATAACAAATTCTGCTAGGACTTAAATTAATCTTCCAAGAGAAATATTTAGAAGCTTACAATTTCATCTCATACTAAATTAAATGAAACATTCAAAAGAATGTTTCAAAGGGAAACATGGGAAACAAGGGGAAGCATGGGAAACAGCTTCTGTCTGAGATGAACCTGAGAAAAGCCAACAGACTATGTAGGCTATGATATTAGGATGTTTTCCTACCAGAACTCACTGTTCTCCTAAAATCAGCAATGCTGTCTGGTGTCACCAAAAGATGAGCTAGTAGCAAAATGGCAATCCCAAACTAGCTATGAGAAAAGAATTTACGTTTTCTGAGATTTTAGTTTTTCCTTTCTCTCTTGCACATTGAAGTCTCTCAACAGAAGCATCATAGACATTCAAATTATTTATCACCATTGCTGTTCTTAAATAGATAGCTTTTAAAATACAAACACAGAATATTGGATAAGTGTCTGATTTAAATGAATCACACTTTCATGAGATGAATTCCTCAGTGGAAGAAACTCTGATACCTGGATTATTCAGGTCAATTTTCTGAATTGCAGAAAGGAGCTAGAAAGAGCTACTGATCTCCTGTAGGTGAAGGGATGAAATAGAATAGTAATTTCTGAAGAGCAATGCAAAAGAAATATGCATCAAACTGAAGGCAGAACACAGGATTTCAGGAAAAAAGTCTCACAGGAACCCAGGAAAGAAGAATACCTGAATAGATACTTAAGAGTTAGACATTTCAGTATCAAGAGCAACTCCAGTTCATACATTCATAGTCTGGAGATGAATTGCAAAAACTCAAGTTAATATTCCAATAAACTAAGAAATATGCATATAGGCTTTTCTATATTCTATACCACATGCTGAGAAGGGGTTTCCAAACTTCTGTTATCACCCTTCTCTGAATATATAGAAAAAAGTTTTACAATGTAAAAAAATGCTGAATGCCAGAAAACTCTCATGGTGCTGCATAGCCAAATAATCCCTTTGTTTCATTCTGATAGGTGCTACCAAAGAAGTCAAGAGCAAATTAGGAAGCTTAGTAATATCACAGTTAAATGCTCCCTTTAAATATAATGCATTCTACAGTGCCCAAAATAAATTCTCAGATGAACACACATCATCCTGTGAAGTTGAATTAACTGATTTTTTTTTAATGTATTTATTAAAACAACAACAACAACAGTAGCCTTTTTGGAACAGTATATAGAAGTTTCTTTAGTTGACCACTGATATGTTCAAGGTCTAATTTTCCTCTTGTGAAAGACATAGTGTTTTTGCAAAATCCTGCTCAAATCCTTTAGTATGAAAGTATGAGCAAATAATAACCAACATATTTTAATAAATAAAATATGATTGGCACATAATCATGCTAATAGAACTGAAGGAGGGGTAATCCACTAACTTAACTGGAGTATCAAGCATCTTGTATTATGGCTGGATTTGCATTTATAAGTAATGTTAATTATATCATCTAATCCTTTAGTCATATTGCTAAAACAAAATTGCCGTCCACTGTATAATTAAATTTTTATCTTTAACAAAAAACCACTGAGATGAAAAGGTCTTTGTTATGATGACAAATATTAGCTGCTATTCTTGTTTATTGATGGAGAAAGACAGACACCAGTAGCCTGATTGCATTAATTTTTGTGGAGGATCTTATGACTCCAATATGTGAAAAAAATGCAGAACAAAAGCTGTAAAGGCTGGTACCTAGATTGCAAGCTGCAAAACATTCATATTTTAACATGAGAAGCATATTTTTAGCACTATGAAGAATGAACAATTATAAACATTATAAATGAGATGACTAGAACAAAACACTGCTCACAGTAATAACTTTCTGCTTTCCAGTATTCTACAAACTGACCTAAAGCCATCCTCAGAAATAAGATGATAAAGCAGAGAGGCTGCATATCTTGAAGATCATGAACACCTTGAAGATCTATCTATTAACTAGGAAGAAAAGGCATTTTAAAATGAAAGGCCACTGCTAGTGCTCTAAATCCCCATCTACAGAGGATCAACACTATCTGAAAATGCAGTCAACACAGCCACTGAGTTTCAACCAGAAATCAGCAAATAGCCACTGCAGATCAGGAGTTATATAGGTAATACATAGATTAAAAAAACACCAGCTAAGACCAAACCTCCCAAGGTAAAGTGAAAATGTTTTACTGAAGATGGATATATAAGCTAATCCTAAATGAACTTAGTGGGACACCAGAAGCAGCATAACATTAATACAGCACACTACATGAGACACACTTGAGAGGAAAGCTACTGAGAGTGCTTTATAAAAACTCTTTTCCACTGGGAAACAACTATTTTAGAGACCAGACTCTGACTTTGTATGATTTTACAAACCACATTTCATTTTCTGTAAGCAGATAAAGTATATTTTTTAACCAGGAGCAATTATTTCAGAGGTAAGATATATTTCTAAGAGGTTTATGTCAGTGTAAATAAACCAGTGCTTCTTTCATCATTCTTCAAAGTGCAAACCTAGAAAGGAAGGAAGGAAGGAAGCAAGGAAGGAAGGAAGGAAGGAAGGAAGGAAGGAAGGAAGGAGGGAACATGGATTGACTAAGAATGCTCCTTTAAAATGTGTGGAAGTAGAAGAGTATTAAAGATGCTATCCAAGTAGCGAGATCTTTCACTTCAATGTCCAAATTGTACTCTATTCACTCATACCTAGCAGAAATCGTCTTAGACCTCCTGAAGGAGCAATGAATATGAATGCTCTGTCAGATTTCTGCCTGAAACCATGAAGAGCCTTATAGAAGTAGTCTGCATTTCTTTGACAGTAGTAGGAATGACAATGTATAACCTTTTAGCAATAAACATATTGAATTCAAAATTGAGCAATAGTAATCTAAGAAGAATTTGTTACCACGATTTGTTTCTAGCAATCCATGCAAAACCTTAATGAAAATCTATGGTATTTCATCACTTGAAGGACTTACAGAATGAACTCAAGTGTTTGTTTCATACTTACAACCCTATACTGCTTCAAAAGATGCCTGTGTTCATTGCTTCTCAGTGATCATAGATGAAGAATATTATAGTCAGAGAGACAGCTTTTATAGTCCTGCAAATAAAGTCTAGAGTTTAAAAAGCAAGCTACGTTCATTGTGATCATTTATCAGCAAGGATTTGACATTCACAACTTCATTAAATAACTTTGCAAGTGACACAGACAAACCAATGCTCTTATTATCCTGCAAAGCATCATCACTATCAGCATCACTAAAAGGGAAAAAGGTTTCCAAAAAATGACCGCTTTTATAAAAAGAAAAGATCTGCAATTTAATTTTGAATACACACATAGAGCAGACTGATGAAGAAAAGCTCATTTAAAGAAGCACAAAAAAAACCACTATAACCAGTCTGAGATTCATTTAAAGACATTATTTAGTCTTATTCTTATCATAAATAATACCCCCCAAATCTCATTATAACTTTTTTTGTGACATTGTTAGAGACAGTTCCCACCCTGAGGAGTTTATAGTCTAATGTAGACCAAAGAATACCATGAAAAAAAGCTATTATATTAACTAAAAATAACAAAATATATGTCTCATACATCATTACCTGTGCAATGAAATAAGAGTCAAACAGCCAAATTAAAAATAAATAAATAAATAAATAAAAATTCTTCAGACTATTTTAAAATGGACAAAGTGAAAAGATTTTTTTAGGTCATAGGAACTATAGCACATCATAGCAAAATATTTACATTTATTATTTAATAAAGACTGATTGCCATCAGAACAAGTGACCAAAAACCTCAAAAAAAAACATATAATCTATAGGCAAGAATCTAAGAAAAACTTATGCATGCTTTCAGTTTATCTATACTCAGACATACATGAGAATATTAAAAACATAACAACATTATGATCTTTAGAAAACATACAATTGTGGTGACACATTGGATTGCCTTTACAAAAGAGAATTACACATGTATTTGTAAAACTATAGCATTTTCTCTGTCAAATAGATGTTAAATCCTTTTTGAAAGTACTTATCTAAACTGAAGGCCTTTTTTTTTTTTCCAGGTTCAGAAATCATATTGGATCATTGAATTTATTTCCAAACACAACACAGAAAATACAGTGCAGTGACATGGCTAATATCTGAATTTAGTACAAATACAGTTTGAAATTAGATTGCCGCTATTTTCAACTTTGAAAAACCAAAGGGACACTCTTTGTTCTCAGATGTGAAGCTGCTACTCCTAATGAGCTCTAAAGGCCTTTAAAAATGAACCAGTTGGAGCTGTGTGAGTAAAGAAATAAAGGATATCAATGCAGAAGCCCTCCACATCCAAATTACTAGTGAAGTTTAAGAACATTTAGGTTTAACTTTTCAAAGAATACTAGGAAACTCACAATGAAAGGAAACTTCAGCAGAAAAGAAAGCCAAGATGGACATCAAATATTGACATAAATTTTCCTAAAAAATGGCCTTTTCTCCTGTGACTAATGGAATCTGAGCTTCTCAGCAAACTTTGTCTCTTCCATCCTTCCAGAGCTCATCTAAATGTCTTAACTAGGGTAACACAGGTAAGCACTTATTCTGCAGCACATCACCCTTCATTTAAAGAGACTGTGGAGCTGCTCCAGAGTGACTGAAATAAATATTTAGGACCAACTGAGACTAACAGACTTCCATATGAAATACAATCAGAGCAAACCTGCCAAGGCTTATGCAATCTGCATTCAGTATGAGACTCATTCTCCAGTCTCCTGTTTCTCACTGTGGCCATCCAGGCAAGTGTCTGCCTCAGTCTGGCATGCTGAGTGTGACTCCCTGACTTGAGTCAAGTATCTGAGATTAATACTTAAGATCTAGTGCTAATAACTAATTCTTCCCTGGCTCACTGAATAACCCTTTATGATGGACACAACTTTTCAGTGAATTTCATGCTCCATAATGCATTTTTTCCAGAGCTGCACGTGCCTGGCAGATGGCTCCTGCCATGCTCCAGAAGAGAGGTGTGATGATGTGCTGAAGCACAGCAGTGTGCTCACTAGTGGGGATTTGCACTCAGGAAAAAAGAAAGAAGAAGAAAAAAAAAAACACAAGCGAGGAAGAAAAGGAAAAGGAAAGGAGAAGGGGAAGGGGGAAAAAAGTCGTGGAATTGTATAAAATGTTGTTAGGAAAGTCCTAATGGAGGTCATCTGTTTCCACATAGGCCCACCTTCTAATGGCGGTCATCTGTTTCCATACAGGGCCAACTTTTAAGTTATATCATGTTGCTCAGGGCCTTGTGCAGTCAGACTTTGAATGTCTCCAAGAGTGGAGATCCCACAAGGTCTCTGTGTAACCTGCTCTCATGTTTGCCTACCTTCATGGTGAATAATTTGTTCCTCATGCCTGGCTGTGACTTGTGTCCACTGCTTGCCACTCTCTCACTGAGCACCTGAGTCTGTCCTCTCCTACCTCCTGAAATGATGTAGTTGAAGTCAGTAATTAGATTCTCCATCTTTCTTCTCTTCTCCATCTGTTTTCTTCACTTTTCGTATATCATATCTTCTACCCAAATATACATCAAGCATATAAAATAAAATGGCCATAACTGCTGCTTCTGTTTCTAATATTAGTTGACCTCTGTGATACAACTAGAGATATAGTACAACAGTATGAGCAAAAGTGCCTTGAGAATGCAAAATTAACTGAGGTAACTCTACTTTTCTGCTGGTATATCTCTGCCATAGAATAAATTTGAACATTTGTGCTTATATTGACACTACATTCATTCAGAGGGGATGTTGAGATTATTGGTAAACTGTCTGAATTATTTCCTACTGACTTACAGAACAAGTTGCCTCTCCTTCCTATAGATCCACAGAGTCATAGGAAGACAACAGAAAACTACTGCTACTGGAGTGGTATTAAATGGTGTGCACTTCACAGAGCAGTTATGTTAACAAGCCCCAAATAGTACTATTTCAGGTTTCAGTCTATACTTCCTGATGTGCTTATTACCTCAAACTAGGAAAAAGATGAGGGCGTTCAGCTTAGGGGTTTTACCTATGGACATAACTGGCACCTTAATAGACCTACTTATTATTTAGGAAAAGCAAACAAAACACACACATACACAAGAAAAGAAAAGACCGTATCCGAGATTAAACCAAAAGGCTGTGCAGATGATCTAGTCGGTGGCATCCCTTCCCACGACAGGAGGTTTAGAACTAGACGGACCTTAAGTCCCTTCCAACCCAAGCCATTCTATGATTCTATGAATCTCATCTTGCAGCTTTGCTTTCTGTTAATGGTCGGCGATAAGATCTAACTCCTAGAATAGATTTTCAGATTTAACTCAGGATTTCCTAGTTTGGTCAGAGCAGTTAATTTAGAACCCCTCAGTGTCTAAAATATAATCTGCAGCTTTCATTTTACAAGCTATTACACAGATTGAATGCTATAATCATTTTTCTTTGCAATATAGCTTGCTGGCAAGTATATTTCTTTCTTTAATTGTGCAGAACTTGAGAAGTGAGATGTTAAAATACATTTTTTTGGACATTCTTAATAAAAAACACTACTAAATCAGCTCCATGTCACACCATGCATGCTCAGTACATGTACATGGTGAAGAGGGGCTCACAGCAGCTGTATCACAATGTTGGCTTAATATATGAGACAGTATATATAGTATCTTCAGTATTTAATCTCAGTATAGAATTTCTGCTTCACTAATAAAACAGATGTAGTGAGCTGTACATAAAGGAGTGTGTAGAATGGGTAGGAATGGAATAAGTTGGGTTTTTTTTTGTTTTTTTTTTTTTTGGACCCACTCTTCAGCTCACACTCTATTAAGAGACATATGCTGCTGCTCCAAATAATGAACTATTAAATAACAAAGAAGGGTCATCAGCTCCACCAGAAGCCAGGTGAATGTGCTTTGTTGGAAGAGAGAAGAAAAAATATCACCCCTTCAGACTTTGAATTTGGGTCCTGTCTGCAATCTGTATTGCTGTTCTCTCTGCATTCTAGAGAGAGAGGAGCAGGATGCAAGGCACATACCAATACAGATTTAATATAATTTGTTTTATTCTAATAGGTAAACTGGCATGGGTAATTTTCAAATCAATTTTATTCACAACACAAATTCAAGTACAGCCCCACAGTAATTCTGTTTCAGTAACTGGTATTGCATTTGTGAAGAATGGCTGCTTTTCAGAGAGGATTCAGACCTTTATCTTGCTACACATTTTTTCAGTCCGCTCAGCTGGGTCATGAGTGCAAGCCAGAATGTCCAACAGAAAACCTACAGGGTGCTAAGGCTTTGCCCCAAAGAAACAGTGGAGAAAATAAATTCCAGAAGGGTCAAGGGAAAGAGGGAAAAGATAAGAAAAAAGCCCAACATATATATAAACGGAATGTTAAAATCTTTTTCCTTCTGGAAATGTAACATGACAGTTTGTGTGAATGGCTCTCACATGATGTTGTCACCCTTCATTCTGTAAATCTAGCTGAATGACATCTAACAGAAAGCTGTTTTCACCTAACCTTCAGGGATTAGATTTTTGGAGCAGGCTTAGGTAACTTCTAGTAGATGAATGTTAAAGGCATTAAAATCTTTAATACAAGGAATATTCTAATTTACAAATGCTTCATGGCTTATTCCTTTACACTGCTAATGCACTGCAGTGTGTAGAAGTAACTATAGGCTTGTAAAATCTCCTTTTATCAATATGCAATAGATCATTGTCCTTTCTTACTAGAGAAAAAAACATATAAATGAAATGAGATTAAATCTAATAAAGGAATTGAGAAAGTAGGTAATTACAGAGATATAAACAAAATACCAAAAAAAAATAATAATAATAGAAAAAGTGTTTGTATATCAAACCAAATCCCAAGTTTTGACATTTTGTACTCTTCACATTTTTCTTTGTTATCATTTTATCTGATACTCCATCATTCACAATACTATTTACAGCCCATCCCTAATATGTGTAAGCACCATTAAGAATCTTCCCCAGGTTTTTAGGACTGGGCTTCTATATGGTAAGCTCTTTGATGAAGGATTGTGTCATTGTTATGGTGTTGCATTGTATAGCGTTGTTATATTTATCTGTGTCCAACAAATAAATAATACATCAAATAATATAGTTATTATCACTTGCTTGACATTCTTTTCATTTAAAAAAATTTTTTTCTTCTATCCCATCTTGAACTACATGTAACAAAAACAAAACAAAACAAAATAAAAAACCCACAACCCTACAAATCATACCTGTTCAGTGTATGATATGTCAGCTTCTTAGTTACGCGTTACAGTCACCTCAGATAGACATGCTATTCAGATAGACATCAGAAAGGCAGAGGTAGACAACGCATTACCACACAGAGATACTAAACTAACTTTAAGTGATCTAAGCCTGATCTGAGTCTATGCATGATGCTATTTTATCTTAACAAACCTACAGACTGCACAGCTGTGCTCTTTCTAGTACCTGGGCTACATATGCTATATAGTAATTTTTGAACTGAAGAATTCATGTCTGGAAAAACAAAGCGATCAAAGGAAAACTGGATGAGAAAAAGAGGTAAATACTTGATTTTCCAAGTCCATGAATCCTGTCATGAACACATCTGCATATGCTAGATCATCAGAGCTAATAACAGGAAAGAAGGAACCAGAGTTACAGCAGGCAAAGGTATTGCTAGGCTCATACAGTTGTGCTCTTGTCAGTATTTGTGATTACTTTCTATAATGCTTGATTGGCAAAGGACACTGGTGAAGATGGCAGTGGCTGTGAAAGTATTCAAATGTATCTTAATTAATTCAAATGTATCTTACTACTAAGCAATATCATCATTTTTTAAAAAAAGTTTTCTCTGTGTATCCTAGATATTTCTTTCCATACCAGTCCGATTCTTCAGTATAAATGTTACCTTGTTTAAATAACTATTTTCTACAATGAAAAGCATAAATTTTAGATGGGTGTATGGACAATCCTCGAAAAGGTTAGACAAGAGTCAATGCCCATATATTAAAGAGGAGGATAAGCATATGCACTAGTAGATGTTAGAAGCAAATGCACTAGATGTAAACTAAACAGTAGCTCAGCAAGATTTAAACAATCACAGTAGTGTGTAAATGCTGCACATACAGTTTCTAAAACAATAACAACCATTGAAGTGCCTCAGTTGAACTAGTCTCGGTATTGGCCATGAGTAGATGTGCTATGTTGTAGAAAATACCTGCATGGATGCCAGGAGACACTCTCAAACATCAAAAGGGAAGGTCGGTTTGGGTGTTGGATTTTTGTTGTTTGTTTGTTTTTCATGCTTTGTTTGCTTGTTTATTTGTTTCCCCCTCACAATAAAATTAATGGATTATCTTGAAATGTAGGACATTTGTGATAGCTGGTGAAAAAACTTTGCAGAGGTGTTGTCTACTTTGTGTGTGTGTGTTTGTGTGTGTGTGAGAGAGAGAGAGAGAGATCTAACTAATTCAGAACGATGAAAGCCTTGTAAGTGGAGCTTCTCTGAAAGGCCAGGTGTAGAGGAATGCACTGAATGTGTGAGAAAGGTTCTTTTACAGCCAGTACTGTGAGACTGAAACCCTAATTTATCACTGACATTAATATTGTAGATCGGCATGCTATTTCTCAAACCCAGAAAGCCACTGTAAATTGTCAAGACAGCTATTCAGATAAGTCACCTAATGCATATGGACACAACTATATATGATCAAGGAGGGTGAATCCCTTCTGAGCAGGATGCTAGACTTGGGGGAGAAGGAGCACAGGCGAGACAGAAACATGATCTTACCAAATCGAGCAGATTTCCCTAGGGGCAGAGAGAAGGTCACAGTTCTGGAGTACTGTGGATCTGAAAACTATCATTGCTGGTGAGGGCTGCAGAGATTTCCTGAGCTAGGTAATGGTTCAGGCAGGCTCCTTTCCGGCAAAAGAACAGCAGAGAAGGAGGTTTGTGGGCAGCCCTGCTTGGTGTTGTGTAGCAAGTGGTAATGGGAGGGAGAGATACAAGAAAAATGTGTGTGGAAAGAACTTGGCAATTATAATGCTTTAAATTGATATCCAGTGCCCATGAAAAGTCCCTATCTTGGCTTACACAGATATTTTTACACCACGTTAGCAGTATTGCAAAGATGAGGGGCACAAAACACACCTCCGAGTAATACAAGCCTATTTACATGATGTACAGTCCATGTACACAGTAATACTAACTATCTGTCAAAAACATAAAACAATTTAGTTTTTCTCACTTCCAAGTAAACTTTTAGTAAGAATAAGGAGGCACTCTTTTGGATTCAGTAATATAAAACATTGGGTGAGTACAAAAAAAAATAAAAATAATAAAAATAAAATAAAACATCAAATTAGTGTTTGATATTTAATTAAACTGAAAGAATTTAGTGTGAATTGGATAAAACATTTTAACCTGGATTAGCAAACAGTTTCACCTATCCCCAATATTCAGTTTTTGGTAAATGATTCACTGAAGAAATTTTGCCTGGATCTGTATCTAGTACTACTTTTTATTCTGTAAAACCTATCTATACTCATGTCCAACAAGAAGATTTGAACTTGTCTACTGGATTTACATCGCAGTCACTTATTAAAGCTCTATGTTGTAATCTGATCTGAGCTAATGACATTTAGGCTCTCTGAATCCTCCTGCTGTGTTAGTGCTACATATGAACAGGGAGGCTTTTCTCTGCATTAAACAGCATGACCAAGTCACCCAACATTTTAGCTTCAGAAGGGGGTCTGAGACTAGGACAACCACTACTGACTCCCTGTAACCTTGTGCAAATCACCTCACCCTTGCATGGCTCATTTTAATCTTCTGTTATACATGAATAATAACACTGGAGAGTACTTTTATGTCTTTGGATGAAAGACTTAATATAGTGCGAAGTATTTTTATTTAATATCAGAATGTAGCTTTCAAAGTAACATTTTATATGGAGTGGAAAATTATGATCTTATATAATCTGTTGTATACGGGCACTGACAGCTTATCCTTGAGGGTCTGGCAAGAAATAACTATGAGAAGGTAATGGCTGTGAAGAATATTTTTCTCTCACCATGACACATCCCCTAGGACACAAAGGTCTCAGCAATTAGTTTTGTTCCTCTTTTGAGAAAAATACATTAAGCAATATCAGGGAAATCCTCTAGTCGCTTGGGGTAAATATACCCAAAGCTCAACTGCTATTCTTTGTGAGCAGAATTTTTTCTCATTCCAGGCCCTAAATAGCCATATTAGCCCCTTGCAACACAAGCATAATGAATGAATGAATAAATAGGCACTATTTTGTGTAAATTTCCTCACAGGCACAGAAAATTAATTCTGTCTGTATTTTAACCACAATTCAAGTGAGAGCCCAAGCCCAACCTTGGACACTATTCCAATGTCAAATTGCCAGGAGTTGGACTCGATGATCCTTGTGAGAACCCTCCAACTCAGGATATTCTATGATTCTACGAATGTAAATCTACTCCTATGCACACACCCAAGGCAAACTCCTGGATGTTGCTGGGCTGGGAGCTTAAGTCCCTCTGTTTGGATAGAAGTAGCATGCTTAGCCTGGTCCATATACCTCTGCATACCACATGGCTTTTCAGGAAACTTTCAGGAAGGTCTGTTTTATGTTTATGCCACAAAAGCAAAAGGGATTTACAGCACTTGAGCTTTACCCATTCATTTAAAAGTGTGTGCCACCAAGATACCAGCAACCTCCTTCATTAAATATATTTGGGGTCAAGAACTACACTGTACGCTAGACCACCTGCTAATCTTACAGAACATGGCCCTAAGCCAGACTCCTGTCGGCATGGAGCATGTTGAAGGGAATTCAGGCTGGAGACCCCAGCTGAGAACACATCTATGGAGATGCTTCCCCTTACTACTAGGAGATTAAAAAAGCAACTCAAAGGTGGGCACCAGCTAAATATTTGCAGTTGAGGGCTTTAATGACATTTATGTAGTCTTCTAAAGCTTCTCTTCAGAAATTGTCTCTAGAGAGAAGACAGTTTATAGTGCAAGGTAATCGAATATTCTCTGGGAATCAGAGGTAATAAAAACAGACTTGAAGAGAGCAAAAGCATAAAGAAAGTACAAGAAACTGCAAACCTTTCTAAACTAATCACACTTCAAACACTTTCAAGTTGAGGCTGTGCTCCTCTGGTGTATTTCTAGGTACACTGAAGTGTCTTGGTGGGTGAAAAAAATGGGGAAAAAAAAAAAAAGCATATAAAATAAAAATGACCTTTCTGAAAGCGTTTTTACCCTAATTTTATAACCAGAAATTGGGCTAGATAAATGGAATGTCAGTTCAGAGATCTGTTGTTTCAGAAAATGGCAAGAGAATCTGAGAAATACCATTCTATTTTCATTTTAGTGGCACTTTTTGGTAGTATTTTGGTTATTCACTGTGCAGCACCAGCTGGCCAAGGCAATAAACTGTCTGGGTCACACATGAGAGAGCTGTCTGATAAATGGAGAACTAGAGGAATTTAATTTTAATATCAGCTTCTCTATTAAAGAAATATTCAAATTTGGGGAACACAGAAATACAAAATGCTGAATCAGAAGTACAGTGACACAGTTCCACAAACAAATAACCTAAGGAAATTTGTATCTACTCAAATGGTGAAGAGATGGTAAAAATTATTATCTGGAAATATATTCTTGCAAATGCTTTGTGTAAAACAAACAAACTTTTCCAGCCCAGTAAATGCAGATGTTTATTTGCATGCTGTTGAAGCCAAAAATCTTGAAAAATTTTGGCCATTAGAGTGTACTTATCCCGCATCTATTTGTCCTTTCTTTTAATAAAAAGCTAATATTCTATCCTCCCTTCAAGGCTTATTAGAAGATAAAATGCCAAAGGATAAAACAAACACAAATTAAATGGTAGTAGGGATCCCAAGAGAAGAGTAATTTGGCTTACATTGCGGGGGGGGGGGGGGGTTAATTGCTGGTAAATTATACTTCTGAAATCCTGTTCAGTGGATGAAATGGTCTCTGCTCTGCTTTATAAACCATTTTTGTGTTTTTCAGGCATGAAGTCAACTGACTACAGTGACTTGTCTAACCAAAGATCTCATAGGATCTGCACTGACCGTACATTCGTTGACCTAAAAAGAAAAGTTTTAATGCACTATAGTCATTAACAGGGGAGGAAAACAAAACAAAACAAAACAAAACAAAACAAAACAAAACAAAACACCACTACCTTGCTTCTTATGTTTACAAATTATCTGAATACCTACTTGGTCGGTCATTATCTACTCAGTTAGACATCAGTTTCCATGCAAAAAATAAAAATAATAATAAAAAAAGGTTCTTTGTAAATTGGTCCTATTCAAAAAGAAGCAAAGAAATTAAATCATGTGCCATATCTGACCACATTACCTCAGATAAAAAATAATAATTATAATTAAAATTTAAAAAACAAACAAACAGGTTTTCAAAAACTATGGTATAATAAGCCCAATAAGCCTCCAAAATATCCAGAGGATATTATATTTGGAATTCATGTATTAATTTTTCTAACCTGTTGATTATTCACTTATACACTGCTGAGATGTCCTGCTC
Organism: Anser anser; assembly: GCF_964211835.1. Taxonomy (NCBI): domain Eukaryota; kingdom Metazoa; phylum Chordata; class Aves; order Anseriformes; family Anatidae; genus Anser; species Anser anser. The sequence continues at coordinate 41,103,393 of NC_139721.1, forward strand.
TCTATCTAGCATGTAGATAGTCCTCCCATACACTCACATGATTATTTTTCCCCCTTAGTCTGATCCCCTTTCATTTATTACAAATGATCCTGGTCTAGAAAATGGTTGATCAGGATGATTGGCTGTACACAGGTACCTTCCCTTCTGTCTTTGAATTCATTACTGAGTGCTAGAAATTTCATGAAATGTTTCTTCCTGCAAATCAAGTTGTTGGAATATTCAGTGAAAAAGAACTAAAAAGGCCCAAGGTACGATCAAATGAAAATCAGCCTGAAGAGCATTCATGAACATTTTTAAATTTTTGTGTAGCTTCACCCCCCAGTAAGTGAAAATACTGCAAAGTAGGTAAGTAGTGAATGACAATATTCCAGGACATGGTCCTGTTTTCCCTCTTAACTTAACTGATACCTTAACATTTTAGCATAAGACTTCACTGCTGTCAAGGTCAACTTTCAAGTACCAAATATGGACAGTGGAGGGTTTTTTTGTTTTTTTTTTTTTTTTTCAAAAAAAAAATTAGCCACAACATGTAATGTCTACAATGGTTGGAAGAAAGAAAGGTGAAGCAATTTCATTGTTTGGTAGCTGAAGTGATATGCAGTCATCAATAACAATAATGGTGGCAAAAGGGAAACAAATGCTTTGTTATACAAATGGGGAATATTCTTGAAACATCTGTGTATTGAAGCATTTTAGTTAGTTTGGGACACATGGAATATTAGTAGAGGTCAAGGAAAACAAATCTGTCACCATGTTTAATGTTATTAATGTTAATAATGTTATCTCTTGAGTGCCTAACTCTAACCCTTAGAGAAAGAAATCTTATAAATAAGGATTGTTTATAAAAGATCTATCCTCTGCCTCTTGAAAGTAAGATTCACACAAAGGTGGATCTTATAACAAGGTTTTGTCTTCAGTATTTTTCATGGTTATTGTTACACAGAATAAAATTATCATTAGATAGTAGGGCTTAATCATGTGAGTACTTACAAATATCATGAGTCATCTCCTTAATGGCAGTGAAGTTAAATAAATGGAAGTCACAGGTGCTACACTAAAAACAGAGTGTGACAAGGTAAAACTGCATTGCCCATGCAATCTGTCACAGCTCAGCTCCCACAGCTTCCCAGAGTTCAGGGAACAGATGCAAGGTGTAAGCTTTCAGGAACTGAGGTTACCACTCTAGATTGTGAGCTTTTTTTCCTGATACTATTGCTTTTTTTTTTTTTTAAGTTAACCTAATTTCTCTCTTGACATAATCACCCCTGCGCTAAGGCCTCACTAATTCTGGTTGGTTTATATGAACCAGTTTTGACGTCCTCTTCTGCTGATCTCAGACATTAAAAACAAGCAATGCAACACCCTCCACACCTCTAAGAAGAAGTATTTGTTTTGTTAAAATTTGATTTGTTTAAATTAAAGGAATCAGGAAAAAATATTAATATTGCAATGGATATTGCAGTGGATTCAATTCCATTGCCCTTTAACCATATCAGTGTTCTTTTTATGCCAAAGCAATATTTGCTGTTTTACTGGCATTATGAAGGGATGGCTATGTTTATGCTAATTTACAACACACAGAAGAAAAGGGCTTTTGATCAGAGCTTTTTATTTTCATCACTTTGATTGACCGTCAACTATACTAATTATCATAGAACCATTGATCATCCTTTGCTGCTAACTAAGAAATGCTGATGTTTTCTGCAGCATTATTTAGCCTGCAAACATAATAAGAAACAGTGGTAGACCTAATAGGCAATATTTTCATGTCCAAATCATTCAAAAGATGGTCATCAGCTATTTAAGAAAAAAATAAAGTTCAACTGTACAAAGTTCCTGGAAACAAGAGACTACAAGGTAAAGAAACAGGGCTGTGGGCAACGTATAAAGGCTTCTTATTTATTTGCATTCATATTTTCTCTACACTTCTCTTCCTGAAATCCATTCCCTACCCAAATACAAGTCCTGAAGTAAATAACTCAAGCATTTGATTTCCCCTCGAAATTGTTAAAGTCATTGCATAACTGAGAATAAACTGCAATTCCAGCACAACTTTTTCAAACAGCATCTGTTGACATAACATCAAAGTCCATTTTGCTTTAAAAAATAGATCTTATGCAAAATAAGTTAGTTTTTATCCTTTACGGGCCAGTCCTAAATGTCAGACAAAATAAAAGAAAAATATATAAAATACACCTCAGAGAAGGAACTAGAAACAATCCATAGCCACAGTTTAAATGGGTACACTCTAGACTGTGAAGTTACATTTACTATACTAGTGATACATTTAGCTCTATATCTTTTAATCAGTCTACAAAAAGTTTGGGCAATGGGACAGAATCAACATTCAGTTAGTCCCTATTTACTTTCTTAGCAACTTCTTTGTTAAGACCAATATAAAAATATTACTTAAACTGACTAGCTAATTATTTTTAAATCTACTTAAAAGTTCGCAGGCTACTATTCTTGTATCATCTTCAACCCCCCAAACCTGTGAAGTGCAACGGCTGTGAGCAGAAGATGAAGAGGAAACAAAAACCTGATGTGTACCTTTCCTACACTGCCAGCACTTGAGGAGTTTTAAAAGTATTTCCACTGCCCGAAGTACAAATACCCTTTCTGATCAGCAGCAAATTAGGATTCAGAAAGCTGTAACTTTTGGAGTTGTAGGAAAGCAGACAGAAAAATCATAAAGTCAAGATGGAAGTGTTTAGAACTGCTTTTGCATTGACAAACGACAGAAACAAGTGCAAGCAGGAGAAGCAGGCCGTATCTCACTCAGGACCAATGCAACTCAAACTTGTATTTATTTTCAAACAACAGTAATTTTCTGTTATGATGTCCTCTAACAACCATGAAAATGCCACACTAACAGTTACCTAAGCACCATTAAAACATGGTATAACTAAGCACTGCAAAACTAAGAGCAAGACCTCCAAAGCTCCTCTGAATATGGGGTGCCCTTGATGTGTATGGCTTCTGCAGTACTGGCTTCTGCAGTACTGTGCAACTACAGTAGTGTCATGAGAAAACCTGAGTAATATCCACATGGAGGCTCACTGTTGTTAATTACAAAAGTAAACACTGCTGGCAATGTAACATAACTTTGTTTGTTTTAAATTAAAGCCACAAAAATATCTTCTACCTTTTGTGATATAGTTATTCCACATCATTTTGGCAATAAACCCAGAAGCCTGAAAGACAGTATCCCCCGCCCTCTTAGAAATTCAGTTTTCCTTGCATTGGGTAGACTAGTAACATAAACCAGCCCCAAAGGTACCCCAACTAGAAAGTTCTTTTGAATTACACAAATCCTTAAATAACACAAAATGATCACAAGAGCTCTCTTCCCTCAGACTTTTAAGAGTAACAGCAGAAACTGGGTTTTGACTGAGGTGCCTCTGCATTGCAAGAGAAGAAGAAGGGGAAACCAGACACAGTTTTCTAATTTCTTCTTAGGACAAGGCATTCACTCTTTAACATCGACAAAACAGATGGAGTCATCTTTGCTTTATGGCTATGAAATAAGGTACACACAATTCAGATACATGTCTGAATTGTCTGAATACAGACCACTGGTTGTGTCAGCTTTCAAGAGAAGAAGGAAATACCTTGTTAAATTGACCTTACTGATATGAGCTGCCTTATATTGAGCTGATGGTTTGTTCAATACTACGTTACACTGAGTAAGATATATTTCTGGACTAAAATTTTATTATCTAGATATTAAAGATTAGTAACAATAAAACACAAGAGTCCTGATCAATCACATCAATAAAATGCACTGCAGTGGGATATTTAGAAAATGTTAATAAGGTTTAGGGCTTAAAGTAATCACAGCACTTCCAGCGAGCATCATCAGTGCTGAATCTCAAAGAACTGCAACCTCAGGAAAGATTTGAGAGATGCTGGTTATGTGCAATAATTTATACAGGAAAAATCTTTGTTCTTTTAAGGAATAAAAATTAATCTATTTTAAGTTTTGCAGGAGGGTCTGAGATATTGTTTAGTCTCCTGACCCTGTCAGAATTTTTGGTAATTTTGAAATTTTCATGATATGTCATATAGGCCATTGTGACCTCTGCATATTTTCTACAGACAAGCAGGGTCAGGTGGATACGGAAAAAAGAAAGGAGGAAAGGCGTGGCAAGAAGAAGTAACAATAATCTGAATAAAGGACACAGGCAGTCCTTCCAGTATCTCCTATCCAAGGCAAAAATATTGGTTTGAACCCATGGAGCAGGAGAGAAACATGCTTTGAGTTCACTCTTTAGAGGATCGAGGATCCCTGAACTATATATGGCCTTTATTTCAAGAAAAAAACATAGATCTAAAAAATATACTTTTTCTTTACAGAAATAGACATGCATTGCTGGCCTAATGTTGGACAAATGCCTCTCCAGGGCGAACTGCTTCTCTGATGCACCCTACAGCCTGTGCTTCCACTCAAAGCTGCAAAAGTTTGGGAGCCACAACTCCATTCCTGCTTGCTTAGTAGCCTCAGCTCTCCCTACCTCTCTCTGCCAATTCAAGGACACAAGACAGACACTAATTTTTAGTCCCATATTGTAATCTGCTTTTAACAATATTCATGGTAAGAATTCATATTGCCAGTATGTTTTATCAGATTATGTTCTTCCCTCACAGAAAACCATTTCTTTTTTTCTGATATCTTTGAAAACAGCATTAAAGATGATTCTTTCTGATTACTGTCAACACTGAAATGTCTCTCGTGGTTCTGTAACTACAATAGATTTGAAATCTGTAATTCTTTTTTAATTCCTCCTACTCCTTTCAAATAACTTTCCTTAAGAAATCAGAATTTTCCTTAAAGGCAGGGGAAAAAATGATTTAGAAGTTTTCTTTTTTCTTTTTCTTTTTCTCCTCCCCATATTTTAGAATCCCCTAATTACCCCAGTCCAAAAGCCCCATGGAATCATGCAATTACCCTGTGACTGCTATCACTTTTATTCCACACTTACTAGGAAAAGCACTATTTCTCTCCTTTTAATGGATGAGAGTCTTAAAAATACCCTACTGACACTAGACAGGTATAACAGAATTTGTTGTGCTTTAACTTTGAAGTTTTTAGGCCTTTAAAAAAAAAAAAAAAAAAGAAAAAGAAACAAAACAAACAAAAAAAAACAGTCTTTAAACAACATTTATAAAGATCAACAAATGTAGCATACTTTCAGTAACAATACATATGCTACTTTCTAGAAACCAAATTCCAGCCTCTTGTAGTTACAAGAATTGGCTCGATACCACATGTAAGTCTGAATGTAAATATAGTATATAAAATGGCTTAACGTTTCTTGTAGCTGCCAAATGTATCTGCCAGTGGCCTGAAATTATGAAATTGAATCTCCAGAAAGCGATATGGTTTGGCCAAGGAAGCTTAGGGATGGGATGAGGAGCAAGGGCAAGAAAAAAGTCAAGATGTAGATTAAACCTGTAAAAATGCCACATTCTTAACCAACAGCTTATTCAGACACTTTATTCTGAATTGTAAGTGCTTATTTTGATATAATAAATTGCATGAGAGAAGACTCATGCCACTATAGCAGCAGAGAGGAGCCCTAAATGAAGGGCAGAACCCTCTAGCACCTCTCTATGTATACAAAAAACAGTTGTGTATAGTAAAAACAGTTCCTGTGTCACCCAGTTTATTATCTAATCTGGTAACTGAGGCACAGGAAAGGGAATATAGTCACTACGTTAGTTATAAGAGTAGAGCAGAGGGGATGTCTTGAGGTTTCAGAGGGGCAGATATAGGAATTTGTATATTCTTCTACACCACTCAATTCTTTAACCAAAAATACTAGTCTTATTATTTTTTTTTTATACTGCCAGACTGACCATAGCAGCCAAATTGGTGCCCAGCTTGTTTTAATACATAAATACTGATAATTTATAATATACACATTAACAGAATCAAGAAACTTTTCTTGCTTTATCATCAGAGCTTGTTTATACTGCTATAAATAAATGGCAAAAATTTGCTGGAGTCTTTGTTTTATGGAGCCCTACAATGAGAAATTTCTTTGAAGATGGTTAGACAGCACACCTGCATTTTGTAATCTGCACATCAAGTAATAAATTAATGTTTTTAATTATAAAATGAATAAGGTTGATCTGGAAGTCACTGACTGACAGCACCTATAATGATGTTCTATGTAATTTCAGTCAGCTTTTAGTATAGACAGACATTTTAAGAGCAAAGGTATTATCCTGAACAGTTAAAACCTATTCCTGTTGAGTTGTCCAAATGGAAGCAGAAGGTGTTTATGAACTAAAGACAGTATTACACTTTTGTACCAAGCTACAATGGCATCTGGCCATATATCTTTGTTTTCATTCGTATGTTGTATTAACCAATGTCATAGTATTGATGAAATTTTGAATATAGGAACGCTGTAGAAAGTTAAATTTCAGATACTTAAAGAAGAGACTTTCTGCAGCAATTTGTGACAAATAACCCAGTCCTCATAGCTGACCTTGATGGTTTTAGAAGGGACTTGACAAGTAATTCTTCAGGTCCCTTTCACTGCTACAGACATAACTTTTACCCATCTTTAAGTCTGTCTAACAGCTAAAATGTGCAATTTTCTTTTATATTCTTTAGGCCTTTATATTTTTTCTAACTTCAAGATGCCTGAATAGGCTACTTAATCCCTTCAGGATCCTTCAGAGAAGCCTTGGTGTTGCATCTGAAGAGGATGTATTTTATATAATACAGCTTACTCATGCAGAAGGAAAAGCACAGTGAACTTGCAGTATTCACTGCTGCAGTAACTAGCCCTGTTCTTCCTGCAGGTTACCCTATCTTTCCCTTCCTAACTCTGAGTGCCTTTAAATTTGCAAATTTCACCAACCTTGATCTAACACCCTAATGCTTATCTTTAGTTTTCAAATAATTGTTACAATTAAAAAGGAAAAAAAAAGACACAAAAATTATATATACATATTTATTATATTATATTATATTTACATATTTTTATTATATATATACATATTTTTATTATATATATATACATATTATATATATACTTATATGACTTTCAACCTACTCAAACTCTCTGAGGGACAGAAAGAGATAAAGTGCTATCCTATATACTTAGGGAACTTAGATGTAAAATTTGATAACCAAGAAATATTAGAAGAAATCCAGAAGGAGAACACAGGTCACCTGCCCAGACAGCATAGAAAATGATTGAACTGAAGCCCTGCAGTTTAAATGCCTGTGTCTACCCTGCACGTGACAGGGCAAGAAAAGGCAGAGTTACGGCACACTGTATAAGCCATCTGACTTTCAACAGCACAACTATATCGTGGATGGCTTGCAAGCAGCTTAAGACTCCCAATCTTCTGCTGGCATAGATACACTAAATCCTCTCTCTCGCTCTCTCAGTTGCAAGTTTCAAGTAGATTTAAGTCCACTGACTTGTTGCTGCTTTGGATTTGGATTTGTCTAAGAAGAAGTATCAGCCTGACATGAGAATGGGTGGCATGGAAAGGACTGACTGTGAAATGTTACTGCCACTCGATTTTTCCAACAAAATTGATAATAATCACAGGTTAAGAAGATTGATTTTCTGACTGAGTTTTGAACAACCCACAGTTTAATTTTTCCACCAGATGCTGCATCACCTTAAAAAATAATAAATAAGATTTATAAGCTAGACATTTGTGAATTCTGAATAAAGTTTAACATTTGTGAGTACTATTCAAGGTCAACTTTTCCCACCCTTTCTTCTGTACAATGTCATTATCTATATGCATCACATCATCACCAAAAATACAGCCAAAACCAAGACTCTCTTGAGGTGCTCCCTGTATGAAAACACAATGAAATCATTTCTGCTCAAGGAAGTTCAGACTAAGCCAACAAAATGGAGTGTGCACTCAATTAGAAGGAAGAAAAACAGTACTCAGCTTTGAATAAAGTCTTAACAGTCTGAAATTTAGTCAACCCACTCCCAAGGAGAAACAGCCTTGGAAGAATAATCAGCTCCTGAATGGCACCTAGATTGATCTGGAATCACAAAATTAATTACATTAGTTTTGAGAGCATTATTCCAAAATGTTTAAGTGGTAACACAGAAGTTTTCCTAACAAAGGCGTATGTAAATCAAATTGACTTGAGAAGTAAAAGCAAGAGACCTGTAATTTTTAGTTATCTTTAATAAAATAGTTCATTTTTAATAGCCTTAACTGTTGTGATACTCTCTGATTACCTTACAGACCATTGTATAAAATGTGTGAAGAAGGCATTGAACATTAGGTTTTAATGTTCACTACTTTTTTTTTCTTTTTTTTAATATATTTATAAACAGTGTGTTTTATGCCTTTAAAATCTTCAAAAAATACTGTAGCATTCTTAGTTATTTAGTATTATTACACAATAAAAGTTTTTAATTTATAATAAAGTTAGGTAGTTATTGACTGGGAGGTGCCCAGGGAGGTGGTTGAGTCGCCATCCCTGGAGGTCTTTAAAAGACGTTTAGATGTAGCCCTTAGTGATATGGTTTAGTGGAGGACTTGTTAGTGTTAGGGCAGAGGTTGGACTAAGTGATCTTGGAGGTCTCTTCCAACCTAGATGATTCTGCGATTCTGTGATTCTGTGATTCTGTGACAATCCTTGAAAAATTCTGGAGAAATCTCTTTTTTTGTATTGATATATACATGTAAGTAGACAGCCAACTCAGTCCTTTGTCTTGCTTCTACATACTGTGCATACACTGAAATCAACACTTCTTTTCAGCACAGGAATTCCCACATTTCTTTCTTCAGTTTGAAAATGGTTTAAGGGGTTATCTCTATCCACAGCTCATTTCTTGCCCTTGTGTCACAATTTGTCATCTGCTGAGTTGTACAGCTGTATATTGGCTACTTCATAAACTGGGTCACAAAACTCAACCACAGTTAAAAACAACCTTGTTCCAACACCTGCAACAGGATATAGCTCAGGAGAAATATTTAAAGTTCCAAATGAACCATCTAAATAAACTCAGAAAAATGCTGAGAGAGCTTCTAGCAGGTACTATGATGTATTTGTTGATTATGCTATATATTGGTAATGTTCTGAGTTACTAAGATCCATAAATCTTTGAAGTTGATTTAAACTTGACTCAATGTAGCATTTTCATTATTTAACCCTAGTGATTTTCAGGGTCATCTACATGACACAAAAAACTTCTCAGTCACAATTAAAAATATGGAAATTTCTTTCCAAAGTTTTGAACTTGTTGAAAATGTTTAAAAACAGTAGTAACTATCAGATTCATTTCTCATGAGCTAGGCTTACAATTCCATGCAAGCAATATGTTGTTTTGGGTTTATACATCTTCATTCTTCTGTTATATATACTATTACAAATTTAATTGGACCTTCTGAAATTTCAGTGAGAAAACAACTGCCAGCAATGTGGAATAAAATAATAAGAGAAAAACTTACAAAACAATGACAGGCTACTCTGTTCCAGCAGTTCAGCAGTTCTATGGCAAATACTGTGATCTTTTTTCAGGGCACCACTTCTCAAAAGCAACCCTGTTTGCATATTTGCATAAGCAAACATGGTGCTGAACCCACTGCATGTACTGTTGTTTTCTTGGAGCAAGAAGGGACATTTTGTTGAAAAGAGAAGCCAGGTTAGATGTCCACCAGCAATGTGCCCCTTTCTAATTAAACAATGGCAGCACTTTTTCAGTTAAGAGCTCCAGGTTTGGTATGGTGTTGTTGCCTGTGTCCTACTTACATATTCCATCTGTGTTAATGAAATTGCTGTTTCAATGAACTTTTCTGGGTAGACAGAATTGGCCAAGGTGGTGTCACATCTCTCTCCAGTCAGATATACAGAAAGCCCACTGCTAGGAAGACCTACTTAAATGGAAACATAATGTGATACCTCAGAAAATCTCCCTAGGGAAGTTTCTCTGAAGGAAATAGTCCAGGAGTAATGGAATTCCCTCAGAAGCAAAACAAAGACCAGATTTATTGCTGGGTTTCAGAGGCCTCACAGCATGAATGACTTGAAAGGAGTTTAGATTCTCAATGTCACAGGAAGAAAGAAATGAAGACAGCTCTTCACACAAGCACCTACTGTAATTATCAGACCAAAGATGAGGTAAATTGGTTACACAGAGGAAAAAGAAAGTGTCCTATGACTCAAGAGGAAAGACAAAGAAACAGCAAGGAGACCAGTCACAGATCCCAGGCATGACTCTCACTAATAGTAATTGTGCTGAAAAAGGGATGAAGATAGTCAGTTATGGAACACAAGTAAGGATCTATTGTTTTGTTCAAATGTATTAACTCCTTTAGGGGGAGGATTCCCTTCTCCACCTGTTTTATTTCAGTTTGATTAGCTTTCATACACCTTTCAACCAGTTGTTCTGTGTCCAAAAAATGACCACAACACTGAGGCCCTGAGGGTTTTTCAGGGTGTCCTTCTTTAGTAATTTTGGCTCTGGTCAGGACTGTGTTTCTAAAGCAAACCTCCCAGCAGTTTACATTTACTTTAGGGAGGCAAGTTAATCCATTGATCATAAAGAAGTCTTGGGGTATATACAACCAGATTTCTTTGGAATGAAACAAAACCCCAAACCATGCCCTGGAGTGCATCTAATTCATTTGAACCAGTCCAATGAGAAACAATGGAAATGCTGACACGGACATGAGGACTTCGGCAATATTCCACTCCAGAGATTGGTTCCTCTTACACCACCATGCTAGTTACTGTAAGCAAAGCCTTACAGACATCTGCAGCCAGCACTTGCCCAGATATCCTAGGACTGGACATAGACACTTTCATTTCTGCACGAGAATAACACTGGGGACTGTACCTGAGAAGTGTCACAAGATGCCAGAAAACTCAAATGCCTCCTGTGCAGCAGTGCAGCAGTCTGGCATGTGGTGGTTTGTAACACGTACAATTTCTTTTTATTTTTCCAGCTGATGTCCTTTTGTTTCAAATGTATCCATTTCAAAAATTCTACTGCTGTATTTATATCTCATTTGATCTAACTAATTCTCTCCACTACTTTAGATTTAATTATAATTTCCATAATATAATTTCTATTAAAATACATACATTCTAAAGAGTATTGGAGACTGACATAGAGAATCTGGTAAAAAGTACCAAAGGGAACTCTTTCATGGACTAAGAAGAAAAGATGAATGAGGCAATCCATCAACAGACATTTAAACTGTAAAAATATTTTCATCTTGCAAGCTCACTCACCAAGAATTAAGTATTCATTTGCACCATTCATGACTGTACATTTCATTCAGAGTCTTGTTAGGTTACTTTCCTTCAGTTAAAATTTTATTTCAGAAGCCTACAACTAACTTGTTAAAGGAAATTTGATTAGTTTTAAGTAACCTACATGTTATTTCACTATAATATAGTATTAATGGGAATAACATAAAGGATAATAGAATTAAGAACTCAGTAACAGTTCATACAACATCCTATTACATCAGACTAATTCCAGTGTGTTTCTGTAGTAATCTGTTCTGCACCACTCCAGTGTGCTTATGCAATCAGAGCAAAGAGCTGTTACCAAGGAAACCAATCAACCCAAGACCCTTTCTGTGTGAAAAATGCAGATATTTAACACCAAAAATCCCATACAAAATAACTAGAAATAGCAATCCAGAGTGGACATACCTCTGACATTTTTAAGTTTATGCAAATCTGGAAATTACTTTTCTGACCTTTCAAGTTAAATCATTTTGCTACTGTGGACTGAAAAAAAAAAAGGAAATGTCTGTTAAAATATCTAAATAATGCTCCAACACAGAGAAAAGAGTATCCAATGTTATTAATTAAGGCAAAAGTGCAAACAACAGAATGTCCCACAATTAATTCTCTCTTATTTTTCTTAAGGCTGAAGTAAAATAATATTAATTAAAAAAAACCAACACCTAGGTCTGCTCTCAGTATTGGTCAGAGTAATGGTAATTCTGTTGAACAGAATGAACTGATAGAAATCCTTGTTATCAATGGACAGGCAGATCATTAAAAACGGTTTTAACTTTAATTCTTCATACCTTACAATAAGAAGCTTCTTTTCAAAGCATCTAATCACAGTTAGCTAGCTAGCGGATGGTAATGCCCAATTTCCTCAAATACATATTTATTGTAAATTACTACAGGACTGCATACTAGATTAGCTGCATTCTCCAGCAATGTACAGTCCTGGATTCTACACAGGGAGAAGCTGAGCAGCAGAGAAGTCCATTCTTCATCAGGATTTGAGTTCTTAGAATTACCGACTAATGTTGCTAACAAACGTGGCTAACTCCAAATGCTCAGCAACGGTGAGCCTAGGTCTGTATGCACATAGATAAAATTTGAATGTATGTTTTTAATTTTATATTTTCTTCTATATTCCTTAAGGTTTGTTCTTGGGCATACTGTTTGCAACTGTGAGGGCTACAATTCAAGCCAAAGATTTTCTAAACAGTACAGTACACATAACTGTAACTTTAAGAAGAGTTTTTGGAAAGACAGAGAAATTCCAACCCACGGACAATGAATGTTCTCAAATGACAATTAAATCCTTCAGATGTAATTTATGAAAACAGGAATATTACTTAAGATATAGGTACATATGGCACAAGGCTACTTTTTGTTGAAGTAAATGCAATCAGCTTAGTTGCACATGATCTTTAAAATGAGTCTGTATTTTAATACAGATAGCACAATTTACTCTCTAACAATAACTGATACTGTCTTGTTGTAGGACTGTACCTGTAAAGGACACAATGTAGACAGAAAGATTAAATTGGAAATTAATCCTTACTGAACAACAGAAGGCCTAAAATGGAAAGATTTTGAACATATGGAACTAACAAATACTAATCAAGCTTAACAAAAATTTGCATGCTTCAGGGGATTTAACAATAGCTCTAAATCATTTGTGTTACTAAATATGCATGCACTGCTTTACAGAAATCAAACCTTTCAGTTAACTTCATTTTTTCTAATAAAAGTCACAAAATACATGGCTGGCCTTCTCCATTTGCAGAAAGCAAAGTCAGAATTACAAGCTGGTTACAAAGGGCCACAAATCTTTTTTGTTTTCTTCAGTGCAGGAGTGAAACTGTCTTTGCAAAGGTATCTGTCATTTGAGAGAAACACACCGTATGTTTGGAAACCAATCCATGTTACTTGAACTGTTTAAATAGCTTGATGTAAACCAGTATTGTATATGATAATCTTTTGCTACTGTAAAATCTAGTGTATGTAAATACAAAGAAAGAACCTGTCTTAATGTTTACATGAAGCTACATTGACCCCAACTGATCCTAATCTGCTATTTTCATCAACTCAGAGAGCTAAACTGTATACCTAGCAGTAAAACATAAATAAAAGCATTCAAAGAGCGTAGCTGCTTTAACTCTTTCTTTTGCACTGTAAGTTTTACTTACATATATCCTGGAGAAAATCCTGAAATAGATTAACCTGAAATGCTACTCCTTGCTCTTATAGATTTCTGAAACCTCTGAAAGCCACAGCCCATCCCTCCTTCCAGTGATGCTCTAACAAAATGTTTCTTTTCTGCTTTCACCAACCCATGATGCAGCACTCCTGAAAGGAGTTCAGATCAGACCACAGGGAAACACTGACTGTTTTTGCACCAGCGGAATGAATTCTTAATATTAGGAATGCAAATACAATGTGCCCTGGGACAGAAAGATGGAAACTTGGGATCTGGGGCCAAAAGCAGGGGCTCCTGTGGAGCACTTTTTGCTGACTGGTGACTGGAGTTTTGTTATAAGTAGATAACAGAGATGTTGTCCAGTGGACAAAGTATGTTCTGGAGCAGTCCTAAGTCTTTGTTGGACAAAGAAAATGAAAAAAAATTGCTCTTAAAACACACACACACATACACACACATAAATTCTAAGCATTTCTAGAGCCCTGCTAAAATCTAGAATAGAATCTATGTGAAGGACGTTTACCAGGCCCATTTGGACATCTCTCTTCTTCCCATGGCCAAAATGAAAGTGAGCTAACTGGTAGTTTGGGGGCTCAGCAGATGACTCTATCATGTGTTAAATAAAGCATCTTCTGTTCTGGTGCACACAATATTCATTTTCCATTTTTTGAACAAAATAACTAATGTATTGTCACACAATATATTGAATGTCTCAGTACTTGTAATAGTCATTTATTTTATTAAAAGATATACATAAGCAACACATATAATATTTTTTTAAGTTGGGAATGACAAGTGAATTGAATTACACAGTCTCTTCAAATTACTTATGTGGAAGAAATCATGGGAAAAGTGCTGACCCTGGTAAATTAGTCTGGGTTTAGAAAGGTGAATGTGCTTTTTTTCCTCATTTCCAAATCATCCCTGTTTTGTCTTAAACTCACACTGCAGTCTGCAGGATAGTCTTAAGATGCTCAGTCTAGCTGCGAGTGAAGTGGCTTGCGTACATAGCTAATGAGGGGCAATAGCACAGAACTCAGAATCATCAAATTCACCATGCTCTGAAGCAGGTTATCCAAGAAGAAGAGTAAATTTCTTTCATTGCGCATGTGTGCCCTTGCCTTGCCTTGCCCTCTCTTCCTCTCCCCCTTCTCTTTTTCTTTTTTGTATTCAATTTTTGTCCACAATAGTTAATTTAGCTCAAGAACCTCCAAACTGCAGAGTAGCTATGTGTATCTGTAGTTAACAAAGCTACTATTTCAGCTAAAACAGAATCCAATACATTCCCTTGTGGTTTAATGAGTCCTTTCAAACTAGTAAAAACCCTAGGAACGTAAATTGCTTACAGTAAAGGAAGCAGGTGAGGCCTGACAGCATGACAACTAGCAAATTCATCTTTATTATATTTTATGCTTATGTTCATTCTTACATCTTTTGCTCAAGGCATAACAAAGGCAGAACTACTGTACAAGACAACACAGAAGTGAATCAGCAAAAATGATCTGCTTTGTCTATGTGCTCTAACAAGTCCACTTGTTTACAGAACATAGCCCCACAGCCATCGCATTTTTCCTCTCATCCGTCTCCTCACTGCAAGTAGGAACAGATTCATATAAGGGTCAGACTCTGGGAACCCATCACACTATACAGTACCTTCTTACATGGAAAAAAAAAGATAACTACTAAAGTGTGAAGATATTATCAGAAAGTATGTCCCTCTGTCATCAGGGATAAAAATCAAGGCTGACCTGTGTTCAATGAAGGTGTTAATGGAAGACAAAACTACAAGTATTTTTTGAGCTCACTATGTTAATAGTGCACACATTTTGGTCCATTAGGAGAAGAAAAGAGTATTAGCTTCCAGCATGTTGTAGAGGAAATTCCAAAGGGTGAAAATTCAACACTTCCCACAGAAACAAGACTTCTCCAGCCTAAAACTTAATCTAAATATTTTACAGCAATACTTGCAAAATAGAAGCAATAGGAGTTTTGTTAATTACTTTTAATTCACTAAATCCTAGTTTAATAAACTATGGTTTATTAAAAATAGAAGAAGAGGAGGTTTCAAATGGCTGATGACTAGGATCACATTCATTCTTCTGTGACCAACTGGATTATTAAGTGCACTGAAATTATTAAATGATTTGAAAATTTAGGGTTAAGGCATTTGAAAAAAAGCTTTGACAGATGGCCCTAATTTTAGCTAAAGCTCAAGCTGAAATATTAGCCAAGACAATACACATCAAGAAAGTTTACACAATATGTACACTTGATACAATGGGAGATTGATTCAAAAGAAAAAGATTGGAGGTATTATTTACTTGACATCACTTGGGACCAAAATTTAAGGTTTGTTTGTGAGACTCAACTGGCTAAAGACTGGCTGAGTGAAAGTCACTGACCACTGTTGAGGTGGTAAAAGCTCATTTTGTTAGCATTGAATTCAGACAGGTAAATGTTTAAAGTGCTTGCTGCATTACAGACCAAAAAGTGATAAAATAATTGAAAAACAGTCATCGGGGCAAGACTTGATTTTTGTATGAAATAATAATAATTGCCATAATATGTGCTAGCTGTCTATGAAAGAGCTTGAATATAAGCAGTATATGTTTAGTAACTATATTTGAAGTTTGATTCATACTTGCAGCTCAAGATCTTCAGTAAATAACGCTCATATAAAAATCTTAGTCTTAAAAATGAATTAGGATTTAACACAGAAAAGCAACAGAAATTAGAGACAGATAATGAAGTTCGTGTGTACTTGAAGGAGGACTTTTAATAAACACCTGTTCATTACAAGAATTAACAATGGCTATGGTAACACAGAGAAAACAGGATATGTTATAAGGACAATAAATATCTTTGTTTGAATTTGAAAGAGACTGTATGAAATAACTTTCAAAACTTATTTATGTCAAATTTTATATCATTCTATTTGGAATCAACAAGCACATCTGCTTGGTAATAGTCTTTTCAGGTTTATTTTAAGTATTCACTCAGGAATTTACATTTTGTTTTTTATCACAATATAGGAAAGCTTTCTTCAGCGTTAGTCCAGTTTTTACACTGCATCACTTTTACACTGCATCGTGAAGTTAAATTAGTAAAAAAAAAAAAAAGTAAGTTTAGAACATTTTGTCTATATAGATTTTCCACTGTCAAATTAAGGATGCAGTCTTGTCAAAGCAAAGACCAATCTCAACAACATTTACAAATGAAATGAACTGTATTTTCTTGTGGCCAAGACACAGTTTGCCTTATGTTGGTATTGTCTATGTAAATCAATTGTAAGGGCACTTTTGGAATTAAGTGCTAGAGATTAATTACTGCATAACATGTACAGATAATTTAATGTGGACCCTACCTTATTCAACAACCATTTTAGCCAACATTGAGATAAAAAATATTAAATTAAATATATATGCATACATATGTATAAATGTATATACCCATACTATATATAAACGTACAAATATAGACATACACGCACACACATGCATACGAAAAGATACGAAAAGACCTGAGCAATCAGGTAGAACTAAAACCCACACCCCAATATCCTAAAGCTAGTTTTGACTTAGAAACATGTGAAAACTTGTTCTTAGTGAGGGCTTTTCTAAATTAAAAATGCATTCACAGTATTTAGCTTGCTGCTGCCTCTTCTGATTCAGGTCTTTGTTTTGACCAGGAAGCGAGGAGCTGAAGCATCGCTGGAGTCAGCAAGATACTGCAGAAACAGCAATCAATGACTCAGCATTTAATAGCAGATGACTGCTAAGGCATTGCTTATCTCAATCAGAACACGAGTTATAGTTTATGTAAATGGGAAATAGCAACATTCCTTTTGCAGTGGACGACACCGTTCCTTTTGCCACAGCCCTGGGTGCGATTAGCTAATAGAAAGTGCAGAAATCACATTGAGACCAGTTCAATTTTTACAAGAAGGAAATAAATGCTACTTACACTCCTCTTTACAATATATAAGTATAAAAGCGGCTGTCTCTGAAAGCCCATTATTGCACTAGCAAAAGAATCTAATTAAGCCATAATATTAGGGTAGCACTTGCAATGTCACTAAAACTTTCTTTACACTGACAGTACTTTGCTTTCACCATTGACCATGTGCAATCACCACCTGGGGTCAGACGTCTGTCGAGCCCCAGTGCTTTTTTCATCTATGGCTTCTTTTTAAAAGCACTAATAATTCCTGCACTGTCAACTGCTGTGTGGAATCTTATCCACCTGGGACGCTATTGAGAATATTGTGTTTATTTCATAAGCAATTACTAATTCCTCACATAATAATGATTCTGGCTACTGTCAACCTGTGTGGTTTCAAATCAACAACCAAAATAAAGTGAAAACTTTGACCTCCTTCCATTATATAGGGCTGCTAAATTAAACTTAATCTGTCATCTGTGGAGCTACATGGCAGCTGCTGGGAGAACATCCAAGTTTTACAAGTCTTGGAAGTCTGACAGAATCAGAAAACAGCAAGAAACAACCTTCCATACTCATAACTCACATCCTGACTGTGGCATATTCAGTGATGGCAAGGAAGAATTTCCTAAGAATTTACTCCCTTAAAAAGGAGGATAATTTCAGGTGAGAGGGAAGGAGAAGGAAGAAAGAAAAAGAGAGCAGTATTTCTGCATTTCTTTTAATATGTTCAAACTACTCCATCTATATAGCATACAACTGCCCAACAAAGGGAAGGAGATAAAAGGGTAAATTTTCACTGTGGTGCATAGGGATTTAATTATATGACTCCCATAAATGTTAATGGGAATCACATGATCCCTTCCTTGTACAGTGCAATTAAAATTCACCCATGAGTATCAATCATTTCTCAGACCAGAAAAGGTAGTTTAACACAGCTGAATGCTGAGATGAAAAAAAGGTATGCAGAGCAGATAGCAGCACTGGATGTGAAGGCTGGTTTGGGAACACGCCCAGGAGAATATGAAAAAAATAAAACTCATAATCTTAAAAGGGTTGAGATGAGGACAAAAAAGAAAGAGAAGACACAACAGACTGTTTAGAGATAAAGCCTTGCGCAAACAGTCTCCAAAGAAATAAAGACAATTTGGTTTAAAACCATTATAGCAGGGAGAACAGTTAGGGTGAAAATAGCAAGGAGGATTCTGAAAACTGTAATATAAGAATTTCTTGTTTGCCCAATGTAGATGGGTGTCTTAGGTGAAAAAATAGCTTGAACTCTGAATGCTAATAGGCAGACAATAATGGGTGTGAGGGGATGTGTGTCCAAAATGAAACTTTCAAATTCTCAAGGAGAAGCCTGCTGCTCACTAGCTCCAAGTGGTAGAAGCTAAGAGCAAAACTCAGTAAAAAGTGGACTAAACAAAAGCGGAATGCCCTGAATCCTCCTATTAATAAGGAAACACGAGGCAGAGCCACCAATAAGCAGGCTGATCATGTGCTGTGCTTCTGCAGAGAGACTATTTAAACTGGGAAACTGGGGGCTTGGGTTCTGGAGAAAGCAATTGCTGTCAGATAGAAGGGTTCCTGAATAGATGAGGTGGTTTCAGAAAGAAGAAGGGTGCCTGGAAAGAAGCAGGTGAAGATCTTGGCCGGAGGATATCTCCTGGAAGTAGGGGGAAGATCCTGAAGATCAATCTGCTGCAAGCACATGGGTGCCAGCAAATGCCCACAGACCTTGGCTGATGACACTTGAAAGGGTGACTATGAGCAGCAACACAGCATGAACCAAAATGACTTTCTGCCCAACCAGCAGCAGCCACCCTTCTGTGGGGAAGCCAAGACCTAGGGAGTGAAACACCATGAGAAAAGTGAGCAAGCAAGTCAGTAAGTGAGCTAATCAGATAGGATAAAAGCTCTGCTCTCCTTGGGTTTTAAATCAGCCAAAGTATCCAGACCTGCTATGGGTTGCTTTTTATTCTGTCTCACCCATGAGAGTAGACTACCACACATTTGGATTCCCACTTTAATAGAATGACGGTTTTCTTCAACTTTACTGCCCTCTAATATTCATTCTAAAATAATTCATTCTACACATTAATGGAAATTCTATTTAATTGCATGTGATAAGTGGATGTGGCTTCTGGTTAAAAAAAAAAATCTTTAATGTTATTCCTGCTTATTATTCCTTAGACCCAAAAAGGGAAAGGGGAAAGAAGGGGAAAGAAGGGGAAAGAAGGGGAAAGAAGGGGAAAGAAGGGGAAAGAAGGGGAAAGAAGGGGAAAGAAGGGGAAAGAAGGGGAAAGAAGGGGAAAGAAGGGGAAAGAAGGGGAAAGAAGGGGAAAGAAGGGGAAAGAAGGGGAAAGAAGGGGAAAGAAGGGGAAAGAAGGGGAAAGGAAATCATTGGAACCAAACCACTATGAAATCAAAGACAGCAAAATCTTTGAAAATAAGAGACACTTTTTTCTCAGCCTTCCAGTGAAAAAAAAAATAAAAAAAAAGAAGCTATATAATGAAAATATTTGTTATTACTTACCTCAAAGGGATAAGACTAAAATTGTAACTTTTTTTGTGAATTAGATAAAGACCTTAGAGACAGCAGGTGTCATAAAAATATAAAGTACAATATTAAAATTAATTATTAAATGTAAGTGTCTCAGTTGTGACCCTGTGAAAAAAACAGCTTAGGCATTAAAGGGATGAACTCTGAAATAAGCTTAGTACAATTTTTGTTGTGATTCTGCAAAAATACACAGGAACAGATGCATACTTTCACTGTCTTTTTAAAAAGTAAAACTAGGTGGGAAATGAGTCAATAAAAATGCAAGGTTTCAGAACTTAATTTTACTCCATACTCACATACAATCAAAGCTCGCAAAATAAAAATAAGGGCAGGGCAGTAGTAAAAGGGAGAAGACACACAAGGCAAGTGGTAGGGATCTCCTTGGAACTTGACTTCATACTAAATAAACCTCTCCTAGTCACTTTTGTTGGAACTGTTCTGTTTTATATTGATGAAAGAACATTTCAGCGGGCCAAAAAGAAGCCCACCACTTCTAGAATCAGCACTCATTTCCCCAGCATTACGACCATATCTTTATATGAAGCAAGAGAGCTCCAATGGGGAGCTCCAATTGATAGGGGAATCATTCTGTGGTATGACTATGAGAGAGACCCATATTCATGCCTTCACTCTGCTCAGTTCCTCTTTGAGGAAATGTATATAACCCACCTCTGTATCTAACTTAAGCCTGACTGTTTACAGATGTAAGACTGAATCTAGATTACTTTGTTATTACCACTACTATCCTTTCTTCCTCTTGAACATTAATTTAATTTTGTATTTCACAAAGCATCCCTAAAAGATTTTTTGAAACAAACAGGTGGAGACGATGCTTCAGCTATAAACAAGATGGCATTTGATATGAAAATCTTGTTGAGAAATGTTTCCTAAAGTGACTTATTTTAAATAACCACATAACAAAATGGAGGATGGTATACAAGGCAACTTAATGCAACTTATCCTTTTTTATACCCTTTTGCAGCCGTTAGCTGACTTCCTATGATGGAAGAAGGGAAACTGGGATCTTTTCATCAACTTGTTGTATTCTCTTCCTACCCTGTCTTAGCATCCAAGGAATTCCTGACTTTTAATTGTACTGCTGCATGGTTGACTCTGGTGTTGTCCTTGGAATGCCAAAAGTTAACTAAAACTCAATAGAATCAAACTCAAACAAAGCAAGGGCAAATCCACTTTCAAAACTCAAAGTAGAACTCAAAGCAGGGGTTCCTGTATTTAAAACAAACAATTCAAACCAAAATAACAACAATAAAAACTAAAACAAAACAAAATTAAAAAACCACCACCACCAACAACAACAAAAAGATGCAATTCACCAGGATCTGTAAGGTACTGAGTGATATAACTTTCTATCTTGTTGATCAGAAGCTGATGGAATTCAGCAATAGAAAGAAGAAAGGCTACTGAGCTATGAAGTTCTGTGTAGACAACATCAGCATTTCATCCAACACTAAGTGTTATAATAAGCATGATATGAAACTTTACACGGTGTATAACTTCTGTCAATCTGTGAGGACATAGCCATGCAAGAACAAAGGCATTTCTTATTTTTTGTCCTGCAACCAATAAGCACATGAAACCTAAAGCTATAAGCCCAATCCAACCAGACTCCAACTTTGGTTTTCAGTATAGGGAAAGGGTCTTGAAGACACCAGATCACTCTCTGTCTTTGGATTCATGAACTGCCATAGTTATAATTTCATTCATCAATTAAAAACAGCATTTGTGTGATTAACAGAAACAGATGAGAATACAACAGAAAAATGAAAAAGTTGTCAAACCATTATTATTTATATTGTGCTACCATTAAATACTACACTGGAGGGAAAAAAAAAAAAACAGGACAGGTTATCTCCTAAACACATTGCTATGTCAAACCCTAAACAACAAAGAGAACAGCAAGATTCTTAATACAGTATCCCACCAGTTAGGAGCAGGTGATGATTCTGAGCTTCATAAACTTATAAAACAAGACTAAGTTTCTAATACGTTTAAATGTTTATTTGGGATGTTCAGATGTTATGATAATAGATATTATCTAGCACTCTTATTTTTATCACCTCTGGACAGTACATGAACATTTTTTAAAGTTACCCTAAATGTACACTTCTTTAAACTATTTGGCTGGTCTCAAAAACTGACAGTTCTACAAATACAGGTAATGATAAGAAATGTATTTTGACCCCTATTTAGTCCAAAGTGTTATCTATTCTCTGCTTCTTGAGTATAAAGAAGAAAATATTTTTAAAGCAGTAAGCAAGCAGAAGGAAAGAAGGAAGGAAGGGAGTGTGGAAGGGAGGAATGAAGGTAGGAGGTAAGGGAGGAAGGCAGGCAAAGAAAGAAAAAGAAAGAAAAAAAGAAAGAAAAAGCAAAAAACAATATTTTCTGATACAGATATTGAATATCTTTGCGAAGGTCATGAGATAAAATTGGAATTGCTTTAAAATAGCTTGTGCTTTGATTATCCATTTTCCAGCCTTGTCTTTCCTTCATGCAGATTCATTAATATACCCCTAGAACTGTCATTATCTCAATATTCAGAAGGCTTCTTTTTTAATAATTAGTGTTCTAATTCTAAATTAAATGCATTCAGCAACTACTGTTTCTTCAGCTGAAAAAGGACTGCAGGTGTAAATACATATTATTTTTTTTCATAAATATTTTGCTGTAGTAGCTGCCTGAAATAAGATGTTTTCCTAGCTCTTCTTACTGCTATTGCAGAACTGTGAAGTTCTTCCAAGATGATCAAATCAAATACCTCAGCAATGTTCTCCTAACTGGTTTCAGCTCCCATTCCCCTTCCATAGCTCAAAATAACAGCATGAAGCAGATTCCAAGTCACTTCTTGGACAATCTTATCCAATCACTTGCTCCCTCCTTCTTCCAGGCTGGAAGTCCTTGCTAACATTCACCCCAGTTTGAAAATTCTTGGCCCTCTTGGCTGACTGAGAACAAACGGTAACTTTTTCTCTTAAAATAGCTGATTTGAAGACAGTTATCAGTCTTTTTTATATAAATATTAAAATAAATTAGTAAACATGGTAAGATTAGCATGTCTGATAAATGATAATATAGGTAAATTTTATTGTTTCAGCATCAATAACCTCATGATTACAAGTTACAATCTCATACTACGCCCACCTTCTCAATGTCTCATGCCTTCACACTCTCTTGAAAGTACGCAAGCATTGGAAGCTTTAGTAAAAGCAAAACAAAACAACAACAAAAACCTTTAATGCTAACACAAAAGCAACTGGAGGTTTCCAAGGCCTATC
Organism: Anser anser; assembly: GCF_964211835.1. Classification (NCBI taxonomy): domain Eukaryota; kingdom Metazoa; phylum Chordata; class Aves; order Anseriformes; family Anatidae; genus Anser; species Anser anser. The sequence goes on from NC_139721.1 coordinate 41,126,636, forward strand.
TCTAGTCTAACAGTAGATGACAGTAACACTTTCACTGAGTGGACTGGGAAGACAGCACAAAAATGAATTTTCTTGGAGATCTCATCCTGAATTAAAACCTTTAGAATGATAAACTTTATTAATGAAATAAATTGTAATTCACTTTCTTAATCTAGCTTTAATTAGGAAAGCTTTCTGAATGATCTCAGTGTAAACCCACAGTATTATCAATTAAAATCAGAGGGGTTACTTTGAATTCGCAAGAGAGTAAATGCCATCAAAATTTGGTCTCTTATGTGTCACTACTTTATTCAGTCTAAATCTTGGACAATAAATCCATAAAGGCAATAAGACACAGCATATTCTGAAGCCATAAAACCTTTGACTTGCAAACTAAAAAACAAACTCCGCTTGCAAAATTAATTTTAAAATATTATCTTCAGAACTGGTAAGAAAAATTACCTTGTGGTACCTATTTTGGGAGCTATGAATGTCATCTTCAAAAGATTGCTAGAAAGACTTTTGTGAACAGTGGTAATGTGTAAAACATGATGTAATCCTGAAGGAGAATTAACCCGTGGATTTTTCGTTTGTTTGTTCTGTATTTGTTATTTTCATCACTTCCCACTAGATCCACAGGAGAAAGAGAAACTAGTGTCACATTGTTCTCTGTGAGCTTTTAAAACAATTAAAGATATTTAAAGGGTCAGCAGTGAGATTATTATTGTCAGGGAAGGGGTTTCTCAAGCTATCCCCCACAGAATAAAGAATTAACACAGCAGATCAGCCCCCTCAGTGCTGTGATATTAGCATGTGATGCACTACACCACACCATGATACTGTTTCAGTGTTGCCAACTCATGCAAATCACACAATAATTGGTATTTTCCCTAAGGCTGGTGTAATGAGATTACATGAAAATAATACATCTTTAAAAAGTAATACAATTCTGAGCCATATGCTTAGGAAAAATCTTGAAGTAATTTTCTCCTTCATCTTAAAAAGCCAACAAGTAGAACGAAAAAAAATTTGAAATTCATTATCGTTAAAATTTCATATTTTGTAAGCAAATGGAGATTATCTAAAGATCAAGTTGGCAATACTGCAGGAATACCAGCATAGTTAATGATCCCATGCCCAACCTATAACTGCTATACGTATTTTTCATTTACCCTCTATCATTTATTATGGGCAGTTTTCTTCTTTAGAACTTTGTTAATCTTAGGTACAGAAAATAAGTTTAGTATGCATTCTTAGGGGAAAAATCTTATTATTTAGTTGGGGTTATTTAATTTTATTATTAAAAACTGCTGTTGCCTAACGGCCATCAAGGGTTATGTGACTTTTACCTCTGTGGTGGAACAGGGAGGATAGCTGCTGAAAGGTTTATGTCAGCCAAGGACTGACAGTGTGAGAAGGCACAGTAAGGTTTCACCGCATTCAGAGGAGCCTGGGAGAACCATCTTGCACTCGAATCTCCAAAGGAGAGTTATGTGGTATAAGCTGGGTGGCAGCACTGCTGACAAAAAATAGTGACTACTGAGAATGTTTTCCAGTTCAAGTACGCCAAATATTGCTAGTGGCTGTATTGCTTGTGCACTGTGTGGTGTGAACCACACTGGAATCTTTACTTGTCCCTGAACTGTTGAAGTTACACAATGGAATGCATAAATATATGCATATATCACTGTGCTCATCCTCTATGCAATTACATTGTTCTTACAGCAAGTGGAGTAAGGGATGCCATTAATTTCTTAGAAACCTTTTAACATGGCTGCTCACTTAATTTAAAGACAAAGCAGCAGCAAGTAACTTATTCTAGCTATTCATGACATGACTCTGCACATTAAACAATTGTAATATATTGTGCCTCAAAGTCTTTTAGAAACAAAAGCTAGTAAAGCATGGACTTACCTATATCACATACATTGTGCATACTCTCATATAGAAATCTGGAAACAAATAAGAGTTCAGTGCAATACAGAAAGAGAATTTTGTATTTAGTGTATACAAGTAGTAAGATACAGAGGTTGATATAAAACTGTTTTGGCCCTAAATAACAAGAGAATTGACTTCTCTAAATGCTTCAGTGTCAATTGCAAGCAGCTCAGAGGCAGAATCTGAAAGCACCCATTTTTTCAAGCCTTGCCCTCAGGACTTTCTTCCTGTGTGGTCCTGGCTTTCACTATGTCAGGTCAACAGCCCCTGCTCTACCAAACCCAGGGCATGCTGCAGGCTATAGCTTCTCTTCTATTCTCTGAGCTCACCAGGATGAGAGTTCAAAAATGACTGTTCATAAGCTTTGATGCTGGTTGTCTCCATATACATACACTGTGGTAGATTTTGGTGTACTACTGTCAGTTGACTTTAATATATAAGCCACATATACCTCAATTCATCAACAGTTTAGATTAAAACCCCATTGACATGCTACCCTTAGACATAACTTCTGTGTTCTTGTCAGATCTACAGCAGAGAGACTGTACATTTGACTTTTCAGAGAGTATCATCTGAAGGCAGCCTTCTGACAGAGTTCTGCCTTCTGCTGGGTGGAAGGGCCCAATAGTCCTTCACCTGAGAAATCAGCTACAGTAGTGGTCTCCAAGCTTTTTGGATTGTATCTGCCTATCAGAAAAAATAAAATAAAATTGAGCAACCCTCATAAATGTATGTTTATTTAAGTTACATACACATACTATTGTACTAATGTTATGTAGATTATAAAACACACAAAAATAGATACTAAAATGGATGAGATAAAGATTAAATAAGCATTATTTTAAAATATGTTATTTTATTTATTAACGGTATTTATTTATTAATGATAAATATTTTCTTCCCACACCCCCGAGGTGCATGTACCCTACTTCGGAGATGACTGAGCTAGACCCCCAAACTGCTCCTGAAGCACAGGTTAAATGCACACGACAATACTCCCTGAAACCTTGGCCTCTCTTATTTAGACCAAATGATCTTCCGGTGCGTAGTCTGGCTCTTCTTAGTCAAACAGACAGATTTCTTTTCAGAGACACCAGGGGTATATGCCCAGGTTTCATCACAAGATTAGGTTGTTTTATTATATTTATATTAGGTTGTTTTCCAAAGGTGTGCACCTAAACAAGAAAAAACTCCTGGATTCATCAGTCAGATGTCTTCACTGCACATCAGCCTCATTTTTCAGTAGGTTCTAATGAGTTTGACATCTGCAAGGGACATCTCTCTGGAGACATGGCCGGATGATAAATACAGTAACTCAGAACAGCTCCTTCAGAACCCATAGGAAAAAGCAACCAGAGAAAACACTGACACAAAAGCCAGGTTATATCTTATCTTACCTAACTTCAGCATTCTCCCTTAGGCTCCTGTCTGGTGCTTCTGAGTCTGGCCAGTTTTGTTCATCTCTCTCCCCCAGGCAGCAGGAATGGAGAGTTGTGATCGCCTTCAGAATTAGCTAGCTCCCTATTTTTTCTCTTAAATGCCAGCAGAAGGGTTGTCTAAAGCCATTGCTGCATTCCTCTCTGTGCAACTTGTCTCAGGCAGAAATTAACTCTTTAAAAACAGCTACAGTTTAATAATCAAATCAGCTAAGACACAGGAAAGTCACAGGATCTGCACAGTCCATTAAGAATTTTTACTGTTTCTTCGCTGAGATTAGGACTGTGAACACAGGATCTTCAGGGACTGCAGTTCAATCTTGTACAGGATATATAAAAAATCTGGATTCCTGCTAAGTCCTTTAAGCTGATTCACATTTTTCTGTAGGTATCCTTACAAAATATCAGCTAATCTTTCAGATGAGTATATTACAGACTTATAACTGGAAAAAGATTAGCCAGAAGTTGCTATTTCTAAGTATTAAAAAAGATTATGAACACATAACTCAGATATGGTGTATTTGCTTAAAATCCATCTCAATAGAAATGCTATGTGAAACTCCTCATTCCTGGAATGCTTCATAAAGAACGCATTATAACATGTTTTATAATCAAAGATTATATTCAAGCAATTTTAATCACCACAAATATTCTAGAGAACTTTCTCAAATGACACAGCATCCTGATGCCAGGATTTTCCAGGTTACTTTATGTACCTCAATTCTTTCTTCAGCATTTCTGGGAGTGTTTATCTCATTGCCAGGTCCCAGGCCCTCTCTTCGCTCCAGGGGAAGCTGTGCAAATACAAAAAAATTGGTCCTTGCCTAAAAAACTTTGATTTCACCATCAATCAGCATTGAGAAGCTGATTATTCAGCAGCTCAGACCCCAATGGGTAATGCACAATCCTAGCAGTAATATAACTACTAACTTTTTCAGTGACCTAGGACAGTTTTTTTGAGAACAACACATTACCTATTAATCTATAATCTGTTATCTATAGGAATCATAATGTAAAGAAAAGACTAAAAGAAAACAACTGAGTGGCCAGGTTGCTGCTGCGCCCTCTTTCTTGCTTAAAAGCAAACCCTCCTAGACCAATGTAGGCTATCAGAAGACTAACCCTACCAGCAATTCCCTTCACAGGTTCCAAGTAAAAAACCTGAAGATGGGACTTTTCACTATGCTCTGTAAACAGATTTTAGATAAAAATCCTTAACATTAAAAATTCAGATTTCTCATACAAATACCCCATCTTAAGTCTTCAGGTGCAGTCATTTCATTTTCATATGTGAATCTGCTGTCCTCTGGATTCAGGAAAGGAAGGGGCTGAAATGGGGCCTTTACTTAAGGATGTCTTGTTCTGGACTTTGATGTCCTTTACAGGCTCAGGCTAATTCTGTTACCAATACTGACAAATATTCAAGACTTATTCATACCTACCTACACATGCCTGCATATCCCAAAAACAAATTAAGTAAATTGCTTGAGATAAGTGAGATGTGCACTGAAAACAAAGACAAAATTGTCTGGTTTCCATGCTTTTGTTTATCTTGGGTCTAAAAATCACAGGACATAGAGCCTCGTAACTTCCACCCTCTTGCGCTGTCAATGCACTCTGATCTCCATCTTATTTCCACATCCTCTTTCAGTATTCACTAACTGTTTTCTGAGAAGATACAACCTTTTGAGAAGGCCATCTTCTAATTATTCTAAATATTTATAACAGATACATAGATTTAAAAAAAGAAAACACCTCCAAGCACCCAGGTTTTAAGGTCCTCCAGACACATCTGAGTCAATTAGTCTTTAAAGGGCAGTATAAGCTGAGGAAACACTCTTTCAAGCATTAACACATACATTTCCAGTTGGAAAAAATTTGGGTAAAAAGACAATGTCTGTGATCTGGATGACAGATACCAGAGACTTTGAGAAGAATGCTATTTGTGTATCTGAGCCTCTAAAAACAACTTTGTAGATGACCATTTGTATGTTTTTTATTTGTGTCTGGTTCATAAAGCAATGAGCTTTTCATACAGCTGAATTTACTTTAGCCTTGAACGGATGCTCAAGAAGGGAAGAGCGCAGTTATTTACCAGCATGCAAGTTCTTCCAAATCACAGATAACTAAAAGATAAAAGCTCAGATTCACCCCACAGTGCGTGAAGAGCCATCTGTAAAGCTGCCAACATAATTGCTCAAAGAGCTCCCCAAAGAGCCAGATGCCACCACTTGAACACATTCCCAACTTAGTCATCTGAGTACTGAAGACAGGAGGGAATAGCAGGAAGTTGAAGGGTCAATAGTATGCCATTTATATTCTGAAAAGATGAAACGGATTTCTGGAGAAAATTAAACTGAAAGGACGTCACACCAAACAGAATGTGCTTTAGCAGCACAATTTAATACTAGAAATAAATGTGTGTGTCATTCTGGAGTTTTTAGAATATGAAAGGCATGAAAATTGTGCTCTGATAATAATACAGAATGAAAATGTGGCAAAATTTCCCCATAATTAAAAGATGTAGTGAAGACACCCATGCAACTTGTTTTTGATTCTCTGCACTTTTCCAATCAGGGCTTTGTTCCCAGGGCTTATTTTTGTGGTAAAATTAAAGCAAGCATTTAAAATCTCATTTTCTTATGCACCTGTTTCTCTGTTTTCCTAGCATTAGTTGCTGTAATTTCTGTAACTGCATGAAGGCTGATATTTGGTCTTAAAGGTTCTTGTAATGGACACAGTACAAGAAAAGTGGATAAATATAAGGACGAATGTTCGAAGTATGATTAAAGCATGGACTGGATATTTCCTCAACACTGTAGCTTCTCTGCATCACATTATTGTTATATAGCACTGAGTCCTGAAGTCTTAAAAATAGCCCGAATTACTTACCACAAAAACAATAATAAAGTATCAGTCAAAAAAAGGGGAAAAAAACCCAAACTGTTGACCAAAATAAATATGTTAGTCTCTGGGTTGATCTGTGCAAAAAGTGTGGGTTGTCTGCCCACACTTTTTGCACAGTAGTCACCACTGCTGAAAAAAACACTTGTGCCTCCCCACTTCCTTCTTCCTCTCCATTGCCTTTTCTGTTGCTGCACATATACCAAGCCACAGTCACCTTCTCTTCTCATTCACTCACATGCGTACTCACCTTGTAAAGCTAGTGATGAATTTGCTTTTCCTTATACTAGGACACTACTCTACCTCATTCCAATGATTTCTCTTCCAACTTATAATCAATAGTAGAATAGGTCCATGGTGGTCCGTTATATTTTTCCAAATAAAAAACATGAACTAGACTTCTTCTTCTCTTCCCTGTTTGAGAAACACTGTGATTCTGTTCTGTTCTAACAGTACCAGAAATACATGGGATGTCCCTGCTGAGACTCAAAATTGTATCATATATAGCAATCTCCTTTGTAAATAACAAAAGCATCAACATGTGCACTTCATTTTTTGAGGCTGCATAACTATTTCCCCTTTGTCTGACTGAAAAAAATATTTATACTTCCACGAAGCATATTTCATGGTACAAGACATAAAGCTGCCTCTTAATTATACAAAACTGCAACACAAAATACAAGTCTGAGCTATAAGTTATGACTATAGTCTTCTTTTTGAGCACTATCCTTTCAGCGTTGTTCATTTTAGCAAGTTACTAAGGGTCTGTCAATGCAAGAGTCACTTGAGAAAGTTAATCTGAATTCATTTTTAAAGTGGATTAGTCAAAACATAATAAACCTCTGTGTAGACACTTTCCTTCAGAATTACAGCACATTTAATCTAACTAATTTGCTCTGGAAATTATGTTAAATTGAATCAAGACACTTTTAATTCTGATTCAGAGTATCCACATGAGAGTTTAATGTCATTTAATTAATCCACTGTGTATTCACACTTCTATTTAATTTAGATTACATTTTTGGAGGGTTCCAGTACACTACAGTTCTGATTATGGATTTGGGCCAGAATTTTCAGAAGAGAATCTTTAATTTCAAAAATAAAACACGAAACAGTGGATGTAATTTAAACTTAATGATAGAAAGCTATCCCCATTTGATTTCTTTCTGTCATTTGCAAAGTGTTAAGCTTGATGACTTAAAACAATAGTAATAATTTGATAAATATTTTCATTTGATAAGATTTTTAAAAATATTTAAATATTTAAAATTTGAAATTCAATTGAAATTTACCTATTTGTTATTAGTATCTATAGTAACCCATGATATTAACAGAGAGAGACAAGTTTAAGCTGATTTTCCCTCTTCCCCTTTCTTGACTGTTCACTTCATCTTGACTGTTCACATCTTATTTTGTTGAGTCCTTTCTCACCATGCTGTTGGAGGTTCGGCCTCCCCTTCTGCATCCATAAAGGTCCTGCAAGGCAGTGCTCAACCTTAGCAAAACTGAGCTGTCATTATGGTCTGAAACAAGCAATCCCATTCACTTAAAGTAAATGCTTTGAAGAGTTTTCATGATGGAAACATTCAAAGAAACTAGTGAGCATGTAGGTCCCAATAAGACCTCCAGAAAGCCACCAGCCTTCTTAGCCATTGTTACTGTGAAACTGCAGATAGTTCTTAAGTCATCATTGGTCAAAATTTATACCAGTAATGAATTGTCCCAAGAATAAAGGGACAGCACTAGTAATGGTGCCTGAAATTGAGTCATTGAGAAGCACCAGACAGGTTCCTCCAGAAATAAGGGGAAAGGATGGATCTGGACATATCTAATATTATAATTTGGAGGTCTATGTCTACACAACCTCTTAGGGACATCAAGTAGTTTCCAGGAATACAGATACATAGACTGCCTTTCTGCAAAACCTTGTTGTGGGGATTTTCTTCTGGCTAAAATTATCCCTTAAAAAAATACTGTTTGCATTGCTGTCTAGAAGTATTGCCTATTGGCAGAATTCAAGCATCCCTTGAATTTTGCCTTGACAGCAGTAAAGTTGAACTAATGCAATAAAGCACTGGCAGAAGAGATTTAAAGGATGCAGAAAAAAAAAAAAAGCCAACCTATTTTAATCAAAAGCTATTATGAAACTCTAGTACATTTAGTAGAATGGCTTTGAAAAAATGAAATTTCCTACAAACAGTGCCAGTAAAGATTTTTTCATATTTTCTAAGTATGGCAATAAAAATTGCTTCAAGATGGAAATTGAATCGTGTCATTTCCTAGCAACAAAATAATAATAATACTAAATAAATAAATAAATAAATAATCCATGACCAGTCTCAGCAAATTTAGCAGTTACCAATTTTACTACTATAGGGTGTGGTCAAATACTTTTTGCTATACTGATATTTACTGACAGCTGTCAATAAGAAAACTTGTTCTTATTTTAAGTTAACTTACTATTATGCTCTTCCTGACTTCAACATATGAAAGGAAAAGTTTTTCAGGAAACTGTCACATCTGTTCTTCTAATACAGGCAGCAGAGATTAACTATTTCTTTATTTTGTATGAACTGACACTGTCACTTGTCTGCAGTTTCGCAAACTCAACAGAAAACAAACAAAAAAAGTGTTTATTTTTCCCTCATGAATGAAATACTGCACATACAAAAAGACACGTCTGTCATCCAGATTTACTATGCTTTCCCTTCAGGAATTGCACTGGGAGGGCTGCTACATGCATCATATCTTAACACATTTACCATTCACCTCTGCATTTCTTCAGTACCTTCAGCCCTTGGCTATGTTTCAGGTCACTGTCAGTTCATGGCTGTTAACTCACTCCCAAGCACCCATCACGAATCTGCCTTACAATTTAATGTGGTAGCGCTGCTGCAGGCATGATGGCTTTAGGATAAAAGGGATGAAGGTTTGGCGGAAGGGGAAATATCCCTTATTATTCCTGTTGATACAGCTAGGAAAAGCAGCCAGTTATCAGGATACGCTGTCCCTTTTCCAGACTTCATATAATTCCCACACAAAAGGGTGATCGGACTAGGAAAGCAGGCATCTCTCGCATCAGGGCTAAGATGGTCGACTTGATCGTGTTAATTTTCTGAAAATCCTCGCAGTAGATACTGCTATTATTTTCCAATTCCAGACATATTAGCCATTATTGCTGACATACAAATTTTATAAGCACTTTAGTTATGGTCTCTGCCTGAGAAAGTTTACAGGTTAAAGGTCCAGCCCTAATCAGTAGGCTTTCAAATGGGGGCACTTAGTGTAATTACCCACAGAAACATATCCTAAGACAAAGCTTTGAAAGTAAAAGAAAAAAAGACATAGGGAAGAAAAGTTGCTGAGAAGGGCTAAATTTCAAATAAAATGGGAGCTAACAACACATTGTTCTGCCTCACACACATCTATACGTAGCAGGGTACAAAATACCAGGATTTTGTTCATGGATCAAGCTTTGTTTTGAAGCTTTGTTTTGCAGCAGTAAATAACTATCCAGCTGATCAACAACACAGAAAGAGACCTCAAACTTAGCTTCATAATAAATATGCAGCTGTTAAGAAACAGTGATCACAACTCACCACTTGCCTATGTGAATTTGATCACCTCATATTTGTTTACAAAGTAGTTTAAAAACCTCCTCCATCAAAATCTTCAACAGCGTATGAAAGAAACAAAAAGAGCTAAATATTTTTTTTTGCCTAAGAAAGCACAGACAATAACCACATCTTGCTGTAGACTAACAATTTTCAGCTATGACCACCATATATTCAGAATACTAAATTATCTATGAAATTAAAAAAAAAAAACTTTTATAGATACTGTAGTTTATACTTACAAAGCCTAACAATTAATTGGTATCATAACCTGTATTCATTCTTATATATAAGACATTTATCTTTGTACTGATTAACATACTAATGAGATATCATGTCGATTTGACTTTACAAAAAGAGAACAATGACTTTTGCAAAAAGGCTTAAATATTTCACTTGCCACTGAAAACTGTAGGTTTCTTTTGTTTGTTTGTTTGTTTTTAAATCCTTTCTATCCTCTACAAAACCAAAAAGGACAGATCCCTACAGTGCAGAACAGTTATCCTTCTATCCTCAGCACAAATTATGAGATGAATTTCACAGGCAAACAGATATAAGCATCAGAGACAGGTTAATGTTATACGAGAGCCACCTGTGAGCAGCCTAGGTAGTGTTCCCACCCAAGTTCTGTTAACACTGAGCACCAACAATAGGGATAGGCAGAGGGAATATCAGAGGAAGTGGGAAAGGGGCAGCAAGGACAGTCCAGGACTAGGAAAATAGAAGCAGGGAGAACAGGATGGAAAGCCATGTGGGCAGATGTTTACAGTGGTTAACTTCTTCGGCTTTGTGGGCTTCTTCTACGGGCAGCAGAGGAGATGGGTTCTTCCAGGGTGATAATTCAAAGCACCAAGCAGCTATCACCAGTCTTCCACTGTTAACTTCCCTCCTGGGAGAAACTCCTTTCTTTAAGCTGAATGCAAGAGTATATTTCCTAGGATAAATTCAGTCTTTGTGAATTCCTACACTGTAGATTTTCAAAAATGTCAATCTGCTAGCTCTCTTTTGAAAGACCATGGTAACAACTTTCATTGACTTGAGTGTCAATATAGTATGCCTGATGCTAGTACCCATAAATATCCTATCCTAAGACCTACCACGAACAGAGAGAAAATACAAGCACAGAGCGATCATCAGCAGGCTACTACATCTGCATGAGGCCAAGAGGCATCATGTGGGTATACTAGCACAGGACCAGAAAACAGCACCACACCTGAGTTAATAAATTCACTTTCTGAGATCTTGATGCCAGAAATATTCATCAGCAACCTTGGAAACTGTTTGTCTCAGTGCATCTTCATAAGAGATGTGCGGAGCACTTAATGTTTGGATCCCAGGCACAGCTAGGGTTGACACAGACATCAACCTGACCAACTATATTAATATTATATTCTATTTGTCAGAAGCAGTTCTTTTGTCACCTATGTAAATGCATAGCTTAAACTATGGTGCTTATGGAGTTTGAACATTTCCAGACTGAAATAGTGGCTGAACTGAATTTCAGACTGAATTGTGGGTGTAGAGGCTCAATTTCCATCATACATGGCTTATTTATTTATTTGCCTATTTTTTGGTAGGAGTGTGGGATGCATCTTGTTCAGTATCTTAGTTCTTCCAACAAATCAAAGATTATCTAATGATAGTTCAGGTCCTTCAGTATAGTGTTGTAACCAAATGATCATTCTTTCTAATTTGGGAGATTATGAGATATATTGTACTAATAATGTACTAATAACTGTAGTACTACTGTACTTCCTAATTTCCTAAAACTGGTAAATTACCAGTTATTTTTATAGCTAATATGTTGCCACATCGAACTCGTGGGTTGCCAGTGTATCAAAGGTTTTATATTCTACAGAGTGGGTATAATATGTAACTCACTGGTCTCTAATCCAAAAAAGTATTACAGGACAGCATAGGACAATGTCTGCCCTTGGTCATACCATATCATATTAGCTGAATATTCTATCAAATGCCATCTCAGTTTTTCTCAGATACTGTAGAATTGTTTTTTTTTTTTTCTATCAGAGTCCGCTACTGTATATTGTGTTGTCTAATCTTTTTTTTCCTTTTTTCTTTTTTTTTTTGTGTGTGTCTGTGCTTACACTCTCTCTCACAGATCTTTTAAATTACATCAGAATATCAGCATAAATCCTTTTTCTAAAAAATAAAGAACAGAAAGAACATTTTTGGAGACCTTATTGCCCTCTAATGTCTGTAGACACTATTGGCTTTCCTGCTTTCCCAGACAATCTGTAACTGAGGAGAATATAGCTCTATTAACCTTGCTATATCAGCCAGAATGTCAAAATCTGTGTTATAAATCTTCATCTTAATCATTTATGATTAAATATTCAGATGAGATTATGTGCAACCTAATTCTACACATCCATCTCTACTTCCCTAATTAAAAACAGACAGCAACAGAGGGGAAAAAAACACCACCTTTCTGAAGCAACTAGGCAAAAATAACCTTTTGTGGATAACTTTCATTTCTAAGCATGAGTTTATTTTTGATCACCATTTAGGAAAAAAAATAAATAATGAAATTATGTATATTGAGCTCTATTGAGTCTGTTGATTTACTGTAGGTTGTTAAATTCCATCAGTGTTAATCCCAGTAGCCCCAAACCTCTTATTTTTATGAAGCCTCACCAATTTCAATTCTCCCACAGAGAATTCTCTGTCACAGAATTTGACATGTACGCAGTGAAAGTTACAAAGGAGGCAACTTTCCAGTGCTCAGCAGGTGAAGTTCACCCCTGTGCCAAAGAGCAATCTAAGATTTAGGAACCACTAAAGATCCTCTTAGTCTTTAGTATAGTTCTTTTTTGAACTGCTTCAGCTTTAAACACCAAATTTTAGCTACTTAGAGCCCAGTTTTGAGAGGGTTTGAGCAAGTGTATCTCTTACTGAAACTGAAGTCACTGATACATATCACCCAATTTTTCAGAAAAATCAAACTTGAAATCTACTAAAGGTAGCACTTTAACTGAGGCAGACAACTCCACCTGTAAATCAGGGACTTTAAATAATAAAGACCTCACAGAAAAAGATGAAGTCCGTCCTTCTATAACACCCAAACTGATTTTTCAGTGTATTTTCTAGAACTGTGCCCCAGAACTGTGCAAATAATAGATTCTTCGGTTCAGTAAGAGAAAAAAAAAATAGCTCAATTACATTGTGAGCTTGAGGAAAGACAGGAAAAGAAAATGTAATTAAATATTTTCATGTCAACCTGGAACAAGTGTGAGCCAATTCTTAAATGAAAAATACCATTTCAAAATGACAAGTCACATGTTTAGCATAGGACTTCTCTCCCAAAAATGCAGGCATTTTCACAAAATTACTGAAATAAACTGTCTCCAAATTTGTTCCTCTTCAGCCCAAACTACTTCTGAAATGCAACCTGAATCTGTTATTATTTCCCTAAATGACATTTTGTCAAACTTACTGGGGGGGGGGGGGGGGGGGGGGAGTCGGGGAGGTGGGTGGAAATTGCCTGCCTCCATCCTCCACTGCTTTTTCTAATTGCATTTAAATGATCCATGCAACTGGTCTCCTACAACATCCCTGAGGGGTAATATTTCACAGTCTAGCTAATCTCGCTATTGAAATGTGTCCTGTTCTTCAGCAAAAAATTCACTAGCATAAAGCACAACCAGAATCATTTTTGCTGACTTCTAAAAAAAATTAAGTGAGTTTTAGGATTAAGAAGCACATGGGAAGATGCAAATATAGAATATCAGGAGAATATACAACTCCTGGATACTCTAGCAGGGCAAATTAATCTGCTATCTAAGGTGTCTCATGTCTACTCATGAGTCCAAATCTGTAGCTGAAATTGAACCAATCTTTTGGCCCAACAATATTTTATTGTATCTGAATGAGTGGTAGTTACCTTTTACCTTTTTTTTTCTTTTAAAGGTGGGGAAATCATATAATCCTAAAGTGATTTTTCTGTATTACACATACTTTGTAATTAATTTAGTTAATCATCTCTTTCTCTGACGATCGTGACTATATTTTTTTGAGCTTAGTAAGCTCTGCTCCTGGTTCTACAGCTGCTTGTATATGTACTTAACACAGGCATTGTGGTGTTTGAAGGATCAGAGCTCTGTATGTATTTCTACAGGTAGGAAACAAAACGAAATTTTAGAAGGTCTGGCATCCTGACATGGCTGTTACTTCTCGTTTGTGCCAGCTATGAAGTCTAGTACACACATGTGGCTGTGCCTTCTCCTGCACATCACGGTGTTTCCTCTCACTATGACAGCTGCTAAAGCAGTACTCGCCAAATAAAAATCCCAACTCTATGAAAAAAAAAAAAAAAGGTGCCACAGCTCACAGTGATTGAGTAATCCGTTTTGCAGCTATTATTAGAAAACTTACAATACCACCTAATGGCCTGATTCTGTCATTTTTGCCTGGGATGAGTAAGATACTACTTATGTTATGAGTTCCTTGAACTGGAATCAGTGGCTGATAAAGGAGTCAGACACATGGTTAAGCCTGTGGGGACTTTATGCAGATCCCAAAGATGGGTGCCTCTGCCCTTGCCCGGCATGCAGGGTAACCTGCCCAGTTGCCTCCTCTGCTGCTAGATGTTTTAACACACCATGCAATTACACTGGCCAGCCCTACTCCCAACCACAGTTTCCACTTAGCACCATTTAACTATCTGGGGCTGTGGTACTTTGAAGAACGAGTGTGTTCCAGACTCTGCCCAAAACAACGTTTTTTTTTTTCTTCGAACTAACTCAATTTCTGAAGCACTTAGCTCTATGTAATGCTGGGGAAAAGAATCACCTCCACATCTGAGGTTAGAAAAACTCCAGCATGAACCAACCAACAACAAAACTATTGAACACAGTCTAAAGAAAGTTCTTCAACACTATTTTAACAATGGCATTACAATTTTGGACAAGGTGTACAAAACTGGGCTCAGTGAAACTGTACTGTTCTGCTTCTCAATTAGTCTCATTTTCTGAATATGGCACTTGTTCAGGAGCAGGTAAAAATGTTTCAAAGTAAAGTATAAAACTTAAAATAAGGATGCTTTCACAATAATATCATGTTATTTATAGATTTCAATTTAGGGATACTATAGGACACAAACAAAAAACACATTGCTGCCTTGACTTGCAGGAACTGTCAAAAGTCTTTTTACTGTAATCCTAAAAACTCCAAGCAGGAAGTGTTACAAAGTACTAAGCACATGGTCTAGTAATAATAATAAATAATAATAATAATAATAAATCAAAAATGCTAGCTCTTTAATTTTTCTCTACACTTCAGGTCTAAATTATAAAAATTTGGACGCAATTTTCAGCTGTAACAATTGGTTTCCTCTGTCACTTTATAGGCACCTAAGTAAGCAACTGAATCCTTGTGACTGCTAAGCACCCAGTGAACTCCTCTGAGATTATGTATCAGGTAAAAAGGTACAAAGATTGTACCTTTAGAAGAATCTTGGTCCCACATATATATTATCATAGCAAAGCTTAAGTACAATTTTATGGCATGCCGCAACATATGGAGAGTTCTAATTTAACTGTGGTCTCCAGGTATGCCACAGATACAGACACTTGGATCCTGTTTGAGAAGATATTTAGCGGAAGCTTAAATCATTGACTCTGAAGTTTTTAAGCTCTCTGATTTCATAGCATGTGACAATACATCTCTGTGGAGCAAAATCAAAATGTAGAAAGCCTCAATTTGTTTTGACTGTATTCCTACCAGCAATTTTTTTTATCTGTTCAGATCATGCCTGGAGAATAAACAAAATCCCAATATGCTCAGACCAGGCTGTGAAATGCAAGCTTCTATCTGATATAAAATTCAGAATTTTGAAAACAAAAGCAGCTATAGTTTGGAAATATCTACAAAATGGCAACGTAGTTGTTTGAGCATAGGTCTCCTGGGTGGGAAGGAAGATGCTATGAGGGGTGTAAACACTCAGTGCACCATGAGCTTTTGATAATTCACTGAAACAGTGGCTGTGACTACACAGTGCCCCTGTTATAATTCAGATAATAATGCATGTGTTGTTCTTAAACATACATGCTAGCAAGTTGGTTTCTTTCCTACTCTACAGCCCTTTGCTAACCCCCTTCTCGCCCATCTCTGCTGAAAACTTCCAGGGTGTATGGCAGTTTTTTCCTGCCATGTAGAGTATGCACACCACATTTCCTTCATTTATAAAATTTAATACGTTACCAAGAAAATTGCCAGTCAAGCCTGGTGCTATCTATCTTTAGTAAGTCCAGTTGCACTTTATTCCACTTGCCCCTTTAATTGTGTGTCTTTAGAAGTTTTTAAAGGTAAGGATACCTAAAGCTTCACTCACTCATAGATCTATAGTTGCTGTATAATTTCTCAGCTTCCTAAATATACAGTTGCATTTGCTGTTCTCCAGCCTTATGGTACTATCTGTCTTAACAGATTCAACATATACATGTAATTCACCAGTTCTTTCAGTACTCTGGAATGGAAATTGTTCATTCCCCCTGATTTTACTAAGATAAACTCATTCACTGTTGGTTTCACTGTAGCTGTGGTAATTTCTATTTTAATACCTCCGTGTACATTATCTATCTTCCCTTTTCTACCGTGCTAACATCATCATCTTTACTGAAAAATGAAGGAAAGCACTGAGCCATATCTAGATTATCTTTAATATCCATCCTCACAAGATACCAGCTCTCTTTCATCCTTTTTCTGTCCCTATTATATAGCTGAAGAATGCTTTGCTATTTGTTATTTCTTTTGCAAAGCCCAGCTCAGTTTGGCTTTGGGAATTCTTGCTTTATCTCCAAACCTCTTGACCTCTGAGACTCAGTTTGAGTTGCTGATCAGACAGCTGGGAAGGAAGGCAGGGAGGGAGGAAGGTGTCTCTTGCTTATTCCTAATGGTGTCACAAAATTTTAATATATACACTTTATTTCAGAGCCAAACCTATAAATCTTTCTCTCTTTTTGACATTCAGATTCCTGGCAGTGTTAGCATCATTGATTTCTAAGAAATTTAGAATTTCTTTATATATTTATACCTGCAAGTTCCTTCTACTAGCCAGTCCCTATTGGTCTTTTGAAACAGAAAACAATCTTTTCAATTATTATTTTTTATTTCCTCAAGAAACATAAACTGAGGAAATCTGTGTTTACTCTGTTGAAGGTTATTTGGTGTTATCACCTTTCAATAGTGTCTTCATTGCTTACTGAGAAATTCTAGAACTACATTCACATATAAAACAAGACACTGTAACACATTTAATTGATACATTAGCTACTTGATGAAGACTGTCAGCTTCCACATGCAAACATTTACGATGGTTACTAATAGGCTGTGTTCTCCAATATCGATTTAGGTAGTTTAAATCCCCCATAATGATAACATTTCAAAAGATTTCTGGAATGTTTACCCTTCTCACAATAGGACTCCAACAAGCCATTACAGCTAATCACCTTTGCAGTCCTTTCAAAAAATAAAAATAAAAAAATAACCAAACACATACTTACACTTTCAAGTTATTACATCATTAATACGCAGTAGTATACCAGCAATTCTCTATTTTGATTTGTCTTTCCTCAGTAGCAAAAAACTTTCAAACACCCACTTCCAGTCATGAATTCAGGTTCTGCACAGATGGTCCTAATTCTTCCCTTTTCTTGCACAGGTTTTTGTCAGGTCTTTATCTACGTTTCATCTTTTCCTTAGGGACATCACTCAGGCACTAAACAGATCAAGCATATTCCTAGCAGCAATGTGTCCTCTTCCCTTCTACTTTCCCAGCAGCTTATAATTTTATTTTTCTTTGCTATTCAAATTATGATTTCCACTTCCATTTCCATTTCCACTGTTGTATCCTCATTATCCCCATTTTACTCATCTCACACCCATTTATGTGTATATATAGAAATATATGAGGGGGGGATAAGTGAGTTTCCCACAGTCTTCTCCAATTTCTCAGTTTAAAGGCCTTCCTCATATGTCAGCTTCAACTTGAAGCCAGTTTCTCAGTTAGACAAGAACAGTGTATCTTTAGACATATTTTCCATCCAGCTGCATTTAATGTCTGGTACTCCAAAACACATCCCTTATAGCACTGTCCTTGAGTTATGATCACCATTGTTCCATCAAGTGTCCATTCTCTTATCCCACTGGAACATAAATGAAATTTCTGAACATTTTAAAGTTTTAAAGACATTTTGAATCAAAGGAGACATATCTACCGTGGATCTAATGTTCCCCGATTTCACATGGATGACACATGATCAGCAGACTCTTTCCAAGGCGAAAACCTCTGGCATATTCGCACTGCAAGATCAGGTTAAACTGAAAGTTCAGCAACCAAGGTCAGCATACTTTCACAAAAAGTCAGATCTTGAGACATGCTATTTCTGCAGGTGAGCATGGGTTCACATGAAGACGAATGGCTCCCCTTGAGTCCTTTCTAGATCTATTCAGCTTATAATGGAACTTTGGAGAAAGAATTGCTCAGGTACAGCCATCTTTGTAGGTGAAGATGTTTGTGAGAGAAGCCCTGGCTATCTTTTCACTGTATCAGCTAGATGAATGGGAGAATGCTATAGAAGTAGGAAGAGCAATTATTTCCATTCCAAGAACATGGAAAAACATGTTACTCCTCAATTGCAATCTGCTCTTTTCCTGGAGAAGCACAGCCCTGGGGTGCATCTTATCACCAAGGCAATTACATGTACCTATGTTTGATTTCATTATATATCTTCAGGATAAACACTCTGTTATGGTTGGAAGACTTCCTAAGGATACGCTCATTAGGAGATACAGACCCTAGAAGACACAAAGGACAAATTTAGGAAGTTATGCATTACACCTACCGTCCGTTGACAGTAGGCATCCCTTGCTTTCAATGCAAAACCACTTCCACAGATGGAAACCAGAGATAAATTTGCTATGGTTCAATTGATTATAGCCACTTCACAGGAACATTTATTGTCATGCAGAGTTTAGATTGATTTTGCATGTGTAGAGCCAAAAAGGAAGAAACTTTATGCCATATTTATGATGCACCAAGTCCAAATACAGATGAACCACACCACATAAAGTGATGTGGAGAAGGAAAGGAGAAGCCCTAACTCAAGTTTAGGTATGACAGATATGTAGTCTTGTTCTAGTAGCACACAATGCCCATAACATAGATATACTCTGAGCTCTACATTTTCCTCCCACTAGGGAGAGGATACTGGAGTCAGAAGGAGTTCATCTATTTTTAACCATAACTATTTAAGACAGAAACACAAACCTTCCCAGCACAATCAGTAGCTAACACCCTGTGACATAGGTTTTTGGCCTACTAGTGAAAAAGGAAGAAGAAAAAGTACTACAGTTAGTGTTTAGAACAGAAAAGTGTGATAAAACTTACAGCAGGTTGACCTCTGTAGATGGATATCACAGGTCAGACAGCTAGACATAGACCTTTATCCACAGAATAAAGCAAACACAGGTAACATACTTAAACTGTGCTTCTAAATAATAGTTCAAGCTTAAAAAAATAAAAAGACATGATTGTGAGATGCTAGTTAACAAAGGACAGAGAAAACATTCACATGCTCTAAAGCTGGTCCTAGGCAATAATTTGGATTCAGAACACAAACAGGCAAACTCTGATTTAGCATGTAATTAAGAAATCCTCTCTGAATTATGCAACTTTCATTCACTTCTTCAGAAGATATGAGAACACTGCAATCACTTGCCAAGTTTGATCCCAATGTGCCATAGGGCAAATGGAGACCCTAAACTGTCATATTCTATTTAAATCATACGTAGGCTAAAGTGAGTGCGATTGCTCGGTGTATTAAATTACTACTAGTTTGTTGATATTTCCTCATGAACAATCTATGGCTCTGAATTATTTATTGAGCAGGAAGTGGCTTTTGAAGTGAACATTATTTCTCTCTCAGAGCTAATGCTTGAATATGATAAAAATAGATGCCAAGAGAAAAAGAAAATTAAAAAAGATACTTCCGTGACTGACAGCTCATGGATTTTACCTGATTCCTTCATCTTCTTCTTCCCTTTGTGAAGACTATATACTAAAATGATGTTCACCTTAGAAAATAAAAAAAGATGTGGGACAGCCTGTGTCAGGAAATTTCTTGCAACAAATCACACCTACGTACACATTCAGTGATGGCAATCAATAGGTGTCCTAGACTATTCCCATAGCTATATGCTTCCTTGCCAGCAGAATACAATAACACTCATAGAAATCCAGCTCCAAGGGAGATGCAAAACAGCCTTCCTCTGGCATCAAGACTGGTACATCACAGAATCAAAGAGCTTTGGGTCGTAGTGGAGCTGAAGGACACTTAACTGAGCATGGAGTGCCAGTAGGAACAGGGAGAAGGACCCAATTCTTCCACGGATCCTTCAAGTGCTCAAACATTTTTCAAACCCTTGCCCCTTCAAAAGGAGTCTTCACAGGTTTTTGAGGGTGGCAGAGTGAAAACACCAAAGAAGTAGTGTCAGATTCTCACAAAGTAAGATAAATCCAGTGTGACATATTCTGCATTATGACTAAATTAGAATTTATTTAGTTGAAGAGGTATTCTCAGAATAAAGTGCATTCTTGAGTGACAGCTGCAACATTTGAACCCAAAACGATTACTTGAAATGTACATAAATAAAGTTTTGAAAGGTACATAAATAATCTTTATATCTCCCATTCTCCATCCACACAACTCTTAAGGTGCTATCCATGAAGAATTCTCCAAAGAATGATTTATGGCACAACATATGAAGACATATTTCTATCATATTTCTATTGTTTATAAATGAGAAAATAGCTTATACACACTAGAAATTGATTAAATCTTTCTATAAATTTTCTGTGAACAGATTTAAATATTGAGTTTATTCTTAATTCAAGGTTACTCTTCAGTTTTCAACATGCCAAAGTTAATTTCTTTAATAACCAGTCCCTCATGTCTGCTAATTAGAAATATCCAAAACAATTTGCTATTTAAATCATGTGTCATTGCTTCTGATCCTTGATTGGATGGGGAATGAAATTAAGTAAAACCCATCTGAATTCTGAATATAACTAATGAATACATAATTAAGCTTTTTATTAATATTCTGGCTCTCAGGTTTAAAATACACCTTCCATAATATTTGCACTAATAAAGTTCAAGCTCAAGATATCAGAACAAGTCATTAACAAGGTCAAACTGAATTCATAATTGAACTTCAAAAGAATACTTGTACGTTCTATTTTTTTTTTTATGATGATCATGAACAGTGTCCTTTTAAGTTTGACTCCTATATTAGTGTTAGATGTCAAATAAAGCTGCTGGACACCTTTACTCCTTAGGTATTGATATAAAATTAAAAATTAGGAAGATAGGATTTGCCAAGGTATTGAAAACATCCCGTGTTAATACAAGCTGGTAATTTAAACCCCAATTGTTTCAAAGCTCAATGAATTATTTTATGGAAATTTAAAAGGTTCCTTTAAGAATTAGCGTTAGATACAAAAATTTTAAACAGTATACTCTTCCTTGTAATTCATGTCTATTTCTTACTTAGAGTATCCATTAGGAACACTTTTATGTCATTACTGAAACATACTTAATCGTAATTTAGCTGACAGTCAACATTTTTTCAAGATGTTCTTCCCATCCAATACTTTCTACACTTAAAGGAAGTCAGTCAGATCATTTGATATCTCATAAATATAAAGATGTGCATGTATCGCCTCATTTTTTATCACAGAAATTGCTCATCTGTAAAACACTGCAAATAACATTGATAAAAGCTTATTAATATGAACTCTGCAGCAGCAGGACATACTACAGGTCTGGTACCTGTCCTATTAAAAGATAGGAACCCTGTAGAAAAGTGCTGGCTGTTATCACAGAAGGGGCTGGCTTCCTTGGGAGAATCCACAGACTACATAATAAAGAGATAGGACATGTAGGAATAGCCATACTAAAGGAGAAGGACTGAGTCCAGCTCTGGAATTGACTTCAGAGGAGTTGGGAAAGGCACCTGTTCAGAAACACCACTCTATTTTGAGCATGTTCTTAAACTACAAGGAGTAGCAACTGCTCATTACTTGTGTTACAGAAGTACCCCAAAAACTCCAAATAATACCAGCTTTCTGCTGTGCTACAAAGTTTCTGAAGGAATGGAAAGAAATCCTTCCTCCAAAAAGCTTACTACCTTACCAGCACAGGTGAGACTAGAAACCATTAATACATTGCACAGAAAGAGAAAAGGAGACACAAGGATTAAAGACCTGCCCTGAACTGTCTGAAGTAAGTCCCACACGAAGAACCTCCCGTGACCCAAATCACAGCTTGGTCATGAGACTAGCTGCTCCCTCTAGAGAGACTTTTTGGTGAAGTTAAAACCACCACACACTCATAAAGCAAGTCCAACTCCCCTGTCAGCACCTACATAACAGCTCCTATCCGGCAAAGGAACAGGTCCGTTTTATCTAGAGCTCCTCTGAGCTTCTCAGCTCCTCAGCTTTCATGCTCTGCTTCTCTCTTCAGGGAAAAGCCTAGGAACTGACAGTGGGGTGGCTTGTGTTAAAACTGCTAGTTTTTCCAACAGCCCTCCAGAACAGCCATGCAGGCAAAAAAAGCCAATAGCTAATTAATTCTCTAAGTCAATTTGACTATTAATGGCATTGCTCTGCCACAGAAGTGACATTTTCAGAATAAGGACTGGTTATAGAAAAAACACATCTAAAAAAATTTATTTTTAGGTACACGAAAAATAATGAATGGCATACTTAAGGACCAAGCACAGCCCTTAGTTCAGTAAGGTAATCTTCATATTCTGTTATCACAAGTATTTAATTAACCTATGTGGTAAAAAAGTCCTAACAAATGGTTGTTGATTGTAAATGCAATCCCTCCTTCTGACACATGCATTAATGCACTATTGTAAAAGTTCAAAGCCATTATTATTGAGTTATCTCAGCCACATTAATTATCCTCTGCACTGTATTTGGCTTCACTTGGGTAAATCTTCTTTAATTGCCCAGTCTTTACTTACAGAACATCTTTGTTTAATATACTATGAACTCTGTATACAGTTATGCTTTTTCCAATAATTCCACATTAAATGTAGTTTCCACCATTATTACCAGAAAGGTAATGAGATCTACACTCACCTCATTTGTCTGCTGTCACCCATACATGTCACTGTTTTTGAAGCAGAAATGTCCGGTGCTTGGAAGCTTTGGACTGAAGTTGATCCTAGCATTCTCTCTATGCTCAAAAAAAAGTCCCAACACTTCTTACGAGGCCCTTTTTTAACTTAGCATATTGGATACAGTTTAAAAAGCAGACTAACAGATAATGAAAACAGTATAAGAGACGAGGTGATGAGCTAACTTAGAGCAGCAGAAGTGGGTAAGTTAAGAAAAGAGGGTGAAGGACAGGATTTTTTTTACATCATTTAGCACATTATGGGCTTAATAAGTACAAATCTTTGGGGAAAGAAATCCTTGAAATATTAATTTTTTGCTTAAATGCCCTGATGATGTCCATTATGGAGAGTTGTTCAGGTTTTGAACATGTTTAACTTAAAGCATCTTTTAACTGAATATTAACTTTTACTTTTAATTGAAAAGATAATTTATTTTGAATTGTTTTCACCTAGATCATTTTCCATGAGTACCTCAACATATTGTATAAATATTAAGCTTCAAAATATCCATATAGCAACTATATTGATAAATATACATTAAAAGACTAAGGAATAATTTCAGAAGTATAGACTACTTTTGACTGCCAATTTGAAGCATGTTAAATCTCCTCCCCCCATTAAGAAAAAAAAAAAAGTGATAATAAACATCACTTTAGTGAAAGTAATATTGAGGTATAGTTTTCCATTTCTGAAATTTAGATAGGTGAAAAAAAAAATGCAACCAAAATGATGCGCACTGAAAATTTGAGTTCTACTTGCTGTGGAGCTTCTGGTGAGTTGGGAGACAAGAAGTTGGGAAACTAAGACACAGAATTGCTCAGGTGTTATTTCAGGCACAAAACTGTGCTTTTTACATTAAGAAAAATCAACTAAAAAAATAAAATCCATTTTTAAGAAACTCAGAGCAAGAACCAGGGACTTAAGCATTTTTAAATATCTGTCTAATTTACTTTTGCACGAGACCGCAGTCAAAAAGGATGAAACAGATACTGAGTGACACATCAAAAAATGTCTTTTCTCTTTTTTCTAAGGTTGACTGTATATGACAGAGAAAGGTTGATGAAAAAAATGAATATACCAATCCTTCTGTCAGCCTATTTCAATTGTCTAGAGCTGCTCCTACAAGCTAGTCAGGTATTTTTCACGTGGATATCTACAATGATCTTGTTTGTGGCTATGCTATACATGCAAGATGAATGTTTGCAAACAGAAATACTGTCAGCATAGACATTTAGGATAAGAAAGAGAGAAGGTTAAAAGGTGGGCAACTAAAATCAATTAAGCAAAAAGGAAAGACAGGGAAATCTGTATTTGGTCCCATTCGAGGGCCTTAAGTATTAGGTCACAGAACTGTGCTCTTCCTCTCTGGCCTCATGAGTGTTACATTTCTGTCAGCATGATGATGCAGCTCCAGTGCAAAGAAGAGTAAATGTCCCCATCCAGTCTCTCCCAAGCCTCAGTAGAGAGGGCACTCTGGCAGACAGGATCTGAGCCCTCACAGCTGGAAAGGGCAGTGGGCTCAGATCTTCTAAAACCTGAATACTCTAATCACAGAGGACATTTCTCCAGTACTACTTTGAAATAAGGCAGATTTGATAATGCTTGTCAGGGATCTGAGCTCATCAATGCTCTTAAAGAAGGTTTAAACAATGCTTGACAACTGGATGCACTAAGGGATTTTGGTGCCACTCAGCCTAGTTCCTGGTTTGCAAGGGGCTTAAATGAGAAACGGGAACTCAAGGTGTGTGTACTGGGGCAATTTGGGCACAGCCAAAATGCAGAAATACAAGCCTCAAGGACTCTTTGAAGTCAAAGGTTATGGGCCATTGTAGTTAAGTTCTTCAAGGAACTTCCTAACAAGGCTGCTGAGCCAAATTTTCTAGGTCATATTTTCAGGTCTATTGCCTGAAAGAACATCTAAATTCTGCTTTGCAGTGACAAGACCCCTTTTAGATCTGGTTCACAGAAGGATTTCCATACAAAGTGAGAATATAAAGGTTAGGGCTGATGAAAAATAAGAAGTGACACAACTCCGCCCATACCCTTCTTTAAGATAAAAAAGACAACACAATTATTACGACAAAGCTGATTGTTTCACACTAACCAATATTAAACCACGAAAATGTGTCCAGTGTCTTCCTGTTCTTTTCTCTGCGTGTACACTTGAAAGCTTTCAGTGTAAGGTTACATGGCTCTCTATAGAGAACTGAAGTCTCGAGCTCACTGTTACAAGGTAATCTCTTTGGACCTGCTGGAACTGATCCTAGGCACAACAGACAGAAGAACACTACTCTGAAAGAAGTTGGCAGGACCCCAGAATAGATTTAGATGTTTACATGAAAACATCCCATTATAGTGAGTAATGTAGCAAACTGTGGCACCACTAACCTTCATTCTTAAGGACAGAAATCAATCTGATAGATAGCAGCTGACAGGGATAAGGAAAAGCATTCTTCCATCCATAGGTTAATTCACTTTTTATTCATGGTAAAACATCTGCATCTTTCTCTGAAGCAGCTGGTACTGGTCCTTGGTACATTAGTCTTGCCTAAGTCACACCTTCCAGTTTTAGAAGAACAAGAAGTTACTTTTGTTGCCACATCATTGACTGCCAAACTTCCTCTGAAAACACCCCACAAAACAGTCTCATTCCATTTGCTCCAAATCGTGATACCAAATCATTTGTAACTGATAGCATTAACCACCCCCACTGATGAGCTCTGCCAATCAAGAAGATTTATATAGCTCACCACACAAATCTTATACCATGAACATATTGAACAGCACAAGCGTGTTGTAGCAAAGGAAAAGTAGTGGAAATAACAATGTAGTATAGCAAATATTTTATTTGGGGAAAAAAATACCTTATTACTCTTTTCAGCCATTCCAGGAGGGAAACAGAATGAGAGGAAGAGTGATAAGGAATCACTTCAACAATCAGAGATCACAGGGAGATGCTAATTCAGGTTATGGCTGTTAGGAAATTCAAGTAAAATCTCTTGGAAAAATATATACCCAAGGCCTATTTGTTCTTAATTCTAAAATTTACAAAAACATACTTAAGGGTACTGTATTTGCAGTAAACTGATGCCAAACTTGTACCTCACATTTGGATTTATTGTTGTTCAGATGACTACTGGCTGCAATTGGAGTTAAAATTGCATCTAACATTTTCTCTGTGTTTGTCCAGCTATATAACTATTCTTATTTTCTGACTTCTTCTCCAGTATCTCATGCAATCACGTTTAAAATTATTCAGATGGCCTCTATTTGGTCAGTGGTTGAAGTAAAATAAGCTGGAGTTAGGTAAAGAGCATCCAAGGAGTAACTGGTATTCCTGTGCCTTTTCATAACCTTTCATCTCCTTTTGTATGCTCCCTCAATTCTCTCATGCTCTCTTTCATATCAGCCTCCTTTCATTTAAACAAAACAAACAAACAAACAACATTCTTTTTATAGACTGTTTGCCACTTCCACTCCTATATGTCTTCTTGACACAATGTATACAACTGACAGTTGTGCTAAAATGGACAAAAGTGGCACTACTTTGTAAACATATTTTAGCAACCACAAATGTCTACTGTACCTTGAAATGTAAGCAAAAGAACTATTGATTTTGTCTGTGTACGATAAATCCCTCCCAAACAAGCTGTTTACTTGAAACTAAGTCACTGTTGTGATTAACCCACAGTATATGAAACGCTACTTAATTGGAAGAGAGAGATGGGAGAACAAGCTACTATTGTTAAGTGACACAGATATTGATTTCATTTTAATTTTACTAGAACTTTTGTATGTTTGTAGGCAAGTCAGTCTTTACGGACAAATATTAAGGACTAACCCAGCTGACTGAGAGTACTGTTCTGGACAAGGTGGGCTACAACGTAAATAACCTGAAGATATGGGGCAGGATAACTGTGATGTTCCTCATTCTTTCTTTTCCAAGGGGATTTGGACCTTTCAGCATTAAATATATTCCCTAATGCAAGTTAAACAGGAGGAAATTTTAGCCAGAAAAGTTCATCTGGTTATAAGAATTTTCTGCAAGATTACAACATCTAGGAACAAATTATAACATGAAACATTTCTTTGAATTCATGGCATGTGTATACAGACATTCCTGCATTTCAATAGAGAACTCTAGAACAGCATCTACACATAGTGACAGGAAATCCTCTGGAGCACTAACCTTAAAATGTTATAGATTTTCCACTTCTTTGGAAAAAGCCAAATATAAATTATTCTCATCTGTAAGTTGCTAGAAAGCATCCTCTGTATAAAATATTGGTTCACCTACTAAGCCAACTGAGCAATCAGAAATTTTAGTGCCTAAGCAGTCCTTTGAAAATCCAAAAACTTATGTAAGTGATAAATATTCTCTATAGAGAGAACCCTTGTTAATTATTAAAACAGAGTATCTTTCTTCTAAAGTACATCAGCATCTTTTACATGCAGCTTAGGTTATTAGAATAAACTGAATACCAAATCTGATTTGTATGCAGACTTGTAAGAGATTTTTAAGAACATGGTAAGTAAAGCTTCACAATTGTGTTTCTGAAAAAAAAAATAATATATATATATATATATGAAAGGCACAGCCTTCACCTGCATATCACTGACTTTGGGGAAAAAAATAATAAAAAAAGGAATGAAATATTCATACTGCTCCATTTATTAGTGAAACTTTAAATGTAGTTAGGCCACCTAGAAAGCAGTCTGCACCTTCTACTCCTGGTTTCCAGAAAAATGAAAATAACAAAAACCTTAATTCCTATTTCTGACAGTCCATCACCTTTCCCGAATCCTAAAGACGCAGCAAGCAAAATAGTTAGCCAGCAGGACTTTCAGTCAAGAACTGCAGTAACTCAATAAAAGAAATATGGTATTGCTGAGTGGTAGCATTTCACTTTACTAAGACACAGATGGGGAGGATATGCAATAATCTTATCTAGGAAATGGCTATGACTCATAAATTTGGACTCAATGTGACAAATTATCTGACAGATTTCAAAACAGTTAGAAAAGCCGGTGTCAGATTGAGATATTATCACATCTCAGTGTGAAGCCCAATGGCAGCTGGAATTATTGACCATCTAACTACACCAAGCTCCTACGT
Source organism: Anser anser (assembly GCF_964211835.1). Taxonomy (NCBI): domain Eukaryota; kingdom Metazoa; phylum Chordata; class Aves; order Anseriformes; family Anatidae; genus Anser; species Anser anser. The sequence goes on from NC_139721.1 coordinate 41,154,829, forward strand.
TACTACTGAACAAAAGTGTCAAAACTACATGATAGAGGAAAAGTGAAAAAAAAAAAACAAGTCTACATGAGGATGGAGGTGGGTTGATGTAAAATCTAATGGTATTTTTCCTAATTTGAACTACCTGTTCAGAGTTCCAGTTTAAGGGCCCAGTCATTAATAGTGAGCACCTGAGAAAGTTGTAAGGACTTCTCATGAATCATGCAGCCACCATTTCCCTTATTATTTTGAAATTGTAAAAGCATCAGCTGATTGTAGAGGTGAAGCTTATGAGTGCAGATAATGAAATTTCTTTAGCAAATGATCCCGCTCTGTGAAAAATGCCATCACAGGGTACCAGAGGAACTACAGCTCACCCTGCTTCCAGAATCCAGCATCACACCTACAGTCCTACTGCAACGTGGTTTATTTGTTTGTTTGTTTCTTCCAAATAAGAACCATGAAGGAGAACAAAGATAATGATTTCTTAAAATTACACACAAACAAATATAGCTGTAGATGAAGATGGTGCAGATATTTAGGCAGAACTGAGAGCAGAGGAGGAAGCATAATGCAGGGCACTTCTGAGGAGGAAATTTTAGGAGGAAATTCTTCACTCCTAAAGGGAGGGTGGTGAAGCACTGGCACAGGTTGCCCAGAGAAGCTGTGGATGCCCCATCTCTGGAGGTGTTTAACATTGGACGAGGCCCCGGGCAACCTGATCTAGTGGGTGGCATCCCTCCCCATGGAAGGGTGGCTGCAACTAGATGTTCTGTAATGTCCCTTCCCAAGCCATTCTGTGATTCTATGATCCAGGGAACCAGACCCACTTTGGAATAAACTGCCCCAAACAAGCGACACCTGCAAGGGTCAGTGATTAAGCTGGCTTATCTTCCTCCTCCTCTGTGTGGGTTCCCACACAGCTAGCAAATTTCAGCCAAAACCCCTCATTCTGTCGACAGGGATATACTTAGCCATCTCACTATCATCTCATCTACCCAGAAATAAATTTAAAGGGCAATTTAAAGTCCTCCTCTTTCCAATGATTCACCCTTCCTCTGGCCTTGTCGGCTACAGAAACTTGACAGTTGCCTCTCAGGCACTTTGACTGCAGCCTTTCAGACAAAATGACAACCTCTGAGCGCTCTGAGTACCTAGGCAGCCTGCTCACACCATTCCCCTTCAAGGTACGAAGTTGTCTTGGAGACCTACTTCTTGCTTCCCAGACAACACAACAGGAGCACCATTGACTCCTCCAGTATCCTCCTCTTGTCTGCCCAGTTTCCACAAGTCATGGTCCCCTAAACCCCCGGCCAGACCAGTGGAATCTCATCCAGGTGGGGAAAAAAAAAAAAAAAAAAAAAAAGCTCTCAAGGAAACCACCTGTCTCTAAAAACACCAAATGAATGCTATTATCTCTTGCATCCAGTCACCATGTCCTGTTATCCACTGCAAGATCTGAAAGCCAGGGCTAAGCCTGGGAAGCTCAGTGTATCAAAGGGATGCTCAAGGGCAGTGTCTACATTGTTTCATGCCAGGCTCAAAGGCCAATAGTTTATCTGAATCCTACTGGCCCACATACATCCACAAAGTCCTTACAGACTATAAATTGGGGAGGGATATTAAAGCATTCACTTCCTTACAATGGAATACAAAGACCCTGTGCGTTGTATCTTCTTTGTACTCCCTAGAGTCTGCTAATAAAAAGCCACATCTCTCATTACATTTTGGGGAGAACAGGGCTCCACAATGTGGCTTTCATGTAAGTATGGGTAAGGAATGTATCTGTATCTACCTCTGAAGGCACAATGCATTTTCAAAAACCAGAAAATCTCATCAGTGATCATATTTTATTACAAAATTAGCTGCCAACAAAGGCCTTGTGTCTGCACTCAGCTGTGGCAAGCAAATCCTCAGAGGCTCCACTGGAATTTTAATTGAGGGACAGTGTTCTCAGGAAGTCTGTGGATATCCAACACCCCTCAAAAGAAAATTTTAGAGAAGGTATTTATGTGCTTATTCTTCAAAATGGAAGAATTCGGTATTCTATGATTTGAGAGGGAAAAATTATACCAATTTCAAAAGAAAAAAGACACTCTTTTATTCGGAACTGATTTGCAGCTTAGCTGTTCCTGCAGTTCCCCTTCTTTACACTCCAGCAAAAATTTGTTTTAATAATTTTAGATTGCCTACTTACAGTATTGTTCCATGCCGCATTAAAGACCTCATTCGTTTCCCATTAGCACATTTTAGTTAAAATTAACACACAATCATTTTCAATGATCCAGCTTTCAATAGCTTTGTAAACAAAAATTAATCTTGAATGCAAAATGGGGAAAAGCTTTGGAGTTGTTAAAAGTCAGCCTACAGAACTAATAACTAAAAACATATTTTTAAACTATTTTTTTTAATCCAAGGACACTGGGACTGCCAAGTGTGCCCAGTGCTCCTCAGGATGGCCTCCTTAAATAAACTGTTGACACAACTCCCCCCAAATCTTTGGCATTTAAACAAATGAAAGGAAATTGAATAATTCAAGAATTGGTTTAATACTTTAAGAGGAGACAGGGGACAATGAAGGCTGAATAAAGCCAGAGTGAGCACCCATGTTCACAACAAGGCACAAACAAACCTCTCTTCACACACCTTGATATCCTTACCCACACGCAAAACTACCAAACACCCAAACCTCAGTTCTCATACCTAGGGCTTTTGTCAACAGAGAAATGACAGAAATATCACTGTCATTCGTCACTTGTGTTTAATTCAATACAATAAGCACTAGGAAACTTAAATATAGGTATAGGAGAGGTTTAACCAAGGCCAACAGAAAAAAAAGAAAGAGAAGAGAAAACTGAGAGCTGAGAGAAAACACACAGAGGGGGGCACAGAGCAAAGCAAAACAGGGCTTTTCTCACCTGTGGGGACTGTGATGTTAACACAGCCACCAAGGTCTGTTTAGCTATGTCAGAGGAGTTACACGTGCGACTAAATACACTTGATCTTCCTTCAGCCTAAACTCTCATGGGGCTGTTTGCTCAGGGCAGTGCAGATGTGACACTGTGGAGAAGAAGTTTCGGACTACAAATCGTGTACGCTCCATTTTCCAGAAAATCATAATTACTTTCCACAAATCATGCTAATTCTGAGTCCTCATTTAAACACAGAGTTTCTCAGGGATTGATATGACCTCTCCTTTTTGACACTTATTATTGGTTTCAGATGGCTGCTAAGGATCTCCCTTATGAGGGTTATACCCAGGGAATTAAAATGAAGTCACTTTAATTAATTATGATGCACTGATATGCAAGACTGCATACAATTGACCACATAATTTGTACATTTTTGAAAAAACAACAAACACAAGCACTGCTAAATTACTGACAGAAAAACAATTCTATGTCTCTATTTCACTGAAAGAAGAAAAAGGTAAAGAGCATAACAGGCTAAAACATAAATAATGTCCTAACATGCCCTGTCAATTTAATATTCTGGTAGTCTTACGCTACTGCACATAAACATGAAGAAAAGCTATACATGATTAAAAGAAGCTCAGCTAGCTTTAAATACAAAGGACTAGGTAGTCTTGAAAGAAGCAAATCTTATGTTAAAAGAGATTGCGCTTCACCAAAAAGCAAGCAGCTGGAGAGCTGTAAATCCCAGGCACCTCCTCTGGCAGAACTGCTGTACAATACTGCTGATCACACCCTGCTCCACCCAACCCCCTTCTCTTTGTGTTTTCCAACACAGAGTCATGACGTGAGTTGTTAAACTCTCTTCTGTGTCACTCAGCATGTCACACACTCTATCTTTTATGCAGACAAATATTGACATGAATTTGTATGTACAACTTGAGCCATTATATCTACCCTTCTGTCTCTAGAGAACTGGCACTAAACATTACATAAAAGCCATCTCATTCAGAAAGTCCTAAATTTATCTTGGGTTCAGCCATGGAGACAGAGCATACAAGAGCTTACAAGCATGCAAGATCTAGAACAAAGCATCACTTTTCATTCAGAAATCCCTTTTCCAGTCCTGTTGTGCCATACCTTATAACAAGCACACTAGTAACTTCAAGTCGGTTTCACAAGCATAGAAAATTCTACTTGTTATAATAAACCTCAGCATCTCAAATGTGGATGACAGCTATGGCACCCCAAGGTCTTCAGTCTGTTACCTTGTAGCACTTGTGATCCTTGATGCTTAAAGGCCACAAACAGAGCTGAGCTGCATGAACAGAGTAAAAAATAGTCCCTGACCACATCGGGGATTACGAATGAGATTAAGAATCCAAGGGAGAGAAGTTTAGAGTAACAACGAATTAAACTCTCTAATGAAATAATTCTGAAATAGCAGGGTTTCCAAAGCAAACTTGAGGTATTTCCTTTCCACCCATTGAACGAGAAACCCCCAAAATGCTTTCAACTGTTGCTTGAGTGCCCTGCCCTGCTGGATGAGCAGCACAACGCAGCACCTGTCTGCCCCAATCCCAGATGGAAACTTCATCTCCTAACACACTGCGCACGCTGAACTTTGCCCTGCTTGGGCAGCACGAAATGTATTTTCAGGGCGTTTGCTCTCCACAAAATTCTTCACTGGAAGTGTGCTTAAAACCCAGGAAAGCATTACTTTTGCAAACTATGATGTCATCTCCCTTTTCAGCAGGCGCCCTCCACAGCCCACCTGAGCACACCCTTTCGGTGAAGCACGCACCATTGCTTGCGAGCGCTTTCGCCGGCAGCGGCTCAAAAGTTTGATGGAGGAGGCATTCTCTGCTACATCCCATACGTACAAACACATATTCTTGGCAAGGAGCGGATGCAGAGCAGAGCATTTGCCCACCCACACCGTGCCAAGACCCCGCACCGGGGGGGTGCACGGGCGCTTCCCGAAACTCCTCGCTGCTGCCAGTGAAGTTCCCGGCCGGCGGCCACGCACGCCGCAGAGGCTGGATAGCGTCGGGATGCTCCCCCTTTCCCTTTCTTTCTTCACTAACTCCTCGCACGGGTTCCCCGGGACCTTCCGACGGGTCCCGGCGCCCGGGGGTTGCAGCCGGGCGCGGCGCCCCCCGACGGGGCGGGACGCCCCAGGAGGGACCCCTGACAGCCTCCGGCCGCTCTCCCGCCCCCTTCCCGGCCCCCCTCCCGGCTCCCGCTCACCTCCAGACCTGCCCGAGCTGCAGGATGTGGACAAGCGACTGCAGGAGCCAGACGCAGAAGGCGCACGACGCCGACCTGCCGCCGCGGTTGCCGGCGGGGCCGCTGCCGGCGGCGTTGCTGCTGCCGCTGCTGCTGCTGTTGGTGGCGTTGCTCTTGCTGGCGGTGGACGCCTGCCGCTGCGGCGTGCAGGGCCGGGCGGCGTCGATGTCCGCGGCCGCCGAGCTGCTGCTCACCAGCAGCTTGCTCTCGGCCCCGGGGCAGTGCCCGGCGGCGGCGGCGGCTGCGGCTGCGGTGCTGTCCTCCGTGCTGAAGTCGTGCGCGAACCAGCGGAAGCTGAAGACCTGCACGGAGAGGGAGCCCAGCAGCACGAAGAAGAGCGTGAGCCCGAACCACCAGCGCTGGCCCCGCAGGTAGTAGTCGACCGCCAGCCAGATGTCGGTGCCCACGTCCGCGAAGTACACGGCCAGGGCGGCCAGGATCCAGAGGCAGTCCCAGAGCGAGTAGCGCCGCTGCTCCCTGCCCAGCCGCAGGCACAGCGAGGACGAGCCCCCGCCCGAGCCCCGCGAGCCCCCGCCGCCGCCCCCGCCGCCGTCTCCTCCTCTGCCGCCGCCGCAGCAGCAGCAGCAGCAGCAGCGGGAGCCGCCGCCCGAGCCGTCCCCGCCGCCGCCGCCGCCGCTGCAGCAGCCGCCCCCGGGCGCCTCGTCGTCGTCGCTGCCGCCGCCCGGCCCGGAGCCGGCGGGCAGCCCCGGGGCCAGCGCCTGCACGGAGCCCGAGTGCTCCGAGTTCTGCAGCGGCGTGAACGCCACCTCGCCGCCCTTCTTCATCTTCCGCCGCCCGTCCGACTTCGCGGCCATGATGCCTCCCTCGGCCCCGCCGGAGAGCGAGCGGGAGCGCCGGGCGCTCCTTTATCCCGCGCCTCCCCCTGCTCCTCCTCCTCCTCCCCCTGCCTCCTGCCTCCCGCCCTCCGCCGCGGCCCCGCCGCTCCCCGCGGCCCCGGCTCCGCGCCCCGCGCCCGCGGGCGGCTCCTCCGCGCCGACCGCGCCCGCAGCGCCGCCTGCCTGCGGCGAGCCGCGCTCAGCCCGCTCCCCCCTTCTTCGCCGCCTTCCCCTCCTCCTCCTCCTCCTCCTCCTCCTCCTCCGGCGGTACCGGGGCCGCCGCCGCGCTCTGCCCGAGCCGGGAGCGGGCAGGGCAGCGCTGCCCGGAGCCGAGCATCCCTCCCCGCCTCCCCGCCCGCCTCCGCCCGCCCCGCCGCCGCCGCCGCCCAGCTGACTGACGCCGAGGAAGAGGATGACCTCATCCTTCCTCCCCCCCCCGCCGCCGCCCCCCGACCGCCACCGGCACCGGCGCCGGCGCAGGGGCGGCGAAGGGGAAAGGGGCGCTCGGCCGCCGCCCGGCCGGGAAGGGCACGGGGCGGCCAAGGGGAGCCGGGGGGGGGCGCGGAGGCACCTCTGGGGAGTGTCGGTGGGCGGCGGGGTGGGGACGGGGCGCGCCGTGCCCCGGGGTAACGGGAGGGGCGCGGTGCCGTCGGGGCGAGGAAGGGGGATGGGGGGGTCCGCGGGGAGCCCGGCGAGCTCCTTGAGCAGCCCCTGCCCCTGCCCGTGCCAGTCCCGTCGGAAACGCTGCTCTAGTTGCCGCAAGTTGGCGAGATGCAAGCGGGAGAGGTGCGATTCCCAAATTATGTCGTGACTCACACTTTCTTAGAGGCGTTTGGGGGAAGGTGAGGAGACACCGCTTTATTCCTCCACCCGGAGAAATGGCATTTGATGCACACCCGTCTGATGCCTACCCATCCGATGCCCACCCATTTTACCCACACCCTTCCCCATGCAAAATCCCCCAGGACCGTTTCGCCGCCCCATCCCCGCAGCCCCGGTTGCCCCCGGAGCGAGGCCGCTCTGTAAAGCTCGCCCCCCGGGGCTCGGCAGCAGGGGTGCCCGCAGAGGTCCCCTTTAATCGAGGAGCCCCCCAGGGCGGAGCTGCCGGCACCCCCGGGCTGCCCCTGCGCAGCCTCCGCCCTCGGGGGCTCCCCGGTGCTGGAGGCCGGCAGCCTCCCGTCCCCCAAATCAGCCCCCGCTGCCGTGGGTGGGGAGAGCGTCTGCTGCCTTCCCTCGGCCCTTCTGCTCATTTTGGGTACATACCCAAAAGGTACGGGATGAGCGACTGATTTACCTTTTTTTTTTTTCTTTTTTTTTTTTTCCCTGCAGAATATTTTAGAAGCATGCCCTCTCCCTCCTTTCCCTCCTTAAAATAGAGCAGTGAGACAGTTCAACCACGTTGCTGGAATATCTTAATGGGAATGCCAATGAGACTATGATAGGGTACGGTTACATTAAGATATCTGACTAAATATAGCCCTTTCAAATTCATTAATTAAAGAGAAGTTATATGGACAGCTAAAAATTATGCCTTCTAACTCTTGAATGTGCACGGTAAGTATAAAGTTGCCTTCTGGAGATTAGCTTGTACTGATACATGCCTCAGATTTCAGGAAAAGATTATAGCATGCGTTGCTGCATTATTCAAGGAGTGTTAAGCACACAGAAATCAGGCTTTGAAAGGTGAAGAGCACACATAAGCCTAATTTTGCTTGTTCTTTTGCATGTTACCACACATTACAAGAGTCTTTAATTACATCATCACATAATGGTTCTTAAATAATATACATTTGCTCTGCAATCTCTGTTGCAGTGGTATAGCTGTACTTTTACTTCTGTTCCTTTTGTAACCCCACATTAATTTCACTCTCATTATGGTCCATATGATCTTTATTGCCTTAGACTTTTAATGCAAATTGCTTCTTTCTAGAGGTATATTTTAATAATTCAGTCAGCACCTATATTTAATACAATATATCCACTTAAGATTCCCTACTCAGCAGAGAAGGTGCTTAATACTGAAGCTAATTTATCTGCAAGTTGGTGGTTTATATATATCAACAAGTTCCCAAGTTATTCTGTTTATTATTACATCTTTAATAAAATGCTCTAGTGTGCCTTTTAAGTTACTTTAACTCAGTCTGCTTGACATATACAGATCCAAAAGATGCTACAAATTTATAGTGGAGGTTATAGGGTAATATGGGATTGCTGAGGGAACTGTGCTCTTGGAGCTGAAACCCTAGCCTCACATGGTTGGGATGGGAGAGAGGGAAGAGAATGGACGTTTTCCTCTCTCCTCTCCTCCTCTCCTCTCCTCTCCTCTCCTCTCCTCTCCTCTCCTCTCCTCTCCTCTCCTCTCCTCTCCTCTCCTCTCCTCTCCTCTCCTCCTCTTTTTGTTGTTGTTGTTTTTGTTTATTTTGTTTGCTTGGTCTGTTTTTCTCTTCTTGGATTCAGCTATTGTGGTATTTGTGAGTGGAATAATATTCTTTCTCACTGCTTTTCACACTTAAAATATCTCTCTGCAAAACAAAGGCAGTGCGGTAGATGAACATTTAAACCTAAATTAAATTCAAGGCTGTGTAATACTTCCAGAGGAATGTCTTCTGTTTTGTTTTCTACTTTAAAAGATAACAAATGGAAAGGGTCCCAAATAATATGTAAGTGTTGAAGAAATTGCTTCCAAGAAACAGAAACAAATTTCCTCTTTGTTACACTGGCATAGATTCTATGGAGCTGTATCAGGGCCAGAAAAGTTTGTATACACACAGTGTACAAACCAGCATGCCTTCAGCAAGCCAATGTTGTTGCTAAACCTCAGAAATTATTAATTATGAAATATAATTGAAGGGCAAAAATGTGATCGCAGACATCAATACATATTTCATTAACTCAAGTACAGACACATCCATTTCTCATGTAAAGCTACTTTTTTCTCTGAAGCACATTTTATTCGTGGCTTTCTTTTTTTCCACCTTTCTTTGAAGAAAGCATTTGCAGGGGTATCACAAGTACTGCTTTTGCCTTGTTCTGAATTGCAGCTGCCGTTTGCTTTATTTATTTATTTTTTAATCCTCCTTAAAACACCAAACTGCAAACCACCTTTGTCTTGTTTAGGAACACTTTTTTTTTTTTTTTCCTGCTTTTCATTGTAGACTGTTAACAACTCAAACCTAAATGTCCAGGAAATACTTTGGGCTCCAGTCCTCTTATCTTTCCACTGATTTTTGTTTGTTTGTTTTTTTGTTTGTTTTTCAGTGTTTGTTGTTGTTGTTGTTTGGTTGGTTGGTTGGTTTTGTTTGTTTGTTTGTTTTGGTTTTCCCCAGATTCCCAACCATTATCATTTTCACAGTCTTCTTTAGCTATATAGCAAAGAAAGCCCTACCAAAATATACTCAAGCTCTGCTTGTAGTCCTCTCATTTCACCATTAGAATATCTTTATTCTCTATAACTATGACATTTTTTGCATGTATCCATTCCAGACTATTCCCAAATCTATTTTCTTTCAGTGGGCAGCACTTCTGGCAAATGCTGCTTGGTGCTTAACCTTTCTGCATTTTCTTCTAGCTCAGAGTAACTGAAGCATTAGAACAATGCCATGTGGCAGTATTTTGGCACAAAAGCCTGCATTTCTGTCCTGGTTCCAGTTAGGACAGAGTTAAGTAGCTCATAGTAGCTGGTAGGGTGCTATGTTTTGGATTAGGATGAGAAGAGCGCTGATAACATGCTGATGTTTTAATTGTTGCAGAGCAGTGTTTACACCAGGCCAAGGACTTTTCGGCTTCTTGCTCTGTCCTGCCAGCGAGCAGGCTGGGGGTGCAGCAGGAGCTGGGAGGGGACAGACCCAGGACAGCTGACCCAAACTGGCCAAAGGGGTATTCCATACCATCTGACGTCATGCTAAACAATATATAGGGGTGGCTGGCCGGGGTGGGGGGGCCGGCTGCTCGGGAATAGGCTGGGCATCGGTCAGCGGGTGGTGAGCAATTGCATTGTGCATCACTTGTTTCTTACACATTATTATTGTTAATACTATTACCATTATCACTATTATTATTATTATTGTTATTATTATTTTCCTGTCTTAATAAACTGTCTTTATCTCAACTCACAGGCTTCACTTTCCCGTTTCTCTCCCCCATCCCAGAGAGGGAGGGGGGAGGGTGAGCGAACGGCTGTGTGGTGTTTAGCTGCCAGCCGGGTTAAACCACAACAGCCTTTTTGGCGCCCAACGTGGGGCCCGAAGGGTTGAGATATCGACAAATCTGACCAGAGTGTGTTAAACTAAAATTGGTATAAGTATTGGACCTGCTTAATAGTTGCTAGTCACGATGTTGATTGCCTTAATCTCCAGTCTGCTGTACCTGTATTCCAAATTGAGTTTTATGGTGCGTTACTTTCTGTATGTGCTCCCTGTTGCACTGTTTATCCTTTCCGGGCCCTGGTTTAAGATTGTTATGGTACTGTGCGGTGTAGCAATGGCTTATGAAATGGTGAGATATCTGGTCATGACTTTAACCTGGTATTTGTACTCAGCACTGACGTCGACTCTATACTTTGGAACCCATATCTCGGAAACTATTAGCAATTACACCTATTGCCTGTTTTCGTTAGGGAGCCAATCTGTGAAGGGGACAGGGGAAGACATGTTTCCCTACCTGTTCACTCTCCCTTTCTCCTTCACCACCACCCTCTTATCCCCCGAGTTAGTTACGGTGGTTCTCCGAGATGTTGAATATCCTTGGGATACTCAGACCAGCCTGCTCTTGTTGTTATGTCTCCTGAATGCGCTTCAGATTTTGTGGAGGGTTAAACAACTACTTAGGAATCTCATCCGGAGATCTGTCTTGAGGCGGGATAGTTGCGAGTGGCAGGGAGTGTGGGAGGATATGGGCAGGTTTCTAGAGCAGTGGTCACCTCCAGTGTTTTGGACATTCACCCCTGAACAACTGCAAAATCCTAAAAAGCTGGCAGAATGCTTGAAAAAAAGGTGTCATGACTCTGGCAGTTCCAAAGTGACACAAATCACTGTAGCGTGCTGGGGTCTGGCTTGTGCCTATCGAGCTGCAATTGATGCTATTAGCAACCTAGCTCCAGCTCCTGCAGCCGCTCCAGCTGCAGCTCCTGCAGCCGCTCCAGCTCCTGCAGCCGCTCCAGCTCCAGCTCCTGCAGCCGCTCCAGCTCCAGCTCCTGCAGCCGCTCCAGCTCCAGCTCCTGCAGCCGCTCCAGCTCCAGCTCCAGCTCCTGCAGCCGCTCCAGTTCCAGCTCCTGCAGCTACTCCAGCTCCAGCTCCTGCAGCCGCTCCAGTTCCAGCTCCTGCAGCCGCTCCAGCTCCTGCAGCCGTTCCGGCTCCTGCAGCCGCTCCAGTTCCAGCTCCTGCAGCCGCTCCAGCTCCTGCAGCCGTTCCGGCTCCTGCAGCCGCTCCAGCTCCAGCCCCTGCAGCCGCTCCAGCCCCTGCAGCCGCTCCAGCTCCAGCCCCTGCAGCCGCTCCAGCTCCTGCAGCTGCCCCAGCTCGTGCAGCTGCTCCCACTCCTGTGGCTGGGTCAGAGAAACGAGCTGTAGCAGTGCAAGTTGACCCCGCAGAGGGTATTCCAACCCCTGTGGCAGACCCTGCGTCTGGGTCAGAGAAACGAGCTGTAGCAGTGCAAGTTGACCCCGCAGAGGGTATTCCAACCCCTGTGGCAGACCCTGCGTCTGGGTCAGAGAAGCGAGCTGTAGCAGTGCAAGTTGACCCCGCAGAGGGTATTCCAACCCCTGTGGCAGACCCTGTGGCTGGGTCAGAGAAACGAGCTGTAGCAGTGCAAGTTGCCCCTGTAGACAAGGTGAAAAAATGGTATAGAGGCTCAGGTCGTTTAAAACGCAGACAGTCTTCTGCTAAGTCTGGGCGTAGTGAAGACGAGGCTGGGCCATCAAAGGTGCAGGAGACTGAAGATGAGGATGAGGATGGCGAAAAATCAACAGTAACTACCCGGACTCCATACCAGCCATCAAAGGTGCAGGAGACTGAAGATGAGGATGAGGATGTCGGAAAATCAACAGTAACTACCCGGACTCTACACCGGCCATCAAAGGTGCAGAAGACTGAAGATGAGGATGAGGATGTCGAAAAATCAACAGTAATTACCCGGACTCTATACCAGCGTGAGCTACGAGATGTGCGAAAAGATTTTGGTTGCTGTATAGGCGAGCAGCTTGTCACCTGGCTGCTCCGGTGCTGGGACACGGGAGCCAATTATGTGGAATTGGAGGGCAAGGAAGCCAGGCGGCTGGGATCCCTTGCTAGGGACGCATGCATTGACAAAGCAATTGGAGATGGAGCACAATCTCGCAGCCTCTGGAGGCGTCTCCTGTCAGCTGTGAAGGAAAGGTATCTCTTCAAGGAAGAACTTGTATGTTTACCAAGCAAATGGACCACCATGGAGAAGGGAATTCAGTACCTGAGGGAATTGGCCGTACGGGAAGTAATTTATAAGGACCTAGACGACGCACAAACATCCGCAGATCCAGATGCAGTCCGGTGTACACTACCCATGTGGCGGAAGTTTGTACAGAGTGCCCCATCATCATATGCCAGCTCATTGGCAATGCTAGCCTGGAAAACGGAGGAGAATCCCACAGTGAATGAAGTGACTAAAATACTCCGGCAGTACGAAGGAAATCTCTCCTCTTCCCTAAAGGCCTGTGTCTCAGCTGTGGAGAAACTCTCTGAAGAGGTCCACCAACTTAAAGAGAATTTATCTTCCCCCCCACCTGTACAAACCAGTGTCTCAGCTATTAGGGGTAAACGTTCATCTATGCAAGGAAGACAATATGGTGGGCACACACACCGCGCCACCCTGTGGTTTTACCTACGTGACCATGGAGAGGACATGAGAAAATGGGATGGAAAATCTACTGCGACCCTAGAGGCACGGGTACGTGAATTGCAAAGGAAAACAATTGGGAAAAAGGAGTTCTCTGAAAGGTTTGCTGCTCCAACTTCCAGCAGGCAGTCCTTTAAACACAGAAATGAAGATTCTGACCAGGACTAGAGGGGCCCTGCCTCCAGCCAGGGGGAGGAAAGGGACAATCGAGTTTATTGGACTGTGTGGATTCGATGGCCTGGCACGTCAGACGCACAGAAGTATAAGGCTTTGGTAGACACCGGTGCACAATGTACTCTAATGCCATCAAGCTATAAAGGGCCAGAGCCCATCTGTATTTATGGTGTGACGGGGGGATCCCAGCAGTTAACTGTATTGGAGGCTGAAGTGAGTCTAACCGGTAATGAGTGGCAAAAGCACCGTATTGTGACTGGCCCAGATGCTCCGTGCATCCTTGGCATAGACTATCTTAGAAGAGGATATTTCAAGGACCCAAAAGGGTTCCGCTGGGCTTTTGGCATAGCTGCTTTGGAGACAGAGGACATTAAACAGTTGTCTACCTTGCCTGGTCTCTCAGAGGACCCTTCTGTTGTGGGGTTGCTGAGGGTTGAAGAACAGCAAGTGCCGATCGCTACCACAACGGTGCACCGGCGGCAATATCGCACCAACCGAGACTCCCTGAGTCCCATCCATAAGCTAATTCGTCAACTGGAGAGCCAAGGAGTGATCAGCAAGACTCATTCACCTTTTAATAGTCCCATATGGCCAGTGCGAAAGTCTAATGGTGAGTGGAGACTAACAGTGGACTATCGTGGCCTGAACGAAGTCACGCCACCACTGAGTGCTGCAGTGCCGGACATGCTAGAACTCCAGTATGAACTGGAATCAAAGGCAGCCAAGTGGTATGCCACAATTGATATCGCTAATGCATTTTTCTCCATCCCTCTAGCAGCACAGTGCAGGCCACAGTTTGCTTTCACTTGGAGGGGAGTCCAATATACTTGGAATCGGCTGCCCCAGGGGTGGAAACACAGCCCTACCATTTGCCATGGACTGATCCAGTCTGCGCTGGAGCAGGGGGAAGCTCCTGAACACCTGCAGTACATCGATGACATCATTGTGTGGGGTGACACTGCAGAAGAAGTTTTCGAGAAAGGGAAGAAAATAGTCCAAATCCTTCTGAAGGCTGGTTTTGCCATAAAACAGAATAAAGTTAAAGGACCTGCACGAGAGATCCAGTTTTTAGGAATTAAATGGCAAGATGGACGTCGTCAAATCCCAATGGATGTGATCAACAAGATAACAGCTATGTCTCCACCAACTAGCAAAAAAGAAACACAAACTTTCCTAGGTGTCGTGGGGTTTTGGAGAATGCATATTCCAAATTACAGTCTGATTGTAAACCCGCTCTACCAAGTAACCCGTAAGAAGAATGCTTTTGAATGGGGCCCTGAGCAACGACAAGCCTTTGAACAAATTAAGCAGGAAATAGTTCATGCAGTAGCCCTCGGGCCAGTCCGAACAGGACCAGATGTAAAGAATGTGCTCTACACCGCAGCCGGGGAGAATGGTCCCACCTGGAGCCTCTGGCAGAAAGAACCTGGGGAAACTCGAGGTCGACCCCTGGGGTTTTGGAGTCGGGGATACAGAGGATCTGAAGCCCGCTATACTCCAACTGAAAAGGAGATATTGGCAGCATATGAAGGAGTTCGATCTGCTTCGGAAGTGGTCGGTACTGAAGCGCAGCTCCTCCTGGCACCCCGACTGCCGGTACTAGGCTGGATGTTCAAAGGAAGGGTCCCCTCTACGCATCATGCAACTGATGCTACATGGAGCAAGTGGGTTGCACTGATTACTCAGCGGGCTCGAATAGGAAACCCCAGTCGCCCAGGAATCTTGGAGGTGATTATGGACTGGCCAGAAGGCAAATACTTTGGGATATCACCAGAGGAGGAGGTGGTTCGTGCTGAAGAAGCCCCCCTGTACAACAAGCTACCGGAAAATGAGAAGAAATATGCCTTGTTCACTGACGGGTCCTGTCGTATTGTGGGAAAGCATCGGAGATGGAAAGCTGCTGTATGGAGTCCTACACGACGAGTTGCAGAAGCTGCTGAGGGAGAAGGTGAATCGAGTCAGTTTGCAGAAGTAAAAGCCATTCAGCTGGCTTTAGATATTGCTGAACGAGAAAAGTGGCCAGTTCTCTATCTCTATACTGATTCATGGATGGTAGCAAATGCCCTTTGGGGGTGGTTACAGCAATGGAAGCAGAACAACTGGCAGCGCAGGGGCAAGCCCATCTGGGCTGCGGCATTGTGGCAAGATATTGCTGCCCGGGTAGAGAACCTGGTTGTAAAGGTACGCCATGTAGATGCTCATGTGCCCAAGAATCGGGCTACTGAAGAACACCAAAACAACCAGCAGGTGGATCAGGCTGCTAAGATTGAAGTGGCTCAGGTGGACCTGGACTGGCAACATAAAGGTGAATTATTTATAGCCCGATGGGCCCATGACACCTCAGGCCATCAAGGTAGAGATGCAACCTACAGATGGGCTCGTGATCGAGGGGTGGACCTGACCATGGACACTATAGCACAGGTTATTCATGACTGTGAAACATGTGCTGCAATCAAGCAAGCCAAACGGTCAAAACCTCTTTGGTATGGAGGACGATGGCTGAAATATAAATATGGAGAGGCCTGGCAGATTGATTACATCACACTCCCTCAAACCCGCAACGGCAAGCGCCACGTACTTACAATGGTGGAAGCAACCACCGGATGGCTGGAAACATATCCTGTGCCCCATGCCACCGCCCGGAACACTATCCTGGGCCTTGAAAAGCAAGTCTTATGGCGACATGGCACCCCAGAGAGAATTGAGTCAGACAACGGGACTCATTTCCGAAACAACCTTATAGACACTTGGGCCAAAGAACATGGTATTGAGTGGGTGTATCACATCCCCTATCATGCACCAGCCTCTGGAAAAGTTGAACGATACAATGGACTGTTGAAGACTACACTGAAAGCAATGGGTGCTGGGACATTCAAAAATTGGGATACACATTTGGCAAAGGCCACCTGGTTAGTCAATACCAGGGGATCTGCCAACCGAGCTGGACCTGCCCAATCAAACCTGTTACGCACTGTAGAAGGGGATAAAGTTCCTGTAGTGCACGTAAGAAACATGCTGGGTAAAACAGTCTGGGCTACTCCTGCCTCAGGAAAAGGCAAACCCATTCGTGGAATTGCTTTTGCTCAGGGACCTGGATGCACTTGGTGGGTAATGCAAAAGAATGGGGAGGTCCGGTGTGTACCTCAAGGGGATTTAATACTGGGTGAGAATAGCCCATGAGTTGAATTGTAGTATGTTAATTATTATATAATAATGTATGTCATCACTACCATGATTGCTATATATCATAGATGAAAATGGTGATTAATTAGAATGTATTGGACAGAGTGTAACCTGAGCATGACATAAATGGTATGGAATAAGGGGTGGATATCTGTCCTGGTTCCAGTTAGGACAGAGTTAAGTAGCTCATAGTAGCTGGTAGGGTGCTATGTTTTGGATTAGGATGAGAAGAGCGCTGATAACATGCTGATGTTTTAATTGTTGCAGAGCAGTGTTTACACCAGGCCAAGGACTTTTCGGCTTCTTGCTCTGTCCTGCCAGCGAGCAGGCTGGGGGTGCAGCAGGAGCTGGGAGGGGACAGACCCAGGACAGCTGACCCAAACTGGCCAAAGGGGTATTCCATACCATCTGACGTCATGCTAAACAATATATAGGGGTGGCTGGCCGGGGTGGGGGGGCCGGCTGCTCGGGAATAGGCTGGGCATCGGTCAGCGGGTGGTGAGCAATTGCATTGTGCATCACTTGTTTCTTACACATTATTATTGTTAATACTATTACCATTATCACTATTATTATTATTATTGTTATTATTATTTTCCTGTCTTAATAAACTGTCTTTATCTCAACTCACAGGCTTCACTTTCCCGTTTCTCTCCCCCATCCCAGAGAGGGAGGGGGGAGGGTGAGCGAACGGCTGTGTGGTGTTTAGCTGCCAGCCGGGTTAAACCACAACAATTTCTTACCAGACTCAGTCTTTTGGAGACCAGTTCTGGCAGTTCTGTGTCATGAAGTTGATGTGCAAAACACTGCTGTTCTGGCAGGGCTTGGTTCCTCCTGCTGAGCAGTGCTCCCAAGAAGGTTCCCTCAGAAAGAAATGAAGTCCCAAGTCATAAGGAGCTCTTCAGTGACTTCTTCCAGAAGATCTTGTGATTCTGCTAGCAAATTTGCTCCCTCTCCTCCTTCCTTCATTCCTCCTTCTTTTCTAACTACCTTCCTATACCTGTTTTACATGCCTTTTCCCGCACTGTTTCTTGTTGTGCATGATGTAAAGCTGGAGTGATCTGACAGAGAATCTGATGAACATCCATTTTCTTTATTCATTCACTCTGACATAGCCTCAGTAGTGTGTCTTCCATACTTTTGACTTTAAGCAGTATTCCATATGAAAGCAGAGCTTCTCAGGCACACGTGCTTACAAACATGCAACTCAATTACTTTAGAATCGGCAAATGAAAATTACTTTACAAAATGTTCGCAAGTTTCAGATGCTTTCACCAGATTTGTGTTTAGGTTACACAAATGCCAGTAGAAGTTGTGATATAGAATATAACTTTAATATTTACACACTAAATTATTTAATTGCCTTTTTGCCCAAATAGCCTCATTCACAAGGGGTACAGGCCATTGTATGTTCTGATAACATAGATACTTCACTGGAAAGGGAGAAGGCATTTCCTTTCAATAAAACTAGTATTTCATTAAATTAACAAAAACTCAAATCAGAAATACATTGGTAATTTGGTAAATTATTTAGAAAATCAATATTAAATTTCTATTAAAAAACACTGAGTATTAACAATTATTGCTTGCTTGCTTTAGCTTGAAATTACTTTATTTATAGGTCTACAGGTAGATTCACACAAAAATGTTCTTGAACTATAAAATTGTCTTTAAAATTGAGAAGGGTGAATCAAGTATTTTAATATATTAGTTCAATTTTTCAATTACAAAAAATACTCTGAAATCTTCACTGGTTTCAGAAATTACTTAGTTTTGTAATATACCTCTAGATGTATTTCTTACACATAGATCTCTTCTTTGTAACATGTCGGTCATGAAAATCCAACCCATATGCACCTACCTCAGAAGATCTGCAAAGGAGGAGATTCAATGTAGCAGGGCTCTTAGGTGCACACCAGACTTTAACTAGACTATACATCAAGCTTAGTGGGATAGTTTATATACTTATGATTTAGGCATATACTTTTGTTTTAGGTGTATACTTAAATTTCATGGTGAATTGGGGGCTGTAGTTTCTTGTGTTATATTTATTTCCAGAATGTCTAGGCATTAAATATATGTCAATACATTCCACTGCTTACTCAAAACAACAAGTCCAAGTTTATGGGGCCAG
This sequence comes from Anser anser, assembly GCF_964211835.1. Lineage (NCBI taxonomy): Eukaryota > Metazoa > Chordata > Aves > Anseriformes > Anatidae > Anser > Anser anser. The sequence continues at coordinate 41,173,200 of NC_139721.1, forward strand.
AATGATTGAGAGCATCACTGCTTTGATGACACCATACTGACTTTAATGTTATATATGAAAGAAGAAATGGCTCCTTAGACATTTTGAAAGATTCAACTCAAGACTTCTTAAATTTACATTTATTAATTAGAAATGGGATGTCAGTTACCTTTCATGTTACTTCATACTATGTATTTAAAAGCATAATCAAATATAGACATAAATATATAATGAGCGATAGCAGAAGACAGACATATGGGAAGACATCACAGGAAGTGAGCTTACAGCCAAGCTTTGTACAAGGCGTACAACACTTTCACTGCCATTCTGCGTGCAGAACCCAAGAAGCAAGCAAGTAAATCACACTTTATAATAAATGGAAAAAGCATTTATGGAATGCTCAAGGGAATATTAACATGTCCTATGTATGAGACTACATTTAATACACAATTAAGAATTTTCAAAAGTTTGAAAAAGACGGTAATAAGTCCCATTTTCTTTCCCATTTTTTTGCTTCACCTGTTTAAAACTGGGGCTTTGAGCAACCTGGTCTGGTGGGAGGTATCTCTGCCCATGGCAGGGGAATTGGAATTTGATGATCTTTGAGGTCCCTTCTAACACAAACCATTCTACCATTCTATGATTCTATGAAAGTGAATTCATGCCAAGCAAAAGAGTTGTAAAATAAAGATTCAGGCACAGCACAGAAAGTTCTGATGCTTCTTAGCACTGGTCAGTACAGAGGAGTTCGCTGACTTTTTGAGACTGCTGCTTTTCTTTATGGGGAAGTAGTCCAAAGGAACATTTTAAATTGATGTGTTAGCAAAGGATGCTTACATTTGCAAGCACTTCTATAAATACTAACACTAACAACCCCCTGGACTAGATGGTATTCATCCAAGACTTCTAAAGGAACTCAAAGGAGCACTTGGAACATCCTTTTTTCTTATTCTGATTCCATTTCCACAACTGACAAGCTACAAAATGGATAGATCTAATACAACTGCTCATATATACTTAGGGGGAGGGAATGCTTTCTTTAGTATGACGAGTTTCAGCTAGGCAGTACTTGGAATTGCTCAGAGATTAAATGGTCCAATGAGTCAGTCAGAACATGGCTATATTTTTTGAAATCCTTAACATCATTAACAGAAGAGACTGAGATACTCATAGGGCTTGAATGGACAGAAATACGTCAGCTAGATCAACTTAACATATATCTATAAAAGCACATCAGAAGAACTAGATATGGAAAAAAGATACAGTTAACTAATACTGGAGTTGAATGGTTGCCATCAGACTTTGTTATGTTTAAGAGTCTATGCTATGTTTCTAGAGTCTGTATTTTAGCACTCAGCTCGAGCTTGAGGCTTTCTCTGTAAAATGAACTGTTATTGCTTCACTATAATAATAGCAATAATAAGAATAACAAAATCCTCTAGCCAGTGCCCTGTCATCTGTAATGACAGGAGGCAGCAGGGAGAGGCAGCAGGGAGAGGCAGGGAGAGGCAGCAAAAGTCAAACCCTTCTCTTCACTACAGCCTTGCCTCTTCCAACTGGTCGAGTTACCTGCTCCTTCCGTGGCTCCCAAGGATGCCAAATGCTTGGGTCTCTTGCTGACCCAGGCAGTCTCATTTCTGTGCTACACCCCTGTTCCCTGTGGAGGCACCACGGATGTCATATATGCTCTGGGTCTCTATGTACAGGGTGGGCTGCTGGCAGCAGAAAAGCAAGGCTCCTAGTCTGTGCAGCAACAACAGAGTGCACATGAGCTGGCACCTCTGCAGTATTTCTCTGGCCAGCTCTTTTGTCCCTATCCACTTGCAGGGGACACAGATTAAGTGACTTGCGTGCCAAACACAACAGGCATCACTGTATACCATGTGGAAGAGGCAAGGTTAGAGTTTAGCTCTCGTCACAAGCTAAATATGCTAACCGGCATGTCTTTGAAGCAAGACCTGATAAGGACGTTATGGTATTTCAAGCTTTCTTATCAAAGTGTAATCCCCTAGCAATATGTGCTGCAAGCACCCGTGATGCACTTGAAATGAAACCCTCTTCTGTGGTGGTGTTCTGGATGTAAAAGGGTGGAGGTGTTTACATGACTCTGGATCCAGGTAAGTGAATCCAACATCTGATTTGTACACTGTATAAGTAGAGGAAATAATTTTCAAATAAGGATGCCAGCTGCTGAAAGAGGGTATTCACTGCTAGTAATGAAAAACAGATTAGGAAGGCATTATTTACACTTGATAAATCAGAGATGGCATCAAAGAGAGCTAGTATTACAAACTATTAATGAAAGACATAATAATGAAACAAATCACATAATAGATCACAACGAAGTGATTCAGTGTAATGAATACTGATACTAAGTAAGTGAACTGTGCACTCTAGGGATACAATTTTAAATCCATTCCAGTGCGCATGGTAGCAGTGTAAGCAAAAAGAGCACTTTCAGAAGAAATTTACTCTGTTCCTTTGCTCACTCAGATCACATCCACACTTCACCAGCTCTTCCTTTGATGACGTATAAGGTAGATAAAAATAAAAGTACCTACCAAGACCTGTTATATTTATTATTTTCTGAGTCAAAGTAACAACTGAAATCTCATCACCCATGCAGATACTGGCCAACATTCTTCATTTCAAATAATAATGTGAGTAAATAAACATTAAACATACTAAAAAGCCAGACAACATTTCATAGATTAGAAATTTATTTAATTCTTATAATTATAGGAAGCACATTGCTGCTACAAAGCGTGGTATGCCTTAAAGGTGAAACATGTCTAAAATTCAGATCTTCATACAGATTTTAAATTTTGGAGGTACTAAGGGTGGGGTCTTTGATTAAGCAGAGAGATGCCTTATGTAACTAATATACAGTATATGTATTCTGATTACATACATGAAACTTCGAGTGGTGTGTAACTCATGATTTCATTTCAGACTCATCTGTATCCTAAACTCTTCCTCAGTCAACTCAGTCAACTCTGGCAATATGAAAGTTTACCAAAACAAACATTGATCTACTTATTAGACATTCGTGCATTTATAGCTAAATATTTTTCTATTTATTGTGCATTTTCATAAATAACTGGTATTTTTTGAAGTAAAGGCATTCACACATATAGATTTAGAGAGGCAGATGGATGCGTAAGAATGAGTACTGTAAAAATCAGCAAGCTGAACAGAGAGTTGCTTAAGTTACCCGGCAAGCTATTGCAATGGTAGTGATAACAGATGATGAAAAGTCTCTCTTAAAAGTTCTTAGCTGAGGTTCTGGCTCAGCCACAAGATTTTGCAATCAAATGTCAGTGGGAAACTTACTAACACAGAGTGAACTCCTGAATAACACGTTCTTTATTCCTGACTGTTACATACATGGTATCTTGTAGGAAAAGGAAGTAATACATGCTAAGTCTAAAGAGTTGTGCGGTTTGTTTGGAAAATGATTCTGAGGAAATATAAATTTTAATAAATGTTGAAATTGAAACAATTTATCAATTTAATAACTATTGACAGATTTGACCCAAGCTAAATTGAAATTATTCACAAATTATTACTGAAATCAAAATGTTTAAACGTTACTACATATGTCTACCATCATGAATGCTCAGCTCAAGTCCACAGTGCCATGTTACAGATCTCAATTTATGTTTTCTAAATTTCAGTCATGAAAAATTTTTGAGCAGCTCTAACAGGATTGGAATGCAGTGTTCACATTAGACATGTTTAATTTACTGTGATGTTTTTAATGCATTGTTTTGACATTCCTTCACAGTAATTACAATACCTTCAGAATTATAAAATACAAGTAAATCAAATAATCAGGAATTTAGATAAGCAGTACACTCAGAAAGAATCAGAAGACAAGGAGCTATGGATAAAGTTGCACCACAGTGCTGCCTTCACTTCCATCCTCAGCAAGCCACCTAAAGAGAAAAGCATAGAACATGTTCAAAGATACAGTATATTCAGAAGACGTGTGGATGCCTTTTAGGGATGTGGTTTAGTGGTAGACTTGGCAGTGCTAGGTTAATGGTTGGGCTTGATGATCTTAGCGGTCTTTTACAATCTAACTAATTCTATATTTCTATATATAAAACTTAACAAACAGACAAAGGGCTTGCTTCTGCACCTTTTTATTTCTAAGAGAGTTTCAACATTGTCTTATACAGTAGGAGTAACCAATCTGAGGAGTGGTGTTTCTTTCAGTATCCATATATGCATAATTTTAAAGTAACTGTATAACTATATTAAATATACATACATCTTATGTGTAGATTGCATAACAACAGGTGATGAGCAGATTGTTTCATTGAGTGGCAAAAATCAGGATATTTTAGAGTAAGAAAGTGTGTTCTGTGATAGTAAGCTATTGTCCATTTATTCCATACCAGGAACTGTTTATTTCTCATATCTCCTTGGCTTACAAAATACTGGTGGGCCTTAACCATGCCCCATAAGATCCTACAGGGGTTTTACCATCGACTATACCAGAAACCCGCCTGAATCTAAAACTCAGATAGACTGGTTAACTGGAACCATGGAGGCAATGGCATTCACTTCCAAAGAGATTTTCCAAAGCTTCTGCTCCTTTTAATGCTTCTGCAAGGCTTATTCCAGACTAGCTGATGTCATTTCTACTTAGTAACGAGTATGGGAGGAATTCCCAGCTGGTATAGCATTAACGTAGTTCACATCTGAAATTGCACTGTTGAACAGCTGGGAGATACATCTGAAGCCAAACAGTTCCAGGCTGCAACATAACTAGTCTTGCCAGATAAAATGCCAAGTTAGTAAAGGAGGCAGAGCTCCTTTCACGTTTCTCAGTGATGAATGTCTTATAGAGACAACATTTGTATCAGAGGATATGAGAGGAATCTTCGTTTGTTTGTTTTGGTGGGGTGGGTGCGGGAGGAGAGAGAATAAACACATTCACTATTTACCCAGTAGGATATGACATAAGCATTTTGTGCAAGCTGGAAAAAGGACATGTACTTATAGTTTCCTGTATCTCAGGAGTGCCCCATAGCTTCTGTGTCAGTCAATACTCTGGGGCGCCACGATGACAGGGGGTCCTGGTGGACACCAAACTGAATGTGAGCAAGCGATGTGTCCTTGCAGCAAAGGTCACTAATGGTATCCTGGGCTGCATTAGGCTAAGTGTTGCTAGCAGGTCAAGGGAGGTGATCCTTCACCTCCACTCAGCACTGGTTGACCAAGATGACCTCCAGAGGTCCCTTCCAACCACTCAGTGATTCTATGACATCAGTTAAAAATCCTCTCATGGATTGTGTTGCACAACTAAGTGATATTGTGATCTAAGAAATTTCGCTCATGCCCATTAACTTAAATTTAGGTATCTAGAAGATTAGAACATGTGTTTGGAGGAAGTTTTATGGAACCTACATGAAGACTTTAGTGCAGTGCTGTGTAGAGATATATTCTGAGATATTGCGTGACATTAATCATGTTTTGTAGAGCTGGCCCCTGCAAGCTGCAGACCAGGATTGTCAGGCACTGAGGGCTTGAAGCTTCTGTTGAGGCTGCTAACAGTTCTGCACTCTCATGACTTAGATTGTAGAGTCTAACCGATTATCCAGGAATAAAAAATAAAATTTAAAAAAATAGATGCTTTTTCTTTTGGTTGCAGGTTTGAGATTTGGCTTTGATGAATTGTCAAGTTTACAGAAACATTCTGAAGAATTAAATTAAATATTCTTGGCTACCATTTATGTTTTCAGATCACCAGGCAACATCCCTCTTCCTAGATATTGAAAACTTGTAAGGTGTCATACTTCTCTGCTCTCCAGATGCATTAAAATTTTATTTTACACTTAGAAAGACAAGAATGTATTTGCTTCTGTTGTTTACTCTGAAATGTATTAAGCTGCAAACTGTATGCTGTAATGGATGGTCACCCCAAATATACCATTCAGTTTAATCTGCAACTTCTGAAAGTGTATTGTTTCAGTTTGACACAGACTGAAGTGGATCTTCCCTTTGTACATTAGAACCTGTTTACCCTAAAACCCCTTTATCTGAATAAATTTCTAAATTTACCTCTTACGTGTCATTGTAAAAAAAATTCTGTTAACTTTATTACATTCAGCTGAACATATCTTAGACCGATACTAGGTAGACATTGAAACAGAAGGATTTTAATGTTTCTATTTTAAAAACAAAAAAAAAACCTTTTTTCTCCAGAATTGTATCTATACTGCCATATCCTACTATCCACCCACCATCCCTTATTTCTAATTCCCTCTCATGTCTGTGTACATATGATATGCTAGTCAGAGCTACATATGTGCTAATACTTGTGCAATGGTTCACCAGACAGCTTCTACTTCATGAAAATGGCATACTACTATCTTCTCTCAGCAAAGGCACTCAAATACGTCTGTCTCTTCTACAGCCATCCAGTTTTAATACCATGGAAAAATACAATGTCTTCCTCTAAATATTCTTCTGGCAAATTAGATGGAAAATGGTCAAAAGGTTCAAAAGTTACCAGGGATGGACAGATAGAAAAACAGCATGGTTTCAAAATTCGTACTGTTTTAGGAAACCAGAAGAGAAACAACTGAGAGACTAAAAAGACCACTAGTAGTTGTTGTTATGAAGAAAACAGCACCTACAGAGTAATAATGAATTGATCTACTGACCTGTTACAGTTGAAGCAATACACTGAATTCCTAGATGCATCTGTGATTTCTACTTTTTCCAGAAACCAGCCACTTTCTGTAGAACGAAGAAGAAAAGACAAATTTGATATAACTAAAACACATATAAAGCATAAGGAATGTTTCTGATTTCATTTCCAAACCCTGTGTGGTTCAGCACTTTCAAATGGACTCAATATCAATAATAAAACTGAAAAGTCGATAATTCAAATTATTACCAACTTCTTTCAGTTTTTTGAGGAGGTCTTTGATGTTTTTGACAGGAAATATAAAGGAAAAAAATTATTACAGCTTAACTTATATTTCCACATTGAATGGAACAGGTATAAGGCAAATGAAACAGAGTGCATTGTAATATCAAATATATTCTTGAAATCCCATTTTGCCCTTTTCTGCAGTCTGAAATGCACTCATAGTACACCCCAATATGCTTTGATCTTCAGTGTCTACCAAACTAAAAAAAAAAAAAGATGGACTATATTAGTAGATTTATTATTTTAATGATCATCTAAGAATAGGAAAACTCTATTACTCCTTTCTAATTAATGTATTTATACTTATATAAACCTTATATATACTTATATATGCTTATATAAACCAATTGATGAACCCGAATGATGTTCATATCCACATTTCTCTGTCAGTAATGATTCAGAATAACATCTCAATTTTGGGCCAACATTAATATCTGTTTTAGCTTTAAGAATATATTTAATACTCTACTATATTCAACAAGTTTGATGTGTGAAAAATACCGTCATTCTTATGCTATAGTATTTTATTTTATACAATATTAAACTATGAAGGTTTTTAAAATATAACTTTATTATATACAAATGTAATGTTTGTGATGATGTCTTTAGTTGTGTTTGCCAATGTAAACACTTAATGACAACATTTAAAAACCAATTAGGATCATATTGCTAGCAGCTGAAAACCTTTTGGTATTCTTTGCATGTCTTAGAGATAAAATACTATATTCTAACAAATGATTTTGGTTTTCAAATATTTGGAGAAACTATCATGTAGGCTAAATATATATATATACATATAATTTGTAAGTAGGCTAAAAACATAACATAAAATATTTTGCAAACTGTACCAATGTAGATAAAACATAAAGGCATAGCAATGTTTTTCCCCTTCCATGGATGTTTTCAAACAATTATCTAGTATAACTAGGCCATAAAGGTGTCTACATTTTTCATCTTCAATCCGCAGGAGTCGTTTATTGAAATTGTGAAGTACTTTTGGAACTCCTTTAATGAAATTTTCTGAATGCTTTAATATATCGTAGACTCTACTTGGAATATATGACCTTTCCTGAAATCTCTGTAATTCAGAGTCATGATTATTAGCAATAAAAATTTACAGTCCCTCAAATTTGCACAGCACTTTATAAACAAATATTAAGCTATGTTTGCTCTCCTGAAAAGTTTATAATCTAATGCTTTATCCTTTATTGACATAACTCCAGCAGACCTCACTGAATGCTCTAGGTATGGAGAAATCTAGAGGCAGATAGGAAAGATTAGCAAACAGATGAAACTTTTCAAAGAGGTGTTACCTTTGAGGAGACTTGTGCAGATTACAACTGACACGACAAAAGACATTTGGAGATAATTTCAGAGAAAAAAATAGAGGAAGAAAGTCATGGATTTAACATGGATCTACACACACCAGCTGTGCTAGGAAGGCACTATGCAATGTTGATCAGAACATGGAGAGTAAAGATAATCATGTTGTTGATGGTTTGGGACCCAGAAATTACAAGTTTAATGTGTATTTCCCCTGCAGGCTTCTGTGCAATTCTCAGAGCACCAAAAGTCTGCTGGTGTAGAATTCCCCGGTGTTAAGCTGAATTGTGTGCATGTACAGTAGCTAACACTAATAAAATGAAATTCAGCAGGAGGATTTATAGACGTGTATATATATGTAGTTTTCAGTACCATCACATGTATGATATGACTAGGTAGTCAGAAAACCCCTGTTCAACTTTTGCCTAAAAAAGATTTGCCAGTTGCAGTATTTTGTTTGGTTCATCCTAGGCATGCTACACTCTTGATGCCTTATTAATAAATAAGGTTTTACTAAACCTAAGTGTATTTCTTACTTACCAGAGTGGTTTAGTAAAACTCACCTGATTAGATTATCTCAGAATCACAGAATCACAGAATCATCTAGGTTGGAAGAAACCTCCAAGATCACTGAGTCTAACCTCTGACCTAACACTAACAAGTCCTCCACTAAACCATATCACTAAGATCTAAATCTAAACGTCTTTTAAAGACCTCCAGGGATGGCGACTCAACCACTTCCCTGGGCAGCCCATTCCAATGCCTAACAACCCTTTCAGTAAAGTTCTTCCTAATATCCAACCTAATCCTCCCCAGGCGCAACTTTACCCCATTCCCCCTCGTCCTGTCACCAGGCACGTGGGAGAATAGACCAACCCCTACCTCGCTACAGCCTCCTTTAAGGTAACTGTAGAGTACAATAAGGTTGCCCCTGAGCCTCCTCTTCTCCAGACTGAACAATCCCAGCTCCCTCAACCGCTCCTCGTAAGACTTGTTCTCCAGACCCCTCACCAGCTTCTTTGCCCTTCTCTGGACTCGCTCAAGCACCTCCATGTCCTTCTTGTAGCGAGGGGCCCAAAACTGAACACAGTACTCGAGGTGTGGCCTCACCAAAGCCGAGTACAGGGGGACAATCACTTCCCTAGCCCTGCTGGCCACACTGCTTCTTATGCAAGGCAGGATGCTCTTGGCCTTCTTGGCCACCTGAGCACACTGCTGGCTCATATTCAGCTGCCTATCAACCAGTACTCCCAGGTCCTTCTCTGCCAGGCAGCTTTCTAACCACTCCTCTCCCAGCCCGTAGCGCTGCTTGGGGTTGTTGCACCCCAGGTGCAGGACCCGGCACTTGGCCTTGTTGAACTTCATACAGATGGCCTCAGCCCATCGGTCCAGCCTATCCAGATCCTCCTGCAGAGCCTTCCTGCCCTCAAGCACATCGACACACTCACCTAACTTGGTGTCGTCTGCAAAGTTACTGAGGGTGCACTCGATCCCCTCATCCAGATCATCGATAAAGTTATTAAAGAGAACTGGCCCCAGTACTGAGCCCTGAGGGACTCCACTAGTGACCAGCCTCCAACTGGATTTAACTCTATTAAACAATGAGACCTTTGTGATTCAAGCTGTACATTGCCTGCAATTTCTCTTTATATATTTCTATCTTCTATCTTTCTGTCTTTCTAGGTTTTAATTTCATAGCATCAGTAAATGTAAATTCCAAATGCTGTATGCCCTAATCTCTTATCTTATAGTTTGGTAAATTCAGGTATTAGAGATTATGTGTAATACACTGTACCTAGAAACAGTTTCTATCATCATGTCTGGGTTCATACTGTAGCTGCATCCTAACTTAAAATCAGGTCAAGATCTGCTGCAGTCCAGTGCTCTCCTTATAGTTTAGCTTTCACACGAAGGAAAGCCATGTGTGTCATGGTAATCCTATGTTGTTCAACACATCTGATAAAAGTTTTGGCTGAACAATGATTGAAGAATAAAGCCTTCAGAGATACATACTAACTATATTTCCTCTCTTCTAGCAAAAAAAAAAAAAAAGTCAAGGTAAAGTCAAGGAAAATGTGATAAAGACAGGGGTGGTATAAGCAAGAGCAGTCAAACTGACCTCATTTGTATACAGATTTGTATTAGCTAGCTGTAGCAATAGCATGACTTCAAAGACCTTCCAAATGTCAGGCAGATATTCAAGCAGAAGATTTTAACAAGCCTGTTGAACACATGCAGTATACTTACCAAATCCTTTTCCATCATGACCAATTTCAATGGAATGTAGGCTTCCTAATTTTTTTGTCTTAATCTTGAATGTATCAACCTTTAATATTAAAATACAGCCAGTTATAAAAAGTTACGTATATACATTTGGAAATTTATACTTTTGTTAAGGCCCGTTTCAGGACTAATTCAAATGTAATAATATCAGTTTGAAATAGATGGGTGACACCTGGTATGGTTTATTTTCCTTAGCAAAGGTCTTTGGTAGATCCTCTCTATATTTTACAGTAGGACAATCTTATAGTGGGACAATTTATACAGTAGAGTAGACAAATCTTAGGGAAGGAAAATCCACATCTCTTTCCTGACTTTCATATATCAAAGAAGTATTTTTACTAAATGTCATGAATTATCTCAGTTGACATAGCCTTCTAAAATGTTTACAGTTTATTATACATAAATATATGTTTAAGAATGCAAAAGAGAAAGGCTTGTACAGCATTTACTATTATATCTCCCACATATATATTTTCATCAAATCCTTTTTTTTTTTTTTCATTAGACATTTCTTAAAGATCTCACTGGTTTACATAGATTTAGCTAGATTGTTAATTAGCTAATAATATAATTTCTATGTATTTACTCTTCTTTTTCAAAGAGCAATGATACCTCCTGTGTAGTACTAAGCAGAAGGAAGTATTACTCAAGACACTCTTATCTGCTCCTTGTGCCTGTAGGTAACTAGCTTTATTAAACTTCTCAGTATAGAAGTCAATACATGGTGAAGATCTTTTAGAGGATATCCACAGACACTCTGGCTGAAAAAACTTGAGCCAAACTATACGTAAAAAGACGTTTACTATTGCTGGAAATAACGAAGTAGATCTCATAAGGAAGATATCTTAACTGGAGTTTTAATTATTCATTCATTACCTTTCAAGAAATCCACAGGAGAAAAATATGGGAAATATATTTATTTCTTGTTATATAAGGGTCACCATTAGAGGTAGTGAGTAAATGGAGCAATTCCTTTGCCAAAGTAACATATTTATTAAAAACAGAACGTTCTGTTAAGGTACTAGGATACCTTATAGAGAATAAGCATTCTTATGAAAATATTTATATCAGAACTACAAATCTCTGAATAAAATCATAGAATCATATTATCATAGAATCATATTATCATAGAATCATAGAATGGCTCACATTGGAAGGGACTTTAAAGATATCTAACTCCAACCCCTCTGTCATAGGCAGGGATGCCACCCACTAGATTAGGTTGGCCAAGGCCCCATCCAGCCCGGCCTTGAACACATCCAGGGATGGGGCACCTACAACTTCTTTTGGCAACCTGTTCCAGTGCCTCACCACCCTCTGAGTGAAGAATTTCCTCCTAATGTCTACTTTTTTTTATAAGACCCCTTTAAGTATTGAAAGGCTGCAATGAGGTCCCTCTGGAGCCTCCTCTTCTCCAGGCTGAACATTCCCAACTCTCTCAGCCTTTCTTCATAGGAAAGGTGCTCCAGCCCTCTGATCATCTTTGTGGCCTTCTTCTGGACTCATTCTAAAAGCCCTACGTCTTTCTTGTGACGAGGGCCCCAGACCTGGACACAGCACTCCAGGTGGGGCCTGACGAGGGCAGAATAGAGAGGCACAATCACCTCCCTTGACCTGCTGGTCACTCCTCTGGTGATGCAGCCCAGGATGCAGTTGGACTTCTCCATTTTGTCTGGTTATGGGCTTACACCACGTTCCATTGCCAGGCAAACCAATGGGATGTCAGAGACTGATGTATTCTCAAACATAATATTCAAAGTTTGTGTAACATCAAAGAATATTGCACATATATGCACATGCACAGATAATGCATGCTGTGCGTTGCAGATCAATGAAACATGTAACTGAGCAGATGAGTGGATGCAATATGAGGATGTGTTTAGGACTAACAGCAATAGTTAGTCATGGTCAGTTACATATACCAGAGGTAAAATGTCCCTTGGTTACTCTGGTGAAAACGCTAACCACAGAGAAAGGTGTCTATATCCCATCTAATTGCATGGAAAAGAGGACAAATGCCTAAGGTTTCATAAAAGTCTTGCATAGATTTAATATTTACTTTCCCAATCCTGAAACAGGCAGAAATTTGTATCCTCACCTTTCCTCTTTCAAAGGGATCTTGATGCTCCAGTGACTGAGAGAGGTGAAATACCTCAGATTTGTCCTCATCCCCAAATAAAATAATATGCACATTGGCATCAGTTCCTGCTCCCCTTTTGTCACCTGTGTATACTTTAATAGTATACTCTGTCTGATTTTCTGCTTGACTTCCTTCCTTATTTAAGTTGCTATCTGTGCCATTCTTTTGTTTGTCTCCTGTAATAATAAAAGATACTGGGATCTCTCTCTGTATTTCTGGCTTATTTGGATCCACAGAAAATGTCCTGCAAAACAAAAAACATATATTTTTGTGGTAAGTAATCTATACGTTAAATCAAAAAATCCTATCAGTTTACATGGGACAGTGGAAGATGGACTTTTTAAAAAAAAAATAAAAATCTGTTGACTGACCCATTCTATGACAATCCTTTTAATCCAGTGCCTGCTCAGTGTTCTCTAATATTATACTACAAAGTGACTAACTTCTCGTATGGTACTTACTCATTCACTTCAAACACATAGATAGGATGATTCTTTAAAGCTTCTTTCAAATGCAATTTTTTAATGTCCAGTTTGCAGTCTAAAAACAAGAAAATAAAATATAGTGAAAATGTACTGTGCATCCAAGAATTATGTAAAATATTAAAACATCATTTATTGATTCATTTAGATATAACAAAAATTGACTATAAAATCCTTCAATTATTGAAACATTCTTTACTTTGTTTCTATTTAAAACCTTTACTTAGAAGTTTAGAAGTATTTCCCTTGTCTTAGTGAAGCAGAGGAGTACAGGAGAGCAGTAGACATGCAGAACACGTTCCGTACAACTCAGGCAGGCTCATTTGGGAAGGAAGAGAAGAAATATGTATCTGGTGCTTCCTCCACAGTGACTGGTTGACAAAAGGGTTGGAACTCCATTCCATGTGCACTACAAAGATTTATTGAATGACAGGTATGAACGAAGTTCAACAACTCAGTGTTATCCTCTTCCGTATAAGAGAGATTGCTCTTTGAATTGCACTTTTGAATTTTCTGCTGGGGGCTTCGGGTACATGCTGTCTATGACACTGGCCTGAATCTCTTGCCACTAGCCAGTCATGAAGACTACTCACTTTCTCTTTTCTTCTGTCACTTGTCCCTGCAGCTCTCTTCAACAAAGTGTGTCCCAATATCTTCTCCTATTGTCTAAGTCTCTTTTATTATAAATCAGTAGGAGTCTAATAGGATCAGGCTCCTGTGGAGGAATTCAGGGCATGGTGTTGCACTCATGATCTGCCCAGACAGTGCATGGAGACACTCAGAAGCTTGGGGATCTCAAAATCTCAAACCATGCATGCAGTGAGGAAAGAGCCACCTGATCCTAAAAACCAGCTCTGATTGTAGAAGCAGCATAAATATAGAAAATCAATACGTTGCCTGGGCTGACCAGTCCTGCAGGGTACATTTGATTTCAGACACTAAAGAGCTTTTGTGCTTGGGGATTTTTGGTTCAAAGTCTACATCCAAACAACTCAATAAACCTCTAGACACAATGTGGACACTCTTACTCATCCAAAGTGCTTTATCATCTAAGTAATTCTGTTGGAAGAAATGTATTATACACCTGTCCAATCCTTTCTTCATAACACACACAGCCAATGAGCACCAAAGTCCCTCATTTGTGAATCATGTCTTCAAACCTGACTGGAAAAATCTTGCCTGTCATGTTTTCTGTGGTGCCCTTTGGCAATGTGTAATTGCCATATTCAATGACTGTCAGTGAGACAGATGACTGTAGTTAACTTTCACGGCTGAAACTGCAGAAAACAAACGTAGTGAGCCCCCAACAGCAGTACAGCGGGGCTGCCCCTCCCCTTCCCTATCCCACTGTAATATCTGCAGCTCCATGTTGTGCCCCCTCTGAAGACCCTAGCATTCGAGCAGATCATGCTCTGGTGCAGAATGTGTTGACCACCCAAAAGTCTTCGATATTTATATGCATTTTTCAAATTTGGTTGAAGCTCGATGGTGAGTTTAGAAGGTTATTATGAGGAGCCAGCAGACAGACAAACAAGACAGACAGAGTAGAAATGTATATCCCTTGCTTTCCTAGAAACCTGTCTACAAATGGTCAACTGCAATACATAGTAAGTAACAATACACAATTATATAAGAAATTTCATTAAAGGACTTGAAAACATTTACAAACATCCTTAGAATATTCCTTAGTAGCATGATAACCATCCTACAGATGAGACAATGGAATTTGTTGGCAAAGCTACAGTTCATCACATTTAAAAGAGGTACACTCTCACCCCACCCCACCCCACCCCACCCCCCCCCAAAAAAAAAAAAAGGTACAGTAAGAAAACAGAACAGCTGGAGAAAACAATAAAAATAACTGAATCACAGAAAAAAAATTAAACAATGCCAGTTTCTTAATTGAGTTATAATTATTCTCCTACATTGTGTATTAGTAGGAGAACAAAATTATTTATCCTAATCTTCTGTTTTTCTTTCTTGTTTGTAATGCAATAGTTTATTTTCTCGATGCAATAATGATACAGCTTTCAGCTCCAAGGATTTAAATGCGACAAAATGTAGGATTTTGCTTTATAAAATTTTATCTTTTTAAAAAAATAACCAAAGGAAATTAATCTGAATTTATCTCTGGTGGTGATTGTATTGCTCTTAACAGATTATCTGTGTGATTCACATCACTGACTTTAAAGAGCAGCAAAAGTACTTTACCTGTTTTACTGCTGATTAAAAGAACAACTTTGTCCAGTTCTCCCAGTTCAACAGCAGCCACAATAACTAGAAATGACTAAAATAAAATTGTTCAATATTACAATCTTAAACAATATTATTTCAAGTATAGAGGAAAAAGAATGTATAGGAAGTACAAGAATGGATTAAAGGATAAATTTTAAGTAACTTTAATTTTAAATACAGAGTACCTCATTGCTCTCTTCCTGCTGGACATTCTCCAATGACCAGAGAAGGGATCTGTCCCCTGTGTCACCATAAGTACCATATATACACGCAGTCATATGCATGACATTTCTCACAGTCAAAATATTTCTAGAAAATACTGTTAGATGATATTTAACCTCTGCAAAATCAAGCAGAAAGAGATCACATTAATACCATGTCTCAGCCTTGCATAGCTATTTGACAACATAGCAATGCACAATCAGATGGAATTAAAAATGACACTTTATACTTGACAATGATAGTAATCATTGTCTTATTACACACTTGACGTGATAATTAAATTCAATTTTTAAAATATTTTTCTTTAATTTTGTCCTGTAACTATAAACATTGGTGGTGTTGACAACCTTCAGTGAGAGAAAAACATGTCAATACTTTATGCTGTTTTTCACAGTTTCAGATTATGGAGAAATTACCGCAGCCAGTTAGTTACCTTTTTCTTTTTAATGCCAAATGACTAATAGATTAAATCCTAATAAGTTTCAGATTCATCAAACACCTTTGGGGTCTTTACAAAGACAGAATTTAGCTAGGGAAACAAGTCCTTCAGAGCACCTAAATTCTTACTCTGAACTTTATTATAATGGAGCACATCCTCTGACTATGGGTCACCCCAGGAAGACAAGTCTATCTTGACTGAAGTTGTCACCCATGAGTTTGTGCAGTTTGTGATTTATGCAATAGTTATAGTTATTTAATTGAAGACAAGATGACAGCATCTGAACACCTTTAAAAGTAAATGCATTCACAAAGCATCTGTTTATATTCTACCCTGGTAGAAGGGGATGAATCCTGACCTTGCAGAATGCTTCTGCAGAAAATGGCTCAAAGCTTAGAACATGACAGCTTATATTAGCAGATTACCTGCATCCTTTCAAAGTCAAGAAAAGTACAGTTAAGTGGATCACAAGCTGTTATTATCAGCTTTCAGATCTAATGATCATCTAAAATATTGAGTTCAGTACAAGAACTAGCTCTCTTCCATGAGCCTTGCCTTGTTTCCCGAGCATCAGCAATAAGAGAGAGAGAACAGACTCTTGTTGCATGCATATTGCAGTTGAGCAGGTGCATAGTAAGAAATTCAGAGTCACAAAGAGGTATATAGCTTTATCTGTAAAGGTAAAAGTTAGGAAAAGCCCAGGAAACAGCCAAGTTTAAATAAAAATATATATATTTGGAAAAATATTGAAAATAAAAAATCAGTGCTGCCTAAGGAAGAACAAATCATGGCGTGGTAAGATATAGAATAAAAGATGAAATACAAGGACTGTATGGGATATGGTCAATGGTGTTACAAACAAGATGAAGAGACAGGAGAAGAAACAATATATTTGGTCAGAGTAGGTTGCAGCAAGTAGGTTGCAACACAGAAGAAAGAATCTAGGTAGTGTTATTTTTGACTATACCTCTGATTTTCTAAGTGACCTCTTTTTATTTTCCGTGACTTCTATTTGATACAGTCTCCCAGATCTCAAAGTTGAGATGTGAAGCTAGACCAGCTCAAGAGAAGAACAAAAGGATTGCATTCAGAAGGCTTGTTTCAAAGATCACTGTGCTTGAGAGCAGCAGGAGTGGGACTGCTCCATGAGGAAGAATAAGACAGGATCTGGGAGTGACCACAGTGCAAGCAGTGACCAGGGAACTGTCCTGCAGCATCTGCATGTAGTAGGCAGAGCCATCAGCAGTCCCAAACTTGGCAAATTATGAATTAGATCCGGGATCCGTTCTGGTGGTCCAGCTGGGAATAGCTGGGACAAAGACAGAACTGAACACAAGGCTACAGCATTTGTCCTAAGTCTATTCAGGAGATGGGGCCAGAGACAGGTCTAAAGACTGGTGCACATCTAATGCAGCTCAGGCATGATCTTAAATGGATGTCCTATGCTCACGTGCAGAAGGGGCTTGACTAGAGGTCCCAGGTGAGACTTTCCAGGGCAAATAAGATCTATTGTCTTATCATGGCCCTGGCACACTGTAGTCAACTAAAGTTAGAGTTAAATGAACTTTGGATCAGATTATACAGAGGTTAGAACTGGTGGAGTACTTTGTAAAAAGAGAAGCAACTGAAGGAAACTGAAGTAGGCCAGGGAAGAGGGCTAAAATCCTCAAACGGTGGTCTTTGTTCAGGTAGTGGGATCAAACCATCATAGGTGTGGGCAAATAAGCTTTTATCTCTGTAGTGAATTGAATAGATTGGAGGGAGGAAAGATGAAGGGAAATCTCTGAAAAGAAGTTACATTCAATAAGGACAATACATATATGAATGTTACAACTCCATTAATTTTATAAAATTCCAATGATTTCATAATCTCTGTGTGAATTATGACTCTATTTTTACTTTGTGAAAATAATCAGTTATTTGAAAGTAACATAATACATTTTTATTTAACCTTTTCTCTATTTCATTGTTTTGCATTAAATGCTACAGTAGTGCAAAATTCATTCACTTTCTGTACAACCCTGTGAGTGAGAGAGAGAGCACTGTTTTATCCCTGGGGATTCTTGAGGTGCAAGCATCTCAAAAGAAGGTACGCTACAGAGAATCTATGCATATACTCAGTTGGAGGCCTCTCCCCATTAATATACCCAAAGGCACATATGGACTGGTACACAGCCAGATCTCCAGGGCTTGCACTGTATTTTGATGGCTTGAATTAGCCATGCTTCATCACAGTCCCAAGTACAAAATGAAAAAATGGAAAAGACAACTGAGAGATGAAATTCTAAGGCACTCTATGAATGACAGTATACTGAGCTGTATCTGAAATTCAACGGCACACAGCTTCTCACTTAAGGTGATTATGATCAGCTGCTTTCCATTTCAATTAGCACAATACTGGTTTTGCTTTTAGCTGAGAAAAAGAAAAACGAGGAGAAAATAAATTAGATTTAGAAATCTGGCAGAGAAGCAGATCTGTTTTGCACAATAAATTTCAAGTAGGTTTGTGTGTAAAGGATCACTTTGAACTCCATGTGTGCCACCTGCTGTGGAACTGCTTAAAGCTCTCTTGGACATAAAATGGCAAAGATTTGGGGAATGTTTCACACTGTCCTAGTTTTTTCTTCCTTGTGGTTACAAATCCCTCACTGAACACTTCTAAACCCTATGTGGAAACAAATAAATGCAACAGAGATGAGCTTTTTTTTTTTTTTTTTTTTTTTTACCTGAACATATAGATAATATGTTACCTATTCCTTATTTGTGATTTTTACCTCTTGATCTCAAAGTGCATTACAAAGAAGGAAAATATTACAAACTCCCCCCTCCACTAGCCCACCCCCAACCCTCCAAAGAAAAAAAAAAAAAAAGAAGAAAACACAAAGAATCAGTAAATGATGTTTTCAACCAAGAAGTCAGTGATGAAGTCACTGATGAAGAGTAAGAATCAAGGTCATTAGGGCTCCAGTCTCACTGCCTATTTATCATCTATGCTGCATCTTTCTCTCACTGTTTCTGTGTGTATGTACATGTACCCTCAATATATCTGCATGTGACAGTGATCTGTCTTTTGCAAGGGCTACAGTCATGTTTTTATATTAATCTGGAGGTCCTTCTTGTTTCAATCTTGTGTGTAGGAGACTAAAGCCATTAAGCCCTAGTCTGTATCCGTTACTGTGCAAGTCTTTGTTTCAAGTGAAAATAACAGCTCTAAGCAATACAAAATCTAAAGCTTAAATACGAAATTTAAATTTTCAGTTACAGTCAAAATATGAAAAGAAAAATACAAAAAAAAAAAGAACACCAAACCTGTTAATTCCACTCAGATTTTTTGCATGCTTACATTTAGAAATTTATAAACACCTCACTGAAACTGGGCCATAAATTCCGGTTCAAAGTGTATCAGAATAGTTCATTTAACACTGACTTATTCTGAATAACTGACTTAGTCTTTACTCATTTGTCTTCTGCATAAAACTCAGGCAGAAATGATTTCAATATTAAGTATCATTACTTGGTCTGTTTATTAAATTGAGAATTGTTTGGTAAATGGTGGCATTTAGCGAGTATCACATTATAAAAGTATGGAAGATATAGTAGACTTCAGGTGAAAGGATATCTTTTATGTTGCTTAACAAAGATTATATGTAAGACAATTGTTGAGCTAGTTGTACCAGACATAAATATTTGGAGTATATAAAGGCAATAATGATGTTTATATGTAGTTTAGAGGGTGGGCTTGGTGGTGGTTGTTGTTTTTTCTTGTTTGGTTGGTTTTTGTTTTGTATAGTTTTTATTTATTTATTTATTTATTCTCCCAAGAATATTTGTTTGCAACATACAAAAAAAAAGAGAGGAGAGGAGAGGAGAGGGGAGGGGAGGGGAGGGGAGGGGAGGGGAGGGGAGGGGAGGGCAGGAAAGGAAAGGAAAGGAAAGGAAAGGAAAGGAAAGGAAAGGAAAGGAAAGGAAAGGAAAGGAAAGGAAAGGAAAGGAAAGGAAAGGAAAGGAAAGGAAAGGAAAGGAAAGGAAAGGAAAGGAAAGGAAAGGAAAGGAAAGGAAAGGAAAGGAAAGGAAAGGAAAGGAAAGGAAAGGAAAGGAAAGGAAAGGAAAGGAAAGGAAAGGAAAGGAAAGGAAAGGAAAGGAAAGGAAAGGAAAGGAAAGGAAAGGAAAGGAAAGGAAAAAAAGATTCAGTTAATAGAAAATGAATTAAAAAAGTTGTGTTTTTAATGTCAGTAATATGAGCAGCTGAGGACTAAATACAGGAGAACAGAAATATTATGATATTGCAAGAAAGCAATATTTCTTACTACTATTCTATGTAGCTTATAATAAAGTTTCTGTGCAATTAAGTGAGCATTGCATTTCACCCTTTATGGTACACAGGCATTAAGCTGAGTGGATAACATTTTCCTTCACACATTTAAAATTCTTATCCAGGCTTTATTTATCATTAAATAAATACAACAAAATTTTCTGGTTTTATAAAGATTCCAATTGTAATATTAGGATGTGTTAACTTCCTGTACCACTCTACTACCTTAATGTACATTTATACCTACCAGAAAGTGTTTCTTTTAATGGCCACTCTACAGGGAATTCAATCCATCTGTCTCCATTAAGAGAAAGAGGAAGTGTTTTATTTATAGTCAGGCTAAAGGTATCCAGGGTGGATGTGTTCTGCATTTTAAAGTGATGAAGAGACAACTGTGACATGCTGTTTTCCAAACTCTGGAGTCCAAGTCTCACTTTATAAACCATTCCCAAATCAGATGGTAAATGTATCTAGGAAGCAACAAAACTACGAGTTAGCATCCAAAAATAAACATAGATACATGTGTACCTAATTTAAAGGAAGAGAGGAAGTTTTCTTCTCGGGGATCAGCACTGACCTAGCCCCATTTGCATCAGTACTGGTTCTGTAAGTCCCACTGGGTTCCTAGGCAGCAGAACCAGGTTGACTTCAGGCACTTATGGAAAAAAATTAGCTTTATACTCCAGGGGCAGTCATTATAATTATTCTATCAAATTCAAATTGCAGACTACACTGATATCTAAATGTAAATACTTGATGTCATTTAAATTGATAGGCATTATTAACTATGACAATTTGTTGACATATAAATGAAAAAAAAAGGATATACTTGATCGTCATGAACTTGAGAAATCCAAAACTTAAAAATGAAGTATGCAACTAAAAATTTCAATTCTGCTTTTCTTGAATATTTAAAGAATAACATCTACAATATTTTCACCATATATATGATTATCTCTCTTTAAAAGGAAAATCAAAGAAAATGCAAATATAGACAAATCTATATATTATTTTACATCATATGTTATTTGGTTCTTAGCCTGATGTTCCACTTTGTTTTCCATGGAAACTGGATTTGACTTGCCGTTGCTTCCATAAAAAACCATAACCAACTTGGATATATTTTCTGACAACTTTTCAAAGTCTTTTTTTGTTTCTTCTTGATGTTTTGTGAAATAAATCCTCCATCTGCCTTCTGAATAAATAAAATAAGGAAAACAAAATGGAAAAAAAAATAAGATTAGAAGGTATTTCTGATTTCGCGTGTTAACCAAAGCACCTGAGGTAATATTCCTAAGATGTGTCTTACTCTACACGGGGAGCATTTAGGTGCAGATCAGCTCAGTAAATATATTGACATTTCTTATTATTACAAAAGTGAAACTAATGTCAGCACCAGTAAATGTAATGCTATATTGTGATGAAAATATTTTCACATTATTATTTCAAAACCGATGAATAAGTCAGTATATGTAATTGTGAGAGCTATACCTGAATTCATTTGCTCTTTTCCTAAAGGCCAGGCAGAAGTGCTCTTCCTCTCCTGAATTTCTAATTAAAGAAGATTGAAGACCAAATTAATACTTTTGTAAAACCATGTCTAAATGATAATAAATGTCTGCATTCATGACTAGTGAGGCAAATGGCTAAGTATTGTATCATTTAGATTAAGACTTAACTAGGAAGTGTACAATGTGATTTTCTACTTAAACACCATCTCCTACATATCAGTATATTTAAAGAACTGACTCTACAGCTAGCACTTTACTATGGAATGGTTGTAACCTGAAGATTCAAGTATTTTTCATTTTAAAATGTTTCTGTTTCATTTATACAATTTATGCTCAGAACTAATGGGATGCTTTTAATGCCCATTTTAGGAGTTGATGTTCCTCCTGCTGATAGCAGCTCCCATTGGTTTCTGTGGGACTTGTTAAAGACCAAAACTACTATTGGTATAGATGAATTGGTATATCTATTGGTACAGACAGTATAGACCAAAGTCTTCTTTCAACCACTTTCAACCAAGCTTAGATGTTCCATTTATTGTATATATATATATATATAAAAAAAAAACCTCACAGAAAAAAAATAAAAAATTCTTCTACCAAATCAATGCATTCTTGGAGAAATAATCAAAAGCTTTTTTTTTTCTTTTTCCCTTCTATTTTCTTTGCGTGTGTGCGTGTAAAACCATATTGTATAACCTTATATACACTAAATATACATTACATACACACAGTGGTGCCCAGTGCCAGGACAAGAGGCAATGGGCATAAACAGATACTCAGGAGGCTCCCTCTGAATGTCGGGAATCATTTCTGTGCTATGCAGGTGATGGAGCACTGACACAGGTTGTCCAGAGAGGCTGTGGAGTCTCCTCCTTGGAGATCTTCAACACCCATCTGAACAGCCTGCTCTAGGTGTCCCCACTTGGCATCAGCCAAACGTATGCCCAGTTTTGGGGAAAAACTACCCTAACATTGTGGCATAAATCATGTTAAACAGTCTGCTTGAATACAATGGTGACATATCCTCCACTGCTTAAACACAGTTTGCCCTACTATCTACCCCACTTTTCCTATGCCTATCAAATGGCAAGCAGAAGCATTTGAAGCTTTAAAAAGTGTTTGTAAGTTTCAAAGTAGAAGTAAAACTTGCCAATGCAGCCATTGCCACCACTGCAAATCTAGATTAACAAAACACAAATTATTCTCTTGCAAATAGAGGTTATTAAATAGTACTAAAAAACAACAGTGTTCAGCCACATTCATTCCCTATATAATGACATGCTCTATTGAAATGTTTTATACCATAACTTGTTTATAGAAGCAAATCACATTCTTCAGTTTGGAATGAATTTCTTACCAAATGATAGTTTCAAGACAATACTGACCTGTGGCATTCAGAGTTACTGAGTTACATTTTCCATCACTTCTGTCTTTAAGCCATGTTTGAGCCATAAACAATGTTTCTTTCCCAGCAGCTGCTGACTCTTTCACAGTAATCTTCTCTAGAAGCCAGTCAGAGCCTTTGCCTTTCTCGACCACCATCCTTTGCAGAGTCCCGATATCTACTGCTTCCACTTGAAAAATATCTACCTGGAAAATTCAGTATCAAAAAGACATGAATAGAGAAACAGAATGATCAAACTAAGTTAACACTGTACTTTGAAATATGAAAGTGAGAGGAAAATTAGGATTTATTTTTTTTCAGTAATTCAAAAAATACCAACAGAACCAGAGATGACAAGTTTAAAGATGCAAAGCTCCTGCATTAAGCAGGACTCCCTCAGTGATTCTGTAATCTACTGCTAAAACACTTCCACCTCCCTACATAGACCAATCCACTGCTCATGCTCACTTCTTGAGAGATTTTCCTTACCAAATTTCACATTTAAAGATGTGGAACACCATTTTAAACATTTCTTACTTTCAATAAGATAGACTAGCCATGTCTCCCTTCTGAGGGATGAAATGCATGGAATAAGAATGGCAGAAATAACGTTTTATTCTCTTAGGAAAGAATGACAAACTTGATCCCAGATTTGAATTAATATAGGATTAGTTATAATAATAATTGAATTTAATGAGAATATTAGAAAAAGGTTATTAGCTTGTGGTGGTTTTACTCAGGTGGGCGGCTGAGCTCCACCACAACCGCTCTCTCACTCCCCTTCCTCCAAGAGGAACGGGGAGAAAATACGATGAAAAGGGCTCAAGGGTTGAGATAAGGACGAGGAGATCGCACAGTAATTATTGTGACGGGCAAAACAGACTCAGCATAGGGAGATAGTAAGATTTATTGCTTATTACTAACAAGCTAGAGAAGCGAGAAACAAAGGAAAGAAACCAAAAGCACCTTCCTCCCCAACCACCCTCTTCCACCTCCTCCCCCCGAGCAGCGCAGGGGTACGGGGGAATGGGGGTTATGGTCAGTCTATAGCGCTTCTTCGCCGCCGTTCCTTCTCGGTCACTCTTGTCTCCTGTGCTGTGGGGTCCCTCCCACAGGATGTAGTCCTTGCTGAACTGATGCAGCTTGGGCTTCCCACAGGCAGCAGCTCTTCAAGAACTGCTCCAGATATGGGTCCGTACCACGGGGTCCATCCCTCAGGAGCAAACTGCTCCAACCTGGATCCCCCACGGGCAGCAACTCCTGACATGTCACCTGCTCCTGCGTGGTCTCCTCTCCACGGGCTACAGGTCCAGCCCGGAATCTGCTCTGGCAGGGGTGTTCCACAGGCCACAGTCTCCATCAGTGCAGGTCCACCTGCTCCACTGTGGTCTCCTCCACGGGCTGCAGCGTGGAACCTGCTCCACCGTGGTACTCCACGGGCTGCAGGGGGACAGCCTGCTTCACCATGGTCCTCACCACAGGCCGCAGGGGACTTCTGCTGTGACACCTGGAGCACCTCTCCCCCTCCTTCTTCACTGACCTTGGTGCCTCCAAGGCTGTTCCTCACTCCTCTCACTCTCCCAGCTGCTGTGTGGTGCAGATTTTTTTTTTTTTTTCCTTGTCTTAAATATGCTCTCACAGAGGTGCAAAACAACATCACTTATTGGCTCAGCTCTGGTCAGCAGTGGGGCCCTTACCAAACATGGGGCAGCTTCTAGATCCTTCTCACTGAAGCCACCCCTATGGCCCCCTGCTACCAAAATCTTGCCACATAAACCCACTACAAAGCTTAAATTAGTTCTAATATTCCTTATATGTCAGAAAGTCCACAAATTTTTATTTTTTTTTAATGTTGATAACACTCATGAAGGATCCCTAAAGAAAATGTTGAGATGTCAGATATTAAATATTGCCACAAATGTGATTTTGGCTGATTGTGTCTCACACCTACTTTCTCAGCTGGAAAGAAGAGATTAATTTCTTGGCATAGAGATCTTCCAAATGTTTTGCTTTATAGAGTTATGAATTATCATCTCATTTCTATTAAGGTTCACAACTGGTAAAAACTAGTGTTATTTGTGATGGAATATGCTACATGATTTAGTTATAAATATGTTTTTGAGGAGATTGAATCACAATAATGATAACTGAATCCTATGAAGTCTTTGTCTAATTCACCCTGAAATGCTTGTCCAGACCAACACGGTAACAATCTTTATTCAAAGGATTATACAGAGACTAAACAGAGAAAAACTGACCTCTTGCACCATCAGCAAGAAGTTCCAGGTGAAAAACTGATGAAAGATTTGTATCACCAAGGGCAGCCTGACCAGCTTGCAACATAATCACAGCATCACAGAATGGCTGAGTTTGGAAGTGACCTCTGGAGACCATATGGTCCGACCCCCTGCTCAAGCAAGGACACATAAAGCAGTTTGCACAAGGACCATGTCCAGACAGCTTTTGAAAACCTCCATGAGGGAGATTTCACAACCTCTCTGAGCAACCTGTGTCAATATTCAGTCACCCTCACAATAAATGTTTCCTGATGTTTAAATGGGACATCTTGCGTCCCAGTTTGTGCCCATCACTTCTTGTTCTGGCACTGAGCACCACTGAGAATAACCTGCCTCCATCTTCTTTGCACTCTCCCTCCAGGTATCTATAGACACTAACAAGGTTCCCCCTGAGACTTCTCTTACCCACGCTGAACAGTCACAGCTCTCTCAGCCTCTCCAAACAGGAGAGTCTCTTCATCATCATGGTGGCCCTACATTGTACTCTTTCCAGTATGTCCATGTCTCTCTCGTACTGAGAGGCTCAGAACTGTACCCAGTACTCCAGGTGCAGCCTCACCAACCCTGAGTAGACAGTAAGGATCATCAGTCTTGACCTGCTGGTGATACTTTGCCTAATACTGCCAAGAATGAGACCCTCAGTGAGTCAAAATATTGAGTTAGAAATTGCAGATAATACATAAAGGCACCCATAAAAATATATACATATATATATATATGCATATATATATATACAAACCACAGAAAAATTGTAAACTTTTTTTCTTCAGATACATTCTTGTTGGGAAATCTTTAACTTTTTTCCTCATTTTTCATTAATATATACATGTAAACATGTATGTTTGGGAACAATGTTTTTAATAGCTTCCTAAAATTAATTGCTAACCTGATGTTGAATTACTCAGTGGTTTCTTCTAGACTGAAAAACTGTGTTATTCAAAAGCTGCTATGGTGCATCATCTAACCATCAGTTTTTACTAAGTCACCTTTGTGTTATCATCTGAAAGAGGAAAATGAGAACAGCAAGATGACAATGATTTTAAGGAAAAAGTGTTAAACAGGCACTTGAATTGCTGTACTTCCTTATGATGACTCAAGGTTATCAGCTGCTCAGGGAATTTAGACTGGCAAAAGTGTAAGATGGAAATGAAGGTTTTCAGGATAATGATGCACTTCAGCAGCAGAGCAAATACATTGGAAGGGATGAAATTTTAGATAGAATGTGAGAATAAGGAAAGAGGCTACTCTACATTTTCCATAGTTAAGTCAAAAAAAAAAAGAAAAAAAAAGCAGCATTTAGTGTCAGCACCACAATTACATATTGTTACCTACTGGATTTATTTGATGACTGAATGCCACTAATCTGAATTCTTAATTTACCTTAATTGTGATATGAGTTTGAGTTTTATTCCATCTTTAACTGTATTGGTAAAGATACAGTATTATGCTTGAACAAGCATATTCAGTAAGTGCAGGCTTGCTACGTTTACAAAATAAACTGTATTAAAAGTACACGGAGATGGAACATCACAGGATCACAGGATCACAGAAGGAGTGAGGTTGGAAGGGACCTCTGGAGGTCATGAAGTCCAAGCCCCCTACCAAGCAGGGTTACCTAAAGCATGTTGCACAGGATTACATCCAGACAGATTTTGGTTATCTCCAGAGAAGACTCCATAGCCTCTCTGGGCAACCTGCTCCAGTGCTCTGTCACCCTCACAGTAAAGTGTTTTCTCATACTCTGCTGGAACTTCTTGTGTTTTAGTTTGCGCCCAACATGGGTGAAAAACATGGGTGAAAACCACAGATAAACTCAAGAAAGAAGAATACAGACCTGTCTCTGTTAGTAAAGAAACATTTTAAGTCTCCAAAACGTGAAAATTTATCTTAAAAATACTTCTCTCTTCTTGCAAATGGTGATCTTATATTAATACAAAGTACATGAATTATTTTATTGGAAACATGAAGAAGTTTCTGTCAGATTAGAATACTTGTTAAAATAGAATACTTTTTAAGAGAAAAGAGTTCTCTACAAGATGACTAATTTAGTGACACTACCATCTCCAAAAAATCTGTTGTCAGTGATCCACTTTTGGAAAGGAGAGAGACTTAGGAATAAAGAAACATACAGAGAATATTCTGCAAACTACTAGACTTGTGCTATCTCCAGCAGTAGGCTAGTTGAGTTTGACTTGCACTATGCTTGACTGTTAGTAAACTTCATTACACTAGAAATTTCTTCACACAGTAATGGCTAAAATATTTGTACACCGATATCTCTAGTGTGCATCTGAAGGCATTTAATAACTCAGGTGCAGCACATACTTTGGGTTATTCATAACCTAATCCAGCCACAGGTAACACAAATTTTATATTGGCAATGTATGAAAGATATATTTTGGCTGAATAACCATCTGTGAAAACTCAACGTTCAATTTGCAATAGACATTCTACCTCAGCATTTGCCAATGTTTAATCTAAAAGTGCCTATTTTGAAGCATGAAAAATCTCAGAAATCCATGGTAAAATCTGCAGAAAATTCACCCCTATAATGAATTATAAGCTGAAAAACTATTAACTAGATTGGGAATTGTGACAGTTGGGGTAAACGCACCTCACAGACAAGAGTACTTTTTCTCTTGATGTGTTGTCAAGAGTCAAAAAAAAAAAAAAAGTGAATTGAAAAAAGCAGTAACTATAACTGTTAGTTAGATGAACAATTTGCTAGAGATGATTTATTTGCCAAACTTAATCCACTTTTTGTAAGCTGTCTGCAAAATGACAGGTTATGACATAAATACATATATTTCATTACAATTTTAACAAATTCAATCATTATTAATAATTTAGCTAATATTTTTGTGGCTTCATTTCAGACCATGGAATACGCATAAATAATAAGAAATATATGAGTTGTTGACAGGTCTTATATTTCACACTTTTTCTCTTTCTCTTCATACTTTTTCTCTTATCTGATTTACAGATGGGGACCTTTTAACCTTTTAAGTCACTGAAAGGTTAATTCTTTTGCAAAAAGGGAAAGAAAAGAAAGAACATGGAAGACAGGGAAACCTATAGAATATTAAAAAAAAATTAATTTTACCCTTGAGAAAAATGTTAATTTTTTTATAGTTACTGCTAGCAAATTGTATTTGAATGGGAAAAAAAAAAAGTTAAATGTTGATAATAATATTTTCTTATTCATAAGAGCTTATATGTAATTTTCTCAGAATAGTCTTGAAACTATTTGTGTGTACGTACAGTCCACTAAATTTTCTTAATACGCACTGCCTGGAAAAAGAAAGATATTCTCCAAGAAGAAGCAGCTGAGACTGGCAATGTAAGAGCCTGCATCATATATCTTTGTGACCCAGAAAAACTCCTCTCACAAAACCAGAATTGACACATTTTGTATTTTTTAGATAAGACAAAAAAAAATTGATAAAATCCTTAAAAACAATCATGCGAGCAACGTTTTTGAACTAATTGGAATTTATTTTCATTAACTCATATTCAGATTTTCTTTAAATGTTTCTTTTTATCCCTGGACCCATGTTCTGAGCATTTAATTTCAATCTATGACCCCGTTTGGCTTTATTCAGTGACCTTCAATGTCAATGCTGGCAACATATCAGTAGCAGTTGCAATAGCTCTTGTAACAGAAGAAGCACTTGAACAGTCACTATGCAATATTTACCTTTAAAAATGCCAATCATTTTATAGGCTCAGTATTGAGAGCTGGTGGTTGGTTAATGACGATATTCCCAGCAGAACTGAAAATGGCAAGTCAAGACACACCATATGCTTAATTTCATCAACCTGTATGCACAAGTGATTTCCCATACTGCTAATGTTACTATCATTTTAATAGGCTTTTATTGGAAAAGGAGATAGTGTCTAGATAAAGGACCTTTTCTATTAAGCTTAGCAAACCTATTGATTTGCTGCCTGATTATTTTGGTCTCACTTGTTAATCTGGAGAAACTCTACAGAAGTCAAACGAGTTTTAGCACTGGAAGGCAAGATAAAAGCCCTTGTAACACTGAGCCAGAATCAGGAAGTGTCTGAACATTCCTGTAGAGGAGACAAATGAGAAAAATAACTTGTGCTGATACATCACTTTTCAGATTCTGGTCACATCTTATCTTCCAGTTGTGCTGAACTGAACTTCACTGTCCTGTCCCAATTGCTTGTACATCACTGCTTTCTCTTAAACAGAGATTATCACCTTTTTAGCTGTGCATCTACAACGACAAAACCAGCTTGTGTCAAGCCAAATTTTATCAAGATAGATCTAGTGGAAAAGCCCAAACTATTAGTAACATTAATTGCTTAAACTAAAAAATGTTTGAATGTATGTCACTTTGCCAGCAGACTCAAGGGGTAGAAACACTGGGTGGTAAGCAGTAGCAATGGCAAGCACTAGTAGCAGTAATATCTTCACCCAGCTCAGTGGAAGGACGAACAATACCTCTGACTGTGCCCTTAGCATCTTCAAATCTGTGCTCTGTACAAAAGTTTCCTTAAAGTTTCTTTAAAAATAGGGGATTCCACATATCTGAAAAATCCAAACCTCTGACATTTTTGCAAGCATTTTTTTTCCTTTGTGTTAAATTCTCATCCAGAAATTCTTTAAAAACTTTATATGAAAAAAAATGCCCAAATTACAATGAATGCATAATTTGAGTTTTCTGACACCTTACAATTATCATGGTTCATCCATTTTCAACAGGATTAGCTGAGAGTAAATGAAAGAATAGGGGCAGTAAATATAAATAATTAAATAAAATTAATACCTGCCCTAGAACTGACCTTATGTTAAGTTGCTTAGCATAACTAGAGTAGAATCTTTTTGAAACAGATTTTTTATGCATAGAACAGTAATAGGAATAAGAAAGAATAGTGGTACATTATAATAATCAGCAGCTATAACAATTCAACTAGGTTGTAAAAGGCATTGCAATCAGGCTTCAAGTATAGTACACTTAATAAAATGCAGAATGACTGCTACAGAAAATGGTATCATCAGCCACATCTAAATCTGTAAACACACATCATATTACACCAAAGAAATTAAAATAAAATAAAAATACACACAGACATGAAAAAGATCACTTTGAACAAAGTCAAACTCATATGGATCTGATGCAGCCTGATTGTTAGACTGATTTAATAACAGTCCAGGTTTGAGATACGGTTTGACAGGTAAAGAGAACAGAAATGATATAATTTTCCTCAATTTTAAAAACCCATTTGATTGTGTAATGTTTTGGTTAAGACACCACAATCCAACATTCTATTGACTCTCATGTGGGCTAAAGCTGGCTGATAATAGGACTATAAAGCGTCTAACTGGTACATCTCCAAGTGCGGCTGTAAATGGGGAATATTTTCAAGCAGATGTGTAGTAGTGAGGCAAGTTCATAACCTGTGCACTTTAATGTTTTCATGAGCTAGTCGGAGGTAAAGAAGATTTTAGAGATGATGTAAAAACAATTGCTAGTTATGACACTTGAAGAAGTAGGGTGTTAAACTGAAGAGTCCTCTGAAAAGATTTGTGGGAGTTAATAAATCACTGGAAAGCCTGCTTTCCAGTGAATCAAATGTTCTAATCTATTTAAGTTGTCAAAGACAAGCATAGGGATTTGCTTATTGTCATAAAAACTGTCAAAGTCAGCAGAAATTCGGTGCAAGAGAGCTATCCAGGCTGAGTCAAAACTGTGACAAAATCCAGTGCCTAAGAAGATAAAGCTTGACAAATTTAGACACAAAATAGTGTGAATCTTTAAAAAAGGATATCTAAGCTTTGATACAACTTTTCAACTAGAGGAGCCCTTCATCAGTAGAGGCTGTTAAAACTGAATTAGATAATTTTTCTAAACTATTTAACTTACATTAAAGTAAATTCAGTTCTTGTTGCACTGAGAAAAAGTGGTTAAATACTTTGCTGAAAACTGCAGGCTTGGGTTGAGCAGACTCTTAAAATTTATGATAAATCAAGTTAATAATCTCAGCTGTATTTTATTCAAAATTATCTTTTTTTTAACTAAAAATTAATGAAATAAATGCAGCATAGAATTCACTCACCTATTTTTTGCTATCTAAAGTAAGTCTTTGTAAGACAATTAATTTCCCCATAGTTTTGAGAAAGCAGAAGGTACCCCCTGGGGATAACTCATTTCATTTTTAAGATAAATATTCAAAAACATACAAACAAACAAACAAGAAAAAAAAAAGAAAAAAAAAGAAAAAAAAAAAAGAAAAAAAAAGAAAAAAGAAAGAAGGAAACCACCTCCTGGAAGCTCCTACTTCACTTCATTTCTGCAGAATAAACTCAAACCATCGTGTTAGAATGATTGTGTACATTATAGGCAATTAAAGTTCTGAGACGTATTTCATCTTTAAAACTGTAATATTTATTTTGCATCTCTATATAGACAGAGAGCAACCCCCCAAGTAATTAATTTTAGAGCAAATTAATTTTTTCTACTTTCTAATTTTTGGCAGCAGATCTTTATATTATTTCTTGTCTTGCAATAATTCATCAAAAAAGATAATAATATTGCAATAATTCATCAAAAAATCATTTTGCAATTGTTTAATCGTTATGTCAGGTACACTTTCCATAAGAGAACGGTTTATCTGCATTTATACAATAATAGTATTCATGATGTGATGTGTACACTGCAGACAAATATTGACTTCTTTATAGTGGCCACAGTACACTGTCCCCCATTCATGCCCTTTTTAGTGTATTCTGTCACTCAGGGATTTTTTTTACAGAAGTAATTTTTAAAATTGCCAATGCTTAATCTGTAAGTGAGTATGGAAACTGAACACCAACAGTCACCTCTCAGTGACAATTTTTGTATGTGCTGCAGTTACCATGGTACCAACCTGAGCAGTTGATGTCTAAATATAGGGCAGGATAAAGGATATATCTTTTCAACAACTAATAGAATGAAGTAAAAATTCACAGAGATTTTACTGTTTTACTGACATAGAGTACTTAATACTGGCCACTTTCATCAAACAGAGATTAAAACACTTAAATATCAGTCATAACATATTCAGTGTAGTTTACGGACTTTGATTGAATTGATATGAAAAAAGCCACATTCTCAAAGAGAATGTAACTCACAGCCATACGACAGAACATACAGCAAGTCTATCAAAGACCACATAAAAGAAGCAGAAAGAATTTCATTAGCTGCAAAACGTTGGGTGCCAGAAGCAATGTGGAGATACGGTAAGGCTGAGATGATTTCACACAGCTGGGTCTAGATTTTTACAAAATGTCTGCACTGAGCACACTTGGTTCAAGAAAGTGTTTGTAGCAGGTAACATTTATCAGAAGTGAACTGACTCATGAAGTATGAATAAATAGTATTAGGAATTCATGAAACCTGAACTGCATGAAGAAGTGCAATAAGATTGCTTTGTCTAAATTTGTAGTTTTTAGGAGAACATCAGACAAGGCATCAATGTCATAGCAATTCAAAAGAATACAGCTCTTGCAGCACTTGACCTCATACTTATTTTTCTAAATGGATCACCAGAAGCTCAGCTGTCTTGGTGACAGTGTTACTCTCTCTGACATGGGGTGAGCGACAGGATGTTTACTGGTGAATGAATAATTTCATGCACAGTACTTTATCTAACAGTTCTCCAATGATTTTGCAGATGTAAAGACTTTAGAAAGACACAAAGAAACTTTTCAGATGTAAGAAGATAATTCAGTCTTTTACTGTCACGTAATTGAGCTCATGTAAATAAAAGACTTGCTAAATGAGAAAAGTATACCTCCAACCCTCTGCAAGGTCCTCTGAATATTTAAACATTTCTTGCATTTCTGCATTGCTAAGCTGTTGTTTGTAGCAGCCCTGACATTCTGTGGGACTAACACCATATTTCGATGTGATTTCTAACAGAAACACTGTTCCAGTTCACTAGCTGTTACTGTGTAGTCAGGGGAAAAATTATTGCAAGGAAAAGCACATTTTAAAATGTCAGAACAACTGTTAAGATTCAGAATGCAAATTCCATGTCTGTTATATGCCAAAATCCCCTAAACCACCAAGTCCAGATTCTCTGACTGCAGGGGTGCTCAGCACAATATGTGATTGGGCTGGTACAGAAAGAGACATTTTACACTTGAGAGTCTTTTTGGAGATTACTTATAATAGGAAGAAAACATTGGGAAATTTCCAAAACCCGCCATGAAGAAAATGCTGCAAAGGCAGGAGTCTTGCTTGCAGAAACAATTTAGTCTTTGTCAATTAACCAAATACGTTCATTTTCATTGAACAAGGAGTAAATTGAGACTTAGAATTCTAAGTTTTCTCTGTTAATTATCTACAAGTAATTTCTTTTTTGGCCCTAAAATATTCCTATGCTAATATCTACTTATAAGCATAATACTATGTTGCATTCACATACTGCTCCTATGAAATGCCAAATATGGAAACAAGAGATGGGTACATGCCAGCTCTGCCTCTTACTCTGTAAAAAAATGAAAATTCTGTGCCATACAGGAGTATAAGCAAACACCATAAAAACATCCTTCAGATTATCTTTGTAGTTAATCTCTTTTTTACTAGGTAACATTTCTGCATGTGCATCCCTGGTCCCTCTTGATTAAAAACTTCAGTGCACACTTGTAGAATTAAGACTTAAGGAGAAATCCACTAAAACTTACATTAAACTCACTACTCCATGAAAGTGATAGCAAAAGGACTGTAGCTCTAACATACAATGACTCAAACATAGGTTACCAATAAACCGTAATATGAATTTCAAAATTAGGGAAGACAAACATGTCTTTTTCAAATTAAGAACCCTCATCCACAAGCATTTAGTCCCTTAAAAATAAAGATTTAAACTCTGTCACTTCTCTTATGAATCATTTCAAATGTGTCTAACCCAGCAAGGTAATGACCCTTTTCAACTCTCATTGAATTCACGAAACTGGGAATAGTTAGGAACTGAGCTACTTGTAACCTTACATATCATGCCTCTGCTTTGGTTATCAATCTAAGCTGATTTGCAAACTTGCTTCCTTAGAGAAACTGTCATTCATTTGGCAGCTGGCACCTGCAGAAGGAAATAGTATACTGTATGATACTTCTAATTCAAAAGACTACCACAATCACAATATTCTCTGAGAGCTCAAAAAGGTAGAATGGTGCACAAGCTATAAGGAAAATAGACAGCACTCTTTATTGTAAAATATGTTCTGCATTTCTGGTTATGAGACATTAGTGTTTCCTTTCTAAATTTTAGCTATTCCAGTTGAAATTTTCTGTAACTAATGTTTGTTTCAGGATCTCTTTTTTTTTTTTTTTTTTAGTTGCTTTAACCTTCAAGTTTGTTTTAAAATAAAGGTCTGCAGAAGATATAAACATTTAGTTAACCCCACATTTAAAAACTTTAGTGAACTTTTTAGCTGAAAATTTCACTCCCTTTATCCAAAAGGGTCTAGGTTTTGCATCAAAGACATGCTTTCTGCCATAAACCTGCCCACATTTCTACAGAACATTTGCTAGCTAAATTCTCTCTAATTTATGCTTATACTGACAATGCTACAGGCAAATGCATCTCTCTCAGCTATGCTGGTCTTTGGTCTACATCTGTAAGCTGAGAGACTCTCTCCTGCACTGTGAGGACATGACTTTCTTAGTGGACTTAACGAAATCTATGGAGGGCCCTGGCTGCCTGTCTGTAGAGGGAGCAAGAGCCAGAATAAGGAGCAGAGTAGCAGTGAGCAGGCAGAAGCGGTGGAAAGAAGCCTCAGCCTGGAGACTAGCAAGGGAAGAAAACAGGTATTAAGCCACTGGCCTGTAACTGAAGACCTTCGATATTTGCAACATTGAACCTAAAAGTACTTGATATAGTCACTTCATTACTTTTCAGTATTGTTAGCATCAGTTGCATAAACATCAGTATTTTCCTCTTAAAATACATATAGATATAGGTATTCACACACAGATACACTTACAATCTCAAAGCATTACAAACTGGACTTTGTAGACTGTCGCACATGGAC
The DNA here is from genome assembly GCF_964211835.1 of Anser anser. Taxonomy (NCBI): domain Eukaryota; kingdom Metazoa; phylum Chordata; class Aves; order Anseriformes; family Anatidae; genus Anser; species Anser anser. The sequence continues at coordinate 41,208,801 of NC_139721.1, forward strand.
TCCCACTCAGCCCATGTGAATTGGACTGGGCTATAAAATTGCAAAATATCACACATAAATGATAAGTATACCTTTCCTTTAGTGAAATTATCACCTCCTTTTCTGACTAATTTTCGTCTGCCAGTATCTCCCAAAATGCCTTGCAGCGTGACATACACATCTGCGTCTGTTCCTGAGCCAGGAGATGCTCCCGTGGTGATGTAGAGAACATAGCTTTTCACTATTGAGAAAAAGATGAAAAGTTTAACAAAGCTTAATCAGATTTTAAAAATATGTTATTTAATAAATTACTATCATGTTCTTAGTTTTTGTTCCTGCCCAAAGAGATCAACTGGTCAAATAATATTACAATGCCTAGAAAAACACAGAAGTGTTGTAATAAAAAATTATGAACCACTATAATAACAAATAATGAGCCAAATAGTTTGTGAGTGGGCCTTGAATAAAGGAAGAAGAGAAAATGAAAAATAAAACAGAGATCACAAATTATTATAAAAAATGTAAATAATACTCTACTGCATACTTGCATACACTGAAATAAATAACACTTATGAATGTAACAGTACCTAGGCTAAGGACAACATTAAATTACTCAAAAAACATCAGTTCTCCAAGCCTCTCTGAGTTCAAATGAAGCTGAACTCCATCAGATGGATGACAGTTTTTGCATTTGCTCTGGATAATGGTCCAGCCCATGGCTGACTGCTCTATACTGTACCAGTTGAGGCCAGTTATTGGCCTCAGCAGACAATTTCAAGAAATATATATTCTCTGATGTATCTCACAGATGTTCAGCTGTGCGTTTCTTGGCTGACCATGTTAACTTCCTGGTTGTAGTCCCAGAGAAATGCATAGCACACTGGTGATCTGGCCCCCAAAATAAGAAAGAACATCACCAAAACATTTGATTGAAAAAGACAACAAATATGGAGATGAAGCAAGAAAACACTGTGTGTCCTCATGTTTGAAGCTTATTAGAAAGAGGAGCAGCATTTGTGAAGGTTTAAACATTTGTGCTCTTTCAGAAAAAAAAAAAAAAAAGAAAAAAAAAGTGAAAGTATTTAAAAGGCAAAGTGCCTTTCCAGGGAATACCCCAGCAGTACTCTTTTCAAATTTATATTCAAGGTGCTTCTGCCCAAGTGTTTTTCTTGGGATTAGCTTTGAAAACACAGCAGATTAAAGTAAGGAACACACAGATTACTTGTTCTAATGATCTATTCCCTTATCTTTTGGGAAAACCTTAGTTGTAACTGTGTTATTCTCATGGTAGAATATTCTTTTAGGAAAAGAGCTTATGCATTCTTCACTAACTGTGGTTATCAAATCCGTGAACAAACACAGAACAAATGAAAACTATCTGGTCTCGAGGTGATCAAGGAACAACTCACAAGAAGGAGTTTCATGCTATATAACTACTAGAAGAATGCCTGAAAGTCTAGCAATACAAACAGATGTTTGTGGGGTGATGGACCTCCTTCTTATCTGACATTACGAGAGTTATTTCTTTTGGATCTCCTATACTTCCTTTGAGAGAGAACCAAATAATATTACCAAGAAAAAGCAGAACTCTGAATACCGGTCAAAACATTTTTAATATTTTTAGTGCTGCATGCTTGCTCTTTTATGTGTCCCAGACTGATCTCAGGCTTGGAATGCAAAATGCACAACTAACTACAGGAACTGAGATACTTTTTAAAAAATGAATACAATTTTTCTGATAAATCCTCTGGAATGCTCTGAAAATCTGAGCCATCATAACTGGCCACATCTTTTCCAGTGTTTCTGATTTGTGACAAACCTGCTGGAAAAGGAGAACAGTCTGTGAGAACTGGACGCTCAGCCACTCTTACTCCTTCATCATCTGCAAAGTTGCAACAAAATGGAAATTCCAGAACATTTTTACTTTCTCTGTGTTGAAGCTTTACCTTACCAAAGAACAAAAAGAAATACTTTTAGCATGTGTCACTTGCTCTAGACCAAACTATAGCAAGACATACTGCTGAAAAACACTGACACATAGTGCAATACCAAAAGAGAAGATGAAATAAATTTGTCTAAAATGGTTTTTTGTTTGTTTTTTTAACAGATTTTTAAAAGACAAGAAATAGAAATTTTCCCAATTAAATTTTCCCAATTAAAAGTAATTAAAGTGTTGTCAGCAGTATTGCTGTAGATACTGTTGCACTACAGGGAAAAAAATGATTTGGAATGGTTCAAAAAGGTTCCTTTATGTAATCTATTCATTCAGCATATGGAAGAAAAAGAAGTGTTGATATGCCTATTTCAACTTGTGAGAAATGTCAATAAACCATAACATTTTTTAGGGCAGAATGTCTTCTCATTCTGTGTAATTGGAGGAAGAAAAATTAGCATTTCTGGGGAAAAAAAAAATGAAAAATTGAAATTGAGCATGTTTATGACATGTATATATCTGCACATATGTATCATATGAATATACAGATTATATTACTGAATATTTTGAATTTCTATTAAACATTGTATATAAAGTAGTCAGAGGGTGATACTGAGCTATGCAGCTCAGTCTTATTCTAAGGAAAGAGATTTTGATAATGACTCTTCTCGTCAACTACAATAGGAGATAAAAGTCCCATTTTCTAAACTGTTTTAAGATAGACCAGAGAAAACAGTTGAAAATAGGTTTCAGGAAGTAACCCCACTTTTAACAGAGCACAGAAAATTTACTCATTCATTTCTCCATGAGTTAACTCACTATCACTTAAAAATGACCAAACCTTTAACTCAGACAGTTCTATGATCTTTGTTTAGCAATTGTTGGTGGGAGATTGTAGCTTTTTTTTTTTTTTGTCTTCCAAAGACTCCTATTATTTTTCATGATGGCAGACATATTGAATATATATTTTTTTAAAGAAAGACAAAATATAGAGTTAATACTTTTTCCCTTTCATACTAACATCTACATTCCTGAACATTTTCTTGACAATCACGTTTTATTGACTGTGCTTTATTTCTTCAAGAACTGAATATCAAGAATAAAGATATTAGCTTCTGCGTTCTTCAGAAATAAAGTTCTTTTTTTTTTTTCTTTGTCCCAGATATTACTTTATAATGATTCCATTTTCCTCAAAAACTTCAAGGGAATTATTTTGCAGTTACAGTTCTAATTTGAGTTCTGAAACTATATATGGGATTCAACCATCTGAAGCACCTGCTTGTGATAGAAAGTGGAAATCTCAGCCTCTGTGAAGAAAGTCTTGTAAAATCAAAATAAAATGGCATAGAACTGACCATCCTGCAGTGTAAATTTAATAAGCAGTGTAAACAGACTGATAACCTGGCTTTGATAATATTATCCACAACCCTTATATCAACCTAGTTATTTCATATAAGAATTCAACCAGTCCTGCTACAGAATCCATGGAATAGCAGAGCAAACATCTTCCTAAAACCCTGGTAGTTTATATTTTCTTTCTAGTTCTACCTGATATAAATTTGTACCTTTTCTTTTTCTATATAAATGATGCTAATTATTTTCTAACTCAGCTTTGAGTTGTTGTTATGAGTTAATGAAGTAAAGCAGATTAATAGATACCACTGCAACAGCCAAGTTTCTATTCTCGTTTTTTTTTTGTGATACACTGTCTCCAAGAAGCAGTCTTAATTTTATCAATAGATTTGTTAGGTGATGAAGATGAAATTAGCAACCTGCCTACCAGTTAAATGTCAACGGGTTCAGATGTCTATTTAATATCATGTAACAGAGATTAAATTTTTTTTTTTCTCCAATTTTTAATGAGTACAGAATAAAAGTATTTATGGGCAAAAGTGTGGCTGCAGTTTGAAAGAAGATTATTCTTTCCCTTAAACCCCTTTTTATTTTCCCAGCTTAAGAGGATAAAGATATATTTTGTAAAGTGCCACAGCAATTTCAGTGTGATATCAGATTTTAACTTCAGCATCTTAGATATCAGAAGAAAGATTGTCAATTTTACTATTCACTTCTTTTTTTCACATGCCAACTTAAATGGCAGATATTTTCATCAAAAGGCATTTCTGGTGTCTTGCTTAATTGTTTGCCTCAGATCACTGGGTCCACAACATGTAACAGTCAACTTGGGGTTATGTAAATTCTGCACTGCATGTCAGTGGCTCCAGCTCCAAAAAGAGACAATGGGGTGTGCTATAGGTAATGGCACATCTGTGCATACACCCTCCAGAAATCCAATTAAATTTACAAGATTTTTGCTATCCAAAGGTATTTTAACAAATGCTTTGAGCATTCTCTGAATTTATCAGTGTTGAATTAGCAGACGCATTTATTTTTGTAAATCAAAAATTATGTAATTTCAAAAGGAACTGGAAAACAGAAGTACTGACCAAGGAATGTGGAAATAAGATAATCTTACAATAAATATATGAACTATTATGCTTTAGTTTTATTTTTTACCTCACGGCAATGCCAAGTCTCTCCTTCTCCAGCTTCTTCAATTTCTAGGCGAACTTTGAATATAGTATTGAATTTCTTATTTAGTTCAATTGAAGTCTCATAAACCTGTTTTTTTTTAAGTGATCCTTTTGCGAATATGACTGAAGTACAGGCACCTTTTTCACCACACACAGTTAGAGACATTTTAGGATTCAAGGAACTAGAAGAAATATCACTAGTTGTCACAAAGACATCCCACGTCCCTGTTGAAGCAAAATAGTAGCAAATAATTAATTAATTTGCTGAATATCCAAAATAATACAGCAATTTGTAATGGGCTGCGTTAGTGAGTGATTAGCAAACCATTCCCACCTTTGCACTGAACTAAAACCTTGGAACATAATAGATTCACTTGTTATTGATTTAGTACACACAGAGAAACAGATTTAGACACCAGCATTTCTGTAATGACAGCTGGCCCTTTAAAGAGGGACCAGGCTAGTAGGACTGTGCAGATAAGACTGCCAGTTCCATACCAGAGATTTATGAAGAGCCTTGACAACTTATTGACCTTTTTCCCTTCTTAATTGTTTTCTCTGATTATTTTAATCTCTTTCTCACCAATCACCGCCTAAAACCAGCATAATTTCCTCTAGATAGTACTGGTTATCAGGTTTGCCATTGGTCCTGGAGGTTACTGTTTGCATTCCAACTTTTTGAGGAGCTACTTAAATTAGGTTGTTAAAATTTGCTACATATATTCTGTAACAAGAAGAGATAAACTGGTTCAGAACTTGAAATATAAAAATCATGTTTTCATATATAAATATAAATATATAAAATAATATAAATAAAATATAAATAAATATAAGTATAAAATTAAATATAAAAATCATGTTTTTCATTAAAAACAATCATGACTTCTACAGAAAGGCTTTGGTCACCTGGACTTGTGTAGAATGGACCACAACAAACTGAGCTTTGTTTATGCAAAGTGAGCCAAAGTATGAATTTAATAATTTCTAATAGTTATTTTGCAATCTGGAATTATTTTGAGTAATGGAAATAGTAATTTTTATTGTCCTGTAAAGTCCTGTTTTCTAACCACAATAGGCAAATCTTTATCTCCTGGTATAAATTAATTTAAATAAAGCTTTATTAATTTACAGGAGGTAAGGATCTATGCCATGAATTCAGAATGCTGTGAAAGTAAAAAAAAAAAAAAAAAAAAAAGCTCTCATAATCCTTGAAATCATCTAAAATAACTTCAAAAATTATTACTTTACAGCTAATCATAAACAGCTCCCACATTCAGGTCTGTGAACATTAAATACAAATAAAATCAATGATATCCATGAAAAAAAAAAAGAACTAAAATGAAAATTTACAATATCAACTCTGACATAATCCAGATTTTTTTAGCCTTGGAATACTGAAATATTAAGCCTATTAAACTATTATTATATAGCTGCCTAGGAACAATGAATGGAAGGACTATCTATTGGATCCTACAGCACCTTAATCTGCTGTTACATATTAACTATATTGTATAATCTCTTTCATTTTCTTTAGTTTAGTCTACAAGAGAACTATGCTAAAAATCATTCTATTTTTCTCAGAAATCTTTTAATTTTGACAGAATGGCAGTAGGTGTCTGATGAAACCCATTTATTTCTATGACAACTTTGTTCATTAGCTTAAATAACTTTTTTCCTTCTTGATATGTAAGCACCAATTACTTTGACAGATCTCAGCTGTGTCCATTTTCAACCTTTAACTTGCCAGTCTGTATAGATCAAGTTTTTTGTTTTTGTTTTATATCCTTTCACAACAAAGTCTTGCCATATCCCCAGTCATCGCACCTTCTTTACATCCATTTAAGTTTGAACAAGTTTCTCTGGACACAGTTGTCAGAACTGTACACAGCATTCCAGGTGAAATATCATTGTTTCTTTGCACAGTGTCATTACTTCTCTGTTTTTACTGATAATGCTTCCATACATTGTAGGGTTACAATTACTTCATTCACAACCAAATCGCATCGCTTTCTCAAAATTATTCTGTGTTCATATATCAAATCCAGGTGTTTCTCCTACTCATATACTGCTGAAGAACTCTTGTAGTAGAAATCATTAAAAGACATACAGATCCAATACAGTATTTTAGACTCTTATCTACTACCTAGTTCCTAATTTCCCAATAAATTCTACGCAAATTAGGAACCTGTACCAGAATTAAGAGCTTAAATATATAGTTGGATTCGGGTTTAATTGTGTTTTAGCTTTGCTGTATTCAGTTCTATTGCTTTCCTCCAATTCTCGGGGTTTATCTTCCAGCCTTTTCATCCTCTTGTCAATAACCCTGGCTTTGTAGCTCCAACAGATTTCATTAACACATTCACTCTCCCTTCTCTAGCTCTTTAGAATTTTTCTTTTACTACTACTCTCCACTTTCTAATTTCCAATTACCTAATAATTTCCCATAAAGCAAATAAAATTCAGTACTGAAATTTAGAAAGAGTAAATGCCATTACATTTCTCTTTCTGGAAAATATTTCTAAAAAGTATCAACTTTGTTTCACAATTTATCATTTGTGAACTCATTTCTTTCATTTCTTATTTACCTCTGGCATCTTAACTACATTTTCTATATTTTAGATGGAAGTACTACTTTTGCTATTTAAAAGTTGTACTTCTCATCTTCATAAAATTTTTTACAACCTTGCTACTGGATCTGCCACCTCACTTCTCTGTTCCTTCAATATTCTGGGCTAAAGACTGTTTTGGTTGCCACTGACTACACGAAACTTGAACTATATTTGCATTTCAGATTTGGTGATTTCCAATAACTTCATTCCCACTAGTAACTTTGATTTTGCTTTCCTTGCCCACATTGTGGGTCCTTAATGAAAACAGGGAGAAGTATTCAATTTGTTTAAAGACTCTACCTACGTCACCTTTAGTCTCCACTTTACTGCTCCTGCATAGTCACTTATCTTTCCATTTTCTTTTTGTAAGTAAATGGTTGAAGAACCTTTGCTATTTGTTTTAATTCCTTTATAAAATCTGACTCAGTCTGACATTTAGTAAGTCCTGTTGTATCCATATACCTTCTGACCTCCGAGGTATAGTGATCTTTGCTGATCAGTCTTACTTCTAAATTCCTTATAGGCTTTCTGATTACCTGTAATATTCTTCTGAAAGGTATTATATACACAGATGAGAACTGACGTTGAATAGTTTCACAACTGAGTTTTAACAACCATAGACTAGAAAATATTAGTGAGTCTACACTCAAATTTTTGATGACTATATGTATGTGATGGTGGATTTTTTTACAAAGCTACATTCCAACACTAGATAAGGATGCAAGATTTCTCACACCTTTTATATAGTCAGTGAAGAGAGACACAATAGACCCTGACCAGCCTTAGGCTTCTGCTCCAAATAACCCTCAGGAGAAGCCTGCTGTGCTCTGTAATAGGGTACTTAAGGAATCTACCTTTTTAGAGACCTGGAATACTTGCAGTGTTGCAGTACAGCTATTTCTTATTTTGAAATTATCACTACTCAAGCTGTTCATCTGATGTTTGTATCCCCATGCTACTCTGTCCTTCTGTTGTCCCAGTAACATTATTTTTGTATTTCCAGAGGTGATATAAAATACCTGATACTGGACAAAGTACAGGTAGCTAAATATATGGGTACTTACTACAGTTGTGTCTGCAACTATGCATAATATAAAACTTTAAGCATAAAATGGAATATCCATGAGTACAGAAATCAATACCGATCAATGTACAAAACTGTTGATTCAGAATGCAAATTAACATCTTCAGATTAGTTAAACTTTACATAGTTTGGTCTACCAGTTCTGAGACAAATTTCATAAATGGACCCAAAGCAACATTTTACACCTCTTTATAAAAGACGTGAAACAGCTAAGAAATCCAGTCCTATGACAAAGTACAAAAAGACTTACCATGTTTTCAATGTCTAAGTTGTTTCTGAATTTTGGTCCTTTGAGCAAACAGTTTGAATGGGATATTGGGTTCAGATCAACTAACTGTTTGCAGGAACTCATGCCACTGATGTAAGTAAAAAAAGAAAACTGCAAATAAAAGCAAATGCTTTTTGCAAATATATGAACATACGGGAAAGTCTCATTTGCTAAAAGAGTTTTTGTATCTCTTCTTGTAATTTCATCACTGTTGCAGGAGCCTTCTGCTCTGCATTGACTGCCATATGGAACAACCTACCTCTTTCTGCTTCAGCTTTTTACAATCCTCAACTAAAAACATACTTTCTCCATTGCCTCCATCACTTAATCTCTTCTTTTTGCTCCAGTCTTTCTTCCCTCAACATTATAATTCTATATGCCATGTCTGGAGAGACACTTTGAGAGGTACAACTAAAATTTAAGCTATATTGTTTCTGTATTTTGGTTTTAGTCTTAAAAATAACCTGAAAAATAATATGAATTACAATTAAAACAAAAACCAGAAGGAATTTTGATGATTTAGGGCCTTACCATGAATCTTTCCTGTCAGCATTCCATTCCTGACTTTTCCAAGAAGTCTCAACATTCTTTCCATCTGTGCATCGCCAACTCCACTGTCTAACCATTGCTGGCAAAGAAATGCATATTGGCCATCAGTCTTGCCTGAGTCATGGATGACAATCCGATCCAGGTACCATCCAGCTCCATAACCCACATTATTGTGCTCAACAAGCACTTGGCTTAACTGCCCAAGGTCTACTGCTCTCATCTCAGAAATACTGACCTGAGAAGGTAAAGGCAAAATAAATACCATGAAACTGAAAAAATATGTTTGGAAAGACGTACTCCTTTTAATACTGAAGTATCTTTTCCTTTCGAACAGAAAAGAAAAATATTCTGCTATTTTGACATTTGTATTTAGAGACCTTATTCAGAAAATATGTGGACCCTTGAATGTATGCATTTTTCCTTGTTCATGATCACTGTATTTCAGTCTCTGTTATGAAAAATATCCCACCAGTTTCACTGGAAAGAAACCTCAGATCATTAATTTACTTGCAGAAGTCTCATGAAAATTCAGCCGCTCCCTCATAACTGAATCAAAGAGAGTGTTTGAAATATCAGGACAGGCCTTGTAAATTGAACTTGGTTTTAAAAAGGCATTTGATTTTTAAACATGTCAAAGTATTTTATATTTTAAGTTATCCCATTTTTCAAATGGGAAATGCAGCATTATTCAACTCTAAACAGAAATACTGACACTGTTGATGACTATGCAAACAAAGGATGATACTGACATTAGAAACTATAAGTAAGGCTGTGCACGCATACAGGCAAGAATTGATGTGTTCTTCGGATGTAAATAGACATCTGTTTAAATATTGCTACAGCTACCAGCAAACAAAAGCTAAATGGCAACTGCACTAGTGCATGTTGGGATGAATAAATTATATGAGTGAGAGAATGAATGTGTTCCGTGCAAGAGAGAATGTGAGTGAGTGGGTAGATACATGGGCATGTGTGTGGGTGACATTAAAAAAACGCAGATGGATAGTAGAAACAGACGTTGTAATTTTTATTTGTTGCCAACCAATTTGCCACCAGACAGGAAAAAGCATGATGACCAGAAAGCAACAAAAGAAGAGATGATTTTTAAAAATTATTATGTCATCTGGCCCATTCTCCTAGCAGTGTGGGAATATTCTCTATAACGTGCTCAGAGAAAGAAAACATCTGAGTTATTATTCCTATCACAGCCTTAGGACTTCCAGAATTCTTACCTTGTTATACACATGACCTCCCCAACAGTTACCATGGGAAGTTACAGACCTCCATGTAATGCATATGCAGCCCAAACTAAGACGTAGCAGTGAGGAACATCTTGTAAATAACTTTTTGGGAGCACTCATTGCTTTTTAATTTTATTCTTTGTAATTCCAAGCTAAATATAATTTTCTTGTCAGTCTACATGACCCTTGACTTAGAGGAAATGGACTGTATCGCTAATATTCATGTTCCTTCACAGCTAACTCTCTCTAAAAAAGGGACCTATCATTAGTCTCATTCTTTGCGATAATAATTAACAGTCATTAGACAACAGTGGTCATAATCACCCATTGTTATCAATGAATTTTCATAATAATACATTAAATTGCCTACTCCTTCAGCCTTAGCAAGAATGTACTTTTGGTTGATGCCACTATATTTTTTTTCCCTGCTCAGTATAAAGGCATTAGGAAATGTATTAAACACACTACTGGAAGTGTTATTAATAAAAGCCAAAAGGATTTTATTTTTGCTTTAGATAAAGTGTTAGCTAGGCAAAATTACAATCCACATTTATTTAACCCACTAAATTGGTAAAAAAGTTATACATGATTACTTGAATGAACAGAAACAGGCTGTCCTTTCTGCCCTAATGTATTTTCTTATATTTTGCTATATTTTTTTGTCTTCCTAGCTTTTCCTTATATTATAGTCCTTTATCAATCAAGAGAAACCAGGCGAGTTCTTCCTTTTTCATATCTCAGGTTTCCTTAACTTTGTCTTCTTTTCCTGTCCACTTCATATTTTCCAGTGATACTGTCCCTCAAGACAGCTTGCCCTTTACATCTCTTTCTTTCACCTTCTATTCGTGATACTGTCACTAAAACCTTGTTCCAACTTTTTCATTAATGTAATTCTTATAAAAAGAATATAAGACTGGTAATAGTATATCAGACCACAGATCCATCTAGTCCTGTCACCAATAGCTGCCAATAATAGATTCCTGGGGAAGAGTTTAGAAAGAGGGAAAATTTATAGAGATAATTCTTTAATATCAGCATTCTCAAGTGTTAGCAATTTGTGGTTCAGGGACTTCCCAAGACAGAGTGTCTTTTCACTTACCGGTTGTCTTCCATGACAATGTGCAATTGCTCTTTGCACCAACAGGCATTTTACCATCTGCAACATCTTGTGGCAGAAAGTAAAATAGATTAATTATGCACTATGTAAAAAGCCACCTCCTTTTGCTTTGAATCTGCCACCTGCAGGTTTCATTTAATGCTATTGAGTTCTCGTATTTCATGAGAAAGTAGAATTACTCATTTTCTATATGCCATTTTATTTTTCTTATCTCCTTATCCTTTCCTCATAACATCCCTTTTCTAGGCCAAACAGTACTTGTTTGTTTAGTCATTCCTTGTATGAAAGATACTTCATATCACTTGACTTTCTTTTTTATACATCTTAAGCAAGTGAATCAGTAAAAGGCACAGCATTTATTATGCACCCTCACAAGAGAACTTACCTGGAGGCATGACAATATATTCTACATTGGAGGGGGTGGGCACGTCATTTTTTCTGGTAATTCCTGAACAAATGGAATCTTTGGGTCAGGCTCAAAGGGTTACATCAGACCGGCAGCCAGTCACTAGTGGGGTTCCCCACAGCTCCATTTTGGGGCTAGTTCTCTTCAAGATTTTTATAAATGAGCTGGATACAGGACTAGAATGCATATTAAGTTCATAGAAGATACTAAATTAGGAGGAATAGTTGATTCCCTTAGGGTGGAGAGGCCTTGCAGAGAGATCTTGGCAAATTAGAGGGCTGGACACTTACCAACTGCGTTAAATATAACAAGAGCAAGTGCTGGATTTCCGCACCTGGTATAGGGCAATCCTGGATATATGTAAGGACTAGGAGATGGAATGGCTGATACCCCAGAGGGCTGTGTCACCATTCAGAGGGACCTCAACAGGCTGCAGGGTTGGGCTGAGAGGAACCTCATGAAGTTCAACAAGGGCAAGTTCAGGATCTTGCACTTAGGGACGAATAACCCCAAGTACCAGTACAAGCTGGGGGTTGACCTGCTGGAGAGTAGCTCTGCAGAGAGGGACCTGGGAGCCCTGGTGGACAGCAGGCTGACCATGAGTCAGCAATGTGCCCTCGTGGCCAAGAAGGCCAACGGTATCCTGGGGTGCATTCAGAAGAGTGTTGCCACCAGGTCAAGGGAGGTGATCCTCCTCCTCTGCTCAGCCCTGGTGAGGCCACACCTGGAGTATTGTGTCCAGTTCTGGGCTCCCCGGTACAAGAGGGACATGGAACTACTGGAGCAAGTTCAGAGGAGGGCTACAAAGATGATCAGAGGACTGGAGCACCTGTCATATGAGGACAGGCTGAGAGAACCAGGCCTGTTTAGCCTGGAAAAGAGAAGGCTGAGGCGAGACCTCATCAATGTGTATAAATATCTGTGGGGAGCCTGTCAAGAGGATGGAGACAGTCTCTTTTCAGTTGTGTCCAGCAAGAGGACGAGAGGCAATGGGCACAAACTGAAGCACAGGAGGTTCCAGCTGAATATGAGAGGGCATTTCTTTACTGTGAGGGTGACAGAGCACTGGAACGGGTTGCCCAGAGAGGTCATGGAGTCTCCTTCTCTGGAGATATTCAAAACTCATGTGGATACCATCCTGCTCAGCAGAGGAGTTATACTAAATGATCTTCAGAGGTTCCTTCCAGCCTTGGCCATTCTGTGATTCTGTGATTCTGAGATGAGAGGCTGAAGAACAGCCCTGTTAAAAGGGATCTGATGGTTTTGATCAATGGCAAGTTGAACATGAGTCAACAGTGTGCTCTGGCAGCCCAAAGGGCCAACTATACCCTGGGATGCATCAAGCGTAGCACTGCTAGCTGGTCAAGGGGAGTGATTGTCCCACTCCGCTCTGCGCTGATGTGGCCTCACCTCAAATAATGTGTGCAGTTTTGGGCACCACCAGATAAGAAGGACAAAACCATTTAGAGAGTGTCCAAAGGAGGATTATGAAGATGGTGAAGGGTCTAGAGGGCAAGACATATGAGGAGTGGGTGAGGTAACTTGGTTTGTTCAGCCTAGAGAAGAGGAGACTGAGAGGAGATCTCATCTCACAAGGGGTGAGGAGGGACAGGTGCTGATCTCTGGTCTCTGGTGACAGTGACAGGACCTGAGCGAACAGCATGGAGCTGCAATAGGGGAGGATCAGGTTGGATGTTAGGAAAAGGTTCTTCACTAAGAGGGTGGTCGAGCACTGGAATAGGTTCTCCAGGGAAGTGGTCACAGCACCGAGCCTGATGGAGATCAAACAGTGTTTGTACAATATTCTCAGACATATGGTTTGATTTTTGTTGTGTTCTGGTGTGGAGACAGGAGCTGGACTAAATGATCCTCATGGATCCCTTCCAACTGGGGATATTTCTATGATTCTATGATTCTATGATTTGTTTTGTTCTGTTTTAGTTTGGTTTCACCTCAACTGAACACGAAGCATTACAGAGTTATCACAATGTCACAATCACTTTTCCTATACCTTAATAACACTGTTTGGACTGTTGCTGCAGGATTCTGCAAACAATGAAATCTAGAGAAAAAAAAAAAAAAAAAGATTGCAAGAGATTGCAAGAAACTATAAGAAAAAGCAGAAGAGGAAAGACAAATACAGCTTAATACTTTTGATAGAAAAACTATGGACAAATCACTAAATATCTCCCCTTTCATAATAAAATGTCCAGCATACAGCTAAACAAAAACATCACAAGGGGTGGACGATTGGCTGACATGTAGGGCTCAAACAGTTGTGGTAAATGGGTTCACATCAGGCTGGGAGCTGGTCATCAAGGCTCCATTTTAGGACCGGTTCTCTTCAATGTTTTTATAAATGATTTGGATGTAGGACTAGAAGGTGTTTTGAGCAAATTTGCTGATGATACTTAATTGGGAGAAGTTGTTGTCTCTGTTGAGGGTGGAAAGGCCTTGCAGAGAGATCTGGACAGGTTGGAGAGCTGGGCAATCACCAACCGCATGAAGTTTAACAAGAACAAGTGCTGGGACAGAGCAACCTTGGCTGTACGTACAGACTGGGCGATGAGACACTGGACAGCAGCCCCGCAGAGAGGGATCTGGGGTTTGTGGTTGACGGCAAGCTGAATATGAGCCAGCAGTGTGCCCTGGTAGCCAGGAGGGCCAACCATATCCTGGGGTGCATCAAGCACGTCATTGGTAGTCAGTTGAGGGAAGTGATTGTCCTGCTCTATTATGCGCTGGTGCAGCCTCACCTTGAGCACTATGTGCTGTTCTGGGCACCACAGTACAAAAAGGATGTTAAACTACTGGAAAGTGTCCAGAGAAGGCTACATGGTGAAGGGCCTAGAGGGGAAGACGTAAGAGGAGTGGCTGAAGTCGCTTGTCCTGTTCAGCCCGGAGAAGAGCAGGCTGAGGGAAGACCTCATCATGGTCTACAGCTTCCTCGCAAGGGGGAGTGGAGGGCCAGGCGCCAATCTATTCTCCTAAGTGAACAGTGATAGGACCCATGGGAATGGTGTCAAGCCACAACAGGGGAGGTTTAGGCTAGACATCAGGAAGAGGTTCTTCACTGAGAGGGCTGTCGCACACTGGAACAGGCTCTCCAGGGACGTAGTCACGCCACCAAGCCTGTTGGAGTTTAAGAAGCATTTGGACTATGCTCTTAGTCATATGGTCTGAATTTTTGGGTAGACTGTGTGGAGCCAGGAGTTGGAAACGATGATCCTTATGGGTCCCTTCCAACTTGGGATATTCTAAGATTCTATGAATTTCAGTAGATAATAGGACACTAATTTTTTTTAGGAATCTAGCACTATATTATTTCTAAGAAAAGGGTAAATTAAGCGTATTTGCTTAATGACATGACATATGTCATTTTCCTCAGTAGTAAATTAAAGGAGGGGTAAGCTTCATTGAAATATATACCTTTACCTCTTTTCATTCTTCTCTGAGGTATTGGTTATCTTCATATTACAATAGGCAATGAGGGTCATTAGGAATGTGAAATGACACATTCAAAAAGTCAGGTAAACTAGTATGTAAGTGTCCTGCATCAAAGTGCACAGTCCTCTATATCACACAGTCCATTCACAGCAACAGTTTTCTGAATATAATACCTAGAGCTGAGCTAAGAGATCTATTACAAAGAAGAAAAAATAGAAGCAGAGGAGGTGTCAACAAAATTTTAAAGAGGTTGCAAATATATTACTTAAGTAAAAAAAAAAAAAAAGATATTAAAAAAGCACCTCTGAGGAGAAGGACTTGGGGGTGTTGGTTGATGAGAATCAGAATCATAGAAGCTCAACATGTGTCGTCAGTGTGTGCTTGCATCCCAGAAAGCCAATCATTTCCTGGGCTGCATCAAAAGAAGGATGGCCAGCAGGGCAAGAGAGGTGATTGTGCCCCTCTACTCTGCTCTTGTGAGACCCCACCTGTAGTGCTGTGTTCAGCTCTGGGACCCCCAGCACAAGAAGGACGTGGGGCTGTTGGAGCAGGTCCAGAGGGCAGCAAGGATAATCTGTGGGCTGGATCACCTCTCCTATGAAGACAGGCTGCGAGAGCTGGGGATGATCAGCCTGGAGAAGAGAAGGCTCTGGGGAGACCTTGTAGCAGCCTGCCAGTACCTAAAGGAGGCCTACAAGAAAGCAGAAGAGGGACTCTTTGTCACGGAGTGTAGTGATAGGAGAAAGAGAATGATTTTAAACTAAAAAACGTTTAAATTAGATATTTAGGAAGAAATATTTTACTCAGAGGGTAGTGAGCCACTGGCACGGGTTGCCGAGAGAAGCTGTGGATGCCCCATCCCTGGAGGTGTTCAAGGCCAGGCTGGATGGGGGTTTGAGCAACCTGGTCTTGTTAGAGATGTCCCTGCCCATGGCAGGGAGGTTGGAACTAGGAGGAAGGAATTTTAAGGTCCCTTCCAACCCAAACCATTTTATGATTCTATGACATGCAGTGTTAACTAGGATGATAAAGATGTGTTCTTCTACTCAAGAAACAATGAACAACCCAGAGACATAACAAGTGAGCATAGAACAGAGTTCTATAAAACCAAGAAAGGCAAAGATGGGGTGACAGGGAAAAAATCATTCACACTGTCTTCCAGCAAAAGAATGGAAATCAGATGGAACTGGTATATGGAAGGTTTATGCGGGCTGTAGTTAAAGTGTGGTCTGTACTACCACAGGCCATCGTGGATGCTCATCACATGTTTAAAAGGAAATTATGTGAATTTATGAAACAAATTACCAATGGCTATAAAACAAAAGGATGTTGTGGCTGGTTCAAGAAGATATTTAACTGACAATAATTACAGGCTGGGAGAACAGCCTGGTGAGTATATACTATGTTTCTCTTGTTTGTATAGGTCTTAGGTGGAAGCCAGCAACTGGCTGCCAGCAGAAACATGAGCCTGGACTGGAGATTCGTGCTGAATCAATATGGCAAACCTACCATGGTTTTATTCTTGAGAAAATATTTTGACATTGTAATGCAAATAAAGAAAAAAAATGTCTAAGGTCAAACCTAATGAAGCAGTGGAACAGACTGCCTAGGAAAACTATGGTATCTCAATCACAAGAAATCTTAAGAAAAGGTATGAAACAAGTATAGGGGATCCTGTTTCATTGCACAGGGATCAATTGAAAGGTCTTTTTAAAATCCTATCTAGTGATATCCAGACTGATTCCAGGGCATGTGTGAACACGTTGTGTAGATATAGTCATTGATATTGTAACTGGCAAAGGTTGACCAGAAATTCTCTCCTAGTACTTATCTTGAGCAGTTACAGTACGTTTGCAAGCAGTTTTACCTGTTTATGATTCTACTTATAAATAGGTTAATTAGCATATAATAGCACATTTGAAAACTCTTTTTAACCTGTATCAGAACATATTTTTTACGAAGCAGATTTTAAAGAAGCAGTCACAGGAAGAAGTCACATCATATCACTCTGATATTCGTATGTAAGTAAACTTCACAGACAACTGAAAATTAAGCCACAGAATTTTATATATCATTGGGTTTAATTTCAGTTTCTAAGAACAGTTACTAATGGTTTGTGGCTTTTCAATTTATTGCAACTTGAACTTTACTTAAACTACTATTCAAATTCAAGTAAAATGTCCATTCTTAGTAAGCAACACATCTTTTCCACAGGTTACTACAGTGTAAAATCAGTGCTTGTATTTTATAATTGAAAAGAAATACGGTTTTGGAAGAAAGCAATAAATGAAACACATTAAACAGGTAAGGAACGTAACTCAGTACTAACCTGTCCTCTTTCAAAATGTGAGTGGTTTAGCCTTCTTTTGCAGGAATCTCCCTGCTCTCCAAATATTGTGATAAATACGTCTGCATCAGTCCCTGATGCAGGCAATGTTCCCGTATGAACACTGACTGAGTAATGAACTTCTGTCATGAGAAATCAGTGACACATTACCAAATCAATGACACAAGATGTTACCAAATCAGCAAACTTAGCAATGCAATTACCAATCATTATAAATCAATATATTCTAGGTGAAAGATTGATTTCAAGACCAAGGAAAGAAGTTTTCATAATTGACATTAATGTTTTGTCTGAGTTTCATATAGCTTGCTAATTACCTCACTACAACACAGTACAGCATTAAAGATGAAATGTCCTTTATGAATCAATGCAACAATCCATGTTTACTGTTACAAATGCGGAAAACACTGCCTTAGTTGTGGAGTCTTATCCAGTGGTCACTGAAATCAGCTAAAAGGATCTCACTGATTATGTCAGGCTTTTTAATGAGCTTTAAATTCTTGTAGGAATTAAAAATTAAGTTAGGATATACCAATGTAATAATGTTGTACCAAAGCATAAACACAGATACAACACAGATGAAATCCACTCTTTTTTTCTGGATCAGCTGCATTCTGTTTTTGCCTGGCAATTTGATAATTATGGCCAGCATCAATTAATTTGTTCAGGAAAAATGGCTCAGCTATTTATTAGGTTATGTATTATTATTATTATTACTATTATTATTGTTATTATTCACCACAAAGAACAGCTTGCCATGACTTTTTGCTGATGAGTTACGTAGTAAATATTGCTTGAGACAGCAGGACACATGATCTTTTCTACATGGGTTCGGTGAACTATGTGAAGAATTAAATATTATAACAGACTACTAAGGTCTAGTTAGATAGCAAATGTAAAAAGTTTTAAATATTTTAACTGAGAGGACTTCTGTTCATTGAGTATAGTGAATGATCTTTCTTTGCTAAATATTTTCTACAACGTAGTCAGAACAAAAGAAGATGTTATATTTTAAATACAGTGATTAAATGAAACAGTGACTTACTGCAGCAGAAATGGGGTTTGAATAAAACCTCAGAAATAACGTTTCTTTTTTCCTTCTGTGAATCATGACATTATGAATTTGCATATGCCTTTTTTAAATCTGTGATTTCCTCCCTCACCTAGTATAAGTGTCTTTTTCTGAAGATTTCAACAAAAATATACTAGCTGGGCTTTATGTATTTTTCAGACTTCCAAACTGGTACTTAGCCTAGTGAACACAATATATCAGCTGGTTTAAACCAGAAAAAATATGTGAACCATACATGTTATTAAAGACCCAAATATTTTGACTGAATGTTTAAAAATAATTTTGAGTGAGTTTTTTATTCTAAAATGCTTCATAGTCTTGCTCATTGTGCTCATTCCATTAGGTAGTTCACAACTTTGTGGGAGTTTGTTTGTGTACTTGCTTATGTATTTATTTCTTGTTCAGCAACATACCCCTGAGTGGTGCTTTGTCTGGTCTGACTGCTGCTAGCTCTGTCACAGTCTCAGATCCATCTTCTCCAAACAGACACTGGGCTTCAGTGAAAAAGCCCAAGTCTTGTTTAGTGTCCAGATCTTTTAGCCGAAGCTGCAGGCAGAAGCAGAAACAAATGTCCTTCTCTGAAATATTTTGTTTCTTGTTTCCATCCCTGTAGAAACTGACATTTTTCCTATTTTTACACAGACAGTTTATAAAAGCTATCACATTCTGCCTAAGGAGAACTACAGTGGGTGCCGCAAGCCCCTGATTCTGCAGCCTGTTGTTAATAGCTGTATTCCTCAGGGAGTATTGACACTGGCATAGGGCCTGTTTGTAAGGAACCAAGTGAATGATACGGATTAAATTGACCAATACATACTTAAAATTCCAGAATTTCAAATTTGCCCATTTTTTCAAAAAAAAAATTGTTTTGCTGTTTTTTATTTGTTTCGATGTGACTTGCTGTGTCACAGCTAGGATTTTCAAAGTTAGCAGAAATTAGGTGTCATTTGAAGAATGAATTCCAATAGGAAGTGTGAGCCCATGTCCAAATTAATTCCTCCTAACTTTAAGTACTCCAACGGAGACTGGTAAATTAGGTTCCAAATCTGTGAACTTAGAACCTCCAAACCAGCTGAAGAAGCATGGCTTTGGGATCCTGCTTTCCTAGCTCCTGATGCAGTTAATTCAGAGATCAGGCTCACAAGAGGGCAACCTAGGTCGTGAGTTTTATTCTAGGGCCATTCATAAAATACAGAATAATAAAGTATCAAGCATATGCAAGAATATTTCTGGTGCTACAATATTCAGGACTGAACGTGATACATTGCTAATAACTGCAAGTCTGCAGAAATGACTTCTTAAGACTTTAGAATCTCTTTGTATAGAATTATTATATACAGGACAAGAGGAAAAGTAAAAGGAAAGAGAGAAAAAAGGGGAAAGGGAAAGGGGAAAGGGAAAGGGAGAGGGAAAGGGAAAGGGGCAAGGGCAAGGGAAAGGGGCAAGGGCAAGGGCAAGGGCAAGGGCAAGGGCAAGGGCAAGGGCAAGGGCAAGGGCAAGGGCAAGGGAAAGGGAAAGGGAAAGGAAGAGGTAAAAATGTCACTTGTAATTGAAACCTTTAGGCAGGGATTCCCAAAATTACTATGGTGACTTACTACCTCTGCTGGCACCTGCAGCAGCAACAGAAGCTTGTGTCTCATCATACAGGATACACAATACCATTGTTTGGAAACCCTGACTTTTGAGTATGCATTTCCTTACATAGACTTCAAGTGTAGGCTGTGAAATGTATACATTATTATATCATTGAATTATATAAATTATTAGGAATTTGAGAGTTTAATTTTTTAAAAAATTGGCAGACTTGTTCCTAAAAATATAATTACTGAACATTTTCCATTTCTGCTTATGCCATGTGCTCAGTGCTTCATAAGATCAAGCAAAAAGCTTCCAGATGAATGTAAACAATTTTCCATGATGATTTCCAGAACCAAACTGTTAGTAATTTGAATAAACAGTAGGATTTTTGACAGTATTAAATTCCACTGAAATTGCAGTGTGTTGTGTATCCATTTTTGCACCTGCAATAACTGAATATCTTTACTAAATGTCTATCTTCTTTTCACACACAGATATCCTCCCTAACTTCTATCAGGATAAATATCCCTAATTAAATATCAATGAGTATCACAAACTCCTTCAGTAGTAAAATTAGACAAAGGGTTAACTATATAATATAATTATAACTACATAAACATAACAGAAACTGTCCCCCTCAGAAAAAAAAAAAAAAAGTGTAAATTTATGCAGTAAAATGTACCTGACAAATTCTTGTTAGTCATAAGATTGCATCTAAGGGTGAACTTTATCTCAAATCATATATTTACATTTTACTTTATGAAAGTAAAAGTAATTTTTGTTTCATTTTGGAAAGGGAGACAGACTGCTTTTAAGCAAGAAAATTTTTTCTCTAGTATATAAGTCTTCAAAAGTTACAGAAAATATATAAATTCTAGCTAAGCTTGGATCATTTTCTAAAAAGTATACAGTAAAACATAGATCAGCAGGAAAATTTATGGTAGCCTGATGGTACTGTAAAAATCAGAATAGACAAGAAAGTAGCAAAAGGAATGTAGAGATTTTATCTCTATTTTATCTTTTGCAGTTGCATCTGTAGTCTGTGGTTTTGTGAGATTTCTGAAATTTTGTCTATTACTTCTTTCATTTAATGAGAAAATAAGGAAGACAATTCTTCGCTCTTTTCAACTGGGACTTGGCTTGACCACTGATTCTTAGTGAACTTACACATACTGACTGAGTCCAATAGACTTTCGATTTCTATAAAGCATATCTATTTTTTTTACTGCACTGTAAGTTCTATTAAAACCAAACCAACACTCTATATTTTAGATTAAGATTCCATATATAAATAATTTATAAACATACTGATAAATGAGTAATAGATGTTAAAAGTGTATTACTGGCACAAGCAGTATATCTTACTGTGGCTAATGTTGTGAGTTGTAAGTGCACCAGTAGAAGAGACTACACAGGTCTATAGCAAGCCATTGACTTTCAGATAGTAAAAATGTATAGCTACTAATAAACCATTTATTAAATAACTATTGAAGTATTTAAAAGTATGAACAAAAATCACTTAGCCGTTTGCAGAGGGTTGTCTTTGAAAAGAAAGCAGATAGGAAACTATGACTTTTATGAATTTTCTGCCATTTTTTGAGCCACCTGTTCTGGGGAATGAAATCTTACGTT
Organism: Anser anser; assembly: GCF_964211835.1. Lineage (NCBI taxonomy): Eukaryota > Metazoa > Chordata > Aves > Anseriformes > Anatidae > Anser > Anser anser. Next base: position 41,230,594 of record NC_139721.1, read on the forward strand.
ACTTAATTATGTAATGGATGTTGTGAGGGTAGTGTCAGTCTTTGGAATGTTTTATCAAATGGCCTGGAAAGGTATTTCTAAAATGAGAAATTAGTTTTGCTTACCTATTCCTTCCATTCTTATAGCCTGATCTGAGACTACAAAATTAGCTGACAAACACATGTTGGGAGAGAATACGAAAAAGATAAACTCCTCCTCTCCAGTGGAGCTCATAAACTTAGACTTAATGACCCCTTGAATATCACAAGCCCATTCAGCTTCTACCCTGGAATGCAGCTGTCTCTAGAGTTTCCCATCAGAACAGTTTCTAGACTGTTTATTGATCTAGGGAATCACCCCTTGTCTGTTTAAATCTACAGTAGGGTAAAGGAACTGTGTGGCCCAGTTCAGAAAACCATTATTTTACTATCTTGAGAATTATTCAGTGCTATGTACACAATACTTTTTGGACACTTGCCTCCAGGAATAGTTCATTAACACAACTTCTCCTTGCATTAACCTCCAAGCTTAATTTTTTTTCCCCAAAGCCCAGGTGTTATCAGGACCAACACCCTTCTATTCAATCTTCCTACACACCTGGGGAAAGGTATACATTTAAAGTCTGCTTGAATCATAATATTGACAACATTAAATCTTTTCACTATCCATTTTCTTGAGAGAACTTAAGTACATATTAAATCTCAGTCAGATGTTCAAGGTCCACTGATGAATGTGTTGTACTGAATAAATAAAAAAAGCACCAGTTTAATAGTTTTCCACAATTAGGCTGCTCTGTGTCAGGAGGTTGTTAGTATTTCCATGCAGGGATTAGCATCTTCTAACATCAGCAGAAAATGCTGCCCTCCACGTCATGGTGAACTATGCAGTATGGATCTGCACATCAGTGAATCGGTATAGCTATCTGTGTGTCAGAAGGCAGAAGTAAGGTAGGTCTACCCTCAGAGAGATTTGGAAGCTGCTGACAATCATCTGTAGACATAAGGTAACTGAGCCACAAGATGTGTGGCCCTGCTGATGTTGTGCAAAGCCGAAGCTACCAATCTGTCTTCAACAACAGCTAATTATACTAGTAGTAAGCAGAGTATTTTATGTTTATATGTACTGCATTTGGAATACCTTGTGAAGTTTAATTCCTCTTCCCAAACATGGACTGGATAACACAAAGGAAACTTTTGTTATATCTCCAATATCTCCAACAGTCAACTGTTAGAAAAATAAAGGGGGAAAATTGAAGTGATGTTTATTGCCTATTTGCAGAAGATGACTAATGACTGAATTTTCATGTTTAAGAAGAAAAATGTTTATGAGAAGGGGTGGCCCAGTTTCAAACACCTGTCCAGAAGCTACCATTAATTTAATGCATAAATCACAGAACTGGTATTTGACCAGGCCCAAGCTCATGGTAAAGATACATAGCTTCTGAGTAGTGAAAACAGATTAGATAAAGTTAGAGAAATAAAAAGTAAAGGACGTACTAAATAAGTTCTTTAGTTATTGACTTACTGTTAAAGACTACTAGCCTTAATTCAAAGTTAGTAAGGTTTTTCATGTCAATGTTGCAATTGACTCAAGAAGAAAGCTTTGGTAAGTCTTATGTATCAGCCCCCATGTAAGAACTTCTTCAAGTGCTGTTTATTTAAGATATGGGGGTGTAAACATTAACTCTGTCAAACAAAAATTCATTCCACACAACTTCACATATAGAGCTACAAGTGTTACTTTACTGACAAACTTTGGTAAGATTTGTGTGAAATAAAAAAGAAACTAACCAAAAATGGATTATCATTCAGATTCTGAACTTTCTGTGCAGGAGATTTCCCTCTTCTTCCAAATACAACAACTTGAATATCAGGCACGTCTTCTGGTACCTGCGTACAGTGTACCCACATTTGCCATCGTCCTCTACTTTTAGTATCAATTTGTTTTGTAAGAAGAGATGTCACAGACATTTCTGCATTGAGAACAAACATATATTCAGAGTCCATGTCTAGGTTATAAGGTAGTATGAGCCACAACATAAAATTGTTTTGCCTTGTAGGGCTGGATCCAGCACAAGCAAGTCAGGCGGCAAAGTCACAAAAGCCCTATTACTTATTGTAGCCCTGTGAAGGTGTGGAAAACCAGGCTAGCAGCCTCACAAATCCACACGTGACATTTGTGCAGGTGCCAGGCCTATCTTCTTTGCTTTGTTCCAAGGACAGGATACATGCTGCCAGCACTTGCTGCTACTCACGAAGGGTGATGCCAACCATTGAAAGGGTAGACTACTCATTACCTCCTCTGGCAGCAGCAAGAACAAGCTGTGCAGCGTTGCCATTCCCACCTTTTCCATCCCAGGCATGATTTCTTCCTCCTCCTCCTTTTTTTTCAGAAGACATGATTTGCCTTGGGCCTGGCCCCAGCCACTCACACATCGGTATACCATTGTTCAGGTTGGCTACACTGTGAGGTAGCATTGTGCTGACTTTATTCTGCTTTACCATGCAATACTGATTCACACAAATTGAGGACATTTCTGCTGGCATTACCTTTGAGCGGAATTACCACTTCTACAAAATCTTTCTTAGAGCATTTATTGATCCAGTCATTGTGAGCAAAGACGTGAGAAGAAAAAGGGTAGCTGACTTCTTTTATAACAATTTTTTCCAAGAACCACTCATCTGATTGAAAATAAACAGAACATTATTAATTTATACCTTTTAAGCAACAAAATGTTCTGCGTATGCAGTCATAATTTTCTATCTTTAGAAAATCAATAAAATGTTTTCTTTTGTCTGACTTCTTAAGGAAACAAGACTTCTGAAAATATATTGACTGTGTGTGTATGTATCTGTCTGTTCTCCTACTCTCTGGTATATTTGATATAGTGAAGAATTCTTAAAGTTTTTTTCAGACCTTGTGAAAATAAACAAATGGACAGATTAGATCTATTAGTGCCCCAAAGGATGGGAAGGCACAGAGGTCCCACATATGAAATGATGTTATAAATGTCCTAAAGGAAAACAGTATATCAGGATTTCTACTATACAAATCTATAGAATGGATTGGGTTGGAAGGGACCTTAATGATCACCTAGCTCCAACCTCCCTGCCGTGGCAGGGATGCCACTAGATCAGGTTGCCCAAGGCCTCATCCAACCTGGCCTTGAACACTTCCAGGGATGGGGCATCCACAACTTCTCTGGGCAACCTGTTCCAGTCCTCACCACCCTCTGAGTGAAGAATTTCCTCCTAATCTCTAATCTAAATCTCTCCTCTTTTAGTTTAAAACCATTTCCCCTTGTCCTGTCATTGTCTGAATGAGCAAAAAGTTGCTCTCCATCTTTTTTATAAGTCCTCTTTAAGTATTGAAAAGCTGCAATGAGGTCACCCTGGAGCCTTTTCTTCTTCAGGCTGAACTTTTTAGATTTAAACCCATTCACTTCCTCCTATCACTACACTCCATGAACAGAGTCCCTCTTCTGCTTTCTTGTAGGCCCCCTTTAGGTACTGGAAAGCTACTGCAAGGTCTCCCCAGGGCGTTCTCTTCTCCAGGCTGAACATCCCCAGCTCTCAGCTTTTCTCTCATAGGAGAGGTAGGTGTTCCAGCACTTTGTAGCCCTCCTCTGGACCTGCTCTAACAGGTCCACATCTTTCTTGTGCTGCAGGCCCCAGACCTGGACGCAGCACTCCAGATGGGGCCTCACAAGGGCAGAGCAGAGGGGGACAATCACTTCCCTTGCTCTGCTGGTCACTCCTCTGGTGATGCAGCCCACGATGCAGCTGGCCTTCTGGTCTGTAAATTTTCCACTAAACACAACTTCCTTTCTGGTAAGGATCTATACTACGTAATAAGCTTCAAACTTAGCTGGAGGATTTCTCTTGCTGGAGGCCATTTTATTGATTCTCTGGAAACAATATGTTTGAAGGCTCAGACCTCCAAGTCTTGGTAAAATTGGTTATACTCCAAGTCTTGAAGTCAATGAAAGTCTGATCATTCATTTCAATGTTACCATGCAGGAAATAAATGGGAAATAGTCCCCAGATCAATTTGTGTACGCGTGTCTTTGAATTTAACTTACAGAGTTATCTTATATATTTTTTTCTTGTTTTGTTTTTTGTTTGTTTTTGTTTTGATAAAGATAAAAATAAAAGACTCAGTTTATCATGCACTGGAAAAGATTTATCTGCATTATCGACATTAACCACATGAGTGGTATATTTGCAGAGCCTCTGTTCTTTTGCTTCTAAAGACTGTTGTGCCAAAACTGTAGCCAAAGTATTGAAGAAAATATCAATTCATGATGCTCCTTGCTGTTGCTATTTAAGAGGTAAGCAATTTCCTTTAACAAGAGTTGCTGTTGAGCTGGAAGGAGGACAAGAAAAAAATGCTGCAGGAAATGCAGCCTTTTTATCTGCCACTCAACCTCACTTATTCAAAATCCCATAAGAAAGAATATGTTTCTAATGGGATTAGAAGAAAAAACTATGAGGCCAGAACAGCCTTCCTTCCATGTTCCACTTCCTAATCTGATGGAGTGATTTTCTTTTCTTTTATTTTATTTTCTTAGAAGAAGTAGCGAAGTACTGGGAAAAAAAAAAAAAAACTCAAAAATGAAAATGTCCATCACCCAAAAATGGAAAGGAAGAAAAAATGTCAAAATTGCAAAAGGATGAAGTCATATTGCTTTGTGAAATATAAAGGCTTAGTTGACAGTAATCAAAAATACATAGTAACTTCTATGGAGAAAAGTTTCACATATAATTTTACCATTTTACATTGTCACTGTATTTGCTAGGAATGTTTTGCCTACTTTAGTGAAACCAAGTTAGATACTTGACATGTATAGTCCAACAGAAATAACGAACAGCAAGAAATTGAGAGTAATTTCATTTTTTCTGGAATTAAAAAAAAAAAACACTTGTGATTTTTAATCTTAAATTTAAGATATTTCTGAAGTTCCAGGATTCCCTAAATTTGATCATCTATATTAATTTTACTATAAGTTAACTGAAAAAAAAATGCTGACCTTTTTTTGGACTCTTAAATCCAACAAGAACTTTGTTCAACTTGCCAAGGTATACTGCTTTGATTTTGAAAACATCCACCTGCAATGTGAAAATAATTTAAAAATAATATAGTTAAACTTAGTATGTATCTGCTTTTGAATATTTATTATTTCAGCCTTGTGCATTGCTCTGTGTTTAATGGAAGTAAATTTATCTCATTCATGCTATTCCACTGTCTTTGAGTTCAGAATTAAACAGTACATGTGATAACTGATATTTTCTGTACCAGTGAATATTGTAAATTATCAATTTCAAAATGTTGCTGTACTTACCAAGAAGTAATTTTTAAAACATTAAATACACATTCCAGCAGTAAAGTGCTCGTGTCTAGCACTTTCATAGACTAAAACAACCAAATCAGCTCAATTTCTACTTGTGTTGAAAGTTACTTTGATCCAGAAGCTAACTCAATGAAAGTTACAGGTGTTTAATAATTCTGAAAATGTGAAGCAATTGCACTTTCACTAAAAATCACAGATAATTTAGCAGGAATTAGGTAAATGGGGAATGAATAGTATTGCAGGAAGATTTCAACCACTGTGTTATTGGAATAAAGATTTTTCATTGAAGCTATTTCTATGATAGATTTTTATCATACACTAGAACTGCATGATGAACATACTTCATGGTATCTTCCCTTCTTTCCTACTGCAAATCCTAGTATAGTCACCTTCTTGACCTTACATGTTTGTTTTCTTCTTTGCTCAGTCATCTTTCTTGTCTATTAATGGGAAAGCTAACATAAGTCAGCTCACACTGGCACTAGGGAAACAGATAGCTTAAAGCGTGCATTTCTTGGCTTTTTTGAACTGGGCCTTAGAAACAAGGTTTGTAAATATGATATTCATGAATAGATTTGTCTAATCTCTTGGGAAAACAAGTGCAAAATCTCCACAAGTAAGCCTCTTTCATCTCTTATGACTTCATGAGCTATCCTGGTGTAGACAGAGAAATAATCTTTATTGGGTTGAAAATGCAATTTCAAGACAAAAAAATGGGGATCTGCTTTGGGTTGAGAAGGCAAAAAATAAAAACCTTTTGTTGATTCCAGAGTTGCTGCCAAGTACAATGACTTACAAAAATTCATGATATTGTGAGGACCATGTTGATCACAAGAGTCAAGTAGGGAAAAAAAAAAAAAAAAGCAAATGCTAAGAACAGAGAATTAGCCATCTGGGAGCAAGTTGGAATAAAGAAAGCTGTTAAAAGATGAATTTCCAAATAGCTGTTAATGAGATCTTTTCTATAGAAGAAGGTGACTAAGGTCACCCAGGATATAGAAAAGCCCTTTAAAGTTCCAAATTCTTCCAAACCTGAACATAGACCAAACAGTAGGGTCTAATAAAGTGTCAGCTAGATATTCTCTTTTGATCTGAAATAGGTATTTCTGTTTGACCTGAAATTTGTTTTAGTTACTTTATTCTTAAGTCAGTAACTACTCTAGGAATTGCTCTTCTAGGAAAAGCCTTTTAAGACTCAAAAATGCAAGAATGTGTTTACAATGTTTAAAAGCAAGAAGTGTGTGGAAAAATTGGAAACATGAAAAAATAAAATGCTGCTTGGAACAAGGACATTACTGTTCAGGAAAGCTAATAAGAGAAGGTCATGGTCTAATGTAAGTAGAAAGGCAATACTATCAGCTCTGTCAGCCATATTAAAACAAAGTACAGATACCTCTCTCGCCTTAAAAGTCTGCAATATTAAACTAGAACTTTTAGAGTATATTTAAAATATATTAAAGTATATTTAGAGTATATTTAATTTATTTAAAAATTACTTTATCAATTTAATTGCTTTACCATTCTGTAATGCTTAAAATGTCACCTATGAAGACAACCACCTCTTAGTTAAAAGAGAAAATCGTGTATAAATGGAATGCAAAAGTTAGTAAAGTATTTTTGATACTCTGTACATGAAAACTTGTATGTAAACATAAGTTTTAACAAAAAGACACTCACAGATTCAGTTACATTTTTGCTTATTGTTTTACCTGCCCTCTAGCAAAAGTGATCAGGCTGTTTCTTGAGTTAAGCCATCGTTTCCCTGAGTCACTCCTCTCTCCTTGAATACAAAGATAAGCCTCACCAGTGGCATCTGCTTTCTTCAAGTCTCCCGTGTGCAAATGGATTGAATATTCCACAACTTCAGGAAAAGAAAAAAAAAAATATATATATATATATGTACAAAAACAAAAAGTCAGCATGAGAAAATCCTGCTTGTCTTCCTGCCCAACACCTGTGTTATCTACCAATCCCTGGTAGAAATCATTGCAAATTTATCAGAATCTCATACCATATTTTCTTCTTGAAAACAGAGCTTAGCACTTATAAAGTGATTTAGAAGAAAGCCGAGATCTGATTGTCTTAAGCGTTAAACTCATGTAATTGTCTTCACTGGACTAATGCATCAGGACTATCAAGCTTTCTCACTAGTCAGACCATAACACTATTAGAATAAACTTGAAGTTAAAACAAGTTAATGTGAAACAGAAATAATGAATTAAAAATAACTTCAACATCTGCTTTAACACAGATAGAAAATCCTCTTCACATTTTGTATCAGTCTCTAATGAACCTCCCATGTACATATAATAATGTTCATATACAAATCAGCTGTAAAATTTGAATGTGAAATGTGAAATTTGAGTTTAAGGGAAAGCATTCCTGGTTTTCTCAGCTGTGGTGATAGTAACAATTAGAAGAGACATGTATGGCCATGCTGTGGAGCTTCTTCCTTGCCTCTTTCTGACACAATACACAGGGAGGTGATTCAGAAGAGATCAGATAACATCATTTCCAAAGAAACTTCATGGAAAAATCTTATATTCATTTTTCAAATGACTTTAGCCACCAAATTTATAATGGAGTCAAGGAATGAGGAAACACTTAAACAGAAGCAGGTCACAATCTCAATATTCATGATTATTTGCATCATCTTAACAAGAAGGAGCTCAGGGAAAAAATGAGAAGTTTTATATTTGTTTCTTTGTATTTTTAATGTTGAAAGCCTGCTCTTATTCAGACTACAATAATAAATCTGTGCTAATTTGTATACTGCCAGTGCTGTGACTTTAGGTATCTAACTTTGGTGGTTATGTTAGGAATATGAGCTCCTTACGTAGTCAGCAGAGAAAGGCAGGTGCTGTAGAAAACACCTAAGATGGGTTCCCCTATATTCTAGAGATGGACATTAAAAGTTAGGAGTCTAAACTTAGACAGTCTGGATGTTCTGCTTCCAACTTCAAGCATTGTTACTCTGACCTAAGGAAAAAAGCTATCTTTGCAGCCACACTGGCTTGTAAAACACGTTTTTCCAATGCACTTCAGAAGGAGGAGAACATTTTTATCCACTGTAAAAGTCACATTTGGGATGTGGGTAATAAGCAATACACACATACCATGAATGTATTGAAGAATGCATTTATTATCTCATGAACGGTTTTTGTCATAAGGTCTAGGATTGATATGTTGAAGGACTGACCACCCTTAAAATCCAGCATTTTATGTGTACTGAACTATTTTTGACCACTCCAAACTATACAGCCACAACTCCCACAGTCTTCATCACTGGCACAGTAAAGCAAATCTCAGCAATGTCTAGACTGTGTGACAGTTGCATTCTGCAGAAACTCTTCCAGCCTCACTCTGCTGCTTGCCCGTACCTTGGTCCTGGTTTGCTTTTCCAGGAAATGTGTGTGTACGAAGAGAAATAGTGCTTTACACAAACACAGAACCAAGGAGCAACTGAGAAAGCACTTTCAGTCGCACAATTGACAATACAAGCCAGAAAGCATTGAAACACACATTATTCAAAACTGAAATACATATTTCAGTCTAAAATACATCACAAGATACACAAATAACTCAGTATAGATCCTGGAAACTTCTGATATTTTCAGTATAGTTTACCTCTTGAATCAAATTTATTCCAAGACAGAAATGGCTCCATTTAGCCAAACTACATCCTCTAAAAAGATATAATTATGAGAAATTTCTGGTAGGTTTGAGAATGATTGTTAAGAACCCAGAGCTAAGGCTGTCATTTATTTTCATGCGTAGGTGATAGGAAAACAGGGAGGAAAAAAAAGTGTTCTGAGGATATTTATTTTTAAGCTTTTCTTACAGTTCTTTTCACAAGTTAGTGCTATTCATATTGAGTGTTATAATCAAAAGGCCTGAATTCAAATATTGTGACATCTTATATAGCTATTTCTTTATGTGTCTAAAATAAAAAGGTCACATCACTGGAATGAGAGTGGTTTTGCATACTGGGTGGTTTTGCATACTGATTGAAAAATGAATATCTAAAAGGATTCATTAAATAATGAAGGGGCTGTATTAGTCTGCTAACGTTCATTGTGATATACTGAAATGTCTTTGTTTCTCTTCATGTTTTGCTATGTGGGGATGGTAACTGAAAAAATCTGTTTTCTGAAAAGTAACTTTATTTCATTGTGTCATTATTAACTTAAGGGATTTTATCCTGGATTTTTTTTTTTTCACATTTAAACCATGACCTGGGAGAGTGCTTGTAATTGATGACATCGCTTATGTTTGATGATAAGAAATAGAAAAAAATTTTTCCTAGGCTGGAACTATAATATAGCTCATCCCTTTCTTCAAGGCAGGTAAATATGCACTGTCAGATGAAAGACAATATAGTTGCAATAAAGTGAACTTAGCTATGCAGACTTGCCCTTGCTGGAGATCTAGATATTTGAAAGCATATGAGCTGTCCAAGAGACTCTTTGGAATTTAGCCAATGGCATTTTTGCTTTTAGAGGAGCTAGGATATGATGGTAAGCCTCTATATTATTCATCTAGACTGTTGTAGGTATACTATATGTATAACTTGCTCATGTGAGCAGACCCATTGAAGTCAAAAGGCTGCTTGTGTGAATTAGATTAGAAAGAGTTTGGACCACAGATCTGACCACTCATGTAGTGTGGATTAGAAATCACAATGTCTACAAACACTTTTATTGCTTTGGTCCATGATCGTTAATATACTTAATCATGGTCTCTACTTTAATCACACAACTAATTACTTCATAATATCTGTATTCAAGGGAGATACGTACCAAAATTAGAAACATACCTAATATTTTTGCTGAGTTAGAAGTTCCATATGGAACTGTTAATGCCTGATTCAAAGCTCACTGTAGTCACAGCAAATATTTCGCCTTTAATTTTCAAAGATTTTGGATAAGAGAAAGGACTGTTGCTATATAAGCAAAACAAAACAAAACAGAACAAAATATACAAAGGAACTCCTATGAAGGAAGGCATAATATAAATGAGACTCTAGGGAAAAGGGTAAAAGTTTTCAGGGTGATTTGGGACTATTCTCACTATCAAATAGACAACGTCCCTCTACCGACAAAAATCCACTAAAATAAGATGTTCTGTTCAACCTTGCCATTCTTTGTCTCTGTCCAATTCTCTTTATAAAAGAGGACTGTTTGAGATGTAAGTCAATATCATTGAAAATTGGAAATGATCACCTAGTGCTCATTAAAAAGAGAAAAAGAAAACATGAATTAGACAGGATCATCGATCTATGATTGATGATCTATGATAAGGTGTTATCTTGAATTTGCCATTTTTTTTTAAATTTACTATGAATCAAAACTTATTCAAATACCTTTTAGAGCAAAATTCAGTAACATTTGCCTATATAAATCTCAATACCTTTTCAGGGTAAACAGTTTAAATGGCACAACCATATCCTATCTGAATGTCAGAGGTACAGTTAAACTTTTTACACTATTATGATTTTAGATTTGCATTGAAATCAAGTGGTACAGGTATTTTTTACAATGGGGGAAAAATACTAAGAAAGGCTCAAGAATGTGGAGCAAATCATCTTGTACCCATTCAATACTTGATATTATGAATCTAATCAAAAGTACAGGGTTCATCTCTACTTAAGTGTGTGGTAAGAGAGGCCTGAGTTAGCAGGAATCCGAATTAGTCAAATTAAGCAGAACACTATGACTCACTTCACCACCTCAACACCCAAGCCAGACTCATTCTTGCTAGGTTGGTGCTATGTTTGAGCTAACAAGCCATGGCTAATAAGTCTAATAAGTCAAAAGAATACATTAGCTGAAGTATCTCTGAACTACTTTCATTTTGGAAGGTAACATGGAATTTATCATTGCCTCTAATGAAAAGGGAATTACTTGATAAACGTGAGCTGCTGGACTGAACGGTATCTAGTGCAGTGAAGTATCAATAAGCAAGCTAATACTTCTCCATGCCTCAATACATCATGGTACACTACTACATAACAATGACCTATTATGATTAACAAAGCAGTGAAAAAGTTATATTTTATCTATATACTGTAAAAATGTAAAGCTGGGTGATTTTTTTATTAAAGATGAATATGTTTGTTAATACAGATGTTTATTGCTACAGATGTTAAGCACTTTAACTCATGATCTTATGTTAACAGACTTGGTGGATGGAGGGGGGATGTTGGAATTTGTGTTCATGTTGTGGAAAAAATACTTAGTTTGCATCACAGAACCCTAATATGAGCCAGAAGAGTCCAATTCATAACTGGTGTTAAAAATACATTAGTAAATATAAGGTAACACTCATCTTCAATGGTTACTTTGACAACTACATATTGCAAGTTCTTCTAACTTCAGATAACTTCTATGTTGGGATATATGTTGCTATATAACTTCTGATACATGATTTCAACTACATTTAACAACAATGGCATTCTAAAAATCATCAAGAAATTATCTAGAAAGCATCAAGAAATACAGAAGCTAAGAGCTAGAAGTTCTAAAATTTTAATCGTAACTGAAAACAACATTTTCAAAAGCACCTCACAATTTAAGTGTGCAATGACTTTGTGTCAGTATGAGTGTTAATATGCACATTAATGTCCTTTACAGAATTATCACAGATTTTATAATGAAATAATAATATTAATAATAATCAGTGTATTTTATTTTTAAGTCCACCAAGATGCATGATAAATAATTTAGACAATGATTCAGATAGACTAAAAAATATGTTTATAAAATATTAGGATGGATAGGTGAAAGAAAAGAAAATGGAAAATATATTTGCTTCTGTGATACTAGCTAATATCCAGAAGGCAAATACATCCCTGAGATAATGCCACAGAATCTAATGCAAGCATGCAAGACAATTGTTTGACCTTGGATATTTAATATAATTGTACCTAGGAAGTTACCTATAGGCTGAGCTTGGGCAATCATTTTTAAGAAATAAATATTACAGATGATAGAAAAAGCAATTTCAGAGAATCAGTTTTAAATATTTGTGCATGTGTGGTTTTTTGTTTTGTTTTGTTTGTTTTTAATTATTAAAAATATATTCAATGACAATTGATAACTGTAATTTGCTGGGAATTAAATCATCCTCATGTCTCACCAGATGAGATGATGTGGTGGCTTTACCTTGCTGGGCAGCTGAACTCCAAAACCACTCTCTCACTGCCCCTCCTCAAAGAAAAAAGGAGGAGAAAATACAATGGAAAAGGCTCAAGGGTTGAGATAAGGGCAGGGAGATCACTCACCAATTATCATCACTGGCAAAACAGACTCAGCATAGGGGGATTAATATAATTTATTGCCTATCACTAGCAGACTGGAACAGTGAGAAACTAAAAGCAAACTAAAAACACCTTAAAGAAGTAGCTGTGATTTTCCTGAAGATCACAAATGAACACAGATATCTATTTTTGCCTTGCTAAATTTCATGGAATTACTTAGTTTAGAAGAGAAGTACTTATAATAACATGGCCTTCATTACAAACAGGCAGCTGACATAACTGATAAAGGATATTCTTTACTTGGATGTTTTTTTGCATTTACTTTGCTCCCTAAAGAGTTCTCTACTTGTTGTTTGATTTGTCTGGGAATAGCAACGATCTTTATCATTCAGAATTGTTCTTTTGTCTTTATTTGAATTTATATTACCAAGACGTTTATTGAAGACATCTCCATAAATGTGTCTCTTTAGAAGAAACAATGAGTGCAAACATATACAACTGATTTGTCTCCAGTAGATAAGCTAGAATACAAGGAAGAAGCTGATATTTAGAAATTTTAGACTGAATAAGTGTTGGGGCCACAGAGAAAAAAAAAAAAACTGATTGGTATTAATAGTTTCAGTTGTGGATCATTCATAAGGTGTATCTTTAAGTATCTCGAATGTCATTACTTCAACTGTGGACATACGTGTGAGTTCAAAAGGACTGCTCACATACTCAAAGTCAGTTAAATCTAGAAGAGAATTCCTCCTAAGGCATTTCCCTTATTCTGGACTCCACTAAATGGTCTGTGTGAAACTTCCTAGTTAGTAAATACTACCCAACTATGTGACAATTTGTGTCAGAAACTTTGTACACATCTTCTTCTTAGAAGTTTTCCAAGGAAAACATCTCAGCCTTTCAGTTCACCTCAACTGAGTTGCTCTGCTAATAACATTACTGCTCTCTGACATTATCTCCATTTGGTTCTTAGCATAACGAAGACTTTGAGAGATGAATTCTAGAATTTTTATTTTGGCTTGAACTTTTTGGAGTTAGTAATATCTAGTTAAACATTTAGCAATTCCAAATTCTGAAAATAGTTACCAATACTTATAATTTTCCCCTTTTTTTTCATAAATAAATTGGGGTAATAGAGATTTTAACAAGCACCAGAGTTATCGTATTTAGCATTTTACATCCTGAATATATTACATGCAACATCCAATGCTATTTTGAACCTGATGGACAAAAACCATAAGATTTATTTTTTTTTCAGTACATGAGTACAAGGCTACTAATTGTTTAAAGTTATGCAAACCCACATAAAATCAGAGATTTATAAGGTCTTCATTATTTTATTTGTTCAAGTTTCAACTTTAAATGGGATAAAATATTTAGGAAAATATCCCTAGGGAACAGTGTGCCAAACTTCACATGGAATATTTTGTTCCTTTTTCTGGGCAGCTTCCATCTTTTCCTATTTTCTATTCTGTTTAAGCAGAACAGTCTTTGTACTATAGCCTCTGGCAATAAACCCCTTAACTGTCACTAAAAGCTTCAATACATGATCTTTACTATCCGCATCAATCCTCTTTATTCTAATGAGCTGCATAAATGGGAATCCTGTTCTTAAATAGCGAGTGATCAAGCCATCAGTATGCAATTGGTTGTTCTCCATATTCCTGGGGGACTGGGGGTAATCACTTTATCATATCTCTGTCATCATCATATACACAATTCACATGTATTAATAACATCAGAGAAAACTGCAACTCAATATATTTTCACTGGAATAATACTAGCTGTACTATAAATTTCTCATCAACATCAATAATATGCTAGTGCAATTGAAATTCTTGGCTACCCTTTTGCTGGCTGATTGTAACAAGTTGTTTGTTTGTTTTTTCTTTAATTCTATCTGTTTTGTATGGTGTCTGCAATTCTTTCATTCTTAAAACATTGACTACTTTTCTAGGTCACACATTTCTTTGTGGATAGGAAGATTCAGGTAATATCACACACAAGTTAGTATTTTGTACACATCTTCAGCTGACACAGCATTAATTTGAAGAGATAATAAATAATCAAGAGCTAAAACTGGAACTGTCTCACATGAAAGAAACCATATTCTATGTCTGGTGTCAGCAGTTATAACATCTGTCATAATCCTGATACAAGTGATTCCTCTTTGCTCAGTTTTCTTTTGTGATAAATGCAAGTGCAAAGCATCATATTCCTTAATCAAATTCTTGTGGAAAGTCTCATACAGTATTTCAGGCCCAGGAGATATACTGGTATTCCAGTGACACAGATCCTGACCCCAGTAACAAAAACAGACTTAGCTTACCAGGCAAAGGCTCCTGATCTGCATAGAGAGCTGGCAGTTCCACACATTTGTCTTCATTAGGGTTGAACAAGCAGTCAAAAGATAAATACATCTCTTCCTTTGTGCCTGTGTGCTTCATATGCAGTAAATCTAAGTGCCATGGCTGTTTTAGCTCACCATGTGGTCCAGTTACCTGAACTTTGTAGAGTGAGCCAATATCTGCCAGTTCATCCTAAGTGAGAAAAAGAGATGAATGGATATCATTCTAATTATGCCAGATCAAATGTAGTTGACAGCTGTATGCAACAGCTGAGCAAACTTCAATAGCTGAAGAATTGGAGCAGATTTATAACTGTTACCATTTTTCCCCTTTCTAACTATATGCTTTCCCTTGCTCTTTCATTGCAAATATTGGCCAGACAGTAGCACTGAAATACTGCCCAGCTAGCAGCACTGCATGGGACCTGACCTTTCCTCTGACAGGGTACTTCCAGTTTCATACCATTTCTTTATATTTAGAAGAGGTTCTTTAGCAGAACTAGGTACTCCTCATTTTGGAACATGTTTATACCCTAATCTGGTGTGCTTACTTCCTCTTTCACTAAAGAAAGGAAGAACATGAAAAAACAGCCAATTATTTCCTTGGTGTAATCATTAAGTCCTATTTACCAGACTAGTAGGAAGAACCAGGAACAGATTCTTTATTCATGACTCCAAGGCTGCTTTCTGATGAACCCCCATGATCAAAAGTAACGTATTCTCACTCACTCTTTGGGACAGGGATCCCTTCACCTTTATTTTCCTGCTTTTCCCTTGCTACCTGCTTCTGCTGTTTCAGCAGCCAATCATGAAGAAACATCTTTCAGGATGTGGCTTCATGAACATATTTCTGTGATACAAAGCTGGTTTGAGAAGCTCCCACTGCCTTGTCTGTCCACTTGCTCCCATTCCATCAGTCTGGCCATATAGTTGTTTCTGCAGATGCAGGATCAAGGTTAAAACAAGGCTAACAAACCAACTGAAAACTTCCAGTTTTCTCACAGGGGTCAACCATTTCCTCAGAACCCACAAAGGCCAATGGAAAGATGGAACAAGCAATACAAGAACAGGACAGGTAATAGTCACACTTCCCTTGAATATTTTCCTAGTTTTCAGCACTTTGCGGTTCACGGATTTCCTAAAGTAGAGGAGTTCTCTGTAGTGTTTACCTTCAGGTCAGTTCCAAATTCTACTGTATTGGAGAGATGTACTCTACATTAATGGAGAGTAAAATCAGAATAGCATAACAGTAACACAGCTTTGGCACTGAGGACGGAATTATAGTTACGAGAGGAAAGTAAAAGAATTGGGAAAGAAGCAGGCCATACTTCAATGTAAGTCAAATTCATTCATTCAATCAAAAGGTTGTTAATATTTAAGTTGAAGAGTAATAGGAGGAAGTGAAGACAAATGATGGAAGATGAGAATAACTAAATAAAGGGGAAAACTTGTGGGTGAAAAGGAGCTGATCAAGAGGAAAAATAAAGTGATTAAGACAGGCAAAAATAAAAGAGGCAAACAATGCAAGAAAAAGAAGTTAGACTGCAAAAACATGGTGACAAGGATGAATAAATTACATGAAAGACAAAAATGAACTTTCTGTTAAGTTTCATCTCATACACAATTCTTCCTTCTCCATCATCTGCCCTAAAATCTCTATAGCATCCCATGGCACATTGTATGTTTACAAATTGCTTTTGTGAGATCAACAAGAACTGTAAATCAGCACCTGCAGGCTGGTATGCACTGTGATAAGCACATAGGAACCACTTTGCTCAATTAAACATTGTCAGTATGAAACCTTGGGAAAAGGTTCATTTCTACTCATTCAAAAAACATTGCCCCAGTGACAGCCTTACTGCCTACAAACAAAAATGATGACCTGTGCCAAAATACATAGAGGACTTAAAAATCAATTTGGTAGTTTAGTTTAAAGAAACAATTTATCTCAGAATTAAGAGGGTCATCAGGTACATGATCCTTAGGCTTTTCTTTCAATAGATAAAGGTTGAAGTACTTTGATTTGAATTGCTTTTCCTGTAACTTGAAGTGGCAACTTTTTGTGATTCAGGTTGCCGTAGAAGATGAAAGAAAGGTGTAATGGATCCACTTCATTGCTCAAGTCAGACCCAGTGATGTCCATTATCCAGAGACCTGATGACTGCATGTTGATTTCAGGCAGCTTAGGACAAGAAATCAATCTTCTACCTTTAAAAATGATCAAAGAGAAAGAGGAAAGACAACAGTATGACAGAATGGCATAAAATAACAGGCCCATAGCCTTTACAGTACACTAAGCAAGCTCTATTTGCAGGTTATGTTGTATCTATGGCAACAGTTCACTAAGAAGAACACATCAATACCTTTATTATATTGGGTTTTTTTGTTTGTTTTTGTTTTGTTTTTTTGCCAAGAATTTAACAGCTTAATGTTCTTGCTGTGTTTAAACTTTAGTTTCACAGGTATTTTCTCGATGCCATGTTATTCTCCTTGTCATGTTTGGAAGTAATTACTAAGAGAACAGTCAGACACCTTTTAGAGGTCTAATTAATTGTTCTTAAAAAAAGCAATCAATGTTACTGAAACCATTTTATCATTTAGAAGAACCAGCCATCTGTAGCCTGTAGACACCTACTGCAAAATGAACAATAACAATGAACTTCACTTGCAACTATATAATACTTAGCAATATAATGTGTTATAATAGTGTGAGACTGACAGATAAACCTATTGTAAGCACATGAAAATATTTGCAGATCCTTAAGAGTTCAATATTACCATCTTCCTCTCTTTTTCTCTATTAATTGCTGCTATCCTTCATTTTCATTCCATTTTAACCATTTTATGGGAAATGAAAATGATTTAATGGAAGGAAACAGCTTAGAAAAATCTGCTTTCTACAATTCAGAAAAAAATATACAACTGAATGCCTACATATCTATCAAGGGCACCTTATCATTTGAAGCCATATTCTTTGTTCTGGATGAACTTTAACAGCTCATTTACATGAAATTGTTTTCACAGGATTGAAGGAAGGAATCTTTGCCACAGGTTCTGCTGTAATTGTTCTTTTGCCAGATACATCCAGATTTGGATTTGCACAACTTTTGGTGTAGTAAACTTGAAATGAGTATAAACTGAGCATAGAAAAATGGCACTGTTTCTTTGCACAGTGGAATAATACCATGGGTACTAAGCTCATTTAACTAGAGTAATTTTTCTCTGGATTTCAAATTAGATCCTAAGTGACCTGAAAATTAATGCATAAAACTTAAGCTATTTATCCCCATAAGGCATTCATCTAAAACTTTTACCTGCTTTAAATCTTTCATTGCAATGTGCTAAATCTAATTCAGAAGGTGAGAGTTTCATACAAAACATACTTACAGAACAGAATTTTATTCACTTTGACATTACTAGATGCAGTCTTTCTATAATAAAAAAATCAAACTGAAAAATCACATTTGCAATAAAAGAAAGACAATATAGAGATCTGAAAGGTCTATAGCCAAATTCAAAAATATGTAGAGAGGCAGACCAGTTTTGCAGAAGAGCTTACCAACTGTAACTATCTCACAAACAGTCTCACATGATCCCAGATGAGTATCAAGCCAGTTCCACCATGGGAAGACCCATTCTTTGTCTGAGTCTTGTGATTCCCTGACTGTTATCATCTTGAGGTACATGCCAGCCCCATATCCTTCTCCATCATGCCCTATAACCACTTTTTGCAAATGACTGAGAGAAACAGCTTCCACCAAAAATGAATCCACCTGCAAAAAAAGGGAAATACTTAGTAAAAAAAAGTTTGGACTCAAATATGCTTGAAGTCAAGGGAAAGCTTAGCCTGGATTTTGCTGAGGATATATACATATACATATTTTTAGTAACATTTAACATAACATCTCCCCTCTGAATCTAAGAAAGCACACACTGATTACATCTAACATTGAATCCTGTTTATCTTTAATGACATAACTTCTTCTGATCTTTGGACAATTTGTATTTCTTCAATCATTGCACATCACATTAAAATGTATATACCTTCTGACAGGCAAACAGTTATGACAAGATTTTGGTTTTAATCAAATTTCTTTCAGGGCACTTCAAGTTTCTAAAATGTATCAGGCAAATTTATATTTTATAGATCATTCAGATTTTACTTATATTAATAGTCCTAAAGAAAAATTAGAAATCTAGAAAGAGTGTTCACTACCAGATGGCTTCCTAAATTCCTCTCCAACAGTTAGAAAAGCCTATATTTTTGTTTTTCTTGCAAAATAGAAATTAGTGCAGAAACAGAAAATTGGACAAGTAAGCAAAAGAAAGGAGATTATGATGAATGGGAAAAATGTGAAGAAATTTGAGCAAAATACCAGGGATAGGAGCAGAATGGAAAAGACACAGTAAGGAAAAAGAGGGGAAAAAAAAAAAAAAAAAAGGAAATTACATGCCCCACTAAATTCTTTCTTGTTTTATAAGAAAGCCAGGTCCAGCCTAGGGCCAGATGGTCTTGATGGTAGCTTATAAAGGTCAACAAGGTTATGAACAACTGGAGTTTAAACAACACTATCTATGATTTCAAAGATGTGAAACTATTGGAGACTGTCCAGAGAAGAGCTACAAAGATGGTGAAGGGCCTAGAGTGGAAGACATACGAGGAGCAGCTGAGGTCACTTCATCTGTTCAGCCTGGAAAAGAGGAAGCTGAGGGGAGACCTCATCACAGCCTACAGCTTCCTCACGAGGGGGAGTGGAGGGGTAGGCACCAATCTATTCTCTTTAGTGACCAGTGATAGAACCCGAGGGAATGGAGTCCAGCTGTGACAAGAGAGGTTCAGGCTGGATATCAGGAAGAGGTTCTTCACTGAGAGGGTGATCACTCACTGGAGCAGGCTCCCCAGGGACATAGTCACGCCACCAAGCCTGTTGGAGTTTAAGAAGCATTTAGACTATGCTCTTAGTCATATGGTCTGAATTTTTGGGTAGACCTGTGTGGAGCCAGGAGTTGGAAACGATGATCCTTATGGGTCCCTTCCAACTTGGGAAATTCTATGATTCTGATTCTTTGATTATAATTAACACCATCATCCCAATAAAACATTAACTCAGTAGTAGGAACTTACTAAACCTGCTGAATGGGCAACTAAAAGAAGTTATTGGCAAACTGATCTCTAAAAAATGCAGGTCTCACCAAAGTCCTATGTGTTATCTGTGCTACTTTTAAAATAAAATACTGGAGAAGTAGCTTTTCAGTTGCTAACGTTAAAAGTACTTCTGTATGACAAAAATACCCATTTTCTTTTTAACAATAGTCAGGACTTGACAGCCAGATTGTAAGCCAAAATCCTGAACTTTTTTAATTAGGACATTTTAGGAAATAAATCTGTTCATGGAGGTAAAATAATTATTGAAAAGTGCTATCTTCTGTAAATATATAATATAATATATATATATAATATATAATGTATATATAGTCCTGAGATGTATGGAAAATCAATTTTAGAAATTCCCCCAGTATGTACCAAATCCAGTGCTGTGGTAATTATTCAATGAAATTATTTCACAGAAATGTAGTACTCTCCTTGATAATGTATATCTTGATAGTGAGCAAAAAATAAGATTATATGCTTTTTCAAACTTAAATGCTCAGTGAGCTTATGAAAGCTGACCACATTAGAAGAATTGTATTGTTATTGGTCATCTAGAAGCAACATTTTTATGTGCATTCTCTACTGTACGTGGAATTCTTGTCTCCCATCTAAAGTTATTGAGTAGACATTCAGTTATTGCTTATACTAGGTTACAGAAAAAGCACTGAATACAAAAGTCTCACAGCAATTTCTGTAACTAATTTTGTATCTAAATTTTTTAATTCTTTGATGACCTAAATTCAGAATAGAAGAAAGAAGAGGTGTGATCACAGAGGTTCTCCCAGCAATCTGTTCTGTATGTGCTCACACAGAGCCCTGATTATTGTGTGGGGATGTACTGGTACAGGAAGGAAACAACAGTGGTATTGGTCTGCTCTGAATATCTGGAAGACAAATACTGTTTCCATATTCTTGCTCTTCTGTAACAAGATGTAGTCTGATCAGGCATTTAGGGATGCAGTAGAGTAACATGTAAGATGGCATTTTTGTGCCATTACCTTACTCCTTTGAAATTTTCTTCCTGGTGTTAACGATGTATGGAGTTTCCTTACACCGGTGTCACCTCTTGTCCCATAAAGAGTGATATAAACATTTGCAAAGGTTTCTGCTCCCCAGCAGTCACCAGTATGTACAGAGACAACATATTTATGGACTGCATAAAAATAAAATAAAATAAAATAAAATAAAATAAAATAAAATAAAATAAAATAAAATAAAACAAAACAAAAGTAAAATAAAATAAAATAAAACAAAAGTAAAATAAAATAAAATAAAATAAAATAAAATAAAATAAAATAAAATAAAATAAAATAAAATAAAAAGTGATATAAAAGATGTACTTAAAGGAAAACAACAATGTAGGTTATTTAGTGATATTACTGTTTTTTTTTATTTCTGCAACTACCAAAAAATCTGAAATAGTCGGTTTACTCTTTGTGAATGTGATGTCTTGAAGCTAGGCTCAATAAATTCTTTCCATTAGCTTCCTTAGAAATTCAAGTGAAATTGTACTCAGACAACTTAGACTTCTGTAGCTTAGAATTACCAGTATCCAGACAAATTCTGTCCAATTGTATTTTACTGTACAAGATCCTGAAAATAAGAACTCATCTGAATTTGTTCAGGGACTGCTAGAAACTGAATGATCTTTGCAATAGTTAATAACCATCACAGGTCAACGAATAAACTACTATGTAAAGTTTATGTAAAATAGACTAGCAGAGGCTGGATGCGTGACATATAAGTATAAAAATTTACCAAATGCATTTATTAATTTAAGGCACATGACAGCAACTGTAAAACTTCTTTGCCTCTGTGTTGCTCCTGTACAAACACACTTTCTTCCCTCAACCTACACAGTCAGATTTGGATTTTCTGTTGAGAAGGATCATTAAATTGCAGATGTATTGCTACTTAGACAAAATGAATGGCCAAAATTTTTTCAAATGTCATTTTTAACATACTGTCCTGCTGAGTTAACATTTAATTAACTTAATGCTATAATTTCTTTTAAAGTTGTGAACAGGTTTGAGATGGTCAGGGACTAGCACTACTGGAACTTTAGTTTAGAAAAGCAGTCATATCTCCAATTACTTTTATCTCATGTGTAACTACCCAATTTTCTGAATAAATGCAGTGTCTCCACAGGCCTTCACATTCCAAGGGCATTTCTGAATATATTCTAAAACTCTCAGCACGTCAAAAAAAAAAAAAAAAAAAGGGCCTTAGGGAAAAACAAATACAAAACTTTTTCTTTTTTTTCTACAATGAGAATTCCTCCTGTTAGTAACTAAGCTATTATAAGCTGAGTAATTCAACAGTAAATCTACCACAAATCATTTCCATAGCTTTGAACATGTGCTATACCTTTAAAAAATATAATTATATTCTTCATTTTTGCACACAGAATCATGCAGAAGATTTAGCAACTGTGAAACCCAATTTGTCACTTAACTGGAAAATTAAAGCTTCTTAAATGGTCAGCATTTTTGCAGTGCTTGTATGAAAACAGTTACCACAGAGCCACTGAAGATATCAAATGCAGACCAAGTGCTCTATTCTATATGTATTGTTGATTTCTTTTTGAGAGGTTAGTTTGCACGGTTCTTCACTCAGAGAGTGGTGAGGAACTGGCACAGGTTGCCCAGAGAAGCTGGGGATGTCCCATCCCTGGAGGTATTCAAGGCCAGGTTAGATGAGGCCTGTAGCAACCTTGATCTAGTGGGTGGCATCCCTGCATGTCGCAGGGAGGTTGGAACTAGATGATCTTTGAGGTCCCTTCCAACCCAAGACATTCTATGATTCTGTGATTCTATGACTGTTCGTATCTCTTCACTATTCTCACCTGGTAAAGTTTTCTGGTCCTCATTGACTGCAGGGAATTCTTTCACAAGCTCCTTGTCGTCTTTGCTAATAGAGAGCCAGCAGTTACAGTCAAAGTTTAGTTTTTGTTTTGCATGTAGCTCTTCTAAGTGGAAAGACTTCAAATGCCAGCCCTCAAAGCCTGGCACATCAACACAGCTGACCCGAATCTTGTATACATCTCCCACATCTCCAGTCTCAACCTGCAACAAACATCATAAGGAAAAGTGTACTGTCAGGAGCACTTTACTCACAGAGATTTCCCCAGCTGTGTAGAATCCCTTAACTTAACATCAACCAATGGAGATGCTCTATGGCTTGGATGAGTATGATAGGGCAATCCATCCTTCTCTTCACCATGGGTGAGGTTGCCTTCTTTATTTCCTTCTGTTCTCTTACTAGCAATGTGAGCGGGACCCTTTAATATCAGGGTGAGCCAAGATTAAAATTAGTAATATCTGCACATAAGACAAAAGGTAATATGTAAAGCTATGACCTTACCGGAGTACATTAACTTACAATTAAAGGCTCTGATATCAGCAGTCACGTTATGTATTAAAATTAATGATAATTACTACGAGCAGAAAAAAATTTAACTAAATTCTCATTTGCAAAATGATTAGAATTAGAACATGAAATTACTTTACAACCACTTCTGAGGAAAAGAGGAGGGATATTTCTGCAGAAATGTGAATCATGAATGTTACAGAAATAACTCTGTAGAACAGCATAGCCCTGTTCCCATACTACACATGAGAAATTCAGTATCTCGTTGCTGGCTGTGGGCTTCTGTGAGATGTGATTAAACCATCCAACCTAGGGCTGTGGGAATTGGGACGATCAAACTGCATCAAGTTGTAATGATCTGCATGGCATTAGCAACTGCACAATAAGTCTTCTGAGCCCCAGGAAGTAGGGTGCTGCAGCCTTTCACTGGTCAACAAGAAGAAAGATCTGGTGGGAAGGGAATTTCAAGTGAAACAGAAAACAGAACTATTCTAAAAAATGTAACAATTATTTTTGAGGATCAAAACAGAAAACTTTGCCAGCAGCCTTGTTCTTCCCACCTATTGCATTTTATTTTCCCAGACCAGCTACAACAAAAGCTTTGGTGACTGTTGCCAGGAAATAAATCCTTTATGCACCCAGTAGCATCATAGTAAGATTCTGAAGTTAGTCTTACAGAACCATGCTCTAGAACAACTAGCAGACTGGCTCTTAAGACACAGCACAGAGCTCCTAACAACTTAATTTATTCTGCTATTAGCTCTGCTCTTGACAGCCGTTCAGTGCTGACCTACCTTGCTTAAAGATAGTTCTTGTGCCTTTGCTTAATGGAGACATACATGCAGGGAAATATTAGTAAACTTATTCTTATTAGGGAAAAACAGTATAGAAAGCATGTCTTTGTCATTTGGGGAGAGAGTTGGGTACCCTGATTAATAAACGTTATGCAGATAAAAAATGGTAAAACCGCAGTGTATGAAAAGGAACTGTTAATTTAAAAAAACAGCAACCTGCCAAAATCATTTTACAGAAGCTTGAACTGTTTATGAAGTAGAACTTATGAAATGTGGCAAGAAATTTCACCTGATGACTTAAAAGATGCCTTCCAGTCTAAATTTCTTGAATAAGTGTCAAAAGAGGTTGCCATGTCATTCAAAAAAAAAAAAAATCAGGATTCAAGGCATTGTTCTGTAAGGACCAGAGAAGAGTTCCCACCCACCATCTATGTAAAACCAGAAGCATGGGCCTGTTTCTATGACAGTTCTGCAGCCCCAAGGCTGCAGGGAATCTCTCAGTTCCTGAACTGTAACTTCACAGCTTGTAAAATAGACACACAATTGTATCTTGACATCAACGAGGACACCAGATTTGTCCTCTGAGCCTAGACTGCCCTGCTTGCCTGTATGCTGTCAAGTATACAGAATTAAGGGCATCCCAGACTGTGATGCACATGTGAGGAGGGTTATGCCTCTTGGATTTACCACATCCTCACATCCTGACTTGGTCTCCACCATTGCTCCATAAATAGGGAAATACATGGGCAGAATTTCTTGTCAAGAGTTTTTCATTCATGCTGTGTATGCTGCAAATGATATCTTTAGCTATGGCACAGTAAATGGTCTAATTCCTCTTAAAAAATGTGCATTCATCTCCTATTAAACTTAAAGGGAACTATCCAGGTTCATCAAGAGAAGAGTGCACAGCTTCTTCACCCGTCTAAACTATGGTCCCCTCACACACAATAAAATCATTGCTCCTGCTCTTTCAGAGCCAGACTACTGATTTTTAAAATGATTGCCTGCAGATTTTATTTCTTGCAGATAGATCTCATGACTGTATCACACAGCTATTCTAAATGCCATGTACCACTCATTCAATAAAGCTCTGTGGTTTGAACTGCAACATTACAGAATTTGGTTATTTTTATTTAACAGGGCAAGCTGTACCTCACATTTTACGTTGTCTTCTGCTACCCAAATTTGCAATTCTCTGGACTTCTAAATTCTCATAAAGACATGTTCAATAGTCATTGTAGAAAATGGACAGATCAGATATAGGAAAATAATTTAAGAATACAGGACTGACTATTTAAGAGTCACTGTTTTCCCTTCTTTTTCTAGAACCAAAATTTCAATGAATTTCATGCCTTTGAGCCATGAAGAACTAGCAATCATACTGTCCATAATCTGTTGAATTAAACACCAAATATTTCCAAGTGAATGTAATAGATATTACATTCTCCCCTTTTTATGTTATTTGTTTGGGATTTTTTCCACAGTTATTATTATACTTTCTCTTTAGTTTCATCAATGTAACATAACATTGTCATTACATCATGCTCATAATCACTTTCTGAGCAATTTAATATGGTCAGTTTCCCTTTGGAATATGATAACCTATCTTTGATCCCATAATTGGCTTTGCCTTCCATCAATGCCTATTAATTGATGCAAAATGACCTTCAATGCAGAGACAGACAAATAATCCATCACAAAGTACATATTCAACGAACATCCTCTTTTTAAATTTACAGAATGTTTGCAAGAGGAAACTATTTACCTCATTTTTATTTATGATTAAAGTTTCCTGATTAATTTATCCACATTTATTTCTTCTGAATGGTTTTATGTAATGTTCAGTACTTGAAATCTGAGCTGAATTGGACGTGATTTGTCATATACTAAATAACACAGTGTTTTTCCATTACATGACTGAAGGAGCATAGTTCTTATAATTAAGAGGATGCCTTGGCAAAGCCACTGGGGTTTTGAAGCTCTCAGAGAAAGTAACTGATGAAAATGGTAGGAGAATTTCATAATATTTTAAACCTTTTCCTTTCTGAATCACACAGGACTTGTCCAAAGGCATCAAGCCTAATGTAATTAAAGCTTTGTAAAATTCACTGTTTAGGTGCATGCTTAAATTAAATTCTTCATTACGTCTCTATAATATATATATATCTGTGCATAAATGATTCTAATTGTAAAGGGTGTGGTAAAGCATCCTAAAATTCACCTGAACAGCTGTCAGAAGCTCCAGAAATCCAACTACTTGTTGTCTGGAGCATCATCCCACACTTTGGAAAATACCTAGCATATTAGCATTACATAATCTAAAATTTTCTGTCATCCTTATAGTCTTTAACTGAATATACATTCCATATTTGTTGTGTATTTATGAACAGTTGTACCTGCCAGAGCTTTGTGGTTACAGTACTGTCACTCATTTCATACTACCTGTGCTAGTGTTTTGGAGAATAGTTTTAAAGATCTTTATCCCAAGATCACTCAGTCAATGTAACTCTGCATTTTATAATTATCTGTATAACAGAAAGTGTACAGTACAGTAGGACTCTCCAAAAGCATGCTCTGACAAGCTTACTCTGTAAGCAACCAAGAAACCTGCTGAGGACTAGGAGAAAGTTATATATATACTTTACAAATTTGCTCATTCCATTAGAGATCAACAATTGATTTTTATCATCACTGAAATATAAAAGAAAAAAAAATCTACTATTGTACTGTCAGTTTACTTACATTTTCCCAGTTATTTTCCAATGTGTTTGTTCATTGGAGCTGGCATGGTTTCTTGCCTTGCTATCTTCAGTGCTAGAACTCCCAGATGGTTCAATAACATAGACAAACTTACTTATTTCTCATTTTATTTATTATAAATGATGTATTCTAATTAAATTTATTCTTATTTAAGCAGATCACTCACTCTACTACAGCTATGTGAGACCATTGAAACCCAACAACGTGCTAGCGTGCTGCTGTTTTTTCTAACAAACTATTTTTTGCTCTTGCTACATGCAATTAAACTACACCTGTTCTTTCACAGGAGTTGATTTGAAATATTTTGGATCAAATAATCATTCTGAATACGATGTACATCTGCATACATTTCTGTGAGAACACCTGGAAGATCAGGAGTTTACATGCCTTCCTGTCCTCAGTGTGCAATAAATGTATCTCTGAGATCAAAAATAAGCCTACTGTTTCAAAATAAGCATGAGCTGCTTATAGCACATAACCTGTTGTACTTGTTACTGCACTAAGAACATTTGTCTAAGACCAGGATCTTGGGGAGGTTTAAAAGTTCATTTACTGCTGCTTGTTGGGAAGTTGAATTCACAAAAAAAACTTTGTTCAAAGTTGAAACACTGGAAACATCTGTGAATTCACTGGTGACATCATGCTCGTGCCTCCAGCCTGCTGCTACAGTGGGAGAACATGAGCAAAGCTTCCGAAAGCCTTAGTAAGAACAAAGAAAGAGAGAGTAAAAAGAAACTGGATTTATTAGCTGAACCACCTAGAGAAGATAAGAGGAAATTTATGATGATATCTGAATCTGAGGATCCTCAGGGCCTACTAGTTTGACTTCCTTAGAGTGCTACAAAAACTGGAAAACACTGTAAGAACTGAAGCAAAGAGACAAAATTTCACGCTCAGTAAACAACACTGAAATAGTATTAACATTTTCAAAGAAAGCAACAAAACCAGGGGCACAGATAGCTGTCAGAAAGATACAGACATGAACCCAAAGCCAACCCAAAGTATGAAGAAGCATTTAGAAAACTGTTAGGGTGGAACCTCAGTATGATGCATATGGTATTATGGTACATAGGATAGTAGAGAACCTAGGATAGTAGAGTAGTGGGGACAACCAGGACAGACACATGACAATACTAGCTTCTCCTAGCATGGTACTCAGTCGGTGAAATCAGGCAATCGACAAAGAGTACATGTCATTTGGGAAATTACCAACACGTTACATGTAGCAGAGGTCTGCTTTATGCAATGATAGACACTGCCTCTATTGACCTCTTCAGTTTATGTTAGTGGATTAGGAAGTGCCTTTTGTTGCTCAGAGTTTCCTCTCTGTTTTCTAATAAGTAGCAGCTTTCTTTTCTTTAACAAGTGTCATTTATGTTTTCATTTACTCAATGTTTTCATTACTGCAAAGTTCCTAAATTGCTTTAGCTTGTTATTTAAACTTTAAAAAATCAGCCTGGATCAGGTCATTATGATTAATATTTGACAACATTTTCTAAATGTAGTTTTGTCTTTGTTTTCAGAATGTTTATTGCAGCCACTGAAAAGCATTTCTGAGGTTTAAAAAACTGCCTTGAATTGCAAGCTATTTCTCTCTTCTGTCTATCTAGAAGCTGCACTTCAGGCCAATGAACATAGTTTACAATGATGTAACCTAGCAAGCCAGGACAGAATTTGACCATTAAAAAGACACCTCAGATGAATACTCTCAAAGCAGCAGGATGTGTATGAGGTGTACAGGTAGTCAGGTCTGTATTAGGGGTGATTTTAATATTGGTCATGTATATGCTGTTGCCTCAGTGCAAGTGCCTCCATGGAACTTTGATATGCATTCTCCTGTGATTTATGATTATCCAGAAAATCTGCTGCCTGCTGGCCTCAGGGACAGAACCATTTTTGGGCAGAGTGGAGAATGCTTTAGAAAGACTGAAATGAAGGAAAGAAAAAGCCACTCAGGTCCCAGAGGAATACTGTCCAATCCTTAATTTTCTGCTTTCTCAAATAGTTTTATATTGCTTTTGTAACAACTGCAATGCAGGAAAAAAAAAAAAAAAAGACAAGCTGATGAATGCAATAAATTACATGAAACGCATTGTTTGTTTCCCTGATACATACTGAAAATTCAAAGAGAACATGGCAGCTGGCTGTAGTAGAACCGAACCACAAGCAGAAGACGACCCAAGATCTAAAGTTACATCATTCTGTCATTGGCAATAAATGTGTCATTTTAACAACAAAACTAGAATTCCACATGTATTTTGGCTGTAGAGTAATGACATGAGAAGCTCTGTGTAGTACTGTATATTTAAGACTTACAATGAATTCATCCGTTGCTCTGGGTAGAAAACACACATGTCCTGGTCTTTGTGGAGAAAGCAGGATCTTATCACTTTTGCCCTTTGAGCCATAAATCACAAGGGTCCTTTTACAATCCTGTGGTTCTGGGGAATCTCCATCTGTTTTAACCTGCACTCTCCACTGTTGAGCTAAACAAAATAAAAACAACCCATTTTCAGTATCAATGGAAGAGACTAATGAATGCCTTTGTTATTATTACAACAAAGAATTTAAAGATAACTAGGAGCTTACATCCTGTTTTACAAAAATAGACAAATAGACATTCATTCTCTTGAAGATAATTATAATGTGAATAAGATTTTACAAACAAAACACAACAATCCAAATATGTGTGCAAGCAGAAATTAATACAAAGGAAGAAAGAAAGTAAATATTTGGCTATGCTTTTGCATTCCTTATAACAAATTACTTGTTTTAATTGCAGTAATTCATTTATTAAATTTTGGTACTTAAAGTGTTCCTATGTTACATGAAAAAGAAAACATTTTGGAAAGCTTGTATATGATCCATTTGCAAAAACTGCTGGCTAATACACAGATAGTTAAATAATGAAAACTAAACTTCGTTTCTCAGATTTTTCTAACCTAATTTGTCATGTTCAGTCTGCTCATGTGTCAGATCATTCATTAGGACTGAATCCAAAATCTAGGGAACTGCAAAGTTCACTGAACTCAGCTCATGGATTTCAGACATTCTTTTTGGTAGATGACATGTATTCATAGCAATATTTGAAAGTCCAGAATGCAACTCAGAAACTGCAGAAAACCATTCCAGGTGTGTGAAAATACACCGTGTCTTAGATGGATAATACAGATTAGAAAGTTGTTTAAGTGGTTGATTGTAAATCTTGCCCTGAATCCGAAAGAATTATTTGCAGATACAACACTTGATCCTGCATGGCAAAGGGAACTTAACAGTGGAAGGAAATTAAAAACCTATGTTTAGTCCGTGACCAATACTGTGATAATAGGATAATTTGCTAATGAGATTAACATAAAAGAGAACTATTTCATGATTTTGTGTCAGCCCACAATGCAATGTGCTGACAAAATAACCTGTAGAATAGTTTAGTTCTGAAATAAATTAGATGTGATTCTTTTTCTTACAGTACTGTTTTTTTTTCACACCTTTTGTTTTCCTCCACCTGTTTGGAGGTGGAGATTGAATGAAAACCTTTTCTGGTTTTCCTGACTTACGGTTTTTCCCCTGATTTTTTGCTTCATCTTCTTTAGCTAAATCTGTTTTCCCCCTTGTTATAGAAGCTTTTTCTCATCACATCTGACTGTTCCCTGATTCTTCTGGGCTCAGCTACAAAACAGCAGGCAAATACACATCTCACAGTCAGTCTGCTGAGTAACACAGGAGCTGAAAGGATCCTTCCATCTGAACTCTTTTTTTCAGGTCATTTCATGAGTCAGATGTAGTATTATGGAAGATGCAGACTTTGCCTAATGAGGAATGTTTGTTGTTTGACATTTGTGCCAGCTTTGAATTTTATTTCCTTGTGCCAGGTTGGCATGTGGTACCCTTCAGGGTGTCACACTTGGTGAAGTCAAGCATCATTTGAGCTTCTGCTGTTCCTGAGCACTCTGAGGGTTTATGAGCAGATTCAAATTTTTACAAAGACTCCTGACATAGCCCTGAACCTCATATCCACTCCAACCATGTCCCATTTTGAAGACTGACCCTGGAAAGAGCAGAAAGGAAATAAAGATAATTTTGCATTACTGTGTTTCCCAGGTGAGCTTTCTTTTTTCTGCTTTCTTTCCTGCTTCAGGAGAGAAAGCAAGGACACATATCTGCCTATCTTCTGCTCCAAGAGGCAGCATGTTTAAAGAAGGTATTTTGGGCAAGGTGATTTATTTTAATTAATGTGCAGAATTGTGTTTTTAATTTTCATTTCAGAAGAAAGACTAAGACACCAGCTGGGAGTTTTCCAGGAAATAAATCAGTAGTTAACAGATTTAAAGCCTCTTAGCATCTGTGACTGCTTGTTCTCCTACATTTGCTTTGAATGCTTCTACTGCTTGGTAACAGAGCTAACCCAGACTCTCAGTATTTTCTTTCTGTTCAGCAAATTCATTTAATCTGCTCATGCCAGAATAAGAAAAAAATGTTTTTTTTAATATTATATTATCTTAGACAGCTACTTCATAAGGATGGCAGTCATCAGACAGGAGACCGATTACTAATACATACTGGGTTCAGTGACTTCTATATTGTTTTTCTATATCTGGAATTTCAGAAAATTCCAAACTCTTCAGTAACTTCTGAAAATCAGATAGCTTGTCTTGAGTAGGTAGGTCACCTTCTGTACTTCATATGCACGGCCACATAAAAAAAATCCTTTTTCCCTGATACTACTGAACTACATTAGCTTCCGTTTGGAGTGACTAGTGCTTTACTGTGTTATTTTACTTTTAGCAGATGTGCAATGGTATACCCATTTTCTTTGAGATATCAGTATAATACTGCTAAAATGAATGGTGGAGATGAAACAGAACTTCAGAAACAGAAAGAAATCTCCATATTTTCTCTTCGCTTAAGCAATATAACCAAAGATCTTATTTCACATTACAGAGATATATCCAGAGACATATTATAAGCATTTGTTGACTTTAAGGAATGAAATGAGATCAATCATAAAAATATCTTTCCAGAAATTCTTTTAACCACTAGTTTGGAGCCTGAAAAATGCTTGCAGCAAAATTGTGAAAATCAAACCTTCAGTGACTTCTCTGCATAGCAAATTGGGCAAGGTAAAACATAAAGTCAACATTTTGTTATATAATTCAGAAAACTGAAAAAGGAAAGTGTTTTTTTTCTTCTTTCAAAATACTAACAACTTATGTGTTGTTAGAGGATTGCCGTCACTGTTTTTAGGACATATTATTCCAGTTTTCTTATTCTGGTGAAGCAGAACCATGCTATTTGAAATTTAGTTATCTGTGATTATTCTTACTCCATTAGCAAAAGCTTGCCAGATAGTGAATGATTTGAAAACAAAGTCAAAGGAGAATTTACTGCATATTTTCTCTTTTCTTATGAATTTTCTAAATGTCTTAATACCAAAAACCTTTCCCAACACAAGATCCAACCTAGAAATATCTATTAACTGAACAGCGTTCATTGAAGTTGAACTGTATTTTGTGTGCTACCCACAAAAGCCCACAATGCCACAGAGCACCCTACAAACCACACTACAGGAACCCAGCTCATTTTAACTGACTGCAGAATGGACAACATTGGAACATGTTTGTGGTTTTGCTTTGAGAAAAAATCTTTTACTAGGTACTCCAATTATATTCAACTTATTTTAAACAGAGAAGGAAAAGAAAAACAAAAAACAGAATGAGGAAGTAGCAATGTAGAAGACTTTTAGAGAGTGATGTAAAGTCCCATTCTCCCTCAGAATGACTTCATCATTTGTGACTTGAGAACAGTTATCCATATTCTCTGCCAATACAATCTCCTTTGTCTTTTTTTCTCTTGCATCAAACATACATGGAGGAATAAACAGAAGATGAATAAATCCGTTCCTATGCTTGATTTGCCAAAGCTTCTCCATAATCTACACATGTACACAAGTTGCTGAAAAAAATTGACATGGGCCTTCTGCATCTAGGCAGAATCCATAGCGACCAGCAGCGTTCACAGGGATCTGGAATTTATGTTTCATTAAAGCTGGCATAAGAGGGGCCTGTCTGAAAAAGAACCGGGAGTAGTCAAGTAACTCGCTTAGCGATGACAACTTTCAAACTCTCTGATTTGGCTTGGTGGTTAGTAGCTTGTTAGCCTTCTCCAAAGAGAATGAGATTTCCGACCTTCAGAGTGACTTACTACATGTTTTGTTTTGAAACCATTGCTTTAGACCTGACCTGAGCTTATCTTTATTCTGGAAATCACCAAATGCCAAATTTTACCAATCAACTTTCTATGACTTTTCCTGAAGCCCACTTGCAGAGTGCAGCTCACATAATATATGACCACATGAATGCATAAAATATTGTCTCCCTAACATCAAAACTGCTGCATTCAGGAAATGTACATTATATGGACGGTCTGCACATCTGCTGTGAGTGGAACTGCTTATTAATGCTATCTTCTCTAACATGTAAAGTTTTCAGTGCTGCAGATGCTCGGAGAATTTAAAGCAATTACTTTCTATTCCAAGACTCTTCACCTCTGGAATTTTATCAGCACTAGTGGTACTAATACTAGTACTATATCACAATGGATTGACACAGAACTGAATATACGACAACTTTCCAAACCTCTTGTGCTTGTTATCATACTAAAAATCTCAATCTTTTTCACTTACAATACCTCTAATATTACCATTAAGACAACACAATTTAAAAATGAACAATCCTGAGATCAGCCCTGCTCATCATCTCTTTTACAAAAGGTATAAAAAGCAGTCTCTCATCTATTTCATTTCCTCACTGGAATGAACTCTTGGGTAAAGAAAAAGATGACTAAAGAGAAGTTCAAGCTAAGGTGTTGCATAGATAATTGGCAGAGGACTTCCTAAAAAATGCTCTTCTTCTTTATATCTTCATAATTCAGAACCCCTCATCTCTTCTTAATGATGACACATCCCCTGGGTCCTCCTGAACATCTTGACAGTGTGATGTTTCACAAACTGATAAAGCATAAGATGCTCCTTTCACCTCATAATCAATGTATTGTGCCTTAATGTTCTTGACATGCACAAGCTCTCAGCAGCCTTTGCATCTCTGCCTGCTTATAGTAACATAATAAAAAATGAAGCTGTACCGAAAATAAAAACAAACAAACAAAAAAAACTTAGATTAGTATTAAAATACAGTCTATTTTCTGAACATAAGGTGAAACAGATATTATGGCTGCATTTCAGAAATGTGTGCTGAGCAGAACGTAGAGTACAATTCCAAGTCACTCAAGAAAATCAAATCTCTCTGTGGGAAAGTCTTTATTTACCTGAGTTAATCAGTCTCCTCTTGTAAAAGTTATCTTGCCATGGAACAATAAAACTGTTGGCTAAACTGTTTGATTGAATGCAAATGATTATATTTTCACTGAAACTGCAATTATATCGAGAGATCAGCACTCATGCTACAGAAGGCAAGCCACTGTTTTCAGAGCTATATGTAAACATTACTTTATTTACTCTAGTTTCTCCCATACTGTTCTCAGACACAGTTACACGGAATATGCATTTACAGTAAAATATTCATAAAGAAATTTGTATCAGTCTGTTTCTCTTTTCTGGTTAGGGAGAAACACAGAGATGGTATCTCACATTCTGAACACTTGGGAGGTCCTAGCGTATTATGGTGCTAGTCTATGGTGATAGACTGTCTTTGCAGGCATATAAATAGACAACTGGGTGGGTAGTTTTTTATTAAAATCTTTTAACTCCAAAAATCCAAGCAGATTTAGTCAACAAAATGAGTATACTACTTCCAGTTTCACTAACACATTTGGAGCTCAATCTTGCAATATTTCTGGTTACTTTTGGAATGCCCTGGTTGCCCTGGTGGACTTTGAACTGAAAATGCTTTCACTGCCACTTCACAACACATCTTTCAATATGCTCATGTTTGCCAGGGTATCTGTCCCCATGTATTAAATGACAGTGACATTAAGATAAACAAAGCAACACTTGAATCTTTTCTCAGAGGAATTCCTGGCTGATTTCAGGACAGAATAGTAGAAATATGAAGAAAACCAGAAATGGTTTATGAACAGAAGGTTTTTCTCAATTACTTGTAAAGAGTTTATCACTTCTGTAGATCATCTTTAGCCAATTTGTATTCATTTTCTCTCACAGTTGATAGCTTACTTATATGATGAGGTCACTTGCTCACATATTTGCCACTTACTACTGATTTGGAGGTTAAATTCAAACAGCAAAGACAATTGTGTAGAAAACAATTCTTACCTTTAAGGAATGACTTCTTTGAATTGCCATCTTCTAAAATATTAGCAGAAAAAAAAATAATGTGAGCAACCTTCTTTATCACTTTTTTTTTTCTTATGTTATGGTCATATTCAGAAAGGATCTTCAGTAATAATTAGGCAGTAAATAACACTGTATTGTTACCACAAAAAAAGAAATCTGTAACAAAATACTTACTTTTGGCAGTTAGCTCTCTCTGAGTTTTCCCATCATCTTGATATTCATCTAACCATCTTTCATTGCATAAATAAAATAATAAGATTAATAACAATTATCAGTATTGATAATAATCAACAAGTAATCTGACATTTGCTTTCTCTCTTTTTTTTTTTTTAATCAAATTAGGTCTTTAAAGTACCTTCTAGACCCAATTTTCTTGTATGCCTTCATCAGAGTTAGCATTATTCATATTGGGAGTATTTGGCTCACTCTCCCATCAAACAATGGGAATTTTCATGACAGTTTTATGAAGTGCTATAGTACTTCAAATTAAATATACTATATGATGTAGTAAGCATTTACAGGATCAGATACTCAGTTGTATATTTTGAGGGGTTTATATAATCTGCAGTGGTCAGTTATATTCATCATACTTAACAGGATAGATAAAACCTGGAAGATCTGGAAGTTTATAGATATTCTACAAATATGCAACAATTAACTGATTTTTTTTTCTTTTACTTTCCTTTTCTGTTATGCAGATGAATTTAAGGACCTTTCCTGTAGATTTCCTTTATTTCTCTACAAAAACACACCTGTACTCCTGCAGTTAATCCCCCTTACTTAAATACACAGAGGTAACACACACAAATCCCTGCTTTTGCCTATTGGTATATTTAACTTTTTGTTGTTGTTGTTTTATTTTTATGTTGTAGTCATGTGACTCAACCTACTGACAGCTAAAATTTCAGGTTGCAGTTGCCTCCAGTAATAAAATATTTGGAAGAACATGCTGTTTAGTAATTGTTAGAACTGAGAAAGTCAGGCATTTTCCAATTTTGTCCATAGCAGCAACATTCTAGACCTACTAAGACAGAGAAATAGAGATTTACTAAATGAAAGGAAATATTTTAGCCCTTCTCTAGGAGGAAAGTTAAGGGCGTTCCAAAGATTTCTGGTATGTATATAATGTTTTCAGTGACTGAGAAAGAGGTATTGACCAAAATCAGTATGTCTAGATCCTTACACATAATACTGTTTAGAAGATAAAGAACTGAAAGCTTATTTATTTTCATGTGGTCTCTGTATAATCAAGATAAAGGAAATATCAATGCACCCTTTCTCCAGTTTTGGGCTTCTTCACATTAGGCTATGACTCCTTTTGCTACTGTTCCAACAAACTTTGGCTTCAGAAGCAAAATTCTGCAACCCTTGTCCTTTGAGAAACTCTTGCGCACTGCTCACATATCTAGGCTGTGTGCACATACCTTTTCTGCAAAATTTTCCCCAGGTTGCCGAGAGTGTAACAAACTAATTCTGCTTCTCCATGAATGACATACCTGTTACAAGGAAATACAACCTCCTGAGCTTCCTTTCCTTCTTTATATTTTATCACAATCTTATCCAGGAACCATCCATTGCCTGTGTTGAAATGAAAAAGTTTATAATCTAAAATAATACTTCTGTCAAAATAAAAAATATATATAAAAGTCCAGATGATATTTTTTCATCACAGAAACAGGTCCCATTAGCACAGAGCTCAACTAAATAGATGAGATAAAATAATACAACGAAAGCTTATCATTCTGTGTCTCTTGGAAGAGGTACAATGTTAATTCTTCTCTGCCTTGCTATTTTAATCTTAAGAAGGGGGATTTTTTTTCTTGGAGACAAGTATATGCATATATCTGTGAACTGCCAACACCATCACCATCCCAGCCTACATCTTTTGATTCCTTGTGATCAGGCACAAGGATGTTAGGACAAATCTGTTTATGCAGTTAAATAAGATCTGTGTGAAAGATGGAATTTTTGGTCTTCTGTGAGTGAAGTTGTTATTGCATATAACAGTATTAACAGACCATTAATATCTACTGTTTCCATTTGCATATGTTCTTACTTAGCTTCTGAAAAATATATGCTTTAGCTTTTACAGTATAGGCAAATTTGCATAAACTGCAAAGTCAAAATACTACATCAGTCTACGTAAACATTATATTAACAATTCTGATAGAAACAAATTTGTTGTAAACAAACAACAGGAGTTCTTCTGGGCATGTGATGAGCCTCCTCAAAAGTTTTTCAAATTTCCACTTTTAAAGTCTATGTTTCAAGGGCATGCTTTTGTTTATCTGTCCTCTGTAAAGAGAGGAAAGAACCTTCTTTATAGAGATTTATTTATTTTTTTTTAATATGAAATATCATAGTCTTTATTGAAGTCTCTTTTTGCTTTCTTGCCCAAGGAAATAGCATGAAAAATTTTCTTTTGGTCTTGCAACAGCAGCAATTTAAATTTATATGGTATTTAAATCACAAAGCACCTAAGCACTTTATAGTTTTACCACTGAGTTTAATCACCTTCTACCTGAAACTTTGTGATAGGTCAGAGAATCCACTTTAAAGTAAAGCTACATAAGTTTTAACATACTTTTGGATTCTATAAAAAATATAGACATTAGTGATATGAATAGGGAAAAAAATATATTCAAGTAATATTCAAGTAATAAATTCATTCATCAGTATGAGATTAACTGAGGTATGACTGCTACTGGTTTACTGCATTGCTAGGAAGAAATGTTTAAGAACTTGATCTCACCAAATAAATGGAAATTCTCATAAACTAAAAGACAGGGCATTGTTCCAGTCTTGTTTTTGTTGGCTTGCTTGTTTGTTTTTTAACAGAGCTTTATCTTTGCCACAAACAGGGAGAAAAAAGTAGGGCTGGCAAGCAAATTGTTTATAATTTTCATTGATACAAAGCATACATTAGTGAACATTGAAAAACTGCACAAGAAAATTATTAATCTAGTTATTCTCTCAGTCTTCCATGTTTTGTTGCATTGACTTTTGAATCCACAGTGTGTGTGCAGAATCCTCTAGTGTTGGCTGGGTTTCTCTTAGCTGACTTGGTCAATCTCCTTGATATGACAGTGGCCATCAGATTATAGCTGGGGATCTTTATCTGAAGCTGGAGTGGAGCTGTGAGGCTTGGGGTCTGGCACACCCAGATGCCTGCAGCTGAGGAGAATGAGGATCCAGAGCTATTACTGGGCAGACTGAGTGTCTAAGGCCAGCTACTGGAGGCCTGACAGAACCATACCATATATTATATGTATATATTACATTATACATTATACGTAGATACATTATGTACATATTTCCCATTGACAGACTGCCATTCTGTTCAGCTGGACAGGGCAAATGTATGAAACCATTGGTCCTATTTTTGTTTGTATGAGTGCTGAGTTTCTGTTTGTTGACCTGGGTGGCCAGCCATGTGCATACATATATACGTCGTATAAATATATTTCTGGTGTGCCTGTTGGGAACATGTACTCAGTCTTGCTACTAGTGGGGACCTGAGAGCATGGACCTGTGTCAGCCTCACCTCTGTCAGGCTACCAAATTCGTACTTTCCCTAACAGTGGCAACCACTGTCATATGGTGCTTTTCTCCCAAGCACCAAATGATAAGACAAAGGGAAATGGCCTCAAGTTGCACCAGGGAAGGTTCAGGTTGGATATTGGGGGAAATTTCTTTACTGAAAGGGTGTTGCAGCATTGGAATAGGCTGTCCACAGAAGTGATTGAGTTACCATCCCTGAATGTCTTCAAGAAACATGCAGATTTAGGACTTAGTAGCATGGTTTAGTGGTGGAGTTCAGGTCAAAGGCTGGCCTAGATGATCTTAGAGGTCTTTTCCAACCTCAGTGATTCTATGATGCTATGATATTTATGTTGATCGCTTAGATCACTCCCAGTGCCCATCCTAGTGACTGGTATGCAAAGCCCTTTCCAAATACCCTGTTTTCACTGTGTCTGCACCACCCACAATTTGTCATGTCTCACAAGGTATTGCCTGAGTAATACTGTTACTTGCCAGCACATTGTAGCAAAACAGCATGAGAGAGGTTTTGGTCAGAAGCAGACAACTGTCCTGTTTTCCTCATGCTCTGCCTTCCTAGCTGCATCCGAGTATGGAAGCCCCTAGAAGGCAGCAATATCTGTCCTAACAGGAGGGCTTGCCCAAGCAATGCATGGATCAGAATGCCAATTCCCCTTCAAGACTCAGGTCCATGGCACATTAGGACGCTTTGCAAGCTTCCTTCCATCCCCCTATACTTCATACAGAGCTCAGATGCTACCTCCTTGGAGGTAGCCTACTGGCCTGGCCAAGACTCACTAGCAAACAGGCAGAACACTTTGAAACTGATCAAAAAGAAGAAAGGGTACAGCAACGTCTTGAGGGTTTGTATAGAGGAGAAGGATCTTTCAGCAGATAAGACATCATCTAGTGACATACACCTGGCCAACAGCAAAACCCTGCTGACGAAAAAAATTTCCTTTATTTGCTGTCATGATGGCTGTGGGAGAAGATCTATGCCCTGCAGTCTGTGACCTTTCCAACAGAGTTTACAAAAAGGACACTGCATTGTGGTACACCCCAAATACTCTTGACACTGTGCAAGCCTAAACTAGGCTACAAAGGCACACAAACCAGGTGATTATAAGAGCATTTTCCATCCATGCACCTACAAAGAAACCTGCAAAAGATGACTATGACCTTGATCCTAAACCTTACAAAGGTGTCTCTCTCTCCTACCCCAAAGAAAGTATCTATTCCATGCTCCATCAAGGGTACTTCTCAAATAGAGACTAAAGATCTCCTGCCCTATGGGCAAGTGATTCAACTAAAGGACAGCACCACCTCTAAAGGAACCCTTATTCTCCCTTCTCAGCATGAAAAAAATGGGTCTGTAGATGGCCTCTCTCCTGAATTACCATCTTTTTCTAGCTCTCAGCCCTTCCTTTATCCACCTCTCAGTCACCTCAGGCCAGGCTTATTTCAGGTTAGTTTGGGAAGGAGTTCAAAAGAGACCTGTGAGATCTGTCTGTGGTGCATACAATGAATGATTATTTCAACTACCTAGGCATAAATATTATTACACACAGAATTCAATCCATTATTCTCTTTAGACAAATAGGACAGATTTTGAAATCCATTAAGATCGTTGAGTCTGGCTGCAGATTTGTAATGCTGATTCTGTGATATGGCTATGCTGTCTATTATGGGAGAGGTGAAGGAAGAGGAGAGTATGGTACGGATGTATGGGGGGACAGAGTGAAAGTGGGCACCACTACACTGCCTTCACAGTTATGTCTTGGCATGTCTGTATATGAAACTCTCAGGTATGATCATCCGTATTGCTGAAGGCAGCAAACTCTAGAGAACTACAAAGATATGAGAATCAGATTTACACTCCATACCAAAACCAAACAAATAAGGCTACTTCTACATAGTCGCAAGTCTGCTCAGAGCCTTAGACAGTACAGTCAGTAAATTGGGCATTGCCTGACGCCATTTCATAAGAGAGTAGAGTAACGGTGCTTTTCTAATCTAGCATCAGTGTGGTCTTGAACTGCTTTATAAACCCTTCTCTTCACTTAGACTCTTCATAGCCACTAACCTGCAAACATATTTG
This sequence comes from Anser anser, assembly GCF_964211835.1. NCBI lineage: Eukaryota > Metazoa > Chordata > Aves > Anseriformes > Anatidae > Anser > Anser anser. The sequence goes on from NC_139721.1 coordinate 41,271,546, forward strand.
CAGTATTTACATCTTCAATGCTTTTAAACGCCATCTTTCTGTTCAGTTACTTTGTTCCAGAGATACACAACTCAAGGGCCTCAATCAAAAATTCGTCTCATTGCAAAATTCTTTTTTTGTTTCCTGAAAACTCTACAAACTAAATGCAATGCCATGTACTGGATTAGGTCCATATTGACTTGCACAGATTAAATTAACAACCACATCTTCTCCCATTGCCCAAAGGAGCAAGGACATAATGCTATAGCTATTCAATATTTCCTTGGTAGTAAAGCAGCTGTTGAATATCTTTTATTTCCATTCCATTTGATCTTCACTCTTTGTTTAATGAAAGACTATTTTACCTGTGTGAGCAACATTCTCACAAATTTTCTATATGTAAATAAATAGTGCTCTGTTACAAATAAACTTGAAACAGAGTGGATTATCTGGAATTAAAATTATGTCCTCTGTTGCTGACCATTACCACTGTTTTTCACCATCCCATCACAGTGACTACTCTGCAGGAAGACTTTTTATCACTGTAAGACCTTCTGTCCCATTTTGAATGAAGGATGCAATATAAATAGCGTTCGTGGTGTTTAAAAGGACTTGAAAACAGATTGGTCTCTAGGAAGTTAAATCCTACCTGGAGCAGCTCCATCATGGCTAATCAGAACTTTCTCCAAGTCTCCCAGTGAAACAGCCTTTATGAAAAAAATGTCCATCTGTGGAAACATACAAGGAAAATAATTAAGGTCTTAACTTTAGCTATCATTTTAACTGTAACAGGATAGAATAGTTACTTCTTTTTTTCCTTTTACAAAATGAACATGGGTGTCTTATATTGGTCGTGGCCAGACAGTGAGGATCTTTTAAAGCTTTCTGAGGTGAATAACACCTTTAAATTACTTCACAGAGATAGCACTTGATTCTTTTGGCATGACACAATGATAAGTTGCAAAGAATTTTTTGGTCATTTCTACATTTCTACAATACATTTTCTAGTGCCAAGACTAGAAAACTTGGGAATAAGGATTTAGAACTTGATTCTAAAATTCACGGTGGTCTGTTCAGGAGAACACAAATGCTATAGTTACTATTTTATCTATATGTCTCATATAAATAATCAACACTATGCAAATTCTGCTATCTAGTGCTGTCAGTAAATGACTGACGCAAAATCAGCATGTAAAAATTGTTCATCTGATATAATTATGTAATTTTGCATAAAGAAAATACGTGAGAAAGCAGTGAACTGTTTGAATAAAAATTGTAAATAAGAAGATATTTACATTTTTTAAGAAATATTTTGCAAGTCATGATTTACTCTTATTGATCACAAACAGCATTGCTTTTACTTCACCTGTCCATGTTGAAACTTTACATTATTGTTCTTAGATCTGTGAAGCTTCCTTTTGCCAGCATCTCCTCTTGTCCCAATAAGATTGATATAGACATTAAAATCTGCTTCAGCACCAAGTTTAGCCCCTGTGTATACATGGATCTCATACACCAGCACTAGAAGAAGAAAAAGCTTGAAATTAACCTTATAGTTTGTACATTATTCAAAAGCTTTCCCAACAAAATTTGGCCAGAAAAGTACCTTGACTTTCAAGTTTGGAAGTAGCAACAGCTATCAATACATTTGTCAAATCTAGGTTCAAATCTTGCAATTATCTGCACAAAAAATATGAAAATACAAAACTCAAAAAAAAAAAGTATTTATGCTGAGTATAGCAGTCCATCTGCTCAGCAAAGCAGCCCATCCAGTAAATGTTCCCTAGTGCTCCATTTTCTTCTCTCACTCTGTGTTGAGTATTCATGATTTCACAATGTAATTTACAAAATCATTGTAAGTTATCTGGAGACTATCTAACTGTGCCTAGTCATTGTTTCAAACAATAGTTATATTTCACTGGTCCCAAGGCATTGTCTACCTCCAGATTTGTGCAAAACAGAAATTTCTGGCAGCTAACCTTCATGTGACCTTAAAATGAGAATAGTAATCATGAATCCTCAGATTTTTAGATTTTCACCTCACGTAGAACGTTGGGCAAGAAGACAAATGGGCTCCCTCATCTGTTAAAGGTGGATACCCAACTACTTTTGAAGGTTTCAACATTTATCACTAGAGTATGTTAACACTTTTAAAAGTAGCTCTCAATTGAAATATATTTACAACTTTATAATGTCTTTCCTTCTAGTCTAGACAAAATTGTGCACCTTCAAAGAATTCTGGGATATAATTCAGAGTTACTGTATTAATATATTTTATACCACAGTAATACCATTATAATTATCCAGATATGCAAACTTGTTTTAAAATAAATATTTGTAGTAATTACATACTATTAAATTTCATTGCAGGTTTTCTAATTATAACTTTCCAAAAAAAATAATTCCTGTTTACATCTTAATGGCAATTTTTCCATACATTCTTTCTGTTCTAACCACAGCTGGCCATTTCTGCTGCAATCTAGTAGATCACAGAGAAGATTATTGTTTCAGTAATCGATAATTTTAATAGCTCTTTGGAATAACACTACTTTTAGCATGGAACTAAGATGAAAACAGAAAATAATCACAGAATGCTTTATACTGGACAGTATCCTACAAATATTTATTAAAACCTTATTAATTTTAAGCTACCAAATACTTAGTAGAATCTGACATTTCTATAAATTTTCGTTCATTCCTTCCTTATAAAACTCAAACTTATAAAAGCTTATAAAACTTATAAAACTCAAACATCACATCATCTACAATCATTGAAGAATACTTATTTCTGATTCCCAGCAGAGAAGTTAAAAAGGTAGTAAAATAATCCTGTAGATAATTAAGGGCAGAAAATACCCACATATGTACTCAAAAGTAGGAAGGGAGAGTTGATGAATAGACTGTATGCTCAACCAAATTAGAATACTTTTAATTCATATAAAATTACCCTGAACTGGCAAGGGCACTGTCTCCAACTCTATACTACTATTACAACTATGACTCAAAATAGGAGTGGCATGTCCTGATCGTTTTTATTATTTTCTCTACTGCCAAGCATTCATTGCAGCTCTCACATCCATGCATTAGAATATCACCATTTAGCCTGTGACATGACTGATCTCAGTAATACACACACATCAAAAATTTGGCAGAGCCTTATAAAAACTAGTTGCAAGGTTTCTAACAGAATGAATCATGTTCAAAAAATGGCTGGTACGTAACAAAGACAAATAGATCTGTTAATTAGCATAATTAAGCTATATGTCATTTATTATCAGAGAATCATAGAATACCATGAGTTGGAATGGATCTACAAGAATCATTGAGTCCTGTCTCCACACAGGACCACCTCAAAATCAGGCCATGCGTCTGAGAGCGTTGTCCAAACGCTTCTTGAACTCTGGCAGGCTCATTTCCTTGACCACTTCCCTGGGAAGCCTGTCCCAGTGCCTGACCACCCTCTGGGTGCAGAACCTTTCCCTAACACCCAGCCTGACCCTCCCCTGTCCCAGCTCCATGCCGTTCCCTCGGGTCCTGTCGCTGTCCCCAGAGAGCAGAGCTCAGCGCCTGCCCCTCCGCTCCCCTGTGAGGGAGCTGCCAAAACTTCACATAATGCTTGAGGTGAGGCCAAGTACTCATAACTCTTTGTATATCACAACTCTTACTGTGCTCATACTGTGTGTAGATTAGCAGCAGAAGAATAAATGCACTGTTTAAAGGACAGAGGATAATGAGTCAAAACATGCTATGAAAGGAAACATTTAAGAAAGCAAAGAGCCATATTGATCATGAAGGGCAAAAATCTTTCAGGGAGGAGGGGAAAGTCGCATTTCCAAAACAAAACATAAAAATTATATTAATCTGTTACAACCCATTTGAATAACAGAGCTGGACTACATGTGGAAGGCACTACAAATTAGTAAAAGCTGGGACAGATCAACATGAAGTCTCCTCCATGCTTTTACATTCTTGCTTACATTCTCAGTTTTGAAAAAGCAGAATATCTGTGGGAGGCAAGGAAAGGGCATAGACTGATTATACTATGACTGTTTATATACAAAAATTGGTATCTGGATTACTTACACCTACAAGTAATTTCTGTGATCAAAACTGCAAAACTTCCGTAACTATAAGCACTACTTTAAAGCAGTCTTTTTTCTTTCTTTTTTTTTTTTTTTTAAAGAAACCCTTTAACAGTAAATGATTAGAAGAAAAGAATACAAATAAGTTCTTTAATTTCTGGAGGGTGACCAAACTAAATAGTTTAAGTACAGGACATATCAGAACAGAATAAGAGAGAATTATATCACAAAACAAAGATATTAACAGATAAATAAATGACAGTTGCTTTTGTAGCACTGTGCTTCTCTCTGGTAACCAGAGAGATAATAATGATCTAATCAAGTACAGCTTTCTATTGCCACATGCCTAAATAATTCAGTCTGAAGTAGAAAACATGTACATGTTGAAATGTAAAGAACTGGAAAATATTTTCCATAGCTCCTTGTGTCTATACATCTCTCACCATCTGGAGAATGTTAGGTCTGGCATTTATTTAGGCTACACAATCTGTATTATTTAGAAAGGAACCTCCTTAAAAGAAGGACCGGTTTATGCTTCAAATGTTCATATAAATTAACAATACTCTGTGAATTAGGCTGCTATATTAGGACAGTAAATGGAATGTTAATTTACCTTATCTTGCCTGTATGTTACAATGCATTTTATAAGAAACATAAGAAATAAAATAAAATAAAATAAAATAAAATAATAATAATTTTTAAAAAAAGCAAGGAAAATATTCTAATATTCTCCCAAATGTCCTGTATGTGCCACATGCCACTATGGAAAAATGCCTGGACAGTATATAAACATTCATATAAACATATATACTATAACATATATATAACATATAAACTAAACAGGTTGTGTAGGTTAAACATTTTCTGTAGAAATAGAAACCTAGGTACAGAGTAGCTTGACTTGATGCAGTTTTTTTAAACTGTCAAGTAGTTCCTCTAGATTGCAGAACAGCTACAAAAGATGCTAGTGTTAATGGCTGTTGAGCTAGAAATTGCTTAAATATAAGAACAAGGAAAAGCATGCCACTCTGTAACAGATAAGGCAAAGTACACCAGTAGTTTGATGAGCACGGGAGACAGGTACAACCAAGTCTGGAGAAAACCTACCAGCTGAAAATACTGTTGAGATAGCAAAACTCACCTTATGTGAAATTTGCCTGTTTGTGGATTTCTGTTCATTGTTTGTTGTGTGCGTTGAATAAAATTAAAAGACCCTAAAAATATATTCAGCCTCTGTATCTCTGGTTTAATTTCCTTTGAGAAACTGATCTATTCCAAGGCCCCCACTGCTGCCCATCTGAAAAGTAGATGCTGCAGTAAGAAAAAGCAATCACAAAACTTTGATAATTAGAACTCTATAGCCTGATCTTCTGCACTGTAGTAGAAATTTCATTTTACTATACACTACTGATTTAACGAAACTACATCAACTGAAAACTGGCGTGACAAAGCCGAGAAGTAGGCAAAATAATTAGGGATAGAAAAAATGATAGAAAAAAATTGGCAAAAAATGGGATAGAAAAAGTTGAAAAATAAAGTCAACTACTGAACAGAAGATAGGGAATACTATTTCAGTGGTCTAAGGGAGCTGTCAGACTCACATCTAGGCAGTTCTGTCTAATGTGGGACACATTGAAGTAATAGAACCAATGTCTTGAAAAATTCAATAGCTTTGATAAAAGATACAAGAGGATTAATTAACACAGAATAGTTGGAAAAAAATCTCGGATAGCACTCACTAGAAAAGAAAATGACCTTTTAGAAAGTAAGTGATCAAGATCCACAAATTCCTAAAAGAGTAGCTTAAGATAAGTTCTATAATCAAGCAGAAAACTCTTGGACGTGGGTGCATGGATGAAAAAGTTGAAACAAGGGAAGTGAAATGTTTTCAGGCACATGTGATGAGCTTCTAAAAGGCTCCATGAAAGACAGACACTAAAGCAGTATAATTACTATGCTTAAAAATGGCACAGGTACCTAATGCCAAAAAGAATGTAGAAGTCACTGACCAGTCAGATGTACAAGCATCAAATCTCGTTCAGTCAGTAAAACTGCACTAATACTGCCTCTTGAAATGTTACCATGAGAATTCTGGTGTTTTGTCAAGTCCTAAATCCAGCTTCTGTCTTCTACTGATAACATGAGAACATGAACTACCTGGATAAAGGGGAGAAAGAAAGGAAGTTTTGTTTCTCTGTTTATTAAGAAAATGTAACCTAAAGGCATATAGGGGCAACAGAATGCAAGCTAAAGAACCCCTTTTTCACACTCCTTATTCTGAGAACCTGAATCAGGGTCTACAGTGTAGAAGGTTAGGTATATTCCTGATCACTTGCCAATAGCAAGAGTTAGTTTAGCCCCAGTTTGCAAGCAAAGTGTATGACTCTCATTTCCTTCTGAGGGAGTAATGTACAGAATTCAGTCACCTATGATATTTTCCTTTGAAAATATAATCAGTGAGGAAGCAGTACAGGCTACATTGCATTAAACACTAAGTTAATATTTTGTTATGTTTTGAGAGGAGAAGATAATAATCTTTAAAAGATTAAAGAATTTATCAGTGAGAATAACAAAAAAAGAAAGTTTTTGCTGCAGAAATATTTGTCTTTTTCTGCTGACTTCGTAAACATTACACTCTCATTGTTAGTTCCTTCCAAACTAATTCTACTACAAGAAAAGCACGGTCATTATTTTAGAATTCTAGTGAAGAGAAGATGAATTCCAGATAAATAAAAGTATCACATTACTCATAGTACAATAGATAAGCTTCCTCTGCATTACAGCTGAGCCTAATGACACTGGTGTGCCTACAACAGCACACTAGTTTGAATCAAGAAACTGAATTCCCTGATTGGACCTCCTTATATCTTTCTTGTTTGTAGCATAGAGTGGTTTTAGAGAGAAAAAGAAAAAGAAAAAAAAAAAAGGATATATTACAGGAAAACGATTAGGATGATCTTGACAGAAATTGGCCATCACACTAGAGGAACAGTCTAGAACAAGCCCAGAGTAACTTCTCCTTAAATATGCATGACAGAAATGTTGGATTCTTAGCTCATTGGGTTTTTTAGCACCTATAGGTTCACTGTACCAATCCACTCCCATCAGTCTGACAGTGTAAACAGACAAATGGGCCAAGGAATACAAAATCTAGAGAGATGATAAATGATGTACAATGTTAAAATTATCACACCTTTTCTATTCAGCCCTCAGTTAAGAATGGTGATACAAAATATTAGTACTGTGCAACATGGTACTGCTCCAGGTTCTTATTTCCATATGATGTCTGCTTTAATGAAATGGTCATTTTGGCTTGATTCATTAAACAGAAAGATGGAATCTCTGTCATGGGATTTTATCATTGACTACTTACCACCTGATTTGCAGTACCAGTGTTTTGTACTGCTGTGACAGAAGGGTAAAATACAGATTGGGGCAGCATTAAGGCTAAAGAGAACAAATTCTTAATGGCTGATAGTGGTTGAGATGTACTATCTTCCCCAGAACTGAAACATATATTATGTGAGGAGTCATAAATACAAAAACACTATCAGGTGAAGACATTTCAGTTAGAATTACAGTTCGCAGGCTTTACTCCTGATATTCAGAGAAATATTCTAAAAAACATATGGGAAAATGTTGAATGATTTAATATGTGTAATGGTTATCCTAGGAGTCTAGCACCGGAAATTCAAGCTAAATCCTTGCATGTGAACACGTTCTTTCCCTGTTCAGCCTCAGTACTTAGCTATATAAGCATAATATTTATGTAGGGAAAGGGCCTGGCATGAAGGTTATCTGCTCATTGTAGCTGTAAGTACCAGGAGATAGCCTTTCAGAAGCTGCTCAGGGCAGTTGAGAAGAAAAATATGGTTTGCTAATAAGCTGTTCTCAAGTTTTGGGGTTGATAAAAGTTTCCAATGATGTTTTCCTATTGCTGTTTATTTGTGGAGGAGGGAGGATAAGGGGAAAAGATGTTTAGTCTTTGGAGTCTGAGTCTCTGGACTCCCTTCATTTACTCTCCTGGTCACAGCCCTGGCTTGTAGCAAAACAGTTACAGCACATCTCTACAGTGCACTGACACAGTTGGGGAAATGTCTCCAGTCAACTGTCAGTTGTAACACTGCACTGCCAAAGTCTCAAACAACAGCCCCCAAAACATAGCAGCATTAGACTTAAATTCTCAAAACACCCAAGTAGAGCAACGAACAAATCTTCCTAGTCAGTCATTTTGCCTTCACTACTGCACAAGATCAGCTACTTCAAAGAGAAACAAAACAAACAAATAAATAAATAAATAAATAAACAAACAAACAAAAAGCAAACCCTGTGATGCATGTAATGTAACATAACAGAAGAAAATTTCTGAACTATTGTTCAGATTTCATAGCCCCAGCAATTTCATCCTGAGTAACACAGAGAAGGTTACAATCTCCAGAACATTTCAACTTTGGGAAAAACAAAAAACAAAAATAAAAACAAATAAACAAACAAAAACACTTACTAAACAATTTTACAATAGGAAAATGAATCCGGACTGTTTACATAAGTAGTTGGTGCCTCTTGAGTGATTAAACAAGGATACAAATTTTGTAGAGATAATGCTTGAGTCATTACTATTTGCATCAGTCATCTTTTGCATTTTTTCAGTCAGTCAGCACATTCTAACCTCTTTCTGTATTTGTGTGCACATTTTCCCTAGTGGAAAAGTCTAAATATTTTGAGCTGGATTTTTTCTGGCCACAGCCTCAAGATTTGTCTTCTGTCTCAAATCAGTACAGGTATTCCTTCAGTTATGTGAACATTCTTATTTGAAGTTTATAGTCAAATAAACAAAAGAGTAAAAAATTTTGAAACTTCTCATATCTTGCATCAACTTAGATCAGAATTTTCATTTCATTTGGTAAACTAAAAATAATGTCTGGAACTGCTAGAAAAAGTGACATGGACAGTCAGAAAAACTAAAGGAGGTTACCAATATGAGAAATTTGGATGGAAAAGAAAGGATTTCAGAGAGGAAGTTAAAGAAAAGCTGTCAGAATCTGTAAATAGCTTAGGAAATGAAGAAAATAAATTATAAAGAAAAAAAAATAAAGACAAGGAATCAAAAATCAACTCCACAGTTTTGAGTCCTCGTTGGGTATATAGTAGAGTTTGGTTGGAGAAAGCCAAAAAAGCGATAAGAGAAAAACTACCCTTTCTTCCACAGAAGAAGCTGGGTAATAAAGTATTAAAGAACAGCAAATTAAAAAGTGTGCCTTCTGAGCCTAATTTGTATTTGTTCATTTTGTTTAAAGTTTTCATCACATCATTTTCATAGTTAAGTGTATTACGACTAGTAGATACCAGATTGAACTGAAAGTACAGGAGACAAATTACTAAATCATATCAGATTATCATTAAGTAATAAGTAGTACATGATTTATTCTGCTGGAGAAAATGACTTGATGTGGTTTGTCCAGTACTTGTAAGCAATTAGCTTTTAAATGGGAAATGCAGATGGATAGTGTTTCATTTGCTTGTTCTTGAGAAGCTAAATAGGAAATCCTTGGGAGGCCTTGCTGAGTTTATATTGATATTCAATTTAAATGTGCCTAAAATCAATAAGTAATTTGTAAAACTTACAATTTCAGGAAATTTCCAAATCCTTTCTAATGCATCTTTACTTAAAATCTTGAGACATATATTTTAATAAAGATAATGCTCCTGCAAAAGTAATGAAAGATTCAGTAATAGTATGATTTAAAAGTCTGAATAAACATGCTGTTTTAAAAATATTCCTAGCCTTTGACAGCACTGACCTGATTTTTCAGTGCATTTCACCTTGCTCCATCACCTACAACCACCTGAATAAAGTGCACCTACCAGAATATTAGTACTTTTCTATCAATGGGTATTTCAGGACACATAATACAGATTTAAGTTCTTCATGTTGAACTGATTGTTTATATAACTTAACTGTCTTCTCCACTATTTTTCTACTGTACCAGAATATGACTTTTATTTAACTGTAAGAAGCAGCTGTGCTTCTTACACTGTGGTATATGCACCGTGGGGTCTGGTTCATCCTGATCAGTCCCAGTTTTTGAAATCTTGAATTCAATTCACTAAATACTCTGTAGAATAATTAAAAAAAAAAAAAAAGAGCAGAGGTCAGCTGATGTGTTTCTCAGTATCTTCTGGCTTCTTTAACAGAGGAGATCAGTAGTCCTCTTTGGCCTTGAAACCCATAGAAAACATTCACATATCACCAGTCTTTACAGCTTTTCCAGAGAATTACATTCTCTTAATATTTTTCCCATTTGATATTTTCTTCTGAAATGATTTGATCTCACTAAGTGCATGATGACCCATTTTTATCTTGAACCACTGATTCTGTGCAATAGTCACTACTTTATTTTGAATACAGTTTGCCTGAATCATAGCAGCTATGTCTACAAGACCTATCAATGTTGGACAGTATTGTCTAACAGCTGTATCATTGTCATTCTGTTAATGTCAAGAGAATTCTATTAAGAAAGCATTGTGCTAAACGATTATACTGGTTCTCTATTCCTGTATAGAAGCTCAGGACTGTTTAAATAATAACTTGATATGATGGGCTATTTTCTGCTTCACTTGAAGAGAACTGAGTGCATCAAAGCTGTGGATAAACTTTGAGGCCGCAAAAGTGCCACCATGTAGCTAACAATTTCTATGTTAATGGCTGTGACTTGAGTCTGATTTGGAAAACGTGAATGTGATGATTCAGATCATAGATTTCTGGTAAAGAATATCTTATGCAGCAAAAGAAAGTATGACATCAAACTTGCTATAAGGAACTTGATGTCAGATGACATTACATACCTTGATATGCCTTGATTTCATGCCTTACATGTATGGGCTAGTTGTTCTAAAGAGAAGTATTTGCCAGTGATTTAGGGGTATTATGAGATTCCATGAATTTTACAGGGGTAAGATACCCTGGCCACAGCTATTATTCTGATTGTACGGAGCAAGGGAGTGGGATAAAATGATCACTTCCCACTTGTTTGGAATTAGAAAGTGTCTTGTAATGGAAGGGATTGTTTCATGGTTACACTGACTTTGGGGCAGTCTGCCCTGGAAAAAAAATAAAAATGAAAAGCTGTCATATACTCAAAGGATAAGGCTAGTGAACACATGATCTAAAATACTGAGCACGTACATGGCAAAAGTTCCTTTGTGGGGTTTCTTATTGCCAATTCTCTCCATGTATCACCTTCACCCTTGTCTTCTGCAAGCCAGCACTCTATGGGTAGACAAATCTCTTCTTGAGAAAGAGGGACTAGTCTTTCAAGTCTGACTTCCTCCAGGTACCAACTGGGATCACTTCCAGTGTTATCATGGCCAATGCGGATTTTATATAGCTGCCCAAGATCCCTGAGATTAATCTGGAATGACAACAAAAAAAAATAAAAATAATATAAAATGTTATCTTTTAACAATCCTTCTTATACTGGGCATGCAAGCTAAGCGTGCAGCTAACATGTAACCCAGAGTTCTGTTCTTCAGAAAATGAAGCCTTAATATGAGTCCCAGAGCAATCAAATAAAAGCATATGAAGTAGTTTGCAAGAGTAATTTAATTGACTCAAGTACTGTATTATTTAAAGTGACTAAAGGGCTCAAACAATTCAGTTGCTTTTTAGATCTCTTGACAGCATCCAGTTTGTAGTGTGTTAATGTAAAACTCTATTTCTAGACAAATACTTTAATGAACAGAAGTACCTTCAGTCATTGCTGCACGCAGTAATATATTTCGCAGTCCATAGAGTTACCATCAGCAGAGCTCCATTAACTATTCCTACCACTTATCAGTCTGCTGTGGCCCACTTTTCGCTTTGTCTTCTATTTTTATGTGCACTGGTGTCAGGGTTAACCCTTTATGTAAGTGCTGATGCCACACTGCAGCAAATTTAAACAATAAAACATGACTATGTCACATTGAATACTGCAGCCCTGAAATAAGAGCCACTTTGGTTTGGACTGCAGAACTTTTTTGATCAATGCTGATGGCAGGAACCTAAGCACAAAAGCAGGGTTAACCACTTTCATTTTCAGTGATGTGCTTGAAAGCTGATGGTACAGGGAAATTAATCACAGAGAGGGAAAAAAAATAGTTGTTTCTTTTACCATCATACCAATTTGCTACTGTTTAGCAATAAAATAAATAGATAGATAGATAGATAGATAGATAAATAGATAGATAGATAGCTAAAAATAGACAAGCAGATAACAAACAGGAACGTTGCCCCAGCTGTCAGAATGACTAAAAATGATGAACTAGGATTTGGGTCTCCATTGGGACTGTTATGGAAGGTAATATTAATGTCTGACCCAGAACAAGAGTTTTCCCTTCAATGTTTTTTGCAAAGAAACACTGCACACTAATGTTCTTAATGGGACAGCTCTGTGGAGCTGGGGAACAGGCAAAATAGACACATACCACTTTCACTCTTTTGTTGAAATATTTTCCTAGGCAATTACACAGGCTAGTCTAACTCTGACATTTCTTGGTCATGAGGACCATCACTAAATGGTGATGGTCCTCATGACCATCGTGATGGTCCTCATGACCACCATGAAGAGAATCTTGCAGCCTTAGTTGATCACCATTTCCTTGCTTCCCTGAGACAAGCCTGGTGCAATGTGGGCTCAGAAGATGATATCATGACACATGGTAATGGTATAAAGTCTGAATAGAATCACACTTACGGCCAAGTAGCAGGTTTTCCTATATTAAAACAGTATGTTAAAGTAAGAGGTGCTAACTGACGTACAACTATTGTAATAAAATCATGCCCATTAAAAATATGCTGCTAATACAGCAAAATTACAACAGCAGATAAAAACTCTCTGGAACTAATCACAACTGTAGCCAAGATGTAGGCTAAGTTACCATAATAACCCTCTCACACAGCCACAAAGCAGAGACCTTTGCAGTGGGCAAGTGACTGCTAAGGTTGCCTTGCAAACAAATATAACAGTATATTAGAACCCTCCCCCTTAACTGCCAACTGAATGGAGTATATCGTTGACCCAAAACAAAGGTGGTATTCCCTTGAGATTGAGACACTGGCTGCTATTTGTGGTGCAAAAGTTTTAAAAGGCAATTTGGTAAAAAACAAACAAATAAACAAACATTGAAACCTTGCAACCTCATGCCCATGATTAAATTAGCCCTTGTTGAAGGAAGAGTGTCAGAAGCATCTTTGCATACAGTTTTCATTACCAGGTCACTGAGTCAGGATCAGGAAACTTTGTTGAAAAGCCTCTTTTGTCTTCTGAAGTATCTAATCAGTCATTTGAATAACTGAGAGTTTATTGATAAAAAAATCCCACACATATATAACGGATATCACCACACAAGTGGGCTGAAAAGTGGGCTCCTTGATTTATTTAGCGTATCATGTTAATATGCTTTTTTTTTTTTTTTTTTCCCCAGAAGGAAATCTAAGATGGGTAAGATGGGAGATAAATTTCCAGGTGAATTTGCAGAGTTTCAACATTGTTGGTGATATTTAGCATACCACTGGTACAACCAGAAAGAAAAGCTCACAAAACATAAGCAGAGATACGTTAACTGAACAAGGAAAAAAAAAAAAAGAAAGAAAAAAAAATGAAATAGAAGGACTTCCTGTTACTGGATAAGGAACACTGGATAAGTAACCCACCAAAATTGATCAAATGGAGTTTCCAGAAAAATCCATACAGAACAAAAAGCACTGTCCAGATGGTTATGTTTCTCCAGGAGACACTCCTATTTGCAAACAGTTTGATTAGATTCACTAACATCCTGTTTAGCATCTCTAAATTTCTGTATTTGTGTCTTTTCTATGCTTCCTATCCCTCCTTAACATTCAGCCTCTAAAAGAGGACACAATATAGCAACATTAAAGAAGTTATGACCATGTGCTGATTGTGAATTTGTCCAAAGTGTCAAGCCAAATGTATGTGTGCTTTTGACTACTACTAAATTCTCAGATTATGAGATTTTTAGAATGGTAAATTGTGCAGGAACATAGAGCCATTATAGATAATGGCATACTTCTGGGACTGAAAGGTCTCTTAAATATAATTAAAAATACAGAACACTGACAATCTGAAAACATGTTTAATAATATTTATGTTTCTGACTAATTGTTTAAGGGCATTCTTGGGCCAAAAAATATCATGTTTATTCTTGTGTGGAAATGAAGGCAAGGATGTCAACAGCAGAGATCAAATCAGTTGCATAAGATGTTCTGGAAAACATAATACAATTACAAACGTAGGTGCAGCTTCTGTTGTAGTTTTGGGGTAGGAACAATTTATCTTTCTGTCAGAACAGATATCACATTGGTCTCTCAGTGGTATTGACTTAGTTAACACATTACATTTTGCCAACTGGAATTCTGTCAAATATATGTCAAATTTTGCTCTTGCAGTGAAATGCAGAGGAAAATACTCATATAACATGGTTGAGCTAATGATATTATTTTGCCAACTGTAAGCACTGTATCTTGAGGTTGTTCCTTCATTTCCATTATTGACTAAATCATAGAATCATAGAATGGTTTGGGTTGGAAGGGACCTTAAAGATCACCTAGTTCCAACTCCCTGCCATGGACAGGCAGGACATGCATGGACAGACACCTCCCACCAGAAAGCCCCATCCAACCTGGCCTTGAACACTTCCAGGGATGGGGCATCCACAGCTTCTCTGGGCAACCTGTGCCAGTGCCTCACCACCCACATAGTGAAGACGTTTTTCCTAATATCTAATCTAAATCTCCCCTCTTTTAGTTTAAAGCCATTCCCTCATGTCCTATCACTGCAATTCCTGACAAAAGTCCCTCTCCTGCTTTCCTTTAGGCCCCCTTTAGGTACTGAAAGCCTGCTGTAAGGTTTCCCTGGAACCTTCTCTTCTCTAGGCTAAACAAACCCAACTCTCCCAGCCAGTCTTCATCTTGAACATCTGCATGTCTTGAACACAAGATGACATTTATAAATTTACTTTCACACCCAGAATATTCTGCAAAAAGTTGTACAGCAAATTTGACTCTGTTGCCCTAGTAAACAACATGCTTACAAAAAAACTTATTCTAGCTGTTCTCTACTATAGTTTCATGGCTGCAAAAGTAACTGAATTTTATATGGAAATAGCCTTTCTAACAGAAATGCAGTAAATGTCCATGTAGAGACCCATGCAGAAGGGTCCCAGAACTAAAGCACCAGTTTAGAATTCAGACAACTATATTTTATTCCTGGATCTGCTTTAGGCTTCCTGAGAAACATTACATTATTCACTAGCCCTCTTTTCTTCACTTTCTTAAATTTACAACAAGGGCAACACTTAACCTCTCTCACAGGGACACTGCAAAGCGCTATTCACAAATGTTGAGATTCTCAGAAGACGCAAGTCCAAAATTCTGTCCAAAATTTTAGAAAATTCTAAAATTTTCTGCTGATTTTGGGTTGGTTGCTATTTTCCCATAACTCAGTCAAAAATCACCAGATGTAGATCTCCCAGCTAACTGTATAAAGCTAGTATTTTCTCTCATGGATAATGTGATGTCATTTACAATTACCTCGTCTCTCTTTTATATGGGAATGCAGTTTCTGCTGATGCTAGCAGAAGTTGTGCACAGAATAAGGGAAGAATAAGAACAAGTTGCTCAAGTGAATATGTTGTATATCTGCTGAAAAACACAGTCAACATAATAATGTATTCCACCAATGTAAACAGATGCTGTAGGCACTCAAAACTGCATAAATGACAAGGAAACAGCTACATGATGTATTTTAGGATAAGTCTACAATGGCTTGAGCAAACTTGCTAGAGTCCTTGGAACTATATCTGAGTTAGCACAATAGTCCCTCAGACCGATAGTACTGCTTCTCCAGGCACACTAATGCTGGTGGCCACTGAACAAAAGTGTGGCAGCAAAAGTGGCAGCTTGAGTTTAATCTTTTCTGGTCTATAGAAAAAGAAATAGAATTGACAAAATCATAAGATATTCAATCCTCAAACAAAGAACATGGTCAAAGCATTGTGACGGTTCAAAGGTTAGTTTATTTAATATATTAAAAATTAATTTGCAAACTTTCTTCCTGTAAAATCTCCAACTTGATACAGTAGAGTTTGGGTGTGGATGGAAATTTAAACTTGTAAAGTTTAAAAGGTAACAGTTTTGGACCTTTCTGATTTGACTTAGGTCAGCCATGCATAGATCATTAAAAGACCCAAAGTCCCACAGAGTTAAAAACAGCCTGTAAACACAGGTATCTCCTTTAGGCAAAAGAACCCAGATATCACAAACATCAGATATGCTGACCTTCCTAGGGATTGCCTATTAGAAGGTCTTCTCACAAATGCTAACCTCACAACCTTCCCAGGATAGTTTTACATACTATCAGAGTCACCACTTGTTGATTGACTGTGAAACCCCTTTTGATGTGTCAGCTGAGTTGTGCCAATTTCTGTGATGAGCTCTGAAGAGAATGGACATTTTGGCCTCATACAGACACTTATGCTTATGTGAGAGAGATCGCCAGCACTTAATAACCATAATATCTTTGTGAGTACAATAATCCCAGTAATTCTATTCTCATTGTAATATTTTTCTTTTTGTAATAGTATTTTTTGCCTGATAATTGATACAACTGTATTCTTTGCTCATTACTGCTACTTTTTTTTTTTGAAAAAACATAGGACTACACTCTCTTCTCCACAAAGGCAATGAGAACATTTTCATTAAACTTTGCCGTAGAAAACTTGTCCTTACTTTTTGAAATTGAAGCCTAACAAAGCTCATATTCTACAATTTTCCCTAAGATAAAATCTAGATTTATTAGGAAGAAGTTAATCCTAAGGAGAATGCAAGGACTACATTTTAATTCTGTTTCTAAATGAGCTGTGCAAATACTCTTTTCAGTCCCTAGCATACAGATACTTTGAGTGAAGTCAGTATGACCTATTTTCACGTACTTGAGATGTTTAACTAAGTGAAAAGTAAAGTGAGACCTTAACAAGAGACTGTTCAGTGGAAAGATACTTCAGTAAATGGATGGAAAGAATATATGTAATAACTTTATTTCTCTTTATATAGTGGAAGGAGCAAAATAATGTCACTATATTCCTGTTGTACAGACACTATTCTGCAGTCTCTTTGAAATAAGCTCAGGCTAGCATGAAAATCATTTGTATAAGTCAACACTTCAAGAGTGGCTCCACCAAAATCTCAATGTCTAACACAACTGCTAGAGGCTATATTTGACAGACAGTTATTAATTTCATGTAAAGCAATCTCATTAACAGAATTTCAGAGGCGTCATGTGCAGCAGATTCCCAAAAGGATGAGAAATCATTGACTTCATTAGTTTAAATTTTTCAGCATCTGTATGTAACGGAGAAATCTTTGGATGTAAAAGACATTTTTAATTTGTGAACATGCAGCTGGCACATGTTGCCAAAAATATCATAACAGATGTACCAGCAAAGCACCCATGGTCCACCCACAGAGTTTGCATTTTCCAGAAGTCTGAACTCAGCCTATTCATGAATTGTAGTCAATGAACTTGGTACAATTATGCATTACCTCAAGAATCAGAATATGCCATAGATGTTCACATCTTAATAGTCTAATGAAAAAGGTGGATATAGACATGTAAGAAGTAGGTTTACAGGCCACACAAAAATCAGCATTATTTTTTCCTTCATACTTGCTTTGGTCACACAAATAAACTGGGTAAATAAGCACTGCTCATTGCACCTTTTTTTTTTTTTTACAGTCCACTCAACCTCTTTTCATCCTATAGCTAGTTCCATATCATATTCATTCCCTTGACCTTCCAATATAGGCTAACAACGTGCTAGCATTCACTAAAATGTATGCCAATTATCCATTTCCAGGTTAATTAGAGAAAGAAAATGTCACATTACCATTGCTTGCTCAACTAGCGGTACCAACAGCTTGTTTTTTCCACCCTGAAGTACAACACGGGAAAATGTTTTAAGAATAACATTAAAGATGTGGAAGAACTCTTTTCATTCTCATTGTGGATAGTTATGCCAGCTCCAAGTATTTAGAGTATCAGGGTGTCAGGCCTTAAAAATAAGCATGAAACTTCTGTATTAGGAGAATGTAGCTACTTCCATAACTGAGATTTTTTTGAGTGGTTGGCAGTTTTCCAAGTTAGACCAGGAGTATTTTACTGGATGTCAAACTTTTGACAATAGATGGGGAATTAAAACACTGCCTACCAGAGGATGTGAACTGAAATACAGCCTAGCACTGGCTGTAATAAAGCTCAACAAAGGTCTGGCCATGTAGGAAAACTTAAGTTCTACTTAACCTTCACCACATGCACACACATCATGCTAACAGGATGATGCTGTGATTGGATGAGAGCACCTTATGAATGAAGAATTGATGGATCATAAGAAAGATTATGCTGGTGAGCACATAACAATGCTTTGAACAGTCTGAAGATTCATGAAGACTCATTTAAGAGAAGGTACATACAGAACAGTCACCTCTATCCAAAACCTTGGAGTAAGAGTGGATCTCTGATTTACTTTCCTTTTGACCATTGATTCTGTAATAACCTGGCAGACTATGAACCGACCTCTGAAAAATATGTCTGTCATCGCCTGGTGGATTTACAGCAATATTTATCACTCAGGCATGAAGTCATCAGCCCTGAAAAAAATACGACACCCAACAGTTGAATACAGTGCCTTCTCTCAACCGTGTAGGCTACTGGGAGCACATCAGGCTTTCTGTGTTGCCTTCCTAGGGAGTAAAGGATATTTTTTTATCCTGATGTAAGGAAGGCCGATAACCTTAGGTGCTGAAGAAGGAAGAGCACAGCTAGCAGGTCAAGGGAAGAGATCCTTTTCCTCCACTCAGCCTTGATGAGACAAATCTGGAGTGCTGCATCCAGTTCTGGGCCCCCCAGTACAAGAGGCATGGACATACTGAAAGAGTCCAGTGAAAGACCATGAAGATGACAAAGGGACTGAAGCACCTCTGATATAAGAAAAGGCTGAGAGAGCTGTAACTCGTCAGCCTGGAGAAGAGAAGAACTCAGGGGGTATGTTATCAATGTGCATAAATACCCGAAGGGAGAAGGTAAAAAGGCCAGAGTCAAGCTCTTTTCTGTGGTACCCCATGACAAGACGAGAGGCAATTGGCACTAGTAGAAATATTTATATGGAAATATAAAACCACTTAAACATATGGAAAAAAAAATTAAAAAGGATGAGAGTGGTCAAACATTGGAACAAATTATCCAGAGAGGTTCAGAGAGGTTGTAGAGATATCTCCGGCTTGGGAGATGTTAAAAATCTGAGCAGACAAAGTCCTGAGCAACCTGGTCTAGCTGACCCTGCTTTGAGCAGGGAGGTAGGACTTTCTAACCTCAACTATTCTTCAGTTCTGCAGACCTCAGTGCAATGGAGTCACCTTATTGACATCATCATATCTGAGGTGAGAACCAGATTCAACATCCGTGGTACTAAGAAATCCCTACAGTGCACAGTGTAAATCATTTTCACAGAAGACAGACTGCCAAAGAGCTGGCCATGTTAAGTAGAAACCACCACAAACATTATCATCTCTGTTTCAGTGCAAGGTGCATTGATCTCACTATATTTAGCATAAGCCCTGTACTTTTAAAAGTGTATATTATCTTTATAAAGTCATGCCAAGCCCATAAAAAAACTGATTTTTAAGAGTTAAGAATGAGAGAATAAGCCATAATCATTAGTCATACTTCTCACTTCTGAAAAGTGCTCAGATACTGAGATGATGGGAGGCATATGGATACAAATAAACTAGAAAATGGCAGAGGGGAAGGCAAGACAGGAGTATGGATGTCTGAATTTGAGCCCTTGGCACAGGAAAATAAGGGAGATCTTAACAGGGAGACCCTTAGCAAAGGACACTAAAGTCACAAAATCTCAGATACAACTGCCTGAAGCTGACCAGGGAGACTAAACTGACAGTGTAAACTGAGAGAGAGGACTCACATGGGACACCAACAGGGTTTTTTCAATATGTTTTCACCTTGGAGTTGCAATGTTATAAGATAGTGGTGGAGGGGAATTATACATAGATGGCTGAAAGACTGAACCTGAAATTGAGTAACAGGACATAAAAGTCCCTCAAGAAACTACCTAAAATGGAATATATATGCTCATACTATAGAACCCATACTGCAAAATTACTGAAGAAGCAACACCATGTTCACTCCCCCTCATTTCTTGAAGATGACTTGAATTGTGCTCTTCTCCGAGGTTGTCTGCGAGCTCTTTACAATCCTTCTACGTTGCTTTCTTGGAACCAGATAAATTTTGCTTTGTGCACAGCCTGTAGCTGCTGGAGATAGTTTTACATACTTCTCCCTTTTATCTCAGTAAGGAATGAGGTTCATGTTGTTATCATACAGATTTAGTAGAGAGATGGACAGTTTCAAGTGGAGTTAAAGCTAGCAATATGTCTGTTTTATGCTGCCTTAAGCATATCTGACTAAAGCCTGGGTTGCTCTAAGTTTTATTCAACAGTCTCTGGACCTAAGTGGCCATTATGGCAAACAGGGACAGCTGGAAAATAGCAGGACACAAGCTATGCCTAGCTTTTAGGCATCAGCAGTCCCATGGTTAAGAGAGTGGATAGCTACATTAGTGCTCACAGTCACTTTTACAATCTTCCCACTCAGGAAGAATTCTCACTGAGCTCATTACAAGCTCTTTTATTTTAACAATGGGAGGAAAAGCATGAAAATGGATTTGTTACAACCTATTTTATAACATTTGGTTTTCCCTGCACTGCTTCTCATTTTACTTTAGACATCTCAGTTTTGACTGATGAAACAATGAATATGAATCCAAGGTACAGGAATGAAAGACATGCACTGAAACATGACAAATTCTTATAGTCTGTAAGGCTGATTCTAAAGGAAGTAATGTTAATTATTAATGCACAGATTACTTAAAACAACTGATACTTTTATGCAAAGTGAAGGAAACCAAAATGAAAAACAACAAATAATCTTTTAAGTATAAAGCCAGCATGTGATGCAATACAGCATAAGGTGCACTGGATGAACACAATTCTTCACAAACAACGTACATATAAGTAGAAGGAAAAAAGCTGGTTTTAACACCTCTAGCAACTTCATCACAGGAATACTGTATTTGTTAAACTTAATGATCAAGTGTCTCTCCAAATATTAGTAGGAGCCTTGCTTTTCATCTACCTAATTATTCTCCGACATTTTGCTGTAATAGACTATATAAATTAAATAAAATCTGTGTTTAAAGGGTGCTTCATACAAATGAAGAAACCTTAAATAGTGTAACTGGTTATGAGGCCAGCTTCACGAGCTATAGAAACACTCATGGAGCACAATTCACACCTGTGATGGATTCCAATGTCCAATTCTCCTGAAATATCATGCATGTTCCACACTTGCAAACATGGAACAACCATCCTCCTTACAAAGACAGCCACTGACTGTAAAATATCTTCACTATAGTGAAAATTTTTAATATTTCTTAGGAAAAAAAAATCCAATACTCTTAATAGCTTAATATGTTGTCAGTGAAGATGAATTTGACAATGCGTTGAGGACAGTAGGACTAACATTGCCCTAAAGAGACTCCAAAACTGACAATGAAGCAAATGTCACAAGGCAAGGCATGGGAGAATCCTTGCTAAGGAGGAGCTAAGTCCTGCCACTCTGAGTAAGGCTAGGATACAGTATTTTGAAAGTAGAATTACTGAATCAGCCAGTGCTTTTACTGACTTCATTATTACTAGAAGAGCGGAACTTGTAGGGAATTATTCTGTGTAGAAATAATAAAAATTGAGACATTGTAGCTGGCTTTTAGGGAAGATAATAGGCTTACAGGCTTCTGCTCACTTCTCTTTGGGACACAGAAGGGAATATTTGGCATAACCAAACATTAAAATAAAACGTGAAAAGCATTTCTTTATCAAACAATGTGTACACTCATAAAAGATAATTCACCATGCTTCAAAGAATGACGATGCAGAATACACAGCTCTGGAGAATGTAATTTACAATATAATTAAAGTTTCAGTGTCTTGAGCAACTCAACATACTGCCAAAATCAGTATTTTCAAAATACTGAGAAATACTCAGAGACTGTTATGACACCAGAGGAAAATGCTGGAAACATATCAGAGTTCTGATAGAAGCTGTAACTTACAGTAGATTGATGTCCCTCTGTTGGAGGGGGAATGACTCTCAACAGAAAAATTATTCCCTAAAAATTATGCCTGAATAGTAACAGAATCAGAAAGCCATAGCCTAGAAGTAGATCCTTTGAACACACTGGAACAATTATAGAGCAGAAGGGGAAATCCATCAAATTTAAATTCCTTTTCTTTCCCCTTCCCATATTGTTCTTCCCTGACTTTCCCATCTGGTTGGAAAATATCAAAGCCACAAGAGCAAATATAGGACAGTTTACACACAACTATCTTGTGAGAACCTAGAACCAAAGACTCCAGTTGGAAATAATAACTCTTCCTGTTACACAACTCTAAATTATCTTCAGTGAATTTCATATGCTGCACTCAGATCGAAGTCTCTAAGGGCACTGTTACATTCTACCTCCATTATACTGGAGGTGAAACAGTTTTTAAGCTAATTTACAAAACCAGTAATCAGAGGTAACCAAATTTAATGATGTTATACTGCCTTTATACTGTAATGCAAGCAACATCAAAATCAAGTTCTAGATGAGCAACAAAATCTCAGGAGTATACAGAAGAGTACACTTTGATTTACTCAAGTTTTAATAACTTTATTTTTTCATGACTTTTTACGTTACTGAATATTTATGATTTACTTTTAGGAAACCCAGTTACTATGCAGTTGACTGTACTTTTTATGCAACTACTAATATTGTTTTTTAATTAAGATCATTCCAGTACAGTTTTGTCTCTTTTTTTTTGTTTTGTTTTGTTTTGGTGGGACATTTGTCATTTCTTTGTAATTACACCTGTGGCCAAAGAGATTTTGAAATGACCCAGTATATTGACTGTTTTTGTGGATGACGATTGTCTTTTTTTTTCTATTACATTACACTGAATTATTGCAGTTCCCACTGCTGCAGGTAGAGCGCCTGTAAGCATGTTTCTCTGGGGAGCAGGAACAGAAAGCCTCTTTTTCCGCTCTTCCCATCAGGGAGAGGTGCAGGGAAGCAGCCTGAGCACACTGCAGGCCGGAGCTCTCCAGGGAGTGCTGCTCTCTGCTTGGCTGCTGGGCTGTAGCTGGGGGTTTGGGGACCACTTTTAAGAGTCCACTGGCCAGCAGGAGAGAGAAAAAGCAGCCTGGGTCTTACAGAGCTCTTTCTCTGGGCCTTCCCAGGCCAGCAGGAGGAGTGAAGTGGGGCCAGGGTGACCTGCCTTCTCTCCATTGAAACGCTGGTGAGGGACTCAGCTGCCGCCATTTTGTGGGTGTCTTTCCTGTTTCAGCTCTGTCAGCTGAGTGCCTGAAGAAAGGCAGGAATGGCTTTCTTTCCTCCTCTTGCAAGCAGGCACTTCTGCTGAACTGGAGCTGCTGCTGCGCTTCCTACAGAGCAGGTCAGTCCTCATCACTGTGCAGGAGAAACCTGAGCCCTCAGGCTCCCTCATTCCCAAATAGTGCCTCTCCCTTGCACTCAGTGGCAATGGGACAGTGCTTATGTGGGGAGTGGCTGTGCTCATTTGTCCTGTGAGTGTCTCCATGCAGGTTTGGCGCTGCAAGTAAAGATGTTCCCTGCAAGAGAAAGCAAAGCCTATGGGCTGTGGCAGCTGAATGCTTCTCCGAGGACACACAGCCTCTGCTGCTGCCAGCCCTTGGAGCAGAGCATCAGCAGGGCAATGCAGGGTGGGGACAGGCTGTCCTTACATACTTGCTTTCAGGAACCTCAGAAACCATTGAGTCTGAGCTGTGGCTCTAAATGCTGTCTCCCTGCATGTCCTGCCACACCATTCAGCACTGCACTGCGCACCAGGAAAGGTCCAAGAGCACTTGCCAGCTAATTTTCACTTGGGGATTTATAATTTTGTTCCCGTTTGCAAGCAGGAGAAAGCCCCAGGAGGAGGCAGGGGCTGCCCTGGCCCTTTGCTCAGCAATGCATTTTGACTGCTGCAGAGGCACCAGGGACATCAGGCTCTGGATGCAGAAGGGCACACTTGGGCCAGCCCTGGCAGCTCTCTGTGGCATGCTGCCCCAGCCCATCCAGGTAAGCAAGCCCAGTAAGGGGCCACCATCACTCTGGCTCCTCCTGAGAGGCAGTGTCCCCAGAAGAGGTACCAAGGAGCACAGGGGACGGGTGATTGGGCTGTCTGCCCCTAGCACACACTTGTACCCGTCCAGGCCTGCAGGCCAGGTCCTTGGCCTGCCAACTCTGGCTCCTTCCCAGACCTCAGGTCTGGGGCAGTGGCCTGGCCCTGGTTGCCTCTGTTTGCGAGGCAGCTCCACAGGAGGCAACCCAGAGCCTGGAAGAACAGAAGGAGACGTGCTCCTCCGCATGGATCTTTGTGGTCACGTTCTCCTGCACCTGGCCCTCCAGTGGAGGAGATGTGGGCCTGCAAAGCCAGCCCGTGCATCTTCTGGCACTCATTGTGAAGGTGGTGACCTGGAGCTGTAAGAGGTCCTTGCTGCCCCTCAGGGGCCCACTTCAGGGGCTGCATTAGGCTTATCTGGGACCCCAAGCTAAAGCCACAGTGTAGCCAAACGCTGCTTACAGTCAGGCTGAGTTCTGCACCTGGTGTCTTTCTGTCCTGTCTGCTTTTCTGTTCCTCTTGCTCTGCCCCTGATTTTTGGCATGTCCATGGAAAACTAGTTACAGTTTCTTTCACTGTAGCCTCCTCAGGGAGACACACAGAGGTTTTGGGGTGACCAGAAAGCACAGAAGAGCTAGGACCAGTTATTAGAGGAATGGGAGTTTGCTTGGAATGGAGCCCAGCAGCTCCCTGCTCTCTCAGTGCTGATGGGCAGGTACCCGCAGGTAGCTGCCTCCCACCCACCTCCTCATGAGCCAGAGTCTCAGGGGTGCTCCTGGTGGTCCTAACGGGAGTGTTCAAAGCTTCAGTTGGAGCTTTGGGCACTGCAGGATTTCCTCCTAAACTGGACATGGCCTCTGAAGAAGCCAAGCAAGGAAGAGCAGTTGGAATGAAAGAGTAAGTTTAGCCAGCAGCCTGCCTACTACAGAGGGGCTGGTAGAGGCCAGGGGCTTGCTTGAAGAGCAATGGTCTCCTTTTAAAAGAAGTTGTGTTTTCTGCTCTAGACCAGGCATGGACAAGTAGGCTTCCCTTGAGTAGGCTTGTGTGAAATCAGGAGCTGGGAAACAATTATGTGCCTCCTACCTGAGGTACAGGAGCATGGAAGCCAGTAGCTTGCTTAGAGCACCTTGAAAGCTATGCAACATAGCTACATAGCTATGTGCCTTAGAAAAGCCTGGGTGACATATGATGGTAACATCTAATTTATTAATGCTATGTTTGTGTTACCTCACAGTGGTTGACAAATTGCCGAGAGCCACTCTTGTCCTCCTCAAGCAGTTGCTCTCCTTGTTCCACCACACCAGCCAACTTGCTCCAACTTCTCAGCCAGCAGGATGAGCTACAGTAGCATTGCCATCTACATTGAGACAAATCTGCTGAGCCCATCTGAGGACAAACTACTCCATCTGGAAACAGTGAAGCAGGCAACTGACAAGATAGGCTGAATTTACCAAGGAGCTGCAGCCTTCGGGGCCCATCAGAGCTTTGCTGTTCATAGGTACCTCGCTGCCTCATCTCTTGAGCAAATGCTTGTGGAAGAGGTTCCTAGAAGCTACAACTTTCTGTGCAAAAGGCTCAGGATGGGAAAGGCTGTTGGATAAATTTTCAGCCACATGTGTTGAAACCAATGGTTTTATGTGTGCAGGCGAAGTTCCTGATGGAATTTCTCATTGACAACTGCAGAGAAATATCTGGGGAAGAGATCACTTCATTTTTCATTCCCTTAGCTGAGGATTAGCCAGTACCGATCAACAACCCCACAGGTATGAGGATAGACCAAGGATCTGGGAAACTTGTTTTGACTCTCAGTCTTTTTTTCTGATGTAAAGCTGAGGCTGAAATGTATAGGGTCTTCTCCTCACCAGGACTGAAAAAAGATATCTGCTTCAGTTTGTACTGTGAGAGTAACAGCAAAAAGAAGGCAGACACTTGCTTCTCCATAAGCAGTGTTGTGTGGTTTTGGTTTTTTTTCTTCTCTCAGCCAGAAATTCCTATGCTGAGAAATAACTCCCTGCACTGTAGACACAGGATCCAGCAGAAGCAGAGTTAAAGTAGCTGTGTGCCTCTCCCTGGCATTAGATATCTTGCGCGTTTGGTTGCCCCACTCTGCCTCCCCTCCATATCACATTATATAATATGTAAAAAAAATGGAAAGATGGATAGTTTCTCAAGTGCATTAGGCATGTGCTTCATCAAACTAAATGCTTACAAGAAGTCATATCTGGAAAGACAGATTTCAAAAGAAAAGCCTCCCACCTCAGAAAGTGGCGTTGCTGCCAAAAGAATATTGACAGAAATATCTCTCAGAAGGGCAGATGAACACTGATTACACTTTCCTGTTTTGATACGAGATAATTTTAACCCAGCATTATTTGGAAACTTTAGCCAAGTCATTAGCAACTTAAATAAAAATAAAGTGAAGGCCACCATTGACTTGCATCTGCAAGAACTTACATATTTACACTTCAAACTGAAAAAGAAAAAAAAAAAAAGGTGTGACTTTGTCACATCTGTTGCTGATTCTCCATCTGTTTATTATGCATAAATTATTTCAACCTAAATTATATATTACATTGTTAACAATTGCAACAGGTAGAGTCCTAAGGAACTAGAGGAACTTGTAGGAAGTTGGAAACTCCCTGGGAAATGTCAGGCTTCTGAAGCATCTTTCACGGTTACAGTCCCTTCCCTTTTCCTTGGAGAAGTAGGACATTGCTAGTCTAAATGACCTGAGTTAACCAACCAGGTACAACTTGACTCTAGTCTCTATCCTTCCTCCCTTTCCTTATCTGATCCAAGAAAAGGCTTGCATGAGTGTGTCTGTCAGTGAAACCTTGAAGAAGCCCATGGAAGAATTTACAGTGGATGCTTCGAAAAATGGCTGTGTAATACTAGCCATAGCTTATTATTTCAACAAAACGAACAAACAAAGAAATTTCTTTCAGTCTGCAAACGAACAATGTCTAGTTAAAACTAGCACATCAAGCAAATGCAAGTATGAAGCAGATTCTGAGAGGCGTGTCTGCTTGATGCAGTTCTGAATACATTTGCTGATTCAAATCTTACTATCATAAAAGTCCACCGCTCCCTCAGAAATGTTAAATGACTCTTTTATACACATATTGCTTTGAATCCTTTTTGTTATCATTATTTTCCAGTTTTGAGAAAAGCTATTTTGCATATGTTTTGAATTCCCCAGTGTTTATGTAAAAACCATACTGTACCTTAAATGTATCTTCACTGTTGGGATTAAACAGCTGGTGTTTCCCAGATCCCAAAATAATAGGACCAGAAGCTTTCTTTTCTCCGTAAACGTAAAGGGATACTGTTGCTGTTGTGCCAGCTGTTTCAAAATCTCCAGTGACTACAGTAATCTTCCAGTCTCCTTCTGCAAAGTAAAAATAAAATAAAAATGCTTTTATAACCATTACTGATATGTAGCAAGTTACTTAGATGATATAAATAAAAGCATATTTTAACCCAGGAACTGTAACCAATGTGCACTTAAAAAGTAACGATGCTAGGAGTAGCAATAGAAGGCTGGCTAAATACTACATCATTCAAACTCAGATAAGGTGTGTAACTTTAGTACATTGCAATCCTCATCAATCTTTAATGCTGGAAATATGAACGCTGTGCCTGGCAAGATTTCTAGCAATACCCCTGTCACAGAAAAAGCTCATCCTCCAGAATCTGGTTTATGACAAAAAGTATAAACAAGAAATGCAACAAGAAAAAGTATCAAAGCATCCCAACTGCATACAATTTTTCATTTTATATACATCAGCAAGAGCTCTGTTTGCTTGGGTGGAGGCATGACATTGAAATTGGCATGAAAGAAATGATTTTGGAGAAAAATCTAAAACTAAAAGAGGACTTTTTAGAAAATCATTTTATATAAAGCTTCCCTGATGGTAAAATGTCTTCTGTCTCCAGAAAATGCACACAAGTTATGTAAGTATCTGAAAGTAGCTTAATATAAATCTAATTGAGGAAAAACAACTATACATAATTGGAAAATGCGTTTCTACATCTGAAGAGCTGGGATTGGATGCTCTCCACCTCTCTTTTTATTTCAGCTTTTGCTTGTGTGAAACAACTTCCACTTAGTGACTTTAATTCATTCTCTGCAAGGCAAACAACAAATGAAATACCAGCCCACAGTCATCTTATAAATAAATGCCACAGTGTACACTGCAGTTTTATTAATAGAAGGATGTCTGGTAGTGCCTGAATGAATTAAATCTGTTGTCTGACAGAAGTGTACATCTTGGGCCAGCCCCGTTATCCATTAGTAATTTGTCCCATGAAGACTGAACTGGAGCAAGGAAGTTTCATGTCCTGTTTTCCAAATTCTTGAGGTCTGGCTGAACCCTCGTTCTGAAAAGTGACAGAAGATTTTTGGATACACATAAGGAAGTGAATCACCATATTTTCCATTGAAACTTGTCAGTCTCCAGCTTGTAACAACCTCTTCCCTTCTGTGCCTTAGACAATTTAAAACCCTACAGCTTTCTCTATATACCCACTTTCTCGACAAAAGAACTATAGCACCAGACTACAAAAGGTTTAACATCAATTAGAAAGGTGAACAGCTTCTATACACTGAGGGCAGAAGCAAAGATCATAAGGCAGGAGGCTCCTTGCCCCTTCAAAGAGCTCATTTACCAAAAAAGTCAGCCTCTACTGTTTTCCAGCAGTATAATATTAATTTCTTTAAAATATGTCACTTCAGACTATGTGGCTGGAAAATAAGGACAACTTCATGCTTATGAAAAATGGTATAGACAAAGGATAAAATATGACCACTACTCCTCCAATACAGTGAAAAATTCAAAATTCATTCAGAAATAATAATTTTAAAAGAGGCAAAATGAATTTATTTTATTTTGGACTTGTTCACTGTCTGATTTATCGTACCTCAAGTGTTTTTGATGGCCTTTTCTGTTCTATTATGCTCTCTCTAAGTCTCTCTTTTGTTAAGCAAAACAGCGTCAAAACAACAGTTAGTACTCTTGAGACCATATATTTTAGCTAGCTACAGTGCTGCCTCCAAAGGGTAAGTGTAGTATCAGTAAAACAGTCTGAATGCAATGCAACTCTCAAGGTAAAAAAGGAACCAAACATCCCCCAAAAAATATGATAAAAAAATTTAGCTTGTACTCCTCTATATTGACTTTGAGGCTTTTAATTTTTCTGAAAACAGGGCTTTGTGTTTGAAGGAAAATATAAGTATAGGAGAAGGATCCTAAATTTTCTTATCTCTTTGATGCCAGAAATTCTCATGGCATTCCTTCATGGTTACAAATAAAAACTGGAAATGGTAAATATTGCAAACACGTAATTCTCGTTCTCTTTGGCATAAAAAGCTAGGTTTTGTTCTGATGAGGTAGAAGACCAATTGCTTCTTAATTACTGATGAGGATTACACACTGAGGAGAAAATAATATGAAAAAATGTTTAAAGAGATGACTTTCGTTTAGGATACATGGAGGAAAGGTTCAACCTGACACCAAGTGTATGCCCAGGGGTGTCAGAAAATGGTACCTTACCACAGGGGATTTTCTAGATATTTTTTTCTTTTTTTTTTTTCTTTACAGATTAGAAACAGTACAATACACTAGAAAGTTCTACTGCCCAGAAAATAATTGTTTGAGAAAAAAAATAAAAAATAAAGACAATGAAATTTTGATATTTATATAAACTCATGGGAAAAAAAAGTGAACAAAATCTCAGGTCAGCCACTCATTCAGTAATCACAGCATTCCCATTAGGAATGGGATACCCAGCTTCAGGTCTCTTTCTCGCTGTTTCTTATTTCAGGAAGCGTCCCAGACATTAAGCTATTTGGTGCATATACTTTTGGCTACCCAACTCTGACTGAGGACATTTGCAACAAATCCATTTTATGTTTCTATAAAACAGACCTGTTTTGACAGCAGATAAGTTTTGCCAATAACAAAGCTGACCAGGTCTTCTGGACAGCACAAAGATATTTCTCTCACCAACTCAGAGTGCTGTGATCAAAATTGCAAGTCCACCTCCATTGACGATAAGCCAATTAAATATACTCTTAATCTACTCCCTCTTGTTGTCATTTTTTTGTTAGGTTGATAAAGCAATTTGTGTCTGTTGCAGGTTTTAATATACATCCAGACAAGCGTAGCTTAAATGACACAAAGTAGAGATCTGTAAATTCAAGGACTCTGCAGACTGATTTGAATTATGTACAGAAGGATCTATAGGTGCAGGCCTCATGGAATCTAGGCTAGCAGAACAGGTAAGACACAAAGACTGATGAACAGATTGAAAATACAAACCTTCTGAAAAAAGACATAGAAAGGAGCAAGGATAAATATAGTTTTCATTCAAAATAAGGATTTTAAGAAGAGAATGGGATTCGAATATAATTTGTAAAAATAACTACATACAAAATTTATAATTAATGACTTTCCATTGAGATGCCATTTAAAACAAATTATTTGTGTCTCCATGGATATAATAATGTATGAATAAACATTTTCAAACTTTCTCCTGACATCTTACAAATTGTTGTTCAACCTACAGCACTTCTCACAGCTGAGAAAAGGTTATGTGTTATTAAGATACATAATTTAATCTGCACTGGTTGTGAGGATGGAAAAGTCAACATGAACAAATATGAAATCACAAGTGAAACAGAAAATATAAAGCTAATGATGAGTACAAACCTATATGTAATCTGGGAGAAAGAATCATGGTGTAAAATGTTAACTAAAAAAGCAGAAATTAAGATAGATAACAAGAAAATAATAGAAAAAAATGTGAATTTCCAAGTAAACAGAGAAAAAATTAACATTATTGGAAAGAAAAAATACGGAATAAGAAAAAGCATAAATAAAGTAATTTATTATTTAAATTAGAATGTGAAGTTCAAAGTTTACTAAATATTAAAATAGTGTGCTGTAATTCATGTTTTAAAATAAATATAAATGGCAATAAGTGTGTAAAGCAATTAGTTCTGAAATAGAAATAGTCTTCATTAAAGACAGAAGACAAGAGTATTTACCATTTGTTTCTTGTTGCATTTTCAGCTGCTGATTTACTTGAATTTCTGCCAAAATATAACAAAAATGCAGTTAATAAAGGATCTATCCTTCAATGTTAAAGAAAAGATTTGAAAGAAGAGATGAAGGACATTTTGGATTCAAGCCTTCATGCCAATACAAGAAAACTTTCCGTCCCAAGAAAACTTTCCGTCCCTTACTTCCTCACTAACACCTATATCCATCATGCAATATAAATACAAACTGTACTCTCTTAAAAATATAACAAAGGAAGCCACAAAATGGTTAACTCTGATATTCAATGTCTAAGTTCAGCCTAAATTTCTTCAGAGGAAGAAATTACAACTTATTGATAACACTTCCATAGAGTAACACTAAAACTTACCTTGAGGATACAGATCAATTTCTGAATGAATTACACCTTGGGACATAAATGGAAGCCACCTAAAAACAAGAGAAAAAAAAATATAAGAAAGCCAGTAGGAATCAGTTTTTTCTCCAACATATGGCAATATAAGTGAATTATCTACATTTTATTTTCATACCAAATACAAGGGGACAGCAAGGGTATACAACCTCTAAAAACTTCAGTAGCTGATTTGATAGATGTTAAAGTAGAAATTTAGGATTTGACCCAACAAAGAAATTATAGTTGTGCAAATGTAAGAGCTGTGAAAACATAAAAATATACCTCTGTCCCTAAGGGACTCATGTGGCACAATAATATTTATTTGTACAGCTAAAAAGAACATTGGGGGGAGGGGGGGGAACAGTACTATAGTCTGAATGCTAATTACAATTTTTGTGTATCTATCGTGCTATATTGTAAATTCAAAGATTCAAAGTTCAGTGACAAAAACAAAGATGGAAACAAATTCTGCACTTCCTTTTTCTCCCTACCAGTTGAGGACAAATAGATGAGTGTGAAGAAATATAAATGAAGGCATATGTTGGCTAGGTTTCTAGTCTTGATACACTAGGCTAATGACTATTTTGAATCCTTTTATTTAGAACATATATTAGCAACTTTTTTAGTTTCCTCCTGCTTGGTAAAACCAACCAAACAACGCGCACACACGCACACACACACACCGCTCTTCTACAGAATAAAAATGCGTTAATTAAGCTTCTGGGCTGCTGTTTTTTCTTTGTTAGGCCCACTCCCATGGACTCTCCAGGAATGATCTAATTCCTTCAGTCTCCTATGAAGCCTGCCTGCAAACCGTCATAAACTGGACAGGTTGTATAGAAAAGCCCAGAGGAAAAGGAGCTGTCCCTGGCATGCATAACAGCAGCAGCACCGTTCTCTCCATAGTCACAGTTTCAGGTCCATGAGAGCCTGAGCAGGCTAACAAGACACAAAGCTGCAAGTGTATTGTTCTCCATGTCCCTAACAACGACACAACACCATTCAGCCGTGGCACACATGCTTGCCCATCCCACCTGCAGAGGCCTCCCTTCCTTTACCCTCTATATCCAGTCATCAGGTTCTGTGCGGTTCTGTTGCTTACCAGGTGGTGTACATGCATTAAAGGTGAAAAAGTCTTTGCAAGTCTCAAGTGAGCAGTCTCTGAAGCCTCATCCCCAGACAGTGCCAGAGTTCTATTCCTGGGTGCCCCCCCGCCCCTTCCCACCAACCCTACCTGACAAGTTCACACCAAGGAGTAGCATGAACCTGGCAAAGGACTGAAGAGACATCTGCCACAGCAGGTACAGGTTCAGCAAATGAACAAAAAATGGTTGTGACACCCTCAGGAAAAAGGTCAATGCAATCCCTGGCAAATATTCCAGCAATTTTATTTCCAGGAAAAAATAAATAGAGTCTTTAGAACAAAGACAAGTAGAATTATAACTATTTTCTGAACATTTTCCTGACAAATAAAATCCAAAAGAAATTCAAAGAGAATACCATTATTTATTGTTTTTCAGTTGCTGTTTTGTTACATTCTTATTAATTCTCTCCTTTCTAAATTTCTGTAAAGAAACTTCTCTGATTGAGATTACCATACAAGCCACAAACTTATTTCACTGTATTACTGTATCACAACTAAGTCTTTAGGTGCCAAGAAATGCTAGATCAAGGACAATTCATAGGAACATGTAACTAAAATGACAAATATTTGACAGAATTCTGCAGTCTTTTAGGTTTCTTATTTTTGTCTTGAAAACGTTAACAGACCAATTTATGTTAGAACTAGTCCCTAAGAAGTAAATTTGGTCTTACTAGACACAGCTTACCTGTATCATATCTGATAAAACCTGATCACAGGTATAAACTGCAATCTCAAATGTTAAAAAGTAACTAAGATAACTAAGGCATAGTGTATAACTAAAATCTAGTGACAGCTGTTGGATGTTCAGAAACTAGTTATCAGATTTTTTTTAATTTTTTTTTAAGTCAGATAAGATGGTGATATTTCTTTGGCTAAGTGAGCAAAAATACAGCATTTTGTTAATACTGTGCATCATAAAATATCAGTGTAAAATAAAACTGTGAGGCTGAAGATTAATATACTAGATTTCTGAAGAACAAAAATGCTTTCCTCCTGGAACAGAGCAGAGTGTTTCAGCTTTACATTTGGGCCCAGATGGAGGCTAGCCCTGAGCCCCAACACTGACCTACTTTAACCCTTTTTCAGTGGCAGTGTTTCCTTTTAGAAAAGCTATGAATGAAAAAGCTTCTCTCTCTCCTGACTGAAGCATATGTTTTAGAGAGTTTTAAAAAAGTAAGAGGGTATCTTTATTCCTCTTTTGAGGATGTGACACCTGGAGTTGCAAGAAGCTGTTCAAGTTACATAACAAATTCATAAAAATCCAGACAAGATAACTAGGCATCCTGCATTTATTAAATAATATTTATTAAATTCTATTTAAATATTATTTGTTCTAGTGCCTTCTCACATGGTCACATTGTTTCTCTGTGCTCCCTCCATTTCCCTCAAATGATGCACATACCCATGAGATAGACGACAAAACTGAAAACTTAGACCCTTTTTGTGTGCTTTATCTTTTCTTCCTGAATAGGTAAGGCATGCTTATAGCACTGATCCTCGTATAATAAGACTACACTGTATAATCTAGTCACCATGACCCATGAACATATAACCATGAGATCTAAGAATTTAATCTTTGATATCAACCATAGCCTATGAACTCAAGCAACTTATTCTGGAGCAACACATTTTGTGGTTTTTATACAACTGCACAATAATCCAAATCTGTTTTTTCTGGAAAATACTCATTTAGTACATTTGTTGGTATCATACTGTTATTGAAACCATAGATATCCTCAGAAATCTATCTTATATTTAAGATAATTCTTGTAAAAGCTACCTTTCGCAATTGAAAACATATTCCAAGTTGTTCTCAGCTTCTCTGACAATGACTTTATCACAGTACCAATACTGGGACTTAGAATTAGCCTCACAGCGCAACAGCACCTTCTGCAGTTTTCCAAGAGATACAGCTTCCACTTCAAAAGCATTGACCTAGGACACAGAGGAGATGGCATTCCATAACTTGCAAAACATTAATAAAGTCTGGAAGCAACAGTATTTTAAAAGCCTGATGTAACCCTTAACAGTGGCTCAAGATTCCTATTGATTTTACTGGTAGCTGGACTGTATCAAAGGGGTTGTATCCAAAAAGTCAAGTCTTTTGATTATGCATCAGACTAAGTGAGAAAACACAACTAAAATCAGAATGTAATAATAATCCCAAATACTTTTTTTCACCCATCATACAAAATGCTGCCTACTGCCCTTCACTATTATTCCAGTACCTCACTGTTTACCACAATACTTCTCTAGGTAAGAACCAGTTCAGGCAATTATTTCCTTTGTTAAAGTTTATTTAAAATACGGACATTCTCATGCTTTGCTCTTTGTGGTCTCACCTCCTCTATTTACATTCCATTTTGCCTGAAGAAACTGAAGTCTGACATGTCACTGTTAATCGTTTAGACATGTGCTTACTGTTGGCAAAGACTGTTTTAATAGGAGCATGAAGTTGATCAGGTGAAAGGTTCAGGTTGGTAACTTTTTGTCATGGTAAAAAGCATATAGCTTTTTCTCCCTCCTTGTAACTGTCCAGATCACACTCTTCAGTAAAAGGAAAATGAAGGAAAGAACTACATTGGAAAATTCACGTCTGTAAAATTCTCAGTCCTTAGCAAATGGCAGAATTAAGATTGCCTGTGCAACTTTACTTCTTCCTTGTGTATACATGATATATTATCGCAAACTATCCTTTCTGAAGGATGCCATGCAACAATCCAACAACAACAACAAACATGCAACAATCCAACAACACACACCATCTCTTCTGCCCTGAAAGACTGTTATGACGGATGGGGCCCAAAGTCATGGATTAAATAAATTCAGACATGTTAGAGGGATTGCCTGTAGACTAAGGGAATTATATGTGTATATACATCAAAAGTCAAGAAAGGTGGTGATTAATTGGGATGTACTGGAAAGTGTGGAACCTGAGCATGGTGTAGGTGGTATGGAATAAAGGGTAGATATTGTCCCGATTTCAACTGAGATAGAGTTAGCTTTCTTCCTAGTAGCTGATATGATGCTGCATTTTGTATTTTTGATGAAAACTGTTGATAACAGACCGATGATTTAGTTGTTGCAGAGCAGTGCCTACACAGAGCCAAGGGCTTTTCAGCTTCCTGTGCTGCCCTGCCAGTGAGGAGGCTGGGGGTGCACCAGAAGCGGACAATAGCCAGGACAGCTGGCCCAGGCTGGCCAGAGGGATGTCCCATACTGGATGTCCCAGCTATAAAAACTGGGGGAGTTGGCCAGCAGGGTGGCAGCTGCTTGGGGTCTGCCTGGGCATCAATCAGAAGGTAGTGAGCAACTGCATTGCACATCACTTGTTTTGTATATTCCTTTATCATAATAATTATTTTCCCTTCCTTTTCTGCTGTGTTAAAATGTCTTTATCTCAACCCATGAGGTTTTTTGGGTTTTGTGCCCTGATTCTCTCCCCCTTCGTTGTGGGGAGTAAATAAATGGCTGTGTGGTGCTGAACTCCTTGACAGTTTAAACCACAACAATCATGTTGTTCAAGTCAGCATTCAGCCGCCTTTGTCACAGAATGATATATCCCAGGCCCTGCTCTACCTCCCCCTACAATCCACTGTCTTGTTCACCCATTTCTATAACAAACTGTACTTTGAACCAGCCCTTATTCCACTGATAAAAAATGTTGAATTTTCCATCAGATCAGCTAGAATAATCCCCTAGACAACTCCATTTAAATTCTGAATTTCAATTTGAATAAAACTTCATACCTAATGCACTAGTAATGATGTAAAATACATATTCTAAAACAGTACATATACCTCTGGAGTTTTCCAATGGGTTATTACTAGTATTTTATATACTGCCTTTTGTTTTGTTTTTGTTCATCTAAGAGCCTCGTGCCATTTGTTAGATATGCAAGTGTTAATCCTCAATAGCTCACAAATGAAGTAACAGGCTTGTATCTTAGAAGGTCATAAGAAGGCCACCGGCAGAGCTAAGATTAAGCCCAGTAGTTCCTGACATTCAACCATACGCTACTGCAGAAAATCAGGATGATATATATATATATTACTTATGGAGGAGATCAGATGTAATTGAATGATGAAATAACTTCAAAACTGCCTTGCATTAATCTCAATACTATACTAATATGTGTTAAAAGAAGTACATAGCCAGCAGTTTACTAAGATCTGAAATCATGGAATGATTTCTGTGCACTCATTTGTAGCCAGCCATAACTCATTATACCTTGACAGAAAATATTTTATATTCACAGAAAGCTCTTCTCATTAGCTTCCAGGGGTTTCTTAATATAATTTTTCTTCCCCTTTACCTGCCTGTGGTTTTACTCATTCATTTATTCCTGGGTTCATAACATCTGATTTTCCTTAGTTGCTAAACCTCTGTTGAACATGTGAGGTGCTAAGTCCCTGATCTTTTTTATTAGGAACTTTTTAAGATCAATTAAAATTACTTAATTATGTTTACACAGCTAAGCAAATTCTTCTAAAGACTTACCTTTCCTCTCCGAAATTTCACTGGTATACCAGATTTACGCAGAAGTCTTAGACCAGAATCTCCTCTTTTTCCATAGATACACAGATAAACAGCAGAATCTGTATCAGCTTGCTCCAAGTCACCAGTGTAGACATAAACATGGTATAAAACAACTTCCGAACATAACCAAAAGAAAAATATGTTAAGTATGATTGCAAAATATGATTTGCAATTAATTTGCTGGAGTATATTCTCCCAAACTCAGTCTAACTATCTGTTTTTAAGATTGCTAAGACCACATTTATGGATATACAGCAGATGGAGTATAATTCAGATGACATTAATACTGAAAACCAAGTAACCAATATATATGTAACTGTGCAATACATACTTGGATAGATAGGTTTTCCAGCTTCCACTACTGGAAGTTCAAAGACAAAATCTCTGTCAACACTATTCTTTGACAACCATGTGTTTGCTGGAAAATTCAGAGTTTTCTTACTCATCAGATGTTGCAGTGTCACCTAAGGAAGAAGCAGTTTAACTATGACTCAGTTCACTCTCTTCAGTGTTTTGCTTCTCAACAACAAAACAGTTTCTTTAACTCTTCTATCTCAGACAAAAATAATGTGATCAGTAAATATGACACACAAAATTGCAGTATGAAAACATTTTCATTTTAACTGCTACTTTACTTATAACTAGAGAGGATCTTTATTCACATCTTTGTTATCTCAGCTGAAATTGCCAGCCTGTATTCTTTAAAAATGCCCTACACTTTAAAATTATCTTATTCTTGGAACAAACAAATCTATAATTTAAATTCTTTTTTTTTTTTTTTCCTTTACAAATGTCATCAGTTCTGATTTCTGTCAATGGACCACCTCTATGTAACACTGTTTGGAGTGGTGAAGCCTGAAAACATTCTAGTAAGTGAGGATAGGTGAGACTGAGCTTTTGGAAGTTGTGGAAAGATTGATACATTTTTAAATTAAAATGGAAACAGGACGAAACTCATCATCTATATCTTCCTGAATTTTGCCAAGGAGAGGATACTTTGGCAAGGAGAGGATATGTTGAAATATTAAATCAATTCATGTTGTATTTGGCTCTTTTTACACCAGAACAAAAGAAAGTCTGAGTACCAGCATCTTCTATCTATTCTTCTGAAGAATTTAAATTCTCAAGTTATTAGCCATGGTACATCATGATAGCTGTCCTACTTGTTTCCTATAACTGAAGCAGTGTTTCTTTTTCTTTCATGGCAGCAGTTTTTGTTGGTCTTGAATTATAATAGTGTGTACTGCAGTTTTTCCACAGGTCTTCACAAGCAAAAGGAAATAAGTAGCAGAAAATTGTCACTCTGCTGTTCTGTTCTGAATGTGGATATAGCATGCATAACATTTGTGAACAAAATTATGAAAATATGTATTTACATTCAGATTCTAATACTTTGGAAATTGGGACAATATATGCCTTTATCTCACTTTTCCAATAAAATATTATTTTAACTAAAATGAACACTTCTTTTAGCACCAAAACATGCATTTATTCTAACGTGAAATACTTTTGCAGCAGTGATCCTTAGTCTGTAATGTTTATTGGCAGAGCTCCCCCTGCTGATTCATAACAATAGCAAATATTAACTGCTTTGTCAGAAAACACAGCTTTCAACGTAATTTGTTTCTTCCTGTGAAAAGAAATACTTGAAATCACAGTGTTACCCTTTGAAATTTGGACCAAGATGTTAAAGAAATATTCTGTAACCACCAGAATGGAAAGCAGGACTCCTGCAGCCATTTGAGCAACAGAAATATTTATATTTGCATTCAGTTTTGGTGCAGTTAGAGTTTTCAGTAAATGTCAAAATCTGTTATTACTCTGTAATTCTGGTTGTCTAAATTGGACTGAGATTATGTCTTATGGATACAAAATAAGAAATGGGAGATGAATACTTATCTGTAATCATGAAAGAAATTATGCATGGATGTCAGCGTTAGGAAGAATTTAGAATGAGTTTAATCTGGCAAATATGCCTGAATATCATGAGAAAAATAGAGTTAAAACAGAAGCAGAAAAGAAAAAATAATTCTAAATTTAAAATATCGTGGGTTTTTTGTGTTTTTTTTTTTGTTTGGTTTTTGTTTTGTTTTGTTTTTGTGTTTTTTTTTTTTCTCCCTGAAAATTGTTATAATTATGAGCTATGTTTGGGCCAGTTAGAACCAGCCTACTCTTCAGCAAACTTTCTTCACTCTTTGCATGCAGTTGTCATGGAATAATTGCTTCTCCATCATTTTCAATTTTTCATAGCTTGAATTTATAGTTAGGATCTCCCTAGCAAACACTGAGGAATACAGGCGAGCTTTTACAAAGCAAAACTTCATAGAAGCCACCAATACACTAAAATTTACATCTGCAAGCTCCATAAATTAAGAATAATTTCAAAAAAAGTCCAGAAATTCAGTTCAGGTGACTTACTGCATCAATAGTTTTGTCATCCTAGCAGCCTATGACAAAGCAATAAGCATGTATCACAACCATCATTTTTTGATTCATGAAGCTAAAGCTTTATGGAGAGATAGGGTTTTAGTTCATATAAAAAATAATAAAGCAAAAAAGAATTTATCATAAAAATCTTACACTCTGTAAATTCCACTCTGACTGCTCATTTGGTAATTCATCGAGTTCAATTCTTATCTTGTAGATATTCCCAACGTTTTTTATTTTAACCTGAAATAAAACCAGAACAATACAACATATGACTACACAAAAATTGTATATAACATAATTTAAGTTTGTGCAGTAGAGGCTGCATGCTGATTAAGGAAGGCCATACCTTGCAAAATAGCACTGTATCTAATTAATGACTAAGAGATACTTCAGTCTCCTACACACATGGAAAAAGAGGCATCCCAATGGCAAGCATATGCCTAGGTATTCTATGCTTAGAACTATTACAGCTGTGAATCTTGGGGGAAAAAAATAAAAATTGTATTTTCTATCATCACATGTGAAATGACTCAAAAATTCAGTTCTCATTATGCAC
The DNA here is from genome assembly GCF_964211835.1 of Anser anser. Lineage (NCBI taxonomy): Eukaryota > Metazoa > Chordata > Aves > Anseriformes > Anatidae > Anser > Anser anser. The sequence goes on from NC_139721.1 coordinate 41,312,039, forward strand.
AAAAAACATTTGCCCTGTATTTCCATATTTTTCCATGCCTTCAATTTGGCCCATATTTCCAGAAGAAAAAGAAAAAAAAAAAGTTACCTCACATGCGAAAAAGGATACATAAAAATGCATGGTTTATCTTTGCATGGTTCCAGATTTCTCTGAACCACTGTAGTATCTAAGTGTATAAAAACAGCACACATTTGACCATCAGATTCAGATTACATAGTCCAGAAAAGAGACAGCTTGCAATTTGTCTAGGCAGATTTCTGTCTGAGCTCTAGTTTGACCAGATTTTAGCCTAATGAAATCAAGATATTTGCAGGGAAAATGATTTGGCGGATAATTAAACTCATCAAAGTTTGAAGATTTAAAAAAAGTTGGTAAGGGCCACTCATGAGAGAATAAATGTGAAAGTAAATCCATTAAATTACAGGCCACAAATTTTTCCATAATGCAGCACAGCAAAATGATCATAAACCCTGGTATGTGAAAGTAAGGGATAAAAAGCTTTTGGAGCCCTTGAAGAATAAGTTCTCAAAAGCTAGCAGAACATCTGCAAAACTTGGAAAGCCACTAATACTATTTTTGTTTTCTGACTCTCTGTGATTTGCACATATGCAATTTCTTTGCACTTTCAAAGTGCATTCTAGTGCTCTTACTTATGAGAGCTACTCCATGAAGTCTTGTTCTACCGCACTTTTCTGGAGTTTATTTGAAATCTAACCATTACTTAAATTGAACACAAGTTTTTAGATCATTTGTAATGAACTTCTAGGAAAGAAAAAATAAAAGCATTATCATATTATCTTCAAGTAATAATTCTATTAATAAAAGCTTGGCAACAGCCTATTCCATTCAATTGTTTATACAAAAAGAAGCTATTTACATTGTTCCAATGGTTTAGGAAATTTGCATTGTTCTGTGGAGTCAGATTCTCATATCCTTGCTCATGTTCCTTAATATTTCTCTATATGTGTAGATTTATTAACTGGGTAACTGGGAGACTTTTGGATTAGAGAAGTAATCAAGTAAATCAAACAAACTAGCCCCCTTCTCAAGTAATGTGAGATACCATCTCCCTCACAGAGCTGTTGTTCACTGAATATACATTACTGTCATGTTTTCTGCGTATTCTAATCAATCCTTCTTTAGACTATTTGGTTAACAGTTATATATTCGTTTCAAATATCAATACAAAACATAAATGCATTGGGCTTTGTCAAATTGCAAAGAATGACTTCTGCCTAAAACAAGCAGAGATTTCCCAGGAAAAAAAAACTTATATCCTTCTTGACATTTTGCACATGCACAGTCTTAAAAAGGATCAAACAGGCAGTGACTACTCATATGGGTAAGGTGAGAGAAGGAAGGCCACATACGAAGGGTTTTCACTTATTAAAATAGTTCTACTTGAATTTTTCATAGTTGTGCATACTGCTGATAAAGTAAAAGGTTAAAGAAAACTGACTCCAAATTGCCCAACTACCACAGGCTCTTGGTAGCTGTTTTGTTCCAAGAACTGCTGGCCAGAGCTATGATTGAGCTGATTACTTAAATAGTAAAATTTAGTATCTTTTGTTCTAGAAAATATCAGTAAAAATATATCCAGCTCAAGGATGCAAATAGCAAAAATATAATCCTTTAAAAGTATTGCATTCCTATCAGCATTTCAAGACTTATCATGCTAAACAAGTACAGGATAAAGTTTAAAGGAAAAATAAGGGGGGGGGGGGGGAAGAAGGAACATTTACTCTTTTTTTATTTTTTTTTTTTTTTTACCTTTTATTCTTTTTTTTTTTCTGCAGACTAAAGATTAAAAAGCACTTTGGTGCCATTTGCTGTTTAATGCCTGAACATAATAGTGTCAGTGTGATGCAAAAAAATACAGTAGGAGCCCCAGGTACTGTTAAAAAGATTCTGCTGTCTCACAAGATCATTATCCAGAGCACACAGCTATAATGTGCAATGTCTATTTCAGAGAAGAGAAACTGGTCCATCTCTTAAAAATGTATAGATTAACACTGTAAACATGCTATTACCCAATGCTTCTCATGAATTATTCAATAATTAAGAGAACAGGATTCCCCGTGGATCATAATATATAGCTCACATGCTTAAAAAATGAACATTACAGTCAGTTAGCTTCCTGTCTATGCCTTATTCATAGAGATTATTATTAATATTGACAGTAAAATTTTTGATTTGTGCCAAGATTGCATTAGAAGAGTGCAGAAAAAAATTACACAAAATATGAAAAGTATAACGTCTGCATCAGTTATCTGAAGACAGTGATGTGTCACATGCTTCTCAGACAAAGATTTACACAAAACAGAAATTTTAGCCCCTTTGTTAATTTCTTCTCAGCATATCTAGAAATAATGTTCCTATTAAAATAGAGGTGGGATTATTCTTAAATAATAGCAAAAGTTTTTTTTTTTTAATGACATGATAACAGGTAGTTTATTGGTCTCTCAGTAATTTCATTGGTAAATCTTCTAGTATTCCAGCTATTTATAATATGGTGGCTGAAAAATGGCTCAGTTATCTTCCTTAATTGAACTAACTCCACAATATCCATTTTATAGTATGCTTTGAAAACTGTACACAAGAACATTTCATTACTAAAGGTAACTAAATGATACACAAGCCTCACATCACATGTGATTTGTTTATGTGTGGATAGTTTCTGAAGCTAGTTTCAAATCAATGGCCTTAGAGAAATCAATTTACTCCTGCCATTGTCCTATTCTGACTACTATATCTGGTAGAGGGAGTTGAAAGAAATAATATTTCTTTCAATGCTAACTATATGCACCAAGCTGATTCAATGCAGAATTCACAGAGATTAGATAGAGATTTATTTTATGCAGTAAACATAACAGAAAAACACTTCTTTTCACGTGACAGAATAGTCTTTGGAAAGGTACACAGTAAAATAATGTTCTTAGCCTTCATTAGCTACCTGAAATTCATCCTCCTGCCTGGGAAGAAACAGCTGCTTCCTGTTGTCCTTGCCAAGAGTTATTGGTCCAAATGCTCCTCTGTCTCCATATATCCAGAGAGTGACATTTACTTGAGTTCCTGCATTTCCTGTCATCATTGACACTTTCCATTCATCAGCTGAAGGAGGGGGACACTCACCACCTTGGGGATTTCTCATTTCCTCTGTGAAATACAGAACATTAGTGGGAGATGAAAATCGACATGAAACTGCCAGTCACTGCTGTAACTTCAGCACATAAGGAGACCATAACAGAGAGGGGATTGTATTTTTTCATTGCAAGTAAGATAGTCTGAAAAGGTTGATTTATGTTTCTTGTCTACACCAAAATGTACTGATTGGGTAAGGTACAACACTCAACTGGAAAAGAACAAGTCTCCCTCATCCTATTCTTTATATGTATTCTGGTTTAAAGTAAAGATGTTGTGATGTAGAATTATGGCCATTGGATTAACATTTCTGGGTCCTTACATTTAGAAATGAGTAGAATTATGTGCAAATGTTCTTCCAATGTCTTGTGTTGGGAGATTATAAACAGAAACATGTCCAAAAGTAGAGACAATTTTAATTTCAAATCAAAAAAAAATGGTTTAGGAATTTAACTTTCTTCAAGTTAAGTATTAAATACTGTAAAGTACTAAAAAAAAAAAGCACAGTATATCCTTGCCAACCATACTTAAGTATACAGTGTCTGTGTTTGGGCTGAGGGAGTTTCTGCATAAATGAGACAACAGCAGTGCAGTACCACTTTATGAGCACAATTCACAGCTTTAGTGACTGAACAAATATAATTTCAGGAAACATATTTAACTTGAGAATAGCACCTAGTGATCTTTTGCATACCCTTTAGATTAAAAAAAGAGTATATGTGCAGAGATGTCAAATGACACCACTGAAGTATGAAAAAGTAGACGCTCATGGGGTGAAGGAAATTAATTTTGAGTATTTTAGTCAAAGTGGAGTTTGCAAACATCAGATATCTGGAACAGTAATTTTCAATAATGGCACCACTATAAAGTCACCTCTACACACTCCTCTCCAGGAAGTCTTCTCCAAAACAGGGAGCTCTTGCCCTCCAATACTTATAATCTGTTCTGACACAAGAGGTAGATTTAAGCCCTGAGTTTGAAAAGATGAACCAACATTTGCATATATACTGTGTCCTTCAAGGATTCCTAAACAGTTCTTCATTTGGCCTTTTCATATGGCTGCAAAGAGAATATGCTAACTATAATGGATGATAGTAATATATAGTAATACATACAGTTAATATGTTAACTATAATCTGCACTGCAGATTAATTTTCTTTTGTATCCCATAACTCATTCCTCATCTGTTAAGTGGCTTTCTATGAACCAAGCTTTTTGAGGCCAGAGGCTCTAAATGTATAAATTCACTTAGGATATTGTGGAATTCATAAAAGCCACTGATACTGATTTGTTGAAGAATTCCCAGTGCATCACTATGCATGTCCCTGCTTCACTACATGTTTTGCTATCAGAGCCCTTTGGTTTTTTTATTTGCTTGATTAAAATGCTGTACTGGCTCTGGCTGGGATTTTCTTTTTTTTTTTTTTTTTCTTTTTTTTTCTTTTTTTCCTGAGATAAACACAGTTTAATAAGTGAAGGGAAAAAAATCTAACACAAAAAACAAGTGACGCAAAAGCAATCACTCACCACCAGTGCACCTATACTCAGTCAGTCCCCAAGGAACAACTATTTTGGAAAAAAATCCTCCCCAGTTTTTATAGCTGAGCATGACATTGTTTGTTATGAACTACCCCTTTGGTCAGTTCAGGTCAGCTGTCCTGGATGTGTCCTCTCCCAGCCTCTTACCCACTCCTAGACTGCTCATTGGTGGGGCAGAGTAAGAAACAGTGGAGGCTTCAGTGCTGTGCAAGCATTGCTCAGAAATATATAAAGCATTGGTGTGTAACCAACACTGACAACATCAGTCTGAAATACAGAAAACAGAGCCCATCCCAGCCAAACTCACTACAAACACTAAACAAAAAAAAGCTATGCCTATGGCAAAGACTTGTAAAATTCACTGGAGTATACTTTGTTGTTAGCGATAAAACAAAAGTTTGAAGACAAAATGGAAAGCCAATTTGAATCCTTGGGACTTGCTTCTTACAAAACATTTATGAGCAACAGATTCTTCATGGCGTATGGCTTTCAGTAACTGAAGTAGAAACTAAAGCAAACTAGTTGCTTTGGTACAATAAATATTTTTCAGAATTTGACTGTTTAACACTCTTCAAGTAACACTACTTTCTGTAATTTGAGTTTTCTAGTTCCTACACTGTAACTCTGAAAACACCACATCCTACTCTTCAGGTGTAAGTTGTGACCCACAGGTATTCCCCAGCAAACAGATGAAAAGTATCATGAAATGCACAGGCAGTCAAGAAGCATAAGGAATCCCAGGCTGCTCTGTATACTAAGCGCGTATATATATATATATAATAGCCCAAGTACGTATATATATATATATATAATAGCCCGAGTTCCATACTTGGGCTATTGTTACACAGAGTACCTACTGCAAGCACAAACTACTACTTCCTGAAAACAATTATAATGCACGAACAATTCACAAACTTGGAATGTTTTTTGCCTTGTAATTTACTGGCACTCTTACAAATGGAAATCAGTCACATTGATTTGCTACAGGCTAAAAATATTCCAATCTGAAAAGAAGATTTGATGGTTACTCTGGATTAGTTATGGGATTTTATACACTTCATGGCACTGTGATATAATTCCATTGCAACAAAAATTCATTCTGATAGCCCTTCATGAGAATGCTGGAGAAGTCACAATCCTTCCCACAGTTTCATAAAAATTACTTTGCTGTTTTATTTATTTATCCCAAATCTCAAACAAAATGAGAGTGATTTGGTCCCAAAATACCACATGATTGAGAGATGCTTTTGAAATAAAGCATCAGAAAAATGAGTTTATAGAGCAGAGGCTTACGTATCGATGTATTTTATTGCACTCTTGTGTATCATCATTTCCAATGTAAAACTAATGGAAATGATGATCAGACTTTATTTGTGTCTTATTTAGCTTTGTAAATAAAATGTGTTAAAATTATTAGTAACTAACAGTATTCCAGACATATGGGAAAGGAGCATGCAGGGTATAGAAATCATTCCTCAGACACACAATTTGTTAATGCTGAACCACAAAGTTGTTCTCAGTGTCACAGACTGTGTTTACCTTGTAGAAGCTAATGGCATCTCTCTCCTTACTTTGACTAGCGTATGCACTCTCATGTTTCACTATTGAAATTTAAGCATGACTTCAGAAACAAAAGGAACAAGCAAAGGGGAAATCCACAATACCAAGTCATTTGGGAAATCCTGTAAGGTCCAGTCTTGCTCACTGGTTGATACAGAACATGACACAAGTCTATATTGTCAGTAGGGCTCTTGATTTTGTGTATGATAGCAGATTTAAAAATCTTTGAGTTCAGTTTTTCATGTCTTCTACTTCATCTCCTCCATTCCTAGCCTTTCTGTGATCTTCTAATCGTGTGTATATATATATATATATATATATATATATATACGCTTTCTGTTCTCACTTGGGCAGTACTTTAGATCAGTCTGCAGTCTATAATGTGGTCCCACTTCATTTTAGCTGATATGTTTCTGACTGTCACTCTAATCCTCTGTTCTATGATCTATTAAGTGAATGATGGTATGTCCCAGCATCTCTGTAGGGTACAAGTGTCTTGAAGAACAGAGAACTGACATTGCAACAATAGAAGTCCATACTGCTGTAGCACAGTTTTCTGTTTGTTTAATCCTAAACCAATTATTATTTGTGAAAACAACAACCAAGAAATAGCTATTAGCTAGCAAATGCTGTCATAAAGAAGGTGGCCTGGTCAGCCTAACCAATCTGTCCTGAGCTTGAATAGTATGTCTACTGCTGGATTGCATAGTAACTACAAACATCACCGTTTTCTGAATGTCAATTCTATAAAAAAGTAAATGAGTATTTAATGAATATCAATTAAAAATTTGAAGGCGCACCCCAAACATCGAAGTCAGTTAACCTTTAAAGTACTCTAAGTGAAAATATCTTACAAAATATGAGCATTTTCTTTGAAAGGTAGAGTGACTGATATTTCTACTAATTTTGAATAAGCAGAGTCCACATGTATGAGTGTCAGAAATACTTCTAAAAAAGTGCTATAGACTTTACCTAACCAATTTTATGGTTGATATCACTTCTTTGTACCTGACCCTAAAAACATCCTACTTTTTTGATAACAGGTTTGATGGTTTGTGAATTTGTTGCCATGAGTTTTAAATTCAGCATATCACACTATGTGATGACAACCCACAACATTTTGGGAACGCTTTGTGACACAATAATACAGCATGAGGTCTGATAGACTGGAAGCTGAAGATAGTTGTTTTGAGCTAAAAATAGAAACAACACTGTCAGAAATAATCCATACTTGTGTTTGAATTTGAGCAGAATGTTTTGTTTCAACTGAATTTATTTAAAATACTTCCCAGTATTATACCCTATGAACAATTATTCCATACTTGGTGTCTGATTCACATTGACAAACTCATCAGATACAGTTTGAAATAGCAGTCTGAACATTATTTAAGTATTCTTAACTTCCTCAACATAGATATAAAGCTAGCATGAAGCACACCAAAATCTTACTCTTTCCCCCAGTGAATTATAAAGCAGAAAATGTAAGTGAGAGAAATATTCTATTGCTTTCAGTGGGATTTGGATTGTGCTCTTTATGATATCGGCCTCTTAATTTCCACAGAAATAGTCCTTATGATAGATGATCATGAATTTGAAAAACAGTAATGTGGAAATCCTCAACAATTACATGCTGATTGTTACCTAATCAATGAACCACATTCCAATGCCCTTTTGAAAAACAGTAACTGGTAATGTGTTCGTGTTGCATATATGCATAAGTCAACGGTCTAGAAAAGCTGAGATAAGTAACTGAAAACATACACGGAAGGACAACATACTAAAATGTTGTATCAAAACTAGTTTGTTAACTATTACTTACTTGAGGGTGGAAAAGTTGAGGGGGTTTGAGATACTTGCTTCTGGGCTTTTGCTGGTTGGCGTTCAGATTCTCTGAAGCCTTTCTTTTCCTGATTGGGTGCTGCAGATGTTCCCATAGGCTTTTCCCGGCCAACTGAAACAATCAAATGTAAATTCTGTCACTAGCTACAAATCATTTGCTTTTTCTGCTCTGAAGCTTCCCACATTTTCAGTGACAAACAGTAATAATAGATCTCTCAATTGTTCAACACAATAGACACCAAAGTCTTTTCTCTGTGTAGCGCAGAGCCACTAGTAATAGGCTTTTGTTGTTAGCAGCATGCTGCAAGAAGTAGAAAAATTATGATGTAGCAATCCATTTACTGATTTGAAAATCTAAGTAGCAATTTAACATAGATACATGAATGAAATGACCTACTGAAATGTAGTTTTCCACAAGATCAGCTTCTCCATTCCCCCAATATTTCCTTTCCTAAGAGTAAGAATGCTGAAAGAAAAACTGCTAGAGGCCATTTCTGATAATATGAAATAGCAAACAGACAAATCTTGGTTGCTCTAATAGAAAATATTAGCTCCTGCTGCCTTCCTTTTACTGAGTAACAAGGATTTGGAAGAACTCATGCCTGTAACAAAGTAACAGTTGGCTTTATTTTAATAGCATCAGTAAGCCCTGCTTTGTTGAGAATTTCCATTGAAAACCTGCACTTCCAAAAAGGTAACAAAGAAAACCCCTTTCCTTTTGTCTACAAGGACACAGTGACTGAAATATTCTTGTCACCTTGCAGCAAGTAGGGACTGAACGGTAAGGATGCCATTACAGTGACTTTGATAATGCTTCTTTATATCTTGGTGACAATATACATAAAACAGAATTAGTAATAGGACAGGTTGTATGTTACTTTCTCTTTGCTGATCAAAGCATTCAAGATGAACTTGTTCTGCTTGTGTCTTGGAAAAATCTGAAAGAATTCTGAATTTTGAACTGATGTCCAGTTTAACAGTTTCATTAGATGTTTAATTTCTTGATCTCTGTGGCTTTGCCCACCAGATAAGTATATAAAATAAATAAAAAAATAAAGATAGTATTTCCACTGTTTTCTACAGTTATAATCCCAGCCAGCTGGCTATGAATTGTTCACCAAATTAAACACATTTTTCTCCTGAAGGAGATGGGACAAAGTGGTCCAGAGTGTGACAGGGCTCTTTTCTGAGCCCTAGCTAGTCAAGTAGAAGAGGTCAGTCTAGTAAACAAGCCTTTTGCCTGCAAATAGCTCTCAAATTTGACTATGGGATAAAAGAATCACATAATCAATATACTAATCAGGGACAGTACATGTATTAGCACCATTAAAGAAGAAATGGTGCTGAACACTGCCAAGAGTACCCTACTTGTTTAGGGCATAAGGACATTTTGTAAGTCTACATAATGCATTTTGTAAGTCTTCTGTTTTCCCTATAAAAACAGGAAAGAGTGATATAACTGACAGCAAGACAGTATCTCCCAGGCTTCTATAAACTTTGGCCAGAATGGGGAATAGACCCAGGAAGTCAACTCCATTTCTATCTTGTCACCTGTTTTGACTCTCATGCTCAAAAGATTATTTGTTCAGTTAAAAAAAAAAAAATTCTTCTGCATCACTTACTGCTATAAAAGGAAAGAAATGAAGCAAAATTAACTAGCTACATGGGAGACAATGTGTAATACAATAGACTTTTCATCTTTAAAATTACTAAAACACAACAAGGAAAATAGTCTAAATAAGCTTTTATGCTTTTGTTTTAAATTTTGTCAGTCAGAAACAGTAACCACTAAGGAAAAACAGAATATCAAGAAACCACATACATTTGATGATCTGTGGGTAGAAAAAAATGTTGTTCTCTCCAATGTTAATGACTGGCTTAGTCTGACCATCTGGTAGGAGACCAACATACATCCCTTTATTTCGCACTGATTCTAGACTTACAGATCCAGCTTCAAAATTTTTCTCAATTTTAAAATGACAGTATTCATCACCCGTGCCCTAAGAAATTGAAAAAAAGAAACATAAATTCAATAATTACATTGATATATATAGGCAAACTGGATGTTTCTTAAGACTTAAATGTTACTCTCTTCTAATGACAATTCAGATTAAGTTTAGGTACTTCACAGTGTGCTGCACTATTACACACACACACATATCCTGCATCTTGGCTCTGTTTAGTCGTTTGTGACCAAAAAGACCAAGCACATAATTCAAGTAAGTGAAAGAACACATATGAAAGTACTCTGAATCATGTGAGGATTTAGGCAAAGTCTAGGATATATTCAAAGGAATTTCCCACTTAATCAGCTTTTAGAGGGTTAGGGAATGTGAAAATATCCATTTCAGACAAAAGAGGATATGTGTATGAATTTATACATAGTGCAGATTTGCTAATCCTACACGATAAAACAACATTTATCAAATATATTTTTCTTTTCACAAACTACTACTACCACTCACTCTTAACATTTTTTTCTGCATTTTATAGCATTTACATTAATTTTAAAGCCTTAGTCAATCAAAACCTCAGATTTCTCCAAGGATCAGGCTCTTAACAATGATAAGTGGGTATGTTTGTGGATTTGAAAGTACTGTGCACACAAACACAGCTATCACTGTAACAGGGGCTAAGGCACTATGATTCAACAAATTTTCAGAATATGAAAACCTTACTGGACAATAAACAGGAACAGACTATAAAAATTCCAGTTTAATGTGTCTCAGAAAGAGCATTCTCTCTCATATATTACAATTTTAACTTCAAAATAAAACTTCAAACTGCTAGAGAGAAGCTTGTAGGCTGTACATGAAAAACTCCTCTTCATCCATTGGTGAGGACGCTGCTAAAAATGTACAATATTCAGAAAGCCTATATCCAAAATGTGGATCAAATATTCTGATCTCTAATTGGAATATATTTGATTCAATGGCAAAACTCTCATGGATCTCAGATCTGAGTAAGTAAACAGCTCTATTTCACACTCACTTGGGTTAAACATCCAAATAAAAATTATGAGTAATTTTGAGAATTTTCACTCATTTTAACACAACCACATTGCAAAAAGTTAGCTCTGCATGAAGTTGTTTAAATCTTACTCATTAGTAGTTTTTTTTTTAAAATCATCAATTTATTTAGATTAAATACCAGTTTAAACCCCTCAACATGTTTGTATTCTGTCACATTCAAAACAGTTATATCAGTTCTTATCAGCAAACTGACACAGGATTAATAAACACCAAGTCTAATGAGTCTTAATTATTATTTAATAATGTTCCTCTCTCTGTTTTTGTTTTCTCCTCTCTCAAGTGTAAATATGCATTAGTTAAAGTCCAATTAGGTGGACAATATTATTGGTCCAAGAATTAGAATATTTTAGCCATCCTCCAAACCTAGTTCTATTCCTCCATATACAGCCTACTTATAAGTGGTGAGGTATTTCAAGAAAAATCTGCATGGCTGGTTGACAAAATAATAATTAAAAAAAAATCAGGTTCTTAGTTTCAGTCAAAATAGAATCATTCAGTTAAAGTTAGGATGCCAATATCACTCCAACATCTTCTAAAACAAACTCCCACCAGTATAAAAGTTTAAAATAATGAAATTAATACAACAGAATCTTGACAGAGTCATCAGCCATCAAGCAACAAATAAATTTTAACTACATACACATTCTCAATATTTTAAAATATAATCATATTTTCACAATTAAGTGCAAAAGGGACCTGATAGCTTTTATTGCTATATTTTTCTGTCTTTCCTTAGAAAATGAAGGAAAAGATCTGAAAAATCTTAAATCCAAACAATACTTCCACCACATTTTTATCCAAGCAATTAAAAATTATTTTCTCTTATCATTAACAATCTAATCAAATTATCTGCAGAGGAAAATGCAAAGAACTGCTTACTGTTCCATTACACTGGCCATCTTTGATCTTCAGGTACATTCTTGGGTTTCTCACACTTTCAAACATGCAGACTCCAGAGCCGATTTTATGTACTTTCCAGTAGGATTCCTGCTGCTGCTGACCTGTTCCACTGCAGCTCCCATCAGGTCTGAGGGTCAGAGCCTGGCAGAGATTTGTGTTGAGCAGAATGATGGCACCATGATGAAACACACCCTTCAGATGAGAGATAAGAAGCCCTTTGTCAATAGCACAGCTTTTCTCCACGTTTATCTTTGATATTGATACTGTCCACAGAGGTTATTTTAAGCACTTTTTCATGTATTCCCATGTATAAAACATAAGAGAATGTCCAAAGTAATTCAAGCATACATCTGACCTTTGTATACTTGCTGCATTCTGTGCAGACACCAACCTGAACAGTAGAAACCTTTCACTGCTCTGCAGCTTCCCTGCTTTTTGTCTTTCAGAAGCACAGCATAACGTTCAGAGCACAAGTAGTGTGGCAAGCTAAGGAACTTGTTCTCTTTTCAAATTGAGTAATTTCCCATGCAAGCCCTCCTGTATGTACCTACCTTCCTACTTTTAGAAGGTTTTCTAAAGATTTTGGAGTGACATCTTTTCTTTCTCTGTTGCAGCCCACCCTGTTTGCATATACCAGCTACAGTATCGTCATCGCTTGCCCCAGGAGAGCAGTAAAGGAAAACTTCCAGTGACGCCTAGTAAACTGTAGTTTAGCTCCACCTGGTGGGCGAGGATCACTCTTTCAGCCTGCAATCCTCAAATCTGATCAGACGTGATCTACTTTTGTAACAGTAAATTTTAGAAAAGTCTTCTTAATTTCTCTCCCCCATCTTACCTTGACATGCACAACAAATTCTCTGGACAGTCCAGCATATCCTGTTGTGTCATCAGCTACTTTGCCTTGAAGATTGAACGTAACTGTGTGACCTGGGTTCCTGGCTGACTCAAGAATGGCAGAACCATTTGGTTGAAGGTGAACACGGAGCTCACAGCAAGTCTTGTCTTTGCTCTAACATAAACAAAGTAGTAATAATAAGTTATATGAACTATTAAACATGGTAAAATCCAAAACAGAGAGGATCACGATATAGTTTCTGCTTATTTTGAGTTTCCACAATACTATTACTCTAGTCTTAAAATGTCTTCCTGTTTTCCAGATTCACAGTCCTAATACCGAAGTCTAAAATTGTGGACTCTGTTGCATTTCAAATCACGGAAACAGTTCACCTTAAAATGACACAAATCTGAAACTAACATGAAAGATACCTGGATATCTCAACTGGAGACAGAGTTAGAGTAACAGCCAACAGACTTGGCAAAGATGGATGGAATGTAACACTGACAGGAAATGAACTAGTTTAACTATCTGCTACCCTCATTTGCAGGATGGTTCCAAATAACGTTTGTCCTCATCAGTCTATATTGATCTCACAGAAAACAGTTAAAGAAATAAGATTTATATGAAAGAGCAAAGCAACAAAAATATCCACGCTTATCTTCTGAGATTTGCAGACTGTGATCCCACTGGATGAAAGATACAATATACAGAATATGTATTTAAATATTTTATCAACTCCATCATCATTCTTATTTTTAAATAAAACTAGGATTTTAATAAATGTAAAAATTCTAATAATCTGCCCAATAATTTCAAAGACTTCTGGCTTAGAGTCATAGAACCATTCAGGTTGGAAAAGACCTCTAAGATCATCTTGTCCAACCTTTAACCTAGAACTGAAAAGTCCACCACTAAACCGTGCTACTAAGTCCTACATCTACACATTTCTTGAAGACCTTCAGGGATGGTGACTCAACCACTTCCCTGGGCAGCCTATTCCAATGCTGCACTACTCTTTCAGTAAAGAAATTTCTTCTAATATTCAACCTACCCCTCTTCGCCCCTGGTGCAACTTGAGGACATTTCCCCGCATCTTATCACTTGGTCCCCTTATCTTATCACTTGGTTACATGATCTCACAATTTTTCAAAAGTCAGAACAAATGAATTGAAAGTAGCCCTGCTGATAAGGACTTTAGGATACTGGTGGATGGAAAACTTGGCATGAGTCAGCAACACGCACTTGCAGCCCAGAAAGCCAACCATTTCCTGGGGTGAATCAAAAGAAGTGTGGCCATCAGGGCAAGGGACATGATTGTCCCCCTCTGCTCTGCCCTTGTGAGACCCTACGTGCACTACTGCATTCAGCTCTGGGGCCCCCAGCACAAGGACATGGACCTGTTGGAGAGAGTCCAGAGGAGGGCAAAAGGGTTGATCAGAAGGCTGGAGCAACTCTCCTATGATGACACACTGAGAGAACTGGGGCTGTTCAGCCTAGAGAAGAGAAGGCTCCAGGGAGACCTTGTTGTGGCCTTCCAATTTTTAAAGGAGTCCTACAAAAAAGGTAGGAAGACACTCTTCCCATCAGGGAGTGTAGTGATAGGACAAGTGGTAACAGCTTTAAAACAAACTAACAAACAAAAACAAACAAACAAACAAAAAGAGGTTAGATTTAGACTAAACTTTAGGAAGAAATTCTTCACTATGAGGGTGGTGAGGCACTGGCACAGGTGGCCCAGAGAAGCTGTGGATGTCCCATCCCTGGAACTGTTCAAGGTCAGGCTGGATGGGGCTTTGGGCAACCTGATCTAGTGGGAGGTGTCCCTGCCCATGGCAGGGGGAGCATGGAACTAGGTGATCTTTAAAGAGTCTTTCCAACTCAAATCATTCTATGAATTGGTATTTTTAAGACTTCAGATAATCAAACTTTCTAGAGAAAATTTTCACTATCTTCTGAAGCTTCATACTCAGAAAAACTTGTCTATCAGACTCAATCTACTTTCAAATGTAAAGGAAAAAAAATGATGGATTTTAAAAGTGGTTGTGAGCCAGCATACCATCAAAGTGTAATTAAAAGCATATTGTAAGGTCAACTGTAAATTTTGTATTGACATTTTGCTTTACTTTAACCTATCATTCATTATTCGAAGGACATCAAAAGAGGTTTAAAATAACATTTCTCCCATTCTTTGAGAAGAGGAACATCTTGCACAACTAAAAACAAGAAAATGGAAATCTAGATTTTCAATAGGCTGCTCAAACTCATAAAATATGTCAGCAGCAAAGCAGAAAAGAGAAAGCTTGAATTTGTGTCTAATTAATGCTCTCTTTATAGTAAGACACTGCAAATGTGACAGACTGCAAGGATCCCCCTGTATCAGAATTACAGTAATGAACAGGAACACTAAAAAGTCCTGCAAGGAGGTCTGGCAGTTTGTCTAGCAGCTTGTCTGGCAGCCTGATGCCATTCCCACTGAGAAATCTAACTCTATTGAGAGTTCTCTATTCCCTCTAATGCTAATGCAAATCATGTAAGAAAGGAATGGGACCAGCTTTGACTATGCGATTATTCCCTAAATAAATAAAGGGAAGAACTAGAAAAAGAGAAACAGTTTCTTCCCTCATCAGTAGAAGAGTTTAATCAGAAAGAACTAAATTCTACAGCTCAGTGTGCTTGCTTGCATACTGCAAGTGCTGAGAAAGAAAGGCAATAGTAAGAATATGAAGATGGAACAAACAAACCTGGAATATTTCAATTTGCTTATGACATATAGGTTATTTAGAAAAAGACAAAAAAGGAAAAATGTACATTTAAAATCAGCATTAGAACTGATACTTACACAAAAAGAGGAGATACTAGGGTATTCTACATACCTTGGCAGCATGGGACAAGCAGATATCAATTGCACCTTGGAATGGTCAGATATTCCTGTACCAAGTCATTTATGCTATGAAAAATATCCATCCAAGAATAAAAAGAAAACTGAGAAAACAAAGCCCTACATCTAAATTTGCCTATCCATTTGTAATTTCCTGGGTTCAGTTCTGCACTTCTTAGCTCCTTATCTGGCTGCACGATTACGTGTTAGATTAAAAACAACGCTATTTTTAATCGATGAAATATTATTACAAAGCAGAAATCAGTAACAGCATTTCCTACCTTTCCAGTTGCATAGCCATTAACAAGAGCAAGAGCAAGATGTGGTATCTGATGACTGCTGAATATGCATATATTTCCCCTTTTGACAATTACATCAAAAAGACCTAAGAGTTAAATGAAAAAAAAAATGATAGGAGTATGAAAGTATATTAATTCATACTTCTATTTAATTACAATCAGTGATTTATCATTTTAAATTATATTATCTCAACAGTTTGACCTCTCCAATCTGTGAATTCCCCTCCTTATTCCTTTTGGAGAGGGTATCTCGAGACAATTATCTAATTCTCTGCCTTGAGGAAAAATCGCTAAGAGCTAATGATAGGGAACAAATTTCTCTTGATCAGCACATATGTTTACAAAAAAAATCTGTAAAAAAGAATTGAAGACTACAGTATAATGAACTGGACTATAGCAGCAAATTACATGGTAAATAGCAGATCATCCAAGAAACATAAAGCTCTCATATAGGAAAGCAGAATTCATTTTCTATATATTCATACTAGAATTTTTAATGCAAATCTTGCAGCACAGTTCATGGCTTCTAAAATTTTAAATCTGACCAATATTCTAAGCAATTGCCTCTTATAGCTACAAAATACTGATGAAAGTTAAAGTAGTGCCATTTTTATTGTTCCCAGCAGCAACAGACTATTGTTTAAACCGATCTACCAGTACATTGTGTTGCCCTGTTTGCAAGCTGCATCTGTCTCTGGTGGACTCCTGGAGTGTCCACAACATAATATTTTCAGGGTGTCTTCAGGATTACGAGAACTATATAGCCAGAGATCATTGTGCCCATTGGGAAGATGTCAGAAGTTGTAAAACACAAATGTATATTCCAGCCCTCGGAGCAAGACAGGGATGACACATAGCTAACACAATGGGTCTCTCTGCTTTCAGATAGAGATAAAGCTTCTTGAGAAATTAAAAAACCTTGAATTAAATCATCACCTAATACAATTTGCCATCAGCATAGTGAAGGGCTTTAAATTATATTGCTTTAGATCTGCTGAAGATAAATAAACAGTTCTACCAGTAACTGAAACATGAAGTTTTCCATTAGGAAAGATAAGTACATAGCTTATGCTGGAGGACTCCAAAGCGTGCACAAAGAAGCAGTTGAAAATTTAATGAAAATTTAGACAACAGCTCCCAAGAGAGCACTTATGGACTTCTGTTGTACATGACTATCCTAGCCACTCTGTAGATTACTGTTCATTTAAGTAACATATAAATCTGAAAGAAATTGTGAGAGAAAAGTGTTGTTCTGGTGGCAGAAGACCTGCATGGTAGGTGCTTTCATTCATTTTGTACTAGTGTTCTTTTTGTACTCTGAACTATAAAAATAGGAATAGTTATTCCCAGGTGACTACGTCTTTTCCTCTTATATTATGGCAACTTTATAATATTGTTCAGAAAAATCAAGCCCTTTTTTATTACTAGTTTAATTTCTAAGTTTTACTAAGTCCTTTGGGAGGCTGCAGATCATGCTATTATTTTTTCTGACTTCCAGTAGTCATTGCAGATAGGAGATTTGAGTTATTCAGTGTCTGAATCACCAAATACTTTGAACTAAAGGATCCAAAATGATAACTAATAAAAATAGCTTTACTACAACAGAGTAACTAACACCCACTTGCAATGTTTGTAATATTACTGGTCTCCTATGTTATACATCTGAGTTTTCTGGTGCAGCTTTTCTGAGGTGTATTTATAGGCTACACAAAGAAGTATTTCCCTGCTGTCCATGTAGCCTTTGGTGTGTCCTGCAAAATTCTGTTCTACCACTTCCAAAAGCATGCATGTAAGGTCACTAGGAATATGTGAGAAAGGCTGAGCAACTCCACTTTCGTGAAAATTTAAAAAATAAAGTAAAAAAAGTGTGCCTAATATGATACTAGCTATAATAAGTGCTAGTAACATGGTAAGATCGAAGCTGATAAAGAAGAGGAACTGGAAGAATGACATTAAAATCAATGACAAGGATGAAACAAAACAATACACATATACATACACTCCCCATGAATAAAATATACCTAGAAAGTTGAACTAATTAGCTTGGATGGATCTAAGATTATGGCTTATGTCTGTGTTTGCCATGGCATTTTCATGGGATCACTCAAGCTACAGATGACAAGTTTCTATTTTGTAAGGGACAATGACAAGATACCATATGAGATTTTTTCATGCTTTATATGTAAACTAAACATATAATTCATGAGTTTTATAGTCATTAACACAAGTAAAAACTCTAAGGAAAAGCATTTTTTATTATAATTATTTATTCCTATTCATTACAGGAATCACTGCATGACTGCATGACAGTGAACTATGAAGTTCTTCTTTCTTGCATCATTTATGCATACATGAAATATACTTTACCATATTTGTTCTTCTTGTCACCAAGAGCATCTACTTTGCTATCTGGACTGAGGCATATGAAACCACCGGTGAGCCTATTGTAAAACTGAAGTGTATTGCCTTTCTGGAATTTCCACCTTTCAGCAGCCCACTGGTTTTGTAAACAAGCAGAAAAGAGTTATGAGAAGATGATAAACAGGAATTTGACATGCTTGAGAATAACTGACATGATTTAATTCAAAGCATAATGTGAATTGTTTAAATAAAACTAAGTAAGTTTTAAGGTAAGTCCTTACAGTTTCTTCTCTCTTGAGTTCCAGCTCTTGTCCTGTATAGATAAAAAGCATGTGATTAATTTATAAAGCACCCTTATTCCATTCAGTACAGTTGTGGTGAATCTGAGTTCTCTTCCCCACCAATTTTCACCTACTTCCTGGAAATGTGCTGGCATCTGTCACGGTCAGTTCTCTAGCAATGTTGCCATCATCCTGCCCACTGTCCAGCCATCTGAAAACCAGACACCATTTCAGTAATATAACCATGACTGGTAATTCCCACAGTACTGTATACATGGCATCTGTATACTGACACTTTCTCTTGTTTTCATTAGTCTCAAGGTTAACATACTGCAATATAAAAATCCAGCTTTAGTGAAAAGACTTTGACTTTGGCAGAAGTGTTTTTTTTTGTTTGTTTGGCTGGTTTGGGAGTTGTTCACGGGGGGGTTTCTTTCTTTCTTTCTTTATGAAACATAAGTAAACACTTTCCTCAACTGAGATAAAAGAACCTAAGCGAATTATTACAAATAATAGAAGTTGTATTGATCCCAGATCAATAATGAAAGGTGCAGTGGCATAATGTTTGCTCTTCCTGTCTGCAAGAAGGTTACAACAGGATGCAAATTGTGGCATGTCCCACAGATCCCTTTATAAGGATGCAAATCCAACAGAAGCACAGCTTTCACCACATCTAAACTATGTTTTCACAATGCTATTGTACTTGCTTCACATCTTCTTATATAAGTCAAGTCTAACTTCATTTGAGTCTGAAAGATTCACACATAACAGGAGCAAGATCATCGAGAATGGCATCAGGCTCTAAGAATAACTAGCACATACCCCATATTTTTCTGCCTGAAATGGATTTGAACTCTCCCTAAATTATGTATGAAACTAGCATTATAGATCTCTTCATAGCAGTTCATCTCATCTAGAATACAGAATCAAAATTAGGTCAGGCAAAGATGAGGTGCTCTGTCTGATAGGCAGAAAGCCCTTACTCAAACATAAATCAGCTTCACTGTGCACATCGCTCACTCTGAGCTGTCTCAGACAATTATTTATTCACTCAGAGAAGTGAGAGGAGGAAATAGAATTGAGGTGCCAGTGGCAAACTGTAGCTAGATTCATACGTGACTGGACTTTTTCATTCCTAGTATTTGCACTGATCCTTATCAGTTATAATTTTTCCATAAGGTGTTGAGAATTAATCAGGAGTAGATAAAATTGGAAATGAGCTATAGAACAGAAGACTCAGAGCAGTAGCATCTGCAGGGGAAAAATCAGGGAAGGTAGGATTGCTTCAAGTTATGATGCAACCCTGTGACAGTCTGTAAAGCCAATAAAGAGAGATGCGGTCAGATAGCTGTACCTATGATAGCCATTTCACACAATCTTCAAGTCTGATCCTGAACCTTAAGTTAGTCTCCATGCTGGTTTCAGTAAAGTAGGATCAGTCTGCCAGAGATACAGCAACCTACTCTTCTGAAAAGCCTTTTATCTCAAGACATGGAAGAATGAGTCTGCTGACATCAGGTCCAAAGTGTTGGATATGGAGGAATGTGCCAAAAAAAGTACCTTTTATATCGTTCACTAGGTGCCAAAATGGAAAGTTGCATGGCAGAAATTTTTATTGTTTTTTCTCTAGCTCAAACACACCAGAGGTTTGGGGCAGATGCAACTCAGAGAGCAGTAAAAAGAATTAGATCACTTCAGCTCACTTTTGGATAAATATGTTTGCTTTGACAGGAAGAAACTTTGACAGTTTTCAGAAGAAAGACTATGGATAATCAGAAATTTATTAAAAACCAAACACCACTGACCTGTGACAAAGAAAAGTATAATCCAGATCTGTTATAGGATCCTTGATTACAACTTTGTCCAGATACCATCCATTTCCTTTTATTAAAAAAAAAAAAAAGTTAATGAGAGACAAATGTAATGAAGTCTTATTTCCTGTGGCTTTCTCTCTTCTACTGGAACTGCAAAATCTGCAGCTTCACTGGCAGGTTGCTAGAGTCATGGCTGCCCTGATGGAGAGGAAACTACATGCTCTAGGTACTGTAGAGCTTGCTGATAGGATGGCAAGACGCTAGCTCCCTACTTGACTATTGTGGCTCTGACTGCGCAACTCTTCTCATTTAGTCATAGTATAAAACTTTTTGGTTTTGACAATCAAAATATCAACAAGATTAGATTAGATGGCAGCTTATCATGATAATACCACTTTATCTGCTTTTTAAATTTTTAATTCTAGAGTTAGTATTAAAATATATAAGAATATTCATGGTAGGATACATACAACATTATTAATATTATTAGCAAAAAACAAACATTCCTTGAGAGTTCAAGGGTCAAATGGTGCAGTATTTTCTTAGTGGTGAAACACTGCAAAAGATAGTGTTAATCCTTTGGGATATTTCAAACATCCAGGAAATTGATAGTTTCATCATTTGACAGTTTAAAGATGCCACTTCCCATTCTGTGGGGCCATATTGGCTAATGCAAAGACAAGAAAAAAAAAAATGATGTTGTTGATCTCTGTTTATTGCTGTGAATCAAGCATAGCACTGCAGGTGTTCACTACAGACAACTGCTTTATCGCATACTAAAACATCAGCTTGCATTGGATTCTCTCTTGAAAGCATCTAGGAGTGGAAAGGTTTAAGAATGGCATCTATGTTAACATTATGATTTTAATGTGTAGTGAAATCTGGGTAACGAGGAAAAATAAAACCAACTAACTAAATAAACAAACAAAAACACACCCCATCTCACCCACCCCAAAAAAAGCTTCTCAATAACATCTCTGGTCTACACACTATAGGAAGCTATACACTGAGATAAGAGGGTCCACCGAAGGTAAAAGGCAAATGTAAGCTTTTTGTATGTAACCTTACATTTTCTACCGTCTGTAGAAAAAAACTGCAGGTTTTTAGACAGGTTCACAAACATAAGTGATGGTCAAGGCAACTGACTAGAAAACTTTTCTCCCACTTCTTCAGTGCAGGTACAGAAAAAGAAACTGTCTCACCAAATTTGTTCTGAGTTTGGCACAGTGCAGCCTCAGTCTACTTGAGTTGCTAAGAGCATAGTTCAAGCGAGCCCATAACAAAAACAGTGGTGGAGTAGATCTTGAAAGTAAGGAGCTAAGAATTAAGAGCAGACTTTCACTAGAAAATTCACAGGAGGTAGCACTGGGGATACAGGAGAAAAGCAAGATCTTCACAAAATGTTTTTTCTCAAAGCTGTTTTCCTTTCCAGTCCTATGTAATCTCATGAAAAAGAACTTCTGAGAACATCTAGGGATGACTATTCTCTTCCAGTCTCCTTATTCAAAGGGAAACCTTTATTCATTTGTTGCACTCTTCATCCATTGACAGCCACGAAAAGAGACAAAGCAAGTAAACAAAACCTCCAGCAACTCCCCATCTAGAAGTAGGGCAGGAAAGAGTACTGGAGAGAGAAATATCTTTATTGCTTTATCCTCAAAGCTATCTGAGCACTGCCTCTGATTAAAGGCATCCAGCTATGGCCACTTACAGAGGAAGACTACAGAATATAAGTGATATTCTTTCCCTTACCAATAGAGAAAAAGTTGAGATGTTCTAGCTATATAAGTAAATAGAAGAGTGGAGCACGATTGAGCATAGAAGAGAAAACTGGGCAGAGAACTATTCTACAACTTATTTTACATTGCCTAAACAGCTCTGCTATTTGGCTCAAATTATGTTGTTATGTTTTAAAATATTTAGGCTTAAGACTTTACAAGACAAATCTTTTGATTGCAAGCAGATTGATTTATTATCAGTAAGTCTAATGACAAGATACTGCAACCAAAATCTCCAACTGCATCTTCAGAGTGTAACTAGTAATGCCCTTCTTCATTTTTTGAGTATTTATTAAAAATGACAGAGGAGTTACAGATGGGATTCTTAACATAATGCCTGAAAGCATACTGAAAGTGAAAACAAAATATTTTAAATAAGGTAACTGTGTCATTTAAACAGTTTCATTAGAAATATTTGTCTCACTTCTGAAAAATTTTCATACATTTAATTTTAAAAATACATATTGTATTTCAGGGAAAAGATGAATAACTTCACAAGTAGTATTCAGTATCTACATAAAGAGATTTCTGACCTGATCCAAGACCATTGTGTCCTATAACAATCTTATACAAATGTCCAAGGTGAACAGCTTCCACGGAAAAGATATCAGTCTGTAATCAAGCAACAAAACTTCAGTTAAATCTGAAATTCAAAACATTTTTCCATCCATCGAATCCCAAAGACCTACTTAAATCTATAAAACTCTTCTGCCAAAGGCACGCTTTGAAATATCAGCTAATGATAACGTCAGAACAAATCAAAGACAGGTGTCCTGAATCAAAAGAAATAAGCCTGATCACTTTGCTAATGGGAATAGTTCCATCAAAATGAATGTGGTCAGAAAACGAAAAGCTGCTCAAAGCTCAATTGGCTAAACAAATACAACTTGCAGAGGATTTCAACTTCAGATATGCAGATATAAAATGTAAATTTTCATTTTCTTTCCACCTATTAAATCAAATTAAAGGAATTAAATATGAAGTATTAAAGCACATGGTTTACCTATTTTATAAATGAAAATTCTAATCATCTTCCATAAGCACTGATATACCTTTAGAGAGTAATTTTGGCTTAATTGTGGAATTTTGAAGAGACATTGGAATGTGGTAGCCATCTCTCATAATTGGATTTGCATAACCACCCACCTGAGAGAGAAAAGCCAGACAAACTTAACAGAAAATGCTCTTTCACTTACTTGTCCTTTCAAAAATTTCTTGGGTTTCTGTGATCTGAGCAACTGTCTTGATCCTGTGTCACCTTTTTCTCCATAGATAGAAATATAGACATCAGCTTCTGTTCCAGCATTCCACAGTTCTCCTGTTGTCACATGTACTTCATAGACAGTCACTGACAATAAAAGATGACAATCCTTCATATCATAAACACTATTATAGTTAGAATAACATTTAGCTGCAAATGTGCCTGTAGAGTCCAAATACATTCATGTCAAGAGCAGTTGACATAAGTATAAATATATAATATATATTTTAAGTATAAAATCTTAAAACTCCTATTCAATATTAAGTAAGATAATGTGGAATGGGAATGCAAAGAGAACTGAACTTTAAATGCACAGCAGTATGCCTTTGTCCCGCAGCAGCATCTGAAAACATCATTAAGCTGAAAAGTAAATAACAGAAGTCCAAGATTAGGCTCAATGTAAGTAGCGAGACCAAAACTATAGCAAGCAATGGAGTCCATCAACATTTTGAATGCACTAGTTAACCAAACAAGCAAAAATCCATCACAGTAATTTTATTTTTCTAGGACCTCAGAATTCAGAAATCTGCATTGTTTTAATATTCTACCGCTTCACGAAATACATTAGCATCAACTTCCTCTGTCACATACAAAAATACAAAATAACACTTGAGTCAAAATCCATGAAACTGAAGTAAAGACTATGGTATATTAAACATATGTATCAATAGAAAAATGTGGTTTTTAGAATGCAGATGTTAGAACCCTAGAAAAATCAGAATTAAGATAAAAGTATACAATTATAATCATCAGCAGAAACTTGGCAAAGGTACGGATTATTTTAATGTGCACACACATAGCTCTACAATATAGTGTTAGCTTGCTTCTATCATCAGGACTAGCTCGTTCAGAAATGCTCACTGGCTGCCTCTACACTCCACTGGAGTATTGTACTACAGATAAGCCTAGACTAGAGACTCAGAAAAACTAAATAAATAAACAAATACGTAAATTAATAAATAAATAAATAAATAAAGCAATTTTCACAATTTTTGACACCTCTAAATTTTCACAATTTGTTGATACTTTTACCTCTCATAAGACTAGGGGTCATCACACGATTTATAACTCTTATAGTTTTTATCCTAAAACATAGTGACTCATCTTTCCTTCAGATATTCCACAGAATACTGTGCAGAAAAAAATTAAGAGAATGAATTGTATTCTTTACACCTATTTTTCTCCATAAGTGTAAAACATTACATTTGTAAACACAGCATTCTGAAATTAGAAAATATCAGGATTATTTTCAAAATTTAGTTCTTTCCCCTATGCCTGTGAATTAGCAGAGCCAGAACAAGGGGAGAGAACACACAACTTTTTACAGATCACCTATCAGCATTTGGACAAAAAACAGCCACATTTAAGTCACAGGGACTTTAGATGGTCTTTAACAGCAGTCATGTACTGTTATATTTTGTTTTGTTTTCCAAAGTAAACCTGCCTTAATACTCAAAATAGTTTTCATTTAACAACTGCCTGTTAATTCTGTCTTTTATCCACTTCATTCACCATGTCACCACCTGATCTATTTCCTTCCCCACTTCTTTTTTCTTTACAGCACCCACATGAACAGGTTCCCCATTTTATGTAGAGGCAGGCAAGAGAATTCAATTCTCCAGACCAACAGTCCTCTTTAGTGCTACAACTCCCTCCTTCATTGACTGTCCACTTTCCAGTTCCTGCAACAAGAAAAGCAGAGGTCCCCAGTAACCAAACACTGTGTAACTCTGATTTATCCCCAGCAAATACTTCATTATCATATCATCAAAAATTGTGTCACAAGACATGAGAAGAAGGGAACAAGAGTAAAATGGCTGAGGATAAAAAGTCAAACAACTGGTGCTCAGTCCCTCAGAATTAGAGCTATGGAGTCACTATGTTATAGTTCTGAACAGCTTAATTCAGACATATTTTTTTTCTTTGAATGCAAAAGTCTGTTAAATCAGAAAGTGTTTCAGCCTCTTTTTATTCAGAAATTGGTTTTAAAGTGCCTCTCATCATCCCTCTTTCAGACTGAATCCAGACCTCTCCACTTGTTCTGTTATCAAACTATCTTCTCTGAAGTTAAAAGCTATGTTCTCTTTCTCTGTCTCATGCAGAAATATAATAATGGCAAAAAGACACAGTCTTTCAATTACTAACTTAGAGATGAAACTCCCTTCTCCAAAGCCTTCAGCATGACCCCTCTTATACTGAGGTTAGCAGAAATACACAGTTCTTTTCTTCTTTTCCTATGTGAGAGAAATTGTTAACTACAAAATGCAGATTGAGAGGATGTTTTAAGTGTGCTGTTGTGCTTTATAAAGCATCAAGATTACTTGATAATAAAAGTCTTTCATTATATCTTTATTTCAGAAACAAAAGAACAGCCTATTCGGAAAGAAAAGCCTGAAAGTTGGAAGGTGGGAAAGGTCAAGGTCCCAGAATATTATGTAAGGGAACACTGGGAAAGAACAGATACTTCATGTAGGGGAGCTGAGTATATTCAATTTAACAACCCATTAATGCTTATTAATTAACATTTATTTTAAAGTGTGGGTTTTTTTTTTAATTTTATTTTGTTTTTACTGAAGTGCTTGTATGTCCCCCTACACTAATAATACCAAAGTCTCCCAAAGAGATCTAACCTATGAGGATGCAGGCTGAATGCATATGAGGCTTTTCGTGCCCTTAAGGGTATGAAGATAAAAATCACTCAGGATCACAAATCATTGTGGTTAGGGCTGGCCAGGCCCTCTTTACAGTATTTAATGAGCCATTTACAGCTGCTAACTAGATCATTGGAGGAAACATTTCCTGCTATTCTTCTTCTCTTAAAGACATATTAATGAGGCACAAGACTTTTTTATGCTTTTCTTTCCAGGTTCTTAACCTCAGTGCTAAACCATCATAGGCGTAAATACAGCTCCAAGCCACCAAGCTCTTTCCTACTAGAGTTACTGTCCTATGGTAAGTTTTCCCACATTCATGTGCCATTTTCTCAACTTCCAACCCTCAATTCATTTATATCCTCCTCCTGTAGCCTGTAGCCCAACAGTGATGGCTGTTACCGTTTCAATTTTTGATGGTCAACCAAAGGTGCCATAATAACCACTAAGCACTGATATAGTTTTAAACGTCCTGAAAAGAGGTGTTTGTAGTTTTTTGAGAGCTCTGAAGGGAAGTTTCTCTCATGAATTAGTCTTGTTCTCTACAGTTGATCTGTTCTTTTGGTAAGGGAGGAGAGGAGGGCCTGGAACATGTCCCAGGAGGATCTTTCTCAAATGAAAGCTTCAGCACAAGTAATACTGATGGTGTTATGATTTTCCCCCTCTACCTTCACACCCTGAAGGATGGGAATCTTCCCCAGCACTCCTGTTCCATCACCCACATCTCTCATAGGGTACACTGACCTTGCTCTGCCTTTGTACTTTTTCTTAGGCTAGGAAAGAGCAAGGACAAATGGAGGAAAAGAAAGAGCAAGTGCAGACTTCTTTGACTTCCTTCCCATCACTGAAGGAGAGAGACCATGTAGAAACAACAACCAAAATGGATTAGTGTGGTAGAGCAGAGACTTAAAGCAGTGAAACAGCAGCAACATCTAATAATTTTGGTATTGTTTGGCATCAATGACCTTTAGAATCACAATATAATTATAGTAGTATTTGTATTATATCAGTGATAGAGCTTTTAACACTTAGAACCTTTTGAAATATTGTTAGGTTTTGTTCCAAACCCAGAAATTAGAAGTATTCTGCAAACCTGTCTCAGCCACCTACAAGAAACTAAAGTAGCAGCAATAGACATAGTAGAGCTATGTAGAGTAACTGAAAGTCGAGTTTTTGATTTGACTCATGTGATGTCTTCACGGTAGTTGTGTGTTGCTTTTGTGTTCTGGCTCTTTTATAAATAAAAATATAAGCCAATATCTGTGAGGTGTCTTTAATATTGTCTCTATTTTAAAGCAAACACAGATGCTGAAAATATTATAAAATCAGGAGGATATCATTGAAGTACCTGTGAAACTCAAAGCATGAAAAACCCTGCCATCTCCTCACCAGTGATTCTTAACCTTTTACCTGTGTCCAATAACCACAGGAAAACAGCATGGAAAGTGTGTTGTGGCTGCCAAAATGTGATAGAGAGCCTGATGAAAAACAATGAACTCTATCAACATCTGGTTGTGACTTGACTTAGCCAAGTGACATTATGCTTACCTGGAAGAACAGGCTGACCCTGACAGAAAACAGGAAGCTCCATGGATGTTTCCCCATTAGCTTGGTCCCAGGCCAGCCATCGATGTGCAGGGAAAGAAAACTGCTCCCCCGAGAAAAGGTTCAGCAACTGCACCTAATGCAGCACCAAGAATTGCAATTTAAGTTACTAATCTGTGTCCGAACAGAACAGAACTTGACATCTGTAGGATGCTGTTGAAACTTGTGCAGGTAGAACTCCGTGGCATGATCACAAAACCATGGGCTTGAGCCACATCTGCTCCCTGGATACAACTGTCCCCAACCTGACTTTTCAGTCTATCAGATTCAGGAGCTCAGGGCAGAGTAACTAAAGCATAGACGAGAAAAAGGGTTTATCAGCTCAGGTACAGTTCTGCAAAATACAGCCATGCAGCTGGTATATCCACATAGGCTGTCACCAGGTAACCTGGCTTACCAAATAGGTAACTTCTCACTGGGAAGCTTGGTAATGCTTGCAAATCTATTCCTTTAATTTTTTTTTATTACTACAAAATATTCATATCCATATTAAAGAAATGGGTTTTGATTCTTCAGCACTGCTTGTGATGTAAATAAACTTTGAAAGTGCTAGCAACAACACCAGTCTGCCCCGCACAATTTTCTTCCATACCCAACTTCTGGTATATAGCAGTAAAAGGACCATATGGACACCAGCTGAAGGAGCTCCAGTTATTATGTAATTCAAAATATTCCATAGTAAGCATCTCAGAGACTACTATACATTAGAATAGTCCCTGATTATGCTAATTTATATCAGTAGCTACACTAGATTTTGGACTAGTAGAGAGAAGCAAAGATATTTCTACCTGTAATTTCACTCCTGCTCATTGCTGTGCAGAATCTAATCTCCTTAATTAGGAGATTTATCCTTTAATCTTAATTGAATAAATTCAGAATTATTGGAAACATTTTCATCACTTTTACTGCTTTAATACTGAACTTTAAAGAAAGAAATTCATCTTGTCTGAAAAACCTGGCACACCTCAGCCTGCCAACATCTGCTGAGAGATCTTGTACGGGAACTGGGAGTTAGAGAAGCAGTACCTTTGTGGACATTTGCAGTCCTGAAACTATCTCAGTACAGAGACAGTCACAGAAACCATGGAATATTGAGCGAGGAGTAGCATGCCTAACTGTTATAAAAGCTTTGCAGTTATAGAGCATTGTCTCTTAAATCAGTCATTTTAAATGGGTGTGTCATACAATTATATATATATCTCTATATACTACCCAGACCATACTCTGTCTTCTTATTGAGTCTCAGCCCCAAATGAAAACAACTAGTTAAAGCATTGAACAACCAAAGAGTTCAAACATTCATAAGCAAATATTTAACATGAGTGGGCACTTTTCAATAGATAGATCAAAATTTACCCTAAAGCATGCTTATAATGGTGAGTTCAGCAAAAGCTTCTAAAGCCCTTTATAAACTGCTTTTTGCTAACTAAAGGACAAGAAACTCTGGCACAAAGAGGGAAGTATTTCAGGCATGCATAGTCTATCATTGGCACACATAGTACCTCACTAGCACTAAGGATAAAAGCCAGATATTTTCATTTCCAGTCCAAAAACCTATCCACTAGGTGTTACAACCAAAGCTAAAAACAGAACTAGCTGATTTGCTTCACTTTATATTTGCTTTACCTTCACTGAGATTTTTTTATTAAGTGAGGAGAGAAGAGAATGTTAGTCTTTTTTTTTTTTCCTCAAAGACACAGAATTAGAAACATTTGCAGTCTAGCTCTGATGCTGTGCATAAGATCACAGTCAGTCACAGATTTGAGGACAATTCGGCTAGACCAAGTTTAATGACTTGGGTTTCAACAAACTCTTGACACCCTTTGTAGCATACAAAGGCTGCAGAAGACTCAGACTACAGCAGCACACTTAAGCAGCTTTCCTTACTGCCTAGCAATGAATTTTTAAAGAAATGTACAGTTCTCACTACACTGTAAACAAGCAGTGAAGATAGATGTCATCCTAAGTCACCTCTCACTCTTCACAAAAAAGACTCCATCATGAATAATCTCATAGACAAAGCTACAAGTATTTGATGAGGCGAACATACATATCCTGAGGATTTTTTCTGACTCATATTGTCATAGTGACTACTTTTGGAAAGACAAAATTCCTTCTCATTGCTTTTACCTCTTCACAGTGCCAGGCAGGAGAATTTCCTGAATTTGTATGTCCTACGCGTATTTTGTAGAGATTTCCTATGTTTCCGGTATGAACCTGTAGAACGAACACAACCGATGAAGCACACAACATTTCTTACAAGAAAGATATGTAACAGAAGTTCATTTAGTTTATATGAATAAAATATTCTGATATTTAAACGGGTGATTCCAAAATATTTTGCTCCAGACTATCATTAGAAGCTCGGCTCTTTCTTTTAAAGACAACCCCTATGGCAAACCATGTGGCCTGCCAACCCTGTCTAAATGACTCAAGATGCCCTTGTAGCTATTCTTTTCCTCACTCAATATTGGCCTCAGTGAGAGATGAATACAGACTATAGGTATCACTAAAAAAAAAAAAAAAAAAAGCCTCTTGACCTGTCTCATGTCTCAGTTTAGTATCTATGCTACTGACCTGCTATAAAATGATTTCTGCCTCTCAAGCACCTCCCACATACCTCTGAGTTTCTCCCTGCACCTCCAGGAGGGTATGCCTTATGATTTTGGAAGCAATTGTGGTCAGCTTTGATATTTATTTTTACAAATCATTTCAATTAAATCAACTTAAAAAGCTGTATTTGAAAGATCAGCTTTTGTGCAGGCTGGATGAGCATATACAGTACAGATAACAGGGTGCTGAGGGAATCACTTTGTGTGAAGGTTATTTAAACAACTAGTTATGAACTTAAGTATATAAATAGAAAGCTTATCTTTAAGGCACTGGAAACATATGGTGAGCACTTCACCTCCTTGCAGTATCATTATTTTCTTATGATGTAGCCTGGAATCACTGTTCTTCTGTCGCTTTCTACAGAATTGATTTTCATGTTTTCATTTACAGAGTAGAGATGGGTGTGAACTGAATTCCCTATATTGTGAACTTTCCTGAAAGCAGTGTTATAAACAATAAAGATGCAGAGTAGAGACGACAGACCTGAATTAACTTAGATCTAGCACAAAATGCAAGCAGAGAGGCTTGACTGTTTCTATACATTTTAGAAGGACCTTGGAGTACTGGTTGATAGTCAGCTGAATATGAGCCAGCAGTGTGCTCAGGTGGCCAAGAAGGCCAAGAGCATCCTGCCTTGCATAAGAAACAGTGTGGCCAGCAGGGCTAGGGTAGTGATTGTCCCCCTGTACTCGGCTCTGGTGAGGCCGCACCTCAAGTACTGTGTTCACTTTTGGGCCCCTCGCTACAAGAAGGACATGGACGTGCTCGAGCGAGTCCAGAGAAGGACAACGAAGCTGGTGAGGGGTCTGGAGAACAAGTCTTACGAGGAGTGGCTGAGGGAGCTGGGATTGTTCAGCCTGGAGAAGAGGAGGCTCAGGGGCAACCTTATCGCTCTCTATAGGTACCTTAAAGGAAGCTGTAGCGAGGTAGGGGTTGGTCTATTCTCCCACGTGTCTGGTGACAGGACGAGGGGGAATGGGCTAAAGTTGCACCAGGGGAGGTTTAGGAAGAACTTCTTTACTGAAAGGGTTGTTAGGCATTGGAATAGGCTGCCCATGGAAGTGGTTGAGTCACCATCCCTGGAGGTCTTTAAAAGACGTTTGGATGTAGAGCTTAGTGACATGGTTTAGTGGAGGACTTGTTAGTGTTAGGTCAGAGGTTGGACTAGATGATCTTGGAGGTCTCTTCCAACCTAGATGATTCTGTGATTCTGTGATTCTGTGAGTATGCACTCCTTAATTGCATTTGGTGCTATGGATTCTCACCTACAAGGGGAATCCTGGTGTCCAAACCAGAGATTGTCTTCATATTTTGCAGTTAAGAGTCATTGGAGGTTAAATTAATGATGATAAAGCGAGCATGAAACACAGCTAAAAATCTCTTTCATGAAAAGATTATTTTTACCCTGGTTACCTATTTTATCTACTCATTTCAATTTTATATCTGTTTTTTGATATCACAGATAAGAGAAAAGCATACTAGCAGAGGTGCTGGATTCTCCTGAGAAACTCCCATCAGGCTGATGAGACCTAAGAACAGTATTTCCTACATCCCAGATAGCTGTGAGACTATTGTGGAAAAGGTGAGCTCCTCATCAATGCTACCATACTTCTTCTCAGATGGGTACTTGCTACCATGGATGTTAATAATGGAAATACCTATTTGCTATATGGCCCTACAGCAAACACCTGCTAGAGAGATCCACTGACTATCCCACCTATACACTCAAGCTATGCAGTTCTTGATAAGTTCAGGCTTACTGGAATCATCACAGAACAAGACCAATAGAGGAGAAACTTATTTGTGCAACTGCAAGGAGAAGCAGCTTCAGACAGATTCTATTAGAGTTGTCAAAAACTGCTATTAATTGAAATAAGGCAGCAGGGATTTAACAAAGTTAAAAATTTATTCCATCCCCTAATTCTCCACTTGTTGCTTCATTTTTAATATTTTTGCTCCATTTCAAATTTAAAAACTATACAAGTACCTGTTGTCTTCTTCCTGGTATTTTCTTGGGCACTGTATAAAGTTCTCCTTAAACAGATAAGAAATACATTGCAGCAAACTGGCTTTTGGATGGCTGAGGGGGAAAAGATACTAAATTTATTTGTCCATTTATGTGCTGCTTCTTGTTTGAAGATATGTGTGCTATGCAAAAACTGCCTGTCTTTCCATCATATAGATTTTGAAATTTCATGTAATCTGGCGGGACACAAGAAGGCAACACAATGAATATATATTACTTACTGTGAAGATGTCTTCATTGCCTCTCTGAAATAATTTTCCCTCCTCTCCATCAAGAAAAATA
This sequence comes from Anser anser, assembly GCF_964211835.1. Lineage (NCBI taxonomy): Eukaryota > Metazoa > Chordata > Aves > Anseriformes > Anatidae > Anser > Anser anser. Next base: position 41,344,737 of record NC_139721.1, read on the forward strand.
GGCCCTGAATTGCTGTGATCCCCATACAATGTAATATAAACCTTTGAACTTGTTTCTGCAGATGGCATATCACTGGTGAGGACTGACACCTTCCATTTCCTAGCTATCAAAAGATAAAAAGACTTTCTGAATTACTTAAACTCAAGATTCCTAAGCAAAATGTATTTCAGCAATCAGAATTCTAAATAATATCATGTCAACGAATATAAAAATACATATTTCACAAAAATACAGCAAATATTGACTTTGGTAAGTTATGCAAGTGAAAACCAAGAAACGTCAGGTTACATTCACATCCTTTAGAGTATGCATATGCCATATGACAAACTTAAATTGCATGACTGCAAATCAATTTTCAAACACAGTATTTGAAATATTGTACTAAAAGATATGAAATGGGGCTTTCTGTTTTTTTAGGGTGTGTCTGCCCAATGCAGTGCTGTGTAATGACATCCCTGCAGGCTCTCAACAAGCTACCTCTGGAATCACAAACTCATCACTCTGAATGTTAGGGTCTCTTAAAGCTAATTAGCTCTGCTGAAAGGTACAGCACTGAATGTACCTTTAAGAATGGATCTGTATGTCTACAAAGCTATGCTGGGCTTCACAGATGTAACAGCTCAGTCAAAATCCACGAAGGGATTGCCATGTACATGCATTGCAGTGTTGTCATTAAACCCTAAGTTATTAATAGTCTTTTTATGAAAATTCATTTTTATCAAGACCAAGTATATGTATTTAGGCTTTGGCTCAGTGGAGGCTGAATATCAGTGGCAGGGAATTAAGGGAAATGGTATCATTGAGGGCTGGCTGATAACTATGGCCTGTTTCATTTTAACAGGGATATTACGAAGGAATGCTAAGAAAACACCTTCACACCCAATATAGCTGGTGCCCATCTCAAATGATAAACATTTTAAGCACCTCCCAAGCTTGCTAAAACTGTTTTGCACCACTGATTAATGTAGCAGTTTCTCAAAAGAGAATTTCTTTTAAAATACAGCAGCAGTATTTAAGGGCTTTACTGACTACAGAAGTCCCCTAATGTCTAATGTCTCTACACATTTTACTGATGTTTCTAACTTTTACTTCCATAACAGAATCCTTAATCCTGTCTGTTCTGGCTAAAACACTGGAAAATAAGATAGTAAGGGTATGATATGATGAATTTTGTTTTTCTAAACTGAGATGCCTAAAATAGTTCTATGTGTCTTAAACTCCAGGCAATACAAAATCCTACAGTTCTGTTGAAAGATTCAGTGAAACCACTTTTGTTTTGAGTATCACCCAGTATTTTCAGTGCTAGCAGTGCACATTTTCTTAAAGGATTTAATGATCATTGATCATGATACATGCACAGAATCAAGGTGCAGCAGAATATCATTTGAGGACCAATGAAACCACTAGTTTGAGGAATTTGCATTTAGTTTTCTGTGGCATTCTGGAAAAAATAAGGATTAGTATTTTTAGAAGTACAGGATTAGTATTTTTACTTGCTCATGTTTAGCCATGTCTAAAAGGAAAGGTGGTTAAGAAATAGATAGATCAGGCTGACCTAGGCTTGGTGCATGTCAATATATTTCTCTCTGGGAAGTAAACGAGTTGAGAATCTATGTCCTCCATACCACTTAGCAGATATATTTGAATTATTAATATTGGTTTTGATAAAAGGCAGAAAACAAGGCCCAGTAATGGTACATTATCAAATCCTAACATATTACTGAGGCCTGGTGGTAGAATCTACAAGTCCTGCTTGTAGTCAAGCTCTTGCTATAAACATTTTGCTTCTGTGTGGCCACTGTGCTCTGTGCATAAAGCACACATTTCTTGGGAATTGCCATGGTGTAGAATTAGTAACCATTAAAACTGATATTGTCCTCCAGATTTTGAGTGGAGAGACAGAGAGCCTTAACATGGTGCTTGGTTCATCTTTGAGGACAAAACTCAAGCCCTCGAATTGTAACTGGGTGAATCTCTTTTAAAACAGTATCAGAATTAGTTTTCTTACTCCAGAAGTTTACAACTGCTATGAGTCTTTCCACATATCTGAGCTGTTGCTGACATAGATACATGCATTAGTATCAGTTGCACAAACTGAGAGAGCACTTTTCTGAAAAATACTGTGAATATGCAGCCATTATCCTTACACTTCCTAAATAATTATATTGTCATTATTAAATAATAAACTGCCAAACAGCTATTCCTATCATTAGGTTAAACTTCATCTTCATGAGAGTTGTCATAGCTTTAACACATTAAATTGAAAAAATAGGAAGTACTAACTGCTAGACCTGAGGAAAAGAAGCAATTGACAGAATCACATTTTCCAGCAACAGAGCTGTGTGACACTTCTTAAAAGTTGCTGCAATCTGCTTTGTCCACAGCTGAATTTAGCTCACTGTTTCTATTACAAAGGCAGTTCTTTACCCAACTTTCTGTGAAACATGGCTGATGATGGGTGACCGTATAACCCTCCATGTTAATCTAAGTTATAAATGACAAACTTGGATAAGTGTACGACATCTAAGTCATTCTATGCAGGTGTACCTAATGTAAGAAGAACTGCATAGGTTTGCATAAAGCTGCTGAAGATACAGCCTGAAAAACTGATAAGGAAAATGACCTGTGAAATCCCATATCAGCAAACAAGATAATGGAGAAAAACAAGTATCCATTGGTCCACTACATAATGTCTGGAAGAAAAAGTTGGCAAGTCAGTCTTACTAAACATGAAGAAAAGATGGTTCGTGGATTGGAGTCCAAACAGAAACAAAGATGACATAGAAAAAAAAATATTACCAGGTCCAAAACAAAAGAAACAACAACAAAAACAGCAAACAAGCAAACAAACAAACAGAAGAATACATTGATTGCTAAAGCAAATTTACAATTTTTTTGAGTATCTTTATGAAAAAGGTACATTCAACAGCCGTTATTAATATTAAAACAAACACTACTGCTAAAATTGCCACTTGAATGAATAAATACCTCTAAAATGCTGAAGAAGATGGTCAACTAGAGGGAAGTGGAGTTCTTTGATATTCTAAAATGGAAGTCACAGAATCACAGAATCATCTAGGTTGGAAGAGACCTCCAAGATCATCTAGTCCAACCTCTGACCTAACACTAACAAGTCCTCCACTAAACCATATCACTAAGCTCTAAATCTAAACATCTTTTAAAGACCTCCAGGGATGGTGACTCAACCACTTCCCTGGGCAGCCTATTCCAATGCCTAACAACCCTTTCAGTAAAGAAGTTCTTCCTAATATCCAACCTAAACCTCCCCTGGTGCAACTTTAGCCCATTCCCCCTCGTCCTGTCACCAGGCACGTGGGAGAATAGACCAACCCCTACCTCGCTACAGCTTCCTTTAAGGTACCTATAGAAAGCGATAAGGTTGCCCCTGAGCCTCCTCTTCTCCAGGCTGAACAATCCCAGCTCCCTCAGCCACTCCTCGTAAGACTTGTTCTCCAGACCCCTCACCAGCTTCGTTGTCCTTCTCTGGACTCGCTCGAGCACGTCCATGTCCTTCTTGTAGCGAGGGGCCCAAAACTGAACACAGTACTCGAGGTGCGGCCTCACCAGAGCCGAGTACAGGGGGACAATCACTTCCCTAGCCCTGCTGGCCACACTGCTTCTTATGCAAGGCAGGATGCTCTTGGCCTTCTTGGCCACCTGAGCACACTGCTGGCTCATATTCAGCTGACTATCAACCAGCACTCCCAGGTCCTTCTCCGCCAGGCAGCTTTCTAACCACTCATCTCCCAGCCCGTAGCGCTGCTTGGGGTTGTTGCATCCCAGGTGCAGGACCCGGCACTTGGCCTTGCTGAACTTCATACAGATGGCCTCAGCCCATCGGTTCAGCCTATAAAGATCCTCCTGCAGAGCCTTCCTACCCTCGAGCAGATCGACACACGCACCTAACTTGGCTTCGTCTGCAAAGTTACTGAGGGTGCACTCTATCCCTTCATCCAGATCATTGATAAAGATATTAAAGAGAACTGGCCCCAGTACTGAGCCCTGGGGGACTCCACTAGTGACCAGCCTCCAACTGGATTTAACTCCATTCACCATGACTCTTTGGGCCTGGCTACCCAGACAGTTTCTAACCCAACGAAGTGTACGCCAGTCTAAGCCAAGAGCAGCCAGTTTCAAAGGTAAACAAGGTAATAAAATCAACTGGTTACTCGTGAGGAAGGATTTGATATCATGGAATGTACTCATGCTCCTGTTGCCAGAGAGACTATGGATGTACCATAATGGCTGACATAGGTGGTAAAAAGTATTCAGACCAAGAAATAAGGAGTAAATATATTGCAACTTGTACATTCTGCACAGGCAGTTTCAATGCACATGAAGTAGAATATCTATCTGATAAATGTAGAAAAAGCAATGATTAGAGGATGTTGAACAGTAAAATGAACAAAAGCTGTAATACTGATGAGGTCAGTAATCTAGGTATGCAGTTATTGTTAGCATAAAACAGAGATCTGCATATTCAGAGGTAAAATTATGAAAAAGCAATCACACTTGGAGCATGGATCCCAAAAGATAAGTTAGGCATGCAGCCTTCAGGAAAGCTACAAGTGTACACATGGATAATGCAAAATGAAACAGAATCTGTTTGGATTACATTTACTTTGGAGTAGAATAGTTGAAAGATAGACAATGTAAGTCAGAACCAAGAAGTGTACCATAATGAGACTGTCTAACTTGTGAAGGAAGGTGAATAAATCCTACTAGGTGGTAGAAAGAAGTTATTTCTAAATGTCAGAATCTGTACATTTCTTCCTGAAATAATTGCTAGAGGAAAATACAATTTTTAATTAGATTTGATGAGCAGTGAATACCCTTTAGAAAGAGATTTACAAAATACCCCTGAATAAGCAATCATAAACTGATTCATTTTAAATTAAGGTAGGACAAAAAAAATATCTTAAATGAAGCCTTTGATCTAAAACCAGCAAATTTCCAAAAGTAAAGGAACAGGTTAATGAAGTCAAACGAAGTCAAAAAGTGAGATGTAAAAAAGGAAAATAAAACAAAATTGTAAAAATATTGTTTGACCATATACATTGAAAGAGAATAAGCAAAGAAAACGCTATGTGCACCATGTGTTGAATTTGAAAACCCAAGACGCTTTGAGTGCCACCATCCAGCCAACTTCTTATCCTCCGAGTGATACATCCATCAAATCCACCTCTCTCCAATTTAGAGACGATGATGTTGTGTGGGACATAATAATTCATCTTTTTAGACAAGGAAATTACAATAGATGAACACTACCTTAGCATTTTATGAGAAATTAGTAGTTTAAATGGAAAATTAGATTAGTGCTGGACTGCAAAGAAACAAAATAACTACCTAAATGGGAAATTATAAGTTTGTGTTGACATAAGAGCTATTAATTTATAAGAATAGTAGTAAATTGTTCATGAATTTGTGTTGGGATTGATCTGGATTTCCTAATTTTGTCAATATACTCCATAACATAGGTTCTGTACCATAGTTAATAAGAGTTATCAAAGCATAAAAGGATCAGAAAATCCAGAGTAGTGTAAAAAGAGCAATACAAAACAGCATAAAATGCAAGGAAATGTATTTTTAAAATACTACCAAAACATAATGCTACAAACAGTGAATTTATCATTCAAAAGAGAGAGAGAGAGAGAGCAATTCACTAATATGATGCAACAATGTGACTGTAAGATGCACCAAGAGAAAGATTTCTAATTAGAGAAATGTTACTGTCAGTGTCCAAGAGTTCAGAAAGAGAATCTTTCACATGCTGCAATAAGTTCTGGCAACCATATTCAAAAACAAATTAATTGAAGCTAGAATAGGTCCTGAAAAAGACAACCATTATGATTAAAGGAAATGAAGACAATGCCTTATGTGGAAAAAAAAGTGAGAGAATATCTGATTTTGTCAAAAGATACCAGGAGGAGGAAAAGACATATCTAATTTAATGATGCTGATGGATTTGGTACACATGAATGTAAACTAACTACGACTAGATTTTGGATAGAAATTGGAAAACAGTTAAGATGGATATCAGCAAAAGGACCCAAACTCTAGAACACCCCTCCAATGGAAATGACAATGACTATAGCTGATAAGTTTTAACACGAGACTTAGTCCTTAAATGTTGTACATTATTTATATGATTTTATATTACATTATTACATGATTCTGTGTGGGGATTTTTTGTTTGTTTGTTTGTTTTTCTAGTAGAGACACAAACTAGATAAACTGAAATTCTCTTCATGAGACTATAGTCTACATGTTATGTTGGCTATTTCTTTTTTTTAACAATAGCAAAACAAAAATTTAATTCCTTCCAGAAGAATAGCATAATTTATATAAAGCCTTTAAATGCCTACTGAATTTTCTCCTGTTCTGTTCTTTACACATTATTTGATAGGCTTGTCACTTCCAAGTATATTTTACCCTGGCTCATTCAGAAAGACTTTGTATGCCTTTTGCAGCTAATTTACAGAATTAAGCTATATATAAGAAGTTTATATTAATCTTCATGGTGTTTTTCCCGCTGTCAATCAACATGTTCCTCTAGTCAACAGTTTTTGAGGGTCTCTCTTCAGTCTTTTCCAATCTTACCTAATAAAAGCAATTTTATTTTCTCTGTGTATCTCAGCCACTTAATATTCTGTATCCTCCCTGAACCATTAATGAATATATAAACTCTGTGACAGCATTGAACATCTGACTGTCAACCTTTTGTCCTGCTCTGAGCTGACTATTTTATTCCTTCTCTTCCTGTTAACATTCTGAAATCAGGAGTCCTTCATTGAATACAACAATCATTTCAGTGCTTGCTGTGGTCTCTGTTAATTGTAACCTAAGGCTATACCACACCTCTCACCTTTTGAGTACTCAGTTTGATCAGTAACACTACAATAAACATCTGATTAAAGGCTCTTGAACGTCTGAATAAATTAAGGTGTTGAGAATGCAGCACAGGATGCTATGAATCCAACAGAAAGACTGCAGGTGATGGAGTAATGTATATAACTGCCAGTTTAACCTTTCAGCATTATTCATGGCATAGAAACTTTGTATGCAGAATGCTATATGGCATTTAATTGGATTCTAATTATTTTAAGCTTCATTTTCAAACCATAGGTTTTATTTCTATTTTATTTTACCATAGGTAAAAGGATGAAAAAATATCCTTGAGACTCTTCATTTGGAGCAGTTCTAAAACATGCCAAAAAAGATGCCCAAAAATGTGAAGATGGGAGTAAGAAAATCATAAATAAGACCAGTGTAGTCAGATAAACACACAGCTATTTGGCATGCATTTTATTAGTAAATATCACAACATTGCTTTAGGTTTTTTATGTTGGTTTATTACATAGAATATAACACTGCTTCAAACAACAGAAACTTATCAGTTATTTACAAGGAAACATGGTTAACACTAGACTCCTAAAAGGAATTGGAGAGCTTCTAGGTTTCCTACCCATACTGCAAATCCCTTTTGCTCCAGGTCCTGTTTCTACTTCTCTTATATGTGCCTTGTTCACCAGAGGGAGACAATCAAGGCCCATGGGCCAAAAGGGATTTGTGTCAGGCTTTAATTAAGTCCCCAGTCTGGATAACTAAATGACCATGGTCCAGCATGTGGTACCATGTACATGCCAGTTAGTCTAGATGCAGCCTCCAAGGGTACAGAATGGACAAATTCTCATTCTCTAACTGAAAAAATAGCACTTTACTTCTTCAGGTGTAACTCTGACTTGGTTGATACTGAAGTAAGTTATTGTGCAGAATTAGGGGTTAAATCTAAACAAAACAAACAAAAAAAAAAAACAACAAACAAACAAAAAAAAAATTAAATACTCTTCCTAATCACAATATACATTATTTTTCAATTTTATATTTAAAATCATTTTCTGAAAATTGTAAACCATATGTAACTGCATAATAAGTATAAGGATATTAAAAAATGATGTAAACAGGCATCCAAAACAATTCTAAAATAGATTGAAAGACTCTGAAATGTATTAAATATGCCTAGGATTCTCATATTACATTATATTTACGGAAGAAAAAAAAAATGAAGAGTACAAAGGTTAAAAAAAGAACACAACACTTGTAGTGTATGTAGAACAGTTTTAAGTGTAAGTGGTGCAGCCTCTGAAGGGAATATGGCAAAGTCAGTCAAGAAGTCTGGATGCACAATCTCCCTTCTCAGCTCCTGTGTAAGCCTAAATAATAAATAAGCTCCTTTTCCAGTATCCTCTGGATAAAAGCAGCAAATTTCATTTGTGGTCTGGATGTTCCTATATGGAGACCAAAAGTCATCTTTACCCACCTAACTGTTCTGAAGTTGGCTTTAAAAACTGAAATAGTTGTTTGATAATGTTAATCTATGTAAAATTAACATGACTACCACTTTCTATTTCTCATTGTATTACAGCAATTGAAGAGTATATCCTACTTTTCATTTCAAATTAAAGATATCATTTGATTTTGTCCCAGACAAAGCATTTATATGGAACGGTAGTTCTCAAACTCTTTCTTGAAAGTCATGTAATACAAGTATCTTATCTTAGAATTTAGGCAGATATTTAAAATTTGATTTTTTTTGTTGTTGTTGTTTAGTTAGTAGTAGTTTTTTCTCTACAGAAGACATGGTTTGTATATTACTAAATATGTCTGAACAGATAACTTTAGGAGAAAAGTATTTTTTTTAGCTAAGAAACCACCACTAGAACAGTTTGTTTGTTTGTTTGTTTTTTCCTATGTTGTTTCCGACAAAAAAACTAAGCAATTATCTATATTTCCATAAAGATACACAATTATGTTTTATATTCATCTGGGTTGTATTCACATTGGGAGTTTTATTGGATGTGGCATTCAGTAGATTATTTTGGTAATATTTTTATTGAAGTTGTCACTAATCTGATGTTATCGAACTTCCAAGATCTCTATTACATGTCTTTCTTATCTTTGCTGTATCTATTGTCCATGGCACAAAAGCAAACTCCTCCTCCTCCTCCTCCTCCTCCTCCTCCTCCTCCTCCTCCTTCTCCTTCTCCTTCTCCTTCTTCTCCTTCTTCTCCTTCTCCTTCTTCTTCTTCTCCTTCTCCTTCTCTTTCTTCTCCTTCTCCTCCTTCTCCTCTTCGTCCTCCTCCTCCTTCTTCTTCTTCTGTAGAAAAGGCATTTGCATTTTTCATATTTTCAGAGGCAGTACGTTCAATGTTATTTATAAAAGTGTCACATTTTAGAAATATTTCAGAATGACAGGTTTCTGCTGGATCTGTCAACAAGGGAGACAATTTTTCTCCAACAATGTGAATTGGGCTTATTCTTAATATTTGGCATATTTTTGGCTTTGTGTTGGGTGGCTTACTTTTTGTGTCCACCATATAATCACTGGGTATGTGCTTGGATACCTTGTTTTGACAATTGCTGACTTCCATAGGCTTTAAATTCATATTCTTTATACCATGTAACCTCCTTAAATTGCTCTTGTCTTTCAGAGTTGAAGATGTAAGTATCCCAATGTTACTAATAAAATCTATAGTGTTATTAGCATAATACCTGGTAAAAATATTATTGGCAATCTTATTGATGAAGTTCCTCTTCAGGGTCACATAATTATTTTCATCTTTTACTAAATCTTTGCCTAACCATTGTAAATGTTCACTCTTACTGGCCAACAAACATAGACCCATCTGGTTCTCAATATCGGATGCCTTTTGGTAAGCATATCCCCTCTGATTCTCATTAATTGGTGTAACCATCACCATCAGTATTGGACAATGTTGGCCACATATAGCATGGAGCTTATCTAGAGAATCTTCCTGAAGAGCATTTCTGTTAGTATTATTAACATCTGTTGGCTGAGATTGTATGGGTTCATCATTTAAAGGCTGTTCCAATGGATGCACCTTGTTATCAGGCAATCTAAATTCTACAGACGTAAAGGCTGGAAAATTGGTATCAGCTTCTCTGGAAAGATGTGTAGAAGCAGAACCTACCATGACTGAAGGTTTGATCTTTTCTTTGTTCCCTACAGGAAGGGAGGTGATTTTGCCATTGAGGCCAGGTTTGCTTTCCCTACTTAAGTCATCCTGTAAAGGGTCTGAATCACTACTGTGAGGTATGTTGAAGTAGCTGCAGAAATTTTTAGAGGGCTTAGCCATATCTTCAAGCTCTGAAGAAGATATTTCATTGAGGACTGGATTCAGATTGCCAAAGTGTGAGTATGGAGCATCATCACTGTTAGTATCAAGCACTGTGTCTGTTGATGTTGTATCCAAATTGCCATACATTCCAGTCCGCTCAGGTGGTGATCTTCTTATCAAATGGTTTTCTTTGAGAAGCCATTTGCCTTTATCAATCAATATTCCTTCATCTTCATTAGCATGTACGGTAGGTTGACAATGTTGCTTTGGAGGTTCCCCTGAGTAGTCATTAATATAATTTGTCTCTTCTCCATTAGGAATAGGTTGTGGTGTTGGTGAAGAAATATGTTCTTTTCTCCATGTAGTTTCATCTTTGTTAATGATTTCTGGAAATTCTTGTGATGACAATGAAGAATGCGAAAATTTCTCTGCAAAACAAGGCCTAGGTTCTTGAAAAAATTGAATGGTTTTTTTCACCACTGCAGAGCTGAATTCTTCAGTATCTTTCTGTAATGCTTTGGACATGTAAGGAAATCCTTTCTGAAAGTCAGGCTTAAATGAAGCTTCTGTCTTACCATAAAGTCGTTCAATAGTTCTTTTTACATAGCTGGTATTATAGTGTTTTTCAAGTACTGCTTCTTCTCCACTTTCATTGGTCAAATCACTGGATGCTCTGAAGTTATAATCACTCTCCTCAGTATCTGGTCTGTAATCTGACCAGTCTGAAGTAGCAGGACTTTTTAAGCATTTTTTTAATTGAGAAGTGTCTGAACATGTTCTGTTCTCCAGTTCTTCTACTTGCAATTTCTGTTCTCCTTCACTCATGTCACATTCTGTAATTTGCTTAGATTCATAACAAAAAGATAATGGAGAAACTGTAGATAACCTCTCAGAGGTTTCCTCACAAGTTTCTGTGTCTTCCTTCCCTTCCTGTACAGAACAATCCTCATAATTATATTCTGCAGAGGTGTCAGCAACTAGTTTAAGTTGACTGTTTGTTTTTTCGTCATTACCTGTTGACTTTGGATCAACTTTTTCATCTTCCCTTTGATCAGTAGTAACATCAACAATATATTTTTCACCTTCTATCTCGGAAGTATCCTGATCTAAAATGCAATTTTTATCATTAGACGTTACACTGTGAACTGTTGAATTAGGTTCTACTGAAGTATCTGACTCTTCATTAATGTTTTTGTCATGAGGTTTTTCATATAGATTATAAGCCATTTCTTCATTTGTTTCAGATGGCTCTATAGCTGATGAAAGGTTACATTTAATAGAATTAGTATCAGCATACTGACCATCTAGTTGTGTTTTGGAAGCACTCAAATCTGAAATCTCTGTTGCTCTACAAAGCTCTTTCTGTATATCTGAATAGCTTTCAAATTCACTCGATAATGTTAGAGCTTCTTCGGAATTTAAGCTGTTCTTTGCAATACAAGGTTCAACTGATTTTTCTTCTTCATGCAAATGTATATCATTATGATTTTCAAGTATGGGTATATTCTCATGGCAGTGTGTGGAATCCTGCTTTTTGAATTCCTTCGCAGCATGTAATAAGTTATTTTCTGTTGTTTCTTGAAAATGTGAGAAAGCAGCCTTCAGTTCATCAACTTTTTGCATAACTGTTGCTTGTTTCAGAAACTGTAACTGCGTAATTACTTCAGAACAGCTACAGGTAGCTTTTTGCATATCATCTTTGGTTGTACCAATCAAACTCTCTCTCAGATTCAGTACTAGTAGCCAAGCTAGGAGGAGATTGGAGGAAGAACCAAAAACTGGAGGAGAAATATCTGAAAGACTGTATGTTTTTCCTATACATCCAGTGTGTTCTTTCTGGAGACCAAGCAAAGTTGACTGTAACTCATGAAGCAGCATGCTAGACATGCAATTATTCTGAGTATCAGTTCCCACTTTCTCACTGACAATTGAACAATCAACTTGAACAGCAACTTCAGATTTTTTTCTATGGCACAGATTTGTGTCTTGAATATCAGACTCTGATACTTTTTTATCATTGCCATGTGTTTCATGAAACAAGTGTAGTTGACTGTCATGATGAAATTCTGACTGCAGTAAATACTTGGATTCTTCTACCATTGTTGTATTACCACAAATCAAAGAGTCAGTTTGGTTTTGACGTGAATGTTTGGATGATTCTTCTAAAGTTCCCAATTCAAAAAGAGGCTTTAATGTTTTTTTGGTTTGATTATGTTCAAACAGATGCTTTTTTCCAGTCACATGCATTTTATTCGTAATAAATTTAGCTTCTTTATCTATAAAAGCATCAGTGTTTTCTTTAGAAACATGACAGACATCGCTATTCTCCACACTCCCCTCTTTTTTCTTTATAGGGGGTAAGACGGCATTTGGTGACAGGTTTTTCAGCCAAGTTTGGACGTAGTTTTCAAGTGAATGCTCAACAATCTCCTCTTGAAAATTCTCTTGTTTCAAAGCCTCTACTGTAATGGAGCTCTCTGACATATTTAATTTATGTGCACCTTTACTTAGATTTTTCCTCATCTTCTTTTGCTTTTTCTCCTTCTTTAATGACAAATTTTCCAAAATGTTATCCTCCCTTCCTTTTTCTATTTTATGAACCTTTGGCATTTCTGACAATGTCTTTGAAATCATTGCCAAGTTAGGTGTCTGTTCAATAGAATTAGTTGTGAGATGCTTGCCTTCTTTCACAGTACTCTGTGCATCCTGACTGCTTTCAGTTTCATTTTTTGAATCAACTGTCATTAGATCATCTTCACTCTTTCCAGACAAAAGGGAACTATTTTTTTTGCCTGACTTTGATTTTACCTCAGCCAACCGTTTCTTAGTTCTTGTTTTTTCATTAGGTGATAATCTATTTTGTTCCGCTGAATTATGGGGATAGAACTCATCTTCAGGACATATGCTTTTGTCTGAATTGTCAGACCCATCATTGCTTTTTACAAGTAATTCCATCTCTTTTTTCTGAAGCATTTCAGAACAATTATCCTGGGTTGTGGAAACTTGTGTAGTTTTGCTTGTGACAAGCACTTCTTCACTTTTAATTATCCCTGAAATTTCTTTATCTTTTTGATTTTCATATATACCTTTCTCTAGAAAGTTAGACAATAATTTTCTTTTCTTCTTTTTAGTAAGGGAAGATGCAGATTGGCTTTCATCAATCAGATGTGATGCTGTCACAGATTCGGCCCTGACACTGATTAGATTCTCACTTTCAGTAACAGGAGAGAATGCAGTTGTTGGATTTATTTTCTCTGTAGGTGCTTTACTACATGAAGCTATCATTTTCTCCATCTTGTTGTGTCCAGGACAGACTGAATGCACTGAATCTTGAGAAAAAGCTAATAAATTGGAAGCTTTGCATTTTCTTTCTTCATTTTTTGACTGAGATAATTCTGAATATCTAATGTAAGAACTCAGTGATCTTTTTATTTGTTTAATATCACATAATTCATGGATATGATCTGCTGAAACTGGCCTAGCTGTCTGGTAATTTTTTGATGATGGTGTGAAACCACTGATGTTAGCTTTGCAGGTTGATACTAAGCTATTATATGCACCTTGCTCCACAACTGATTTCTCCAATATGTTCTGTACCAATTCATTGTCATCAGGCACATCTAATGTCTTCCTATTTGTGGTTCCTATTAAATCATGACTTTTCTGGCTTACTTTAAAAAGCATTTCTTCTTTTATATTCTCTGAAGAAAGCTTTAATATGTCATTGTCACTCATCTCACTAAACTTTGGATTACTGACGCTTGATTTTTTTCTGCTTGAATGTGCTACCATGCAATACTCAGATTTGTTTTCTCCATTCTGTATTTCCTCACTATAGGAAAACTGTCCTATTGTCTTTTCCTGAACCTCTTTCTCAGATACCAAGGTGACACTTTCAACTACCGCTTTCTTTTGTCTAACACGTCTTGGCCCAGGGGTGGGAGGCCTATAAAATCGAGGTCTGATATTATCCTTAGGTACATTGCTTATAGCTAGATCTGCAGATTTGCTCTTCTGATGGATATTACAACCATCCATTTTTAAATCAGATTCTGATTCTTTGCCTGAGACTTCTTCATTGAATTGTTTTAATGAGTCTCCATCTTCTTTATTGTAGCTGTCCAAAAATGAAGTGTCCATTGGTTTTGTACGTTCTGATATATTTACATTAGATAAGCAGTCTTCTGCACCCATTGCAGCATTGCAAATGGTGATATTTTTGTCACCTGAAAGGCCAGCGCGACTTACAGTTGTTGTCCATTTAATAGTTTCTTCCTCTTTAATTTTGAATCGAACTTTCATTTCCACTGTCATACTGCCATCTTGATTAAGGTGAACAGATTTCTCAATGTCATCTTCAAACTGTGCCACAGATAATTCTTCCCCATTAACTGACTGATTTTCTCCTACACCATTATGATTGGCCGGAACATAGGAAGACTCTGAGTTGTTATCATTTGAGTTGTTATCATTGCTGGACTCTTTACCAGAAGAAACTGAGAATATCTGAGATCTAGAGCTAGAGATCACTTCAACTCTTGCTACCAATAATTACATTGAAAGAATCCAAATTCATTCAATAGTTGGAAAGTAGAGCAGACAGATATCATGGATAAGGATCCAGATGATAAGACAGCAGACAAGCAGCGAAAGAAAAAAAAGAAAAAAAAAGAGAGGAAACAAAAAAAGGAAAGAGATAAATTAGTACAAAAGAACCTAATAAAGTTTTTTTTTTTTTCTAGAGTATTAGAAAGAAAAAGAAAATAAAAAGAAATAGAAAAAACATATCTAATTTTGCTATTAATTTTAAGAAGTTGTTCAAGAGAGAAATACAACCAATTTTTAATAGAACATCAAAGATTTAACTACTTTTCCACATCATATATTTTTTCAATAGGCCCTTTCTAATGCCAGAGCAATAGTCCTATTTGAAGCTCCAAAGCCTAAAAAAAGGACTAAATTCTCTAAATTCTCTCTTTTTATACTCATTTGGGAGTTGAGGTTACCTTGAACTTTTTTTAAGAGGTTCACAGACCTGCATCTGTTGGGGCTTCAGGCTACTAAATTTACATCTTCTCCGTGCCCTAACAGTCACTAACTTGTCACCTCCTATTAGTCCTCACAGTTAGTGCTAAAATGTGTCAGTCAAGGTGTAAATATATATCTCTGGGATTAATTCAACAATCTGCAGCATATGTCATTACTGTGAGTAGTGTCATTGACACACGTGACTAAAGGCTACAGATTCAGTCCCCTATAGATATGTAAACATTGAAGCACTTGAACTGCTTATAAAATCTGAATTTAAATCATGACATTCTGAAATATATTTTATGCTACAGTACTCTAGATTAGATGGTACAAAACCCAGTAAAGCCAAGGAGAATACTTTTAGACTTCAGTCAGTCTTGACTATGGCCCAACATGAGTTTACATACACAGTAAATATTCTTAAAACATGTTTTGATTAACCTGTAATAATTTGGCTCTTTAAATAATGTCTTATCTGTCTCTTATGGTTGTCACTGAAGAGGTGAGAGATAAAAGAGCATAAGATAAAAATAAAATTTTGCTGTCTTCCAAGCAGATCTGGCTGTGAGTGAAATGGTGCATGTACACCCAAACAAAGACATCTACAACCGTTACTGATACCTAAATATACAGAATTCTTAATTTAATTGAAAGGTTTTGCTTGCAGGAAGCTATTTTAACATAACTAATATTAACTTATCTCACATTACTTGAATTTAAGCACGTTTTGCTCAAGAGAGTTACAAAAGTTTTTATAAAAAGACTTTCATGATTGACACATTGCTATTATAGATAGGTGTCTATAATTTCAGGGGGAATGCCCTGTGAGTTTCCCATGCATATGCTTTCCCATTAAATAAAAGTTTAGACTAACTCCTTTAATGGAGATCAGACCAACAGCTCTGAAGCTGTGGAATGTCAAAGAACATGAAGTCTGAGAAAAACTAAAATGAGTAGTTTAGTAGAGACATAATAAACTATGAGGGATGTGGAAAAAACACCTTTAAGTAAATAGAAGTGCCTCATGTAGAAATGTGCTCCATGACATAGTGAGGATTACCACGGAAAGTCTCAGGACAGAAACAATTCTTGATCATCCCCTGGCCAACTCACACTCACTAACTCTTGTCAGTGACACAGCTCCTTGAGTAGTGAAAGTATGTATTTGTGTATCCTTTCCCAAACTTAACCAAAAAGCATATATTACAGTCATAAGGATATAAGAATTTCCTATAGGATGCAGCTTCACAAAAACATGTTGAGTTTGTAAGTGGATGAGTGCTGTAATGGTTTTCATGTTTATGTGGAGCATGGAACATGGGGAAAAAATGAAAGTCATGATAATGACAAGTCAAATCCCCATTTGCTAGGTCCTAAAAATGGCACAAAAGTTTTCCTCAATAAATTCAGCCAGTTAAGAACTCTAAAGTAACCTGTAGGTTTTCTTTTACCTCCACTGTTATTAAATGTGATGCCAAAAAATTAATAACAATGACAATCAAGTGCATTACAACAAAATATACATATAGATTTGTATCCATGTTCTAAATAAGTCAGTTTGAGAGAAAATATGCATGCTAGCTCAGTACTTAGAAGAAACGTGTTTTATAATGAAAATTAACACTTTCATCTTTCTTATACCTACAGATAAATTTTCAGCTGTCCTTTTAGAATATCCTTGATCCCAGTAAGATTGTCATGGTTTATGTCTTATACTGAGAGAGATAAACCAAATAATAGAATAAAAATTAATTCAAAGAACTTACTATTTTCACTTTCTGACTTGGCATTTGCTTTTGGGTACACACGATTTGCAATTCCAAGCAATTTAGCTGGTCGTGAATACCCAAGGGAATCATAATTGCTTGGTTTAAAAGGCTCTCTCCCTGCTGCGACTACAGCTCCAGAGCACAATATCAGGGCCTGAAGATTAGGAACCTAAAAAAAAAAAAAAAAGTAAGAGATTTATCCCTTTTATGTTTTAATATCTTCACTTTTTAGCCTCTACATCATTTTGCAGCTGACTGTTAAATATGTATCACAGAACAGAATTAATTTTTCAATTCCTATAAGGCAATTCTTATCTCTGTGAGGGTATGTCTTGTTATATAAATAAAAATATATTAGAAAAAGACTTCAAGAAACAACACTTGGATACAGATCAAAATTCTCTTATAATGTAATGCTTGCATATGTTGTTTTATTTCATCATTGAAGAGTGATCATTCATAGCCATGGAATAAGACTATGAATTTGGAGGTAGGTATATATATGAACATCTATTTGGAGGAAGAAAAGGAAAATTCAGAATACATCACAAATATTTCACATGTACTGCCACAGAGGAACTGGACAGAATCACAAAATATGTATTGGAAAAGATGTCTGGAGGTCATCTAGTATAAAAAACAGGTCTAACTTTGGATCAAGTTGTTCAGGGCCTTGCCTAACAGATTTGAATTTATGTTCCAAAATATATTGCAAGCTAAGGCTTGAAAACTGCATTTCACTGACATAGGAGCTAGGGAGAGTTTCCCAGCCTAATACAGATCTTGACCAAACGGAGGGAAAACACAAGATTTCCCTTGAACAAGCACTCTGCATGGAATTCCCTTTCCAGATACCTGTTAGGTATGATCACAAGTCCTTCTCGCCGGTTAAACAACACGCAGGAAAAACACTAAATGAGATAAAATTACACAGAACAGCATGTAAAATGAAATTCAGGATTATTATTGCTGCAACATCATCTGGGTTTAGAGGTACAAAACTTGGTCTGCAGTTTAGAAACTGTAAGATACAATAAGGTCTCCTAGTTCCAAGGCATTAATGGCAAAACACTGTCCATCTGTGTAATAATAAAGTAGCTATGGCTATTAGATACTACCCATAATATTTTTAAAACATTAAAAATCACAGAAAACAGCTTTAAGACTAAATGAAATTTCTGTTTAAATAGGGAAAAAATATATAACTGAAAGCATGCCTGAAAGAGACCTAAGTAAGAAAAAGAAAAATGGCTTTTCATGAAGACTTGAAATAAAATATCCCCACTAGTTTCTCTGTGATTACTAGATTCATGTATATTTATTTCCTCCAAGCTAGTAGCCTTCCTAAAGGGGAACAACCATAGAAAGACAACAGCTGAAATTCAGCACATTAGATACTACACCAGGCCAGTGTCCCTAGTTTATAATTGATAAAGTCACTTTATTTTAATTTTTTTTTTTCAGTTAAAAATAACCTAGAAGCAAACATACAAAACTCATCAGTGCTCTTATTCTCACCTTTCTGCCATCAGTGGTATATAGTTTCAGGACTGGATATTGCATTAATTCACTCATATAGTCCAGAAAGGCCTCAAAGGTTTGTGTATTTCTCTTTCCCAGAATTATGGTGCGTCTGAGTCTTACATCTCCATTTTTGAAAACAAGGATCTTTTTAGGAGTTGTTATTTTTCTTTCTCTGTGTCCAAATCCAACTTCATTCTCCCTTGCTAACTGCACAGCACGACGGCGAGCGCTGATGGGCCTACTGATCTGCCAGGGCAATGGCTTTTTGCTAGCCCGTTCTAGGTTGATAGGCTTCATTTTCCTCTGATGGGAGCAAATATAAGATTTTCCATCTTCAAGGTCTTCAAGATTGGTGATGCAGTGTCTCCCTTTTGGTGTACTGATATTCCTTACTCCAAAAGGTAATGGGACCCTTTTGGATAAGCTATCGAGCAAGGCATCAAATGTTTTGTAAGATCGGTTATTAATGACCATTTTGATTCCATTAAACTGAGGATCTCCACTTTTATAGAAACAGATCCGTTTGGCCACTACAGGTTCGGTAACATTGAAATGGCGGGTAGATAAACTCTGTTCACTCTCAGAGGAGTTTGGCTGATTCACTGAGTAACTAGTTGAAGGAGTTTCACTCATTTTGACAGCAACCTGGGGGGAAAAAAAGAGGACACAGATGTAAAAGTTTTCATATGACTAGCAATAAGACAGTCTTAATTTTGAAAGGTGCAGAAAGAGAATTATAAGAAATGAACAGCAGAAAGTTGTGCCAAAAATCATTGGATTTAAATGGATCCAAGCTGTTATCTCTAAATTCCACAAAGACTCCAGTACTGTCAGATTAAGTTAGCATAGCTCTGCTTGCAAGTATTCCCAACACTCTCCAATGTAATTTCAAATCTCTTATCATTTTGGTACAAGAGACCTTTCCTTGGTAGAAGGTACCTAGTCCAGAATGATAATTACATTTTTTTTTCCTTGAGGATGAAGCTAATGACAGCATTTCATATTTAATATATTAGCAAAATCTTTATGAGAAAGAAGCAATTCATGCTTCTTCAATTCATAAGCCATATTCAGTCCAAAATAACAAAACTGAAAGACAATATAATTTACTTTACTTTACTAATCTATTAGTAAAATCTATTTTACTTTACTAATCTATTAGTTTTACACCAGGACAAATACACTGGATTCAGATAAAAGACTCCTGATTTACTATGTTGTAAATTATACCAGAAGAAGGCCCAAAAAATGTTAATGCTATGGTACATCTTAAATTAACAGATCATTTGCTATTTTATTGTAAGTTTTATCTTTCATGATAAATAAATCAACCACTTCAATATTTTCAGTTATACTGAGTGAAAACCTACTGATCATATATGATTTTTTATTAAGAGAAAAGTCTTTAAATCCTTTATAAAGACACTACATTTCAGGTATTCTTCAGTAGTAGTAGTAGTTTTCTATGGTTGAAACATTTACATAATGTTCTTTTAAATAACAGATTGTTTCTTACAACTATGTCGACTGTCTTCCTGCTTGAAAATGGAGTACTCTCACAACAGCCTTTTCATTTGAATCCAATCTACATGCAGATACTTTAATGACAATCATTTAATTGAATAAATTTGCTGTATCTTAATGATTGTTTTGCTTTGGCTAGAGCACAGAGTAGAAACTTCTAGTCAACTAATCAGCCTGGAAGATGAACTTCTAGCACAGTTTTACTAAAAAGCTGAATAGTAGTCTCAGGGAATATGTTCGTCATCAAAATAATATAAATTAAATTCTTTGACAATGTCACCTTGATGCAGTTGCCATACCCACTAATGGAACAATCTCTTCTGACTACTATGTTTTTTTCTTAATGAAGCTATGGAAAACAATATTTTGATGTATTCTACTACTTCAATACTTCAGTTCTGAAACTGATAAGAAAATGTTACCTTTTTCAAGACAGTCAAGATTCAAATAAAGTCAAATTTGTCAAGATTCTCTTGTGTTCTTACAGCTTTTCCAAAAAAGCACTGTTTTCAGCTTGGGTGTTTTGCCTTCACTGAGAGTTAATAACTTCTTAAATGTTCCTGTCACTATAAAATTAACAATTAATATGTATATATATAGTTATAGTTATTTATTTATTTTGAACAATGATCAGGGCACAGGAAGAAAGTCACCTTTTAATATACTATCTATGGTGCAAATTTTACTCGTTTTAAGTGATAAAATTAAAAAACAAAGAGATCTGCATGAGAACGATGTATACAAAGATAGATATAGGCAATCAAATTTCCATTTAAAATAATAACAACAACCACCATAAGGAATATGCAGGAGGAAATGTACAAGTTGGATGCAGCAAGTTATACAAGCTAGTTCATGATGGCTACAGAAGTGGCTTGCTTTCTATCATGGGGTGGAGCTCCACTTCTACTGAAATCACTGTGAAATACAGTTGTTCATTTTTGACACCTCTGTTCATTAGCTGCTTCAATTTTCATTACAGTTCTAAATGGAGAGGTTTTAGAGTTAAGACTAGGGACACAATCTGGACCAGACATTTTTAAGTCTCATGCCTTATTCTCTACATAGTAATGTTCCTAGAGGAAATCTATTCAGGGCATTTATGTTGCTAGCTGGAACAAGAACTTTTCTACTCTTCAGAGAAAATGATCCACACAAAAGAAGGCAGTTATAACAGAAGAAAAGTTCCTAGGTGATCTACATGGCAAATTACCCCCTTTCAACCAGACTAAGGCTGGTTGATAAGGCTACTGATAATAATTGCTTTTGAATTAGACTCTTAGAAGTTGTGCTGGACGTTTGTACTCATGTAAAACATTCAGTTATGTAAGCATCAATATTTGGAAGAGAAACACAATATAGTTTACACAGAGATAATTATTAGACTGCATATTGACACCAGCAGTAACAGAATCCAAAAAAAACAAAGACAAAATACAGAAAGCAAAATGTCAATTTTCATTATAAACATGAAATAATTTGAATTTACAAAAGTATCTAAGGAAAAGAAGTCTTCTTTAGCAAAGCAGAAAATGAATGATATATAGTTTTGGCAGGGAACTGATGGATGCATAGCACACCATGCACAAATACTTTCTAGTATTAATTTTAATAGTGGAAATTGCTTATCCATCTTTCAGATACCTTATAATTTCACTTTATCATCATTCATACAAATATGAAATATGTCAACAAATTAATAATCAACATGTTGTAGAAGTTGCGATTTCATTCTACAGGTTGTCACATTCTAACAATTTTCTTCTAAAATTAAGCTATAATCAGATGATCTTACATCATCCAGAATGTCTAAGATAGCACGACAATTACAACATTAAAAATTTGACTCTGCAAGAAACTGGAACAGAATTCAAAAATGAATCTCATTGCCTGCATTCTCATAAACCAAATCAATTGTTCAAAGTTTTTGCACAAAGCTGCTCAATTTTATAACGACACTAAGTGGAACAGTTTATTCTGAACTATAAGAATAAATCTAATGTCTCTTAGCTGTTAAGTATTGCATATAATTTCATTATACTCACCCACTGTCACATCCTATGTAAATAAAAAAAAATAGCTTGTTTTCAGAGATTCATAAATTGCCTATGCCATATGAAGTGAACATCCTCAGTCTTATTCCAAGTGCGCTCAGCTAGGAAAAAACATCATAATCCATTTGCTTAATCTTGGCTAATGTTAATCACCAGACTAGGTTCACCTTAGGTAGCCATTGTTCAGAGCAGACTGTCTAACATTTCATTCAGCAAGTCCTCTTATATTACTTGTAACCTTATTTTCCTTTTAAATATTTAATTTATATAATTTTTATTTAAGTCTCTCAAAAGACTCACAGAACCACAGAAAATAAAAATGAGGGTGGGGAACATAGGTCATCTAATCTATCTTTTAATATGTTTGTTGATATCCTTCAAACCAAATTTTGTAGTGATAAAAATATAAAATGAGGTGGTGCTTCTACCAATCACTTTCTGAGACTATTAACTATCTCCTGGCGTTAACTGTTGTTTTTGTTCAACATCCTGGTCAAGATGACCCTCTTTGTGCTAAAGATTCTCCCATATCTCCTCTATTCAGATATCATACTGCAATAATTCCACAATTTTTTTCACAGCACACAATAAAACATTGCATGGTCTGATGTAGTTTGTCATCTATGGTGCATTCCTCAGTTCAACGTATTGGCAAAAGGCTGATGTAATGAAGATAAATGTGTGTGAATATAGTTCATGAAGATACAAGGGAATTATGTATGCCTGTAATTTTATTATACCACTGAATGTTGGGTTGGGTTTTTGTTGTTGTCGTTGATTTTTTTTCCAGTGGAAGTACTACGTCCCCGGATGGTAACTGTTTTGTTTAATTACTGCCAGATGTATAATCTGATTTAGAGCTTCTTTACTTAATGAAGATTATAGCAAGCTCTCAAAACTAGCTGTGTAGAACAGTAACAAAAGCACTGCTCAGTACACACTCCCATTGCATACCACAATGACTTTTTAACTGTTTTGTTTAGTAGAGAGTCCAATTCCTATAGAAGTTTTTAAATGCTGATTTTGTTCCACTTTTGTAAGATGTGTAGGTACAAATATTAAAAGATGATCTTGTATAGATATTTTGCTATAAACATTGTTTTCTTAAATATTATATTAATCTAATTATTTAGGTCCTTAATGTTTCTCAGCTAATGTCCTGCTTATATTCCCACCAATATTCTGTTTATACTCGTATACATCTTCCCCAACAGCTTTCACCAGCTATCAGATTACCAAACATATTTATCAGCAGAAGGAACATCTGGACATTCATGAATTCTAATTGTTTGAATGTTCTGATGTCTTATAACTTTTTAACCGAATTTTTCACTTTTTTTTTTCTTTTAAGGGCATGATTTAAGATATCACTGCTAGTCTCATTAGCTTTCCAGTGCATGTAAAGCCACTTTTAATAACAAACTAATACATCAGTTGTTTCTGTGCACCATTGGAATTTGGGACCCACTGCATAATACTTCTGCAGCCTGGTGAAGAGGATAAACAAGTATCACCATTCTTGTATGAGTGCCCCTTAATTCTGTAACATTTCAAAAGGCTCACAAAGCTTCTGTCCAGACATATGTAACTTAAAAGCTCCACTGCATTTCTTTGTGTACTATGAACAAAAAGATCTCATACTCTGAAAAGACAGAAGAAATAATCAACTTCATAGTAAAAATAACATTAATAGGAATTGCTTTCAATTCCTATTAGACTTAGAGCTAACGGGACAAAAGATTATCACAGTCATGTAATGGTCAGTATCCACACAAAAGCACTTTTCATCTGTTCAGGTCACTAACATTCACGAAACTACTAAAATGACATGATAAGAATTTGACATTAATATTTGGAGAAAAGATGTTCTTCCTATATTTTGTAAGGAAATTTGGGGAATATAAAATTAGTCCTGAAAATGTATGAATGCAAAATCAGGCCACATGAGAAAACATTTCAGTGATTGAAATTGCAATTGCAAGTAGGATTGCAATTTTCTGGGCTGCTGCCATTTTCACTTTTGAATTATATGCCTGCTTATCTCCAGAACATCTTCAGTTCCCAGTTCTGATACTAAACATGACTTTTAACCTGTACTCAATGTCTTTCTTGGTCCTATTTTTTTTTCCTATGAGTTAAGAGTTATTGATTGGTCAATACTTTGTTTTAATGGGAAGGGTTGCAATTTTGCTTTCACTTTTTAAGAATCATTAGACTTCTAGACATTAGACATATATACTGGCTTATTTATTTATTTATTTATTTATTCTTTATCATTGAGGCATTATAATTGTTTAGCCATCCACAAAAAAAAAAAACATGAATTAGTTATATTTTATCTCTTTCATTATGAAATTTTTCAGGATTTCAATATTTTTGTTGCATATTTACATGCAACTTGGTTTTAAATAATTCATCTGTGGACTAATATAGAATTTATATAAAAATACAAGGTAGGATTTCAGCTACCTAAAAAGTAGATTTTTAGTCTAAGTCAGCTGTACAGGTTTGTCAGTAGAGAAAGACACTTTGCTTGTGTCTGATTTGTACCAACTTTTCTAGGTCAGGAAATATCAACTTTTTCTTCTATCTTCCTCCAATAACTACAAAGGGGCTTAATCCACTCATGTCTTTAGTTGGCAAAAGTTAGAAAGAATGATTCTCAACTTTAGACAAGTGGACCTCAAATAGAGAAACATAAAGACAAATAGATTCAGAAGTGATCTTAAGAGACTATCCCATTCCCCCAACCACATGAGGTTCAACAAGTCCAAGTGCAAGGTGCTGCACACAGACATGAGTACGGACTGGAAGAAGAGCTCATCGAAAGCAGCCGTGCAGAGAAGGACTTGGGGGTTCTGGTGGACCAAAGGCTCAACATGAGCCAGCAGTGTGTGCTTGCAGCCCAGAAGGCCAACTGCATCCTGGGCTGCATCAGAAGAAGTGTGACCAGCAGGTCAAAGGAGGTGATTGTCCCCCTCTACTCTGCCCTTGTGAGGTCCCACCTGGAGTGCTGCATCCAGGTTTGGGGCTCCCAGCACGAGAAAGATGTGAACCTGTTAGAGCGAGTCTAGAGGAGGGCTACGAGATGATCAGAGGGCTTCTCCTATGAAGAAAGGATGAGAGAACTGCTGGTGTTCAGCCTGGAGAAGAGAAGGCTCCAGGGAGACCTTGGTGCGACTTTTCAGTAATTAAAGGGGTCTTATAAAAAAGATGCAGAAGGACTCTTTACTAGGGTAGATAATGATAGGACAAGGGGGAATGATCTTAAACTAAAAGAGGATAGATTTAGAGTAGCCATTAGGAGGAAATTCTTCACTGTAAGGGTAGTGAGGCACTGGCACAAGTTGCCAAGAGAAGTTGTGGATGCCCCATCCTTGGACGTGTTCAAGGCCAGGCTGGATGGGGCCTTGGCCAACCTGATCTAGTGGGTGGCATCCCTGGCTACGGCAGGGGGGATGGAGTTAGATGATCTTTAAGGTCCCTTCCAACCCAAGCCATTCTATGATTAATTGATTCTACTTTGTCCTTTCCAAACTGATTCCTCTTTGTAGGTACTTTTTAAATTCTATATTCTATTATTCATCTCTTTCTAAATGAAAACATTTTTTTCCATCCTTTACAGTAGCCCATCTTTTCCAGGCCTCTGATAAGTCTGTTCGGACTCCCTTTTGAGCTTTATGTTAAAAGGCATTTTAGCTCTGATTTCAGTTGCAGTTTACAGAAACCCAAGTGTATTTCTAAGTGTCAGCTACCTTATTGCACAAAATGGTTGTGATACTAAATACATTCACTAATCACTGAGAACACAAGTACAGATAAAGACAAGAGACAGTTGTGCATATGGAACTAGTATTGAGTACATGAATCTAACTACTAGTGAATAATTTGCTTTTACTTTAAGAATCCATTTACAAACCTGATAATTAAACTAAGAGGGTGTGGTGGTTCCACTCACGTGGGCAGCCAAGCTCCACCACAACTGCTCTCTCATTCCCCCTCCTCAAAGGGAAAGGGTAAGAAACTACAATGGCAGGGCTAAAGGTTTGAGATAAGGACAGGGAGGTCGCTCAACAATTATCGTGAAGGGCAAATTAGACTCAGCATAGGGAGATTAGAGAAATGTATTACCTATTACTAACAAGCTAGAGAAGTGAAAAACAAAGAAAACAAACTAAAAATGCCTTCCCCCCATCCATCCTCTTCTACCTCCTCCCTGAGCAGCACAGAATGGGGAATGTGGGCTGCGGTCAGTCCCTGATGCTTCGTCTCCGCTGCTCCTTCACGGTCCCTCTCTGCCCCTGCTCCCCGTGGGGTCCCTCCCACGGGATGCCGTCCTTCCCGAACTGAGCCTGCGGGGGCTGCCCACAGGCAGCAGCTCTTCAACAACTGCTCCCACACGGCTCCGTACCACGGGGTCCATCCCCCAGGAGCAAACTGCTCCAGCACGGGTCCCCCACGGGCGGCAGCTCCCCCCAGACCCCTGCTCCTGCGTGGGCTCCTCTCCACGGGCTGCAGCTCCGGCCCGGGGCCTGCTCCTGCGGGGGCTCTCCATGGGCCGCAGCCTCCTCCAGGCCACATCCACCTGCTCCACCGGGGGCTCCTCCACGGGCTGCAGCGTGGAGATCTGCTCCGTGTGGGACCCATGGGCTGCAGGGGGACAGCCTGCTCCACCAGGGGCCTCTCCACAGGCCGCAGGGGAACTGCTGCTGCCTGCCTGGAGCACCTCCTGCCCTCCTGCTGCACTGACCTGGGGGTCTGCAGGGCTGGTTCTCTCCCCTCTCTCTCCCAGCTGCTGTTCCACAGCAGTTCTTTTTGTATGCTTGTTTTTTTCCCCTTTCTTAAATCTGCTCTCACAGAGGCACAAGCCACATCGCTTATTGGCTCGGCTCTGGCCAGTGGCAGGGCCCTTATCTAACATGGGGCAGCTTCTGGATTCTCACAGAAGCCACTCCTATGGCCCCCCAGCTACCAAAGCTTTGCTATGTAAACCCAATACAGATGGATTTGAAATAAATTTTGCTGTTGAAATTCAGCTTTCGTGAGCTCTATAGTACGTTCCCCATACCAGAAAATGGTGTACAGAAGGCTGACTACTGCATTTATATAAGCAGTGCAAGCTAACTCAGTTGACTGCATTGAATGGGTGTGGACAGTATACGCAGTTCTTCATGAAAGCCTGCAAGATGAGATATACCTGGTTAAGCAGAGGTAACAAACAACTGAAGGGCTGGCAATAATTCAGTGCACTATAGCCAGGTCCATAGGGATTTGCTGCATTTGGATTTCAGACGAGTCTCCACAGTCAGAAAAGGCAAGTAGTATTGCCATCTTCAAACATTTTAAATGTATGTGTATACCTCCTAAGCTTGGTTGTATGTTTCCTTAAGTTACTGCACAGAAATGAGAAGTTCTTCAGGTATTTATGAAATTCACTGTTTCTATGAGGTAAATTTTGCAATCAAACTCGGTGATCATACCAAAACTAGAGGAACAGAAGAAATAATGATGGAAAAAAATGAAAATGAAACTTAGAAAATTTGAATACTAATGACACCATGTTGCATTAAAGCCTCATTTATTAATCAAAAGGCATTTGACAGTACATTCAGACATGAAAAATAAATAATATGAAATAAAATATATTGATAGTCTGTATTTCTCATGGGAAGACACCACACTTACAGATGTTTCCTGATTCATAGCTGAAATTATGGCCATATCATTGTGAGGCAGTCATTAACTTCAGCTCATGTCTTTCATCAGAAAGAAGAGGAAAAGCAAAAGTTCATATTTGTATTTTTTTCTTGGTTCTTTGTGAACACAGTGACAGATACACACAAAGGATCTACTCTAATGACCACAGGGATCAGTGGCAATTTTCATTTTTATTTCAAAGTGTGTCTTCTAGAAAGACAGCAGTATGGGTATCACAATTGATGGTCCAGTGCCTTCAGTTTGCCCACAAAGCTGTTCTATACGGCAAAAGTTGTTCTGTATAGCAAAAAGCCAAGCACCTATTGCAAACACTTGGTCTACAATCCCTGGGATGAACCAAAGGTCAAGAGAAAGATTTCAAAGTCGAGAGAAATTTTGAAATTCCAAAATTCTTTTGATCAGCCCAGGAAAGTACAACATCCAAACAACTTTTAAAAATGATTCTATCTTTACTCTTTCTGATATTGATTTATTACTTCTTGTTGTTTATGGACTTTGCGTCAGTAACCAAACTGATTAAATACTCAGGTACCTAAATATAACCCAACACTTTCAACTTCATTCTGTAAGTCATCAGTGTTTCTCAGGATCCGAATCACATCTAGGAAACTGATGTGCAAGATAGAAAAAAATGTTAGCAATTACATTATCATGTTTGCTGATATATTCTTTTTCCTTAGCAGATAACCAGCATCCCAGGTTGAGAAACATAAGCAGCCTTTTTTGCAGCATTATCCTGAGTCAGAGCAGGGTCAGAACAGTGTGCGGTGTGGCCCTCCCTGACTGGCAGTCCTATGGCCCTTGAATGACATCCTTTGTTTAAGTCTGAGCCATATGGAACAACACTTAGCACTGGAGTATTTTTATCATTCCAGTATGAGTCACTCCTTTAAAAAGGACAGTTGCTACACTAGTTAAACTATTAGTATTGACCTTGTGCCCCAAGAAAAAGCTGATAATATGCTTTATATTTCCAAGTCCCTTCAACGTCTTATACCTCTACTTCTTTTTTTTTTACCTTTTTTTTTTTTTACTTTTTTTTTTTTTTTAATCAGACTCGGTAAGGTATGGAATTAGGAAACTGCTATCAAGCTAAAAAGGAAATTATCACATTGAAGGCAGGGGCCTGGGTTAAGTTCCCTCCAGTGTGTCCAGCCTGTTTACATCCTTTCCAGTAAAGCCTTCCAAAAAATGTGCCATTATTAATATGTTACTACTGATAAGATTTTGAACTATTGCATTACAACAGCATTTTAGTGCTTGATATACATGAACGTCTTATCAAGTTAATCCCCACAGACTTTTATTCATTAAATTCTCCAACAGAGATTTGATAACCAACAGCTGGGGATGCAGAATGAGGGGAAAAAAAAAAAAAAGTGTGCCTATGGGAAGGAAAACAAAGCAAAACAAAATACAACCAGTGCCTCGCTTTTAAGAGCTCTGACTGGTTAGACGGACTGCAATTTGAGGTCTGAAAATGCCTGTTTGAGCTGTTCTGGTTTTTGACCACCAAGCCTCACTAAACTTAACCCAAATCTGAATGGCTGTTTGTGTTCAGAAAACAGCCTCCTATAGGAAATTTCTGCCTTGACAGAAGTTCAAATTCTCCCATCATCTTCAAGTGGGTTAGAATTTAATTCTGAAGTGTACGGCTTGTCTCAAAGTTAAATGCATAAACATTCTCTGCTTATTTTTTCTTATTATCTTACATCAGATGTATTTAGCCATCTACATTTGCCTTTGTTCTGTAAAATATGCTAACTGAAAGTGAAGAGTCAGAGATATTTTCATATTTTCTGAGCTTAAGCATCTGGAAAAAAAGAGCCACCCTGGCCTACATTTTGTTTTGTTTTGCTTTTTACGTCTACATAATTCATTACACTGATATGTGAATTCTTACAGAGTGTGTCAAATTCTATAAACTGGAAAAATATTAACTAGAATATTTCTCCCTGCCCCTGGATTTCTTATCCTACAACATTTTTAAATGTCTTTTTTCCATTGAATACTTGTCTTCACAACCGTCACAATTCTTTCATCAAATTAATAAATACAATCACCTGTACTGATCTTAACATGCAAGGAATTGCAGAAAACAGTAATGACACAACTAACTGCTGGTCTGATTCATGCTGCTGGTGTATTAAAGATTGACTTTCCCCCCTACTGGTTAGAAAACTCCTATGTGGACCTGAAAGTTTTACTGAAAACTTAACTTGTTTAAATAACGTAGGGTTGCCACGTATTTTTTTTATACTCATTTAATTTCATTGTATTTCTTATCAATCTGTTATTTATTATTATAATTTTCTGCATCTTTCAAGGAGCAGGGTCAAAGCAAAGGATTAAACTTGAGTTCCCTTGCCAGTCTTTTATCAGTTTACCTTGAATATTAAATCCATATTACTCAGTTTGTGTATTTGAAATTGGATGCAAAGACCCTTTCCAGCCCTCATATTTCATAGAGATGTTGCAAAGCATAAACTAAAGAAACCTCAAGAAGCTCCAGCAGGGCAAGTGACTGTGAGAGACAGATCTTTTGGTTCCTCTGGAGGATGCCATAAAATCCTTTACTGGTGTCTGGTGTTATTTCCTTGATGGAGTTCAGAGGTTGTTAGGAAGTCTAAGTTCATAAATTGAAAACGAGGAAGGAAAAAGACAAGGCTTAGACACTTTATGTAGGTTTACCTCCTTCCTAACAAACTCTGTAAAGATTTTAATTAAAATTTACATCTTCAAACACCTGCTCTGATCTGCTGCCTGCTTCTTAGGTGCCCAGTCTCCTGAGCCTCCTAAATTTCTAACAGTACAGTTTTGCTGCTGAGCACGTGTACAGCCATTACAGCTTTGACGACACTAAGCCACTTAATGTCTTAGCCTTGGTGCAATGCACAGCTTGTCACTGTTTTGTTCATCTTGCCTGAAGAAACCTGACCATCCCTTCTGACAGCCCAGGCAGTAAGCTGTTGCTCTCCTCCAATCCTCTGGCTAGTACTTAGAGCTCTTAAAACTCTGGAGGGCTGGTTCACTGCCTGTTTTAGAGCAGGGATTTAAGTCCATGCATCTCAGTTTTCAAGACAGTGAAACAGCACTGTGGTCCTCCTCCTGTCTAGGTTTTATCTAAAAAAAGACTGACCTGCATGCAGCATCTAATCCACAAGCAACTTCATGGCTACAAATGCCCTGTAGCAAGATGCAACTCTGAGCCTGGGTTTAGATATTCATTTCTTTGTCAGCCATGGAAACAATATCAAACGTGACCCCCAGTCCAAAGACCCTGCATCTCCCCATGATTCAGGAGCCAAGATATCTAACTCAAAGCTGGGGATTCCCAGAGGAAACAAGTCGACTGTCTCCAGTGTTGTATCTCTGTGCCTGAATCCCCTGGTTGTGTAAACCACAGGTGCAAGGAAAAAGCTCTGAGAAAATACAGGTACAGAATGTTGTGAGAGAAAATACAGAATTATATGTGACTGTCATACTTGCAGCAGTGGACGTAAAATATGGAGCTGAAACATATCACTGAATGTATGTTCCTAAAATCAAGCCAGGACTCCCGCTCTGTTTTAAGTCTGGAGAACAGTCACTGCTTCCATTACTGTGGCCCTCCAGGATACTCAGCATTTGCCCTTCTGCATTGATTCTCACTCTTATACAAATGTCGTAAGTAGATATTTATGTATATGCATGTATGTATCTAAGTACATATAGATATACAGACACGTACATTCAGGCAAACAAACTCTTACACAGGTAACTTCAGTTACTTGTATATCCTTTAAATCAAATTGACATTTTTCCAATGCCTTTATTGTATATTCCCCAAACTGTATATTTCCTTTCACTTTATTTTGATTTGGAAATACAGTCCTCCAATCTCACTCGCATACACAGACACTATTTAACGAAAGGACTGGATTTATATGTATATTTAATTTTGAATGAATTAGAGGTGTAAAAAAGAACATTTTCTTTATGAAGGCATACAGTTTGTATTTGTGCACATTATTTCTTGAACAGTGAGAGTTATTAATCTTATTTAGTACTAAAAGGTGACATTAGAGGGATAAAGATTTTGGGACATATGCTCAAGAAAGAAATAGAAGAGAAATGTCCACCTCTTTCAAAAATAATTGAACTTTATGAGGTATTATCACCATTAAGTTTCTATTTGTCAGTCTTTTCCACTACCTAAATGAACCTTATTGTCAACAAAAAATTTTGTACACACATTAATATTGTTTAATTCATTTTAATTAGTTTCAATAGTCAGATGAAGTATTTATTTTTTAATAAAAATAAGTTGGTGTTGATCTTATTCATCTTAAAACAAGTTATCATTAATAAAAGCAATAAAAATGTTTGTAAATAGAAAATCCATGAAGTAAATACATGACCACTGACTATCAATAGAATTTCTGTTTCTGCTGCTGCACTGAGACAGAAAGTTGATGCATTTTCAAGCTTCCTCTCCTCTTACTACTATTATTCTTACTTGAGGCAAACAGAAAATTCCTTTTCTGCCCCATCAAATATTTTTGCATTTTTTCCTTTATAAATTTGGTCAGGGAGTCAAAATCTCAGAAAAATCATAAGCTGAAAATTAAAAAAAAAAAAATCTGTAATTATGTTTGAACCAACTGAAAGGTTGTCGTTTTCCATGATATTGAAGTGTTTAGCTTTGTTTTCACTTATTTTAGATTTTGAACATCTGTACTCTATCTGCTTTTTCACAGTCCGTTCATCTCACTTCAGCTCTACAGCCAACGACAGAATCACAGCATCACAGAATGACAGAGGCTGGAGGATACCTCTGGAGGCCATCTGGGTCAAGCCCCTGCTCAAGCAGGGCCACCCAGAGCAGGCTGCCCAGGACCATGTCCAGGTGGCTTTGGGATATCTCCAAGGAAGAGACTTCACGGCTTCTCTGGGCAACCTGTCCCAGTGCTATGTCACCTGCACAGAGAGGTTCTTCCTGGTGTTCAGGAGGAAGCTCATGTGTTCCAGTCTGTGCCCATTGCCTCTTGTCCTGGCACTGGACACCACTGAAAATAGACTGGCTCTGGCTTTACACCTTCTCTTCAGGTACTCATAGACATCACTGAGATCCCCTCTCTGTCTCCCCTTCTCCAGGCTGAGCCATCCCAGCTCTCTCAGCCTCTCCTCACAGGAGAGGTGCTCCTGTCCTTCATCATCTTGCTAGCCATCCATCGGACTATTTCCAGTATGCCTAGGTCTCTCTTATACTGGGATAATCACCTACATTAATTTTTCATAATTTCTAATACAACACAGGCAAATGCAGGAATTTTACCTAAATGTATTCCTACTCCTTCTGCTTTACTTGTCAGATTCTCATGCTGTGTCAGCAATGCCTGCACCAAGCATCTAGCTCATGCTTGCTATAAAGCGCCTGGGGAACGTGGCTGCATCTGGAGAGGAGGTCTAGACAGATGCCTCATTCGCCTTCAGGATACAGCTGCATTATGCCGTGCTATTCTATGTTCTTATCTTCATTATACTGAATATTGAACAATGTTTATTTCCAGACGATTTTCTAACAAAAAGTATAATTTGTATGAGTTAATATTTGTCACTGTCCTTTAACTCATTCTTGACAATTAAGAAAAATTGCACAGAGTTTCAGACCATGATAAAGAAAAGCAGTATTCTCATACAGATCCAACATTGTCTAAGTGGATGCTAAATCAGAGAGATATATTCAGATGAACACCCTGGAACCTCGTGACACAGATGACATAGAGGCTTGTATTACACTGACAGAAGAGGTATACACTAAAATCAATATTGACCATGTTTCCGTAATATGCTAAAGGCATATTTATGTAGTTACACTTCTGACTTGTACTAATTTCTTTAAACCCCTTCTAAGCATCATGTTTTTGCAGCTGTGTGTCTACTGACTCTAGTTCCACTCTGCTTGGTATTTATACAGCTCTCACCATTTCATTTTCTAACAGCTGGCAATCACTGGTGGAGTTTTCCCTCACAACATCTGTGTGAGATAGTACTTCCTTACTTTTCCTCTGTAGAGGACTGACTAAACAGCATATCCTGGTTAAGCATCTGTTAACCCAGGAAATGAACCCAATTTTATCATATTTTTTTTTATCATTTTGGTGCTCCACTTATAAAAGAAACCAGTGCAATTCAGTACAGACTTGGGCTTCCATTTCAAGAATCAGAGTATCTGAGATATCCTTGACTACTGTCATTACTACTGTGGATTTATTAAGAAGGAAAATAAGGCAGAGCAGCAGCGGACTCCCTCTTTTTGAAGATACAGCCATCTGTGCCTTTGGAGATGTGGAAGACAGCACAAAGCCTTGTAGAATGAAAAACTAATGAGTAAATACAGTCCCTCTTCTAGAGCTAGTTGGAATTATAGTCCTAGCAATTCTGAGTTTGAATCTCTTAAGAAAAAAGCAACTTACAAAAGTTACTTGAATACTGCTGAAATAAACCAGTATTTGCAAAATCACCTCCGATCAGGGCACCAGCCAAGGTCAACCTAAGCAATCACTCAGGAATGGTGACAGAACAATAGACCTGCTGCACAGAGCAAATGGGTAGGCACTAGGGCTCTGCTTCTCTGTCTCAACAGATAAGCAATTCTTGGGACTTCAAATAAATCACTGGGAACAGCTAGCGGAAAGACTGATGTTGGATAGATCTCTTCTTGTGTTTTTCTTAGCAGACTGCCACGGGGAAATATTCAGATGCTGAAGGATGTCTGTTTACTTAGAAGAACCTGATCTAAAAAGAAGTGACATACTATAATCTGGTCACGCAAACTCTCTAAGCAATTAGACTGTCTTATTGGTTTAATGCTATTTTAGGTTTATTTTTGCTTTTGGGAATCAGACTTCCTCCTTGAAAAACACAGTATGTGTTATGCTACATCATACATTTATTTATCATGATATCACAGCTTACTGTAATCATTGTAAAGTTTTTGTAAGGTAACCTCAAAGTGAACTGAGATACTCTTTTGCCTTTTTGAACTTCAGAGAAAAAGAAAATATAATAGGCTTTCATCAGAATGTTTTCTAGATACTAACACTTAACATATATCTTCTTTTCAGAAAGAAAAGGAATGAGGAGGAAAAGTGATTTTTATGTGGTCCCACTTCAGGGACCACAAAACACATTTTCATTCCATTTATATGAATTTCTTTCTTTTTATTGCCATTGATATTTTTTAAATTACAAGTGTCACATGCTTTTCTCAAAGAAAAATATTATATTAACAGGTCATTTCTAACATAACTGGATTTATTTATACTGCAATAAATAATGACAAACTTATTTGCAACTTAAAAAAAAAATCCTTATCAGGATGTAAATTAAAATAGCTTCACAGGCAAGAAGATAAGATGAGAGACTACTAATTAATAGCAACGTGTTAGTATTATACAAAAGGAGCTGGTTCAAAATCGGTGGTTTTTCATATACGAGAACCATTTCTACCAGCTTGGCAACCTGACAGGTTAGACAAGAGCCATACCCAGTGCCCCTCCACACATGCACACACACATAGATGTACTCATCCTGGCATAAAAAAGTACAAAAGGAAGTATGTGAGTAACCCAGATCCTGGAATCTGAAAGTGAAAAGTGATTCTGTAGACTGATGCACCTTGAGAGAGGTTAGTATATTCACTGAGAAATATTCATATATGCAGCATAGCATAGCAATATCTAAATTTAGTTCATATTGCAATTTCATGAAACCGTACATCAAGGAAATGAAGATGCCCTTAAATATACTCACAGTTTGACAATTAATTAAATACATGCATAAGTCCTTTTTAGTCAGAAGAACAAGTACAAATATGTTTAGCATAAATGTCCACACACATATAGAACTGCATTCTGCACACAGTAGTCAGAAATACCTGTAGCTATGGTCTATTTGTATGCTAGCCAGACTCCAAGTTTTTTTCGTCTTTCTTAGTGTATACTTTCTGAAAATTTAGGATCTGCAAAATCAGCTTGTTTTTAGATCAATATTTATAAGCTTTAAAGATCTAGTCAGAAATTTTGGATATATCTTTGGAAAAAAAAAAAAAAAAGATTTTTTTCTCCCGTCTTTTCCAAATAGAGTCTCTGTTGAATTTTAAATCATTCCTAGTCTCATTAAATGGGTAATCCCATTTATTTTATTTCTTCTCCTTTATCAATGCCCTTTGGCTCTTAATTCCTAACATTCTGCCTGAAATTTCAACACCATTCTTGACCCCTTCCTAGTGCAGTTGTGAATTTTCTTAATTTTACATACATCAGAGCTTTGTTGAACTGATTCATTTAAATTTACCTTCTATCTTTAATAATTCAGTTTCATTCTGAATTCCATGGGCTCCCAATCACATTACATACACTACGCAAATATATAAGATATACCACGATATAAATGTTTTAGTGATCCCTTTAAATGTGAAGAGCAATGTAAATCCTAAAGTTGGAGAATGGGATTGTGTAAGGGATAATGATGACTCATAACTGGTCTTCTGAAAACAAATTAAAGCATATTTAATAATTAATATTAAAAGCTATCCTTTTAAAGGCAACAAATTGTTTATATGTATTCATTCAGAGAAGCTAAATAAATAAACGTTATTAGAGAACTGAAGGGCTTTTATATGCTGTCAAGTTCAAAGATTTGTTACTTCGTTTGCAAGTCTTAGACCACGCTGTCTTTTATGGCATATGACAAAGGTATGGTCCCTCCCATAAGCACCGTCTTCAGTGCTGCAGACAGATAAGCTAACGTGTTGGTATTGGTGTCAAGGGTTTGGGAGTGGGGGTCTACCGGTGTGGCCTCTGTGAGCAGAGCCCAGGGACTGCCCTGTGCCAGACACGGCTGCTTTCAGCCAGCTGCGGGGCACAGCTAAACCCATCAGCCATGGGTGTGGTATTGGAGAACGGAAAAGATGCTAGGCAGGCAGAAGAGGAGGGGAAAACAGAGTGAGAAATAGCAGTGTGACCACCAAGGTCAGGTGGAGGAGGAGCTCCAGGTGTCAGAGTAGAGATTGCACTTCAGCCCACGGAGGACCCCCTGTCAGAGCAGACTTCTGAACTGCAGCCCCTGGAGACCCCATGCTGGAGCAGATTTTTTTTCTGTACTACTGCAGCCCGTGGACAGACCCATACTGGAGCGGGAAGAAAACATGAGATGGAAAGAGAGGCAGAGAGGAACCATAATAGACTAACTGTAGCCCCTATCCCTGCCTGCCCTGCTCAGGGTGGGTAGAGTCTGGAGAGAAGTCTGAAGAGCCTGTGAGATGAGGGAGGGATGCTGTTTTTTTAGTGTTTGTCTTTGTTTCTCACTACTGAAATCTATTTTGGCTGGCAGTAAATTAAATTAGTTTTCCCCAAGTCAAGTCTGTTTTGCCTAAAACAGTAATTGGTATGCAAGTTAGCTGTTTTTACCTCAACCCACAAGTTTTTCTCATCCTATTTTCTCTGCCTGTCCTGCCAAGGAGGGGAGTGAGTGAACGGCTGGGTGGGCATTTGGCCCTTAGCCATTGCTCACCCACTGACACTCACCAGGAGAAGCACAGATCCTTGGGTTCAGAAACTGCAGCTCCCCACTTGTGCAATTAATTTAGGCAAAATCAAGGTGTTTCATGGTAATTACTGCCTCATAAATATTCCTTGTTTCAACACTATGCCTGGTAGCAGCAGATGTAGATAAGAGAAAAATAAGGTTGAAAATAAATTTTGCTTTAGTCACGGTGCAGTTCAGAACTGAAATTAAAAAAAAAAAAAAAGCTGCCAAATATCTGACTATTTTCTAAATGAAATTTCAGTTCTCTGGTTTGGAGACACTTTTCTTTTAGAAACTTACCATATGTTTAAATAGTTTAAAAAAAAAAAGGCCACAAACAAAAGAAACCCATAGCAAGTTATTTAAATGAAATATTTCTGATCATAGCCTTTTTCCTCTTGGTCCTTCCTTTGTGATTTTGACTCTGGCTTTACTGAAAATGAGGAAAGAAAAAATGAAATCTCAAAAATGTTAGCTGGGTGGGAAAAGGCCATATTTAGAATTTAACAGGTCAGGACAATGATCACATCTTAAAAAGTGATGTTTTCTCTAACATTTGAAACTATAATATAGAAATTGAGTAATTGGGAGACTGCCACATGCCAGCTGACAGAGATTGTCATTGCTATCCTAACGCCTGGGGACTTGCAGCAAATTGCTCCAGCAGAAGATTTTTCTATGATATTATAACCATGCCATTCAATTAATGTCTACAAACAATTCAATAGTACTGATGCATAAATAACTCAAACACGATTTTAAAAATGCATACTTATAGTTCATATAGTTACAGACATGCTCAGAAGAAAGACAATAAATGTCACTCAGTATTAAAAGCATTTTTATGAAAAGCTTACTGCACATTGTTGAAAGACAGATTAATATCTTTATGCTGGCAAACAGTAATGTCTCTTTTATGCAAATAAAGTACATGTCAAAGCATTGCTTCAATCCTTTTCTCTTCACAGCAATGTCAGTAATTAGACAACAGTTCAATTTAAAAAGGAATCTGTTGATATTTAAAGAAAATTAGTTTTAAGGTTACATGAAGCCAATGTGTAACATATATGTACCCACCTAAGAATCAAACTTAGCTGCTACATTTGCTTTAAAGCAATCATAGCCATGCCCTCTGTTAGTCAAATTTTACTAATGTGACTAATTGCATGGTATATTCAACACTTACATTTTGATCATAAAGGATTTAAAATTTTTTAAAATGGTAATTCTAAACCATTAAAGAATTAGTTCATTCCCTTAACAGAGGTGCTACTGTTGTATTCTACTCAGATTATATTATCTCCCACACTGAAATAAATGAGAACATGAGCAATAAAAACAACTTCAACCAGAATCCTAGTGTGAGGTCACTGGATAAATACAGTGCAAAAAAATCTTTGGACTGAAGTTTATAATAAAGTAGTAGCATCATATTTCCTGAGCTTTTACCTCATTATTACTATCCTAAAGTAGAAACTCCTATAACATAACTATTCACAAAAGAAAGGGTTAGATCAGAGCAAGCTGCCTCGTTGAGACAGAAAAGACCACATAGCCCTGAGAGTTCTGCACCATGAGGGAGTGATCCAACCACATCCATTCTAGGGAGGGAAGGCTGAAGAAAATTCACTTTATCAAAAAGAAATGTTGATGCAAAATCCATATACAGAAAAGGAAGCCTGTTTGGTTTCTCCTCCAACCTTCCGCTGTTTCCATATACAAAAAGAGGTTTTAGTAACCTAAATTATACCGATGGTGAATCTGGCCTAGTATTTCTTAGAGCTCTCTGTTAATATCTAAGAAGGAGACTGTCTTGTTAAAGCATAAAGTTTGTAGTATATCTGGGATAAATTTATAGCAAAATGTTCTGGGTTATGTAATATTCAGGCATATTTTCTATCTCAGCTCCAACCTCTGGCAAAAATACACCTCAAAACACACAAATCTGATAAGTTTTATTTCACAGTAATTTGGGATTCTATATTTGCTCTTTTTTTAATATTAGACTGACAGAACAGCTATAAATTGGTACTTTTGAAATGTCATAAAATAATTCTTATCACTTAACTTGATCTAGTAAGATATTTATAACTGATGACAAAGTTGCTCCTGTGCTAGTACTG
The DNA here is from genome assembly GCF_964211835.1 of Anser anser. Classification (NCBI taxonomy): domain Eukaryota; kingdom Metazoa; phylum Chordata; class Aves; order Anseriformes; family Anatidae; genus Anser; species Anser anser. The sequence goes on from NC_139721.1 coordinate 41,384,213, forward strand.
ACTAATACTGTCTCCACCCATAAGCCTTTTGCAGCACCTCATTTCAGTTTGCCTTTGGTGGCAGAGTCTTATCTATGAAACGAACACATCAATTTCCGGACAAAACCTGGAAAAAGATTAGCTCCCTCCCTGCTAAGATAAATCACTTCCCAGTGTTTTCACTTGCTGACTAACATTTTTCATGCGGCTTTTACTCTGACTAGATCAGTAAAAGAATGTGAGTTTTAAGATAATTACTACTTGCATGCTACAAACTTAAAACTGCAACTCAATTTTAGAGGTAATTGGTAGCAACTATTTGTTACACATATTTCATATATTTCCCATACAAGCAATTATTTACTTGTTTAACATTAATAAGCAAATTGGTTTTTGAGTCAGGCAAAAAGGAAGAAAATACATCTTTTGCATGTGCTCAAATTAAACTGACAGTTAAAAGTTAGATGATGGCTTGTTCATATGAACAAGCAAACATCATAGTACAAACACAAATCTCACAAGCTTCTGGAAATACTCCAGTTCCTTAGCATCCAAGGTCCCAGTGCAGACCTCCTTCTCTACCTCAGTGATGCCCATGTAAATTCTTGCATTTTAGTGGTAGTTATAGTCCTTAATTAAATTATACTTATAAAATAAATAATATTGTCCTTTTTTACAATAAAGAAAGTGAGTGCCAGTTAGTGCTTTAAAATCTAGACTAAATTTTCTGTCCAGCAAATATTCATTTGTTTGTTACAGGTGCACAGGACCACATCCAAGCAGCTTTTCTATATCTCCAGGGATGGGACTACTGGGCAACCTGTGCCAGTATTTGATCAGCCCCATGATAAAAAAATAAATAAATAAAATAAAATGCTTTCTCTTATGTTCCAGTGGAATTTCCTGCATTCCAAGTTGTGCCCATTGCCTCTTGTCATTTCACTGATACTACTCAGGAGGGTTTGGCTCCATCTTCTTCACTCTCCCCTCCCTGCCCCATCAGCTATTTATACACATTGACAACATCCCTCCTGAGTTTTCTCAGGGCTAAACAATCCCAGCTCTCTCTGCCTCTCTTTGTATGTCAGATGCTCCAATCCCTTAATCATCTTAGTGACCCCTTGCTGGAGTCACTCCAGGACATCTATGCCTTAATCTTGTGTTGGGAATTATTCTTTTTCTTGTACATTTTTTCTTGTACCTTTAGATTTAGAAAGATATATTTCACATACAAAATATCTACTACAGCAGAGTAAACTTTTCTCCTAAGATTTTTACCCCCTTAGGCTACATAAGATAAAAGCTCTTGGCAAGAAAACTGGTACAATTTTATTGCAAAAAGTATCTGGGAAGAAAAAAAAAAATTGAAACAATCACAACAACACTGCAGAGAACTCTGCTTTAAGGCATTCTCTTGTTCACTGGCATCCAGGTAACAGTTTAGAAGGGGAGTAACACATTCATTTGTCCTTTTCTGCTGCAGATGTATTACAGAAACAGCCAAAGAGTGAGAACTGCTTTAGGAATGAGAAGAGGAGAGATTATTCCTCTCCATTGCCGCTGTAGTTACCTGTTGACAACCCATTTCCACAGGCTGACACAGGACAGAGGATTCAAATGCAAGGATTTTTAACATAGACATAAGAGAAAGAAACTTGTTTAACTGCTAGCCAGTTTTCAGAAGTCCAACTAATTTTTTAATCTTCATAATCCGTAATCACACAACAAACAAAGTAATGGACAGCAGAATTTGTTTTGCTTTACTTCCTAGGGGTTTTAACATATGAAATTATCAACCAGGAGCATTAGATATTTAACACAGGCTCTCAAAATCTTTAACCTTGTAGAAAAAAGACAAGGATATGATGGTCATCAGATATGAGTTTGTAAAAGCACTGTTAGAATTTAAGGACTACAGTGCTCAGTTTGAGAACAGCAGCAAGCCCATGACCACAAAAACTGTCTGAATCTGAATAAATTAATCAATTATTTTTTCCCTACCTTTGTTGATATTTTGATGCCATTATTAAACAGTGTGCAAGCAGCTCTCACAACAATTTGGCACTCATTTTTCACTAAAATAACTAGAGTCCCATCCTTTACAAACTGATTCCTGAGCAGGTCATGCAAAAAGGCTAGTGAACATTCAAATCCTGCTTCTGTTGGTTTTGGAAAGACTAAGTGGAAAGCAAAGAATATGCATCATCCAAAATCTGATGAATGTTTTATCTAAACACAGGTAAGTCATCCAGCTTAGTGAGCACCGTCCCTTACAGTGAAATGGTTACAGTCTTTCTTTTTTTTTTTAAACTTTGCTGTAGTAGAGGGTCCAACAGTTTAAATGTCACAATCTAAACCACAAAATACATTTTGGTTTTTCTAAAATTTTCCTATTAATAGATAAAAATTACTTCAAGTAAAACCTTAGAACTGAAGCTGGAAATATACTTTGCATTTCTCGTTCATGAAGAGAAGGCTGTATTAAAGTAAATCTAATGTTCTGGGATTTTCCCAGAAAACCTGGGTTTTTATCAATAAAGTCCTATTCAGCCTTCTGGACCAACATGGTAGTAACTGCATAGACTTAAATGACCAAAACAGGTAGAACTATGCCCAGCGTTGATACCTCTTACCATCTGGATAGTTCAACTGATGTTATATTACCCAGTAGAATAAAACACTTATATATTTGGTAGCTTGTAACCTGGCCTGATACAGGATTTTTGTAGTCAAAATTAAAGGGAGGCAAATGCCTCCCTTTAAAGTGATCCTTTTAAAAAGTGATTAATAAGATCGAAGCCTAAAGTTTAGGCAGGCAGATCATATGTTGAACAGATCAAATGTTGAACACCTTCAGCTACTTCAACTTAGCGTGAGTTGTCTAATTTAGTCTCTCTCAGCTGAGGCCTTACAACATTCTTTGTCCTGGCCCTAACTTTTCTAGCTGATACTCTGTTTAGTTTTCCTGTAAAGCATGCCTTTTTCTCTCTTTTTCCATAGCAGTATGTTCATGATTTCTAATTGTAGAAAAAATTGCAAAAGTAAAACTTTTATGAAATTAAGTTTTGAGAAGTGAATGAAGTCCTACATCATTTCTTTCATAAAGATTTTCACCGAAAAAAAAAAAAAGACAAAATGCAAACAATTAAACATCTTCAAAATTTAAAAGCAAAACTAAGGCAAAACTACGCAAATGGTAAACAACCAGAGGTAATATCATTCAGAAACACAAAGCTAAGGAAAAATATCTAGATTTCTGATCTGACTAACTGTATAAAATGAACCAATTGTGGATGTTTTTTAAACCAATCAACTGAATTTTTTTAAGTGATGAACAAAACACCAGTCTATTCTCTCGTTACTAAAGTAGTACATCCAGTGGTATTCTAGAAGTTCAATATCTTAATCAATGCAAAAGTTATAAAATGCTTTTGTCTAAACATTTACAATGCACTAGGGTATCCCCTGCACAGGGGATTCTGAGAGACTGACAAAACAATTCGTTGGGAAGCAATTACAACTTAAGTTGATTAGAATGAGAAAATACATTCCATTTCTAAAGTTTTATCAGGTTGTATTTTTAGCTCTATTCTTGCTTCAACCTTTTTTTTTCATCCAAACTTTGATATTTTTAACTTTAAAAAAAGTTTAGGTACCTGATTTGAACAGCTAAGTATATTGTTTGACTAAATCTCTCAGCACCCTCCTGCAGAGACCTGAGTTCAAAATGTATTTTAGAATTTAGTGCAAATGTAATATTGAACATATTACCAAAGCTTTTCTACTAGAATAAAACACGAGTTTTGTTCTGCTTTTGGCAAAATGTACTCTATGAATCTGCAGACCTAGATCGCTAACAATAGGATATTCACTGAAGAGACTAACAAAAGTCAAACAGTAGATACTCATTTAGAATGAAGCCAAAGCATCCTTCCTGTCAAAGGAACGAAAAGACAAACTCAAAGCTGAACTATTTTTAAGATGAGTGGGCCTGCATATTCAAACAGCTAGGAAAAGTGCAATATTTTACTGCTTGGCAAATGTAAATCACTAGAAAAAAATCTGAATCACAGACTTGCTGTTTTCATCTGCAGGTGGTAGGTAGAAAAATTTTAGGAGGAAAATATTTTCTTATGTTGTTGTGTGTGTTTTGTTGTTTATTTTTTTTCCCCAGTTAGATTGCTTCCTATTAATTTTTGTGCTCCTGATATTATTACTGAAGCAAAGCAGATATTCATGACGTCTTTGTGGCATTTAAAAAGACAGGTCCTACAATCTGCTAAAGAAATCTATCACAACGAGCAACGATGCCATGAAGCACAGCAGAGTATGCTGTGGTGAAAGGGCAGAGGAGGTTGGTATAGAACAGAAATTATGCAGAAGATGTTGCTTTCATCAAATGTTACTGTGAAAGGCTGCTGCTGCTGTGTTGTGTTTCAAAAAGCTCACCCTGACGACTTGTGGTAGACAACTCTACCTTGACATATAGTCTTCACAAATCCTTCAGCAGCAGAGACTTTGGGTTTGTGGATAGAATAAAACATTCCTCTTGGATCATCTGTCAGCAACAAAACTGAAGGGTGGAGGAAAGAGAGACTACTTTGAGTCAGCGTGATAAAATACCATGAAGGAGTTGGATCTTCCCAACTACAGTGCCCATTTTATTCATTACTATCCTCCCATACCAGGGTGATAAAAGCAGGGTTTTCATTGTTGTGAAGAAAAATATATGAACTTCAGAACTCTCAGGCTAGAGCAAACCAAAATTTAGTTCAGCCAGAATCACTGACCATGGTCAGCAGCAGTCTTAGGGAGGAAGGACGCAAACAAAGTTTCTACAGATCCTTTCTCCGGCCCACAACACTTGGCCAGTTCCACAGGTGGGTGGTATCCTGAGTCTGAGGTGGCTTTCAGAGCATAAAATTCAACAGCTGATGATGAATATATTCTTCACTAGCTTTTTCTATTCCTTTCTTAGTCTGTTTATACTTTTAAACATCCATGACAGCTTATGGCAAAGATTTCCACAATTTCAGATTTTGTGTAAAAAAACAGCTTTTTCCTTTCCCCTTTCAAATCTACTGCCTCAAAACTATATTGGCCTAGTTATGAGAAACAGCAATTAACTTTTAGCTTCATTCTTGATTATGTGGACTTTTCTACATTTCGTTTTTCTCTTTCCCTCTACTAAACCAGATCAACGCATCTGAAGATAGATTGAAATGTACAGACCAGCTACTACTCTCTATACAGTGAAAAATAGACACGTTTAATGTACCAGAAAAGAGTTCCTGAAATATGCCATTTAATCACTTTCATGAAAGCTGGAGAAGTATGGCCAGAGCAACTCAGTAGAACATGACAGACACAGAGAAGGGAATTATCACAGAGAAGGGAATTATGAGTATAAAATCGTTTAAAAAATATATACTTGAAATTAAGTTTCTACAGTAAAGCTGAAGTGCACACCTTCAGTTTCTTGGGAAATAATTAATATTTTACCAAATGCTTTTAAGCCATTGGAAGGTAGTTCTTCCATGTCCCCTCAAGTTTTGCGTATTTTGGTTTGAGTTCTTTCTTTAAACTGTCCATACAAAATGGGCACGTTAGAAAGAAAGAGAATGAAATTCTATAACTATTTACTCTTTTGAACTTTTCCATGATAAAAACAAGAAAACAGAGCCCAATCTAACAGGTTTTTTTATTTGTTTGTTTGTTTGTTTTTTCTTGTCATGTGTCTATTGGCACAGCACACTTAGTTCCTTACACAACAAATACTTTTTCTGTACTATTTCATCATTCAGGTAAAATCTCCTGGATGGCAATTTTTTTGTCACTGAATATTGTACAACTATGACTACTCAGGTCACTCCCAGGTGATCTTTATCATATTTCAGAATGCGAAATGAAATCACAAGCTATACAGTACCAATTGTGTTCTTATGTTTAGTTTGCAGTTTCTTAGGATACTATTTATTTTGCATGTTCTGCTGATAAAAGTGATACCAAGGCAGTAGAGTACACACAAACAAACAGAAAGCATGTATTGCCATGGCCCAAAGAGTAAATGCATAGAGTATTCACTTCAACAAGGATAAGCTCATTTAAACATTCAAAAAAAGCATTATAATGAGACAAATAACTCACTTTTTGATGTGCAAATACAATCGTTTACATCATAGGAAATAAGGTAACAGAAGTTGAGAATATGTGTTTTGCTACCGTTAGGATAATTAAGTTAACTTCAGCACTATAAATATGGATGTAGCTATGTCATTCCCTGTAGTACTTAGTACTAACCATCATCTCTGGGCACAATCAATGAAAGTAGAATGTGTATTCCTCTTAAGCATATTGGTAGGAGTTAAATCCACCTAGCCATTGACTCTGCAGTCCCAAGTTAGGTATCAAGGAATGAGAATTCAGCATGTCCAGAATTGTCTGTAGTTTTCTCATTTTTTCCTTAAAGGTAAATGCAAACTTGCAGTTTTTATGCTCTCAGCTTTCAGACCCAAGTCAGATAAATCTATGTCTGCAAAGCAGTTTGAGCAAAATTCAAAATAATGTAGTGTTGAGTTTACTTCTGCAAAAAGGCAGCTGCATACCATCCTACATCTCAGTAAAATAACTTCACTACTGCTTATTCTGGAGCAATTCTCAGCTTTTCCTGGTGGATTTTGTCCTACTTGGCACAAATAATTTCAAATTTGTTAGAAGAGCAGTTTGAGCCTGACTCTCAAACAAATCTCAAGTTGGGTTTCTGAGGCTCAAAAGCAATATTATAAGTTGAAATTGTTTGTGTATCACTTTCCATTTTAGTTTACTGGCTCCAAAAAAAGAGTTCAGTAATCATGTCATCCAAACATGCTCTTTCATCTTTGTTCTCTGATATTGGAAATAACAAAACAGAAGTGTCTCCTTGTAAGAGTGATCTGAACACAACTCAATGTAAGGAAAGGTGTAGTTTACCCAGGCTGGCACTTCGTAGGACAGTATACGAGAACTTAATTCAACATTTAACCACATTAAAATTAACAAAATTGATTTATTTAAAGAAAAACAACTCCTTCAATCAGATATGTCTTTCATCTTAAGAAACTACTGTATCTATTAACCATAAGTAGATACTTTATGAGTTTAAGGTAAACTGACTTCAGGCACTGTAATCCTTAAGGTTCTGTATCTTTCTACTGAAGTTTTTTCTATACCATGTCACTTAAACTGAAAAGTAGGATCCAGAGGATATGGCAGATAAAAAGTTTTGATCCCTTCATTGCATTTTGCCACTCTACATTAAGACTGTAGATGCTGAGACAGGAATCATGTTCAATAAATTGTTCATACAGGGCTTACCACAGTAAGACCCTGATTTAATTGGTAATATATAGGCTTTGCTGTATACAAATACTTATGGCTGCAGTTGTATGTTGCTGTTTACACTGTTTTTAATGTTGCTGCTTTCCTGTGTAGGCAAAGATGGTTTATGTCATGTGTGAAGTCTGTGAAAAGTTGGAAAGTAAGAATAGTACAATATAAATCCTAATAGAAAAGAATATAACTACTGTTGCCCAATACAGAACACCTTCAGCAAACCACTGGATATAGGTTGTTAAGGCCAACTAATATAGCAGGCTAACCAGAGTGTCTGAATTGAGAAATTTGTAAAGCAAATATATGGCACCTCAAGAGCTTCATTGTTTTTCCTCCACTAATCACACAGAGCTACAGCTTGTGTATTTTGTCCCACTTATTCCTAGAGGATCTGTGTAGCTACAGGTACAATATCCCAGAATTATTGTTTAGGACCCAGAGAGACAGAGCATTTTGTGGTAAATCTTCCAGCCAAGATCTCTTTCTGTTGGGAACTGTTTTTCTATAATGCTAATATTTTTCTCAATATTTTGAAGATGTATCTCTCCCCTCCAAAACCCACTAATGTCTTTCTCATGGATTTTGCCAGAATACTCTTCATATATTTTGCCACACTGGAAAAATCCATAAATCTGAACATACAGTACTACAAATATATAAAAGTGTTGACAGAGATATCTACCACTGCTTGGTAATGCTGGTAATGTGCATCCCACACTCAGCCAGTAGGCAATAGCAGTACATGGCAACAATTACTGTGCTTGGGCTCACGGCCAGCATCGTGAGTATATGAAAGTATATTTTCATTAACTAAGTAAAACATAAGACATATTTTACAAGATAGGTCACATAAACCAGTAAGTGGTTTTGGTTTGTCTGTATCCTAATATAGTTTATAGGATTTTTCAAAAGTTTAAAAATAAAATCTCTGTAAATTAAATCCTTTTAATTTCACCTGAGCTGTACAAGAAATTTAATTGGTAAAAATAGTTTTCACAGGGGCCAAATATTTTATCTGGATTTAAAAAACACAAGTAAAGAGTAGGTATGACTGCAATTGACAGTTACAAAGGAAGATATTAAGCTGTTCTTTCTTATTTACATATTTTCCTCAATTTTATACTCTAGCAGAATGTGCTACTCCCAATTTGTCCTATAACTTTTAAAAGAGACATCTCAAACTATGATCAATTTTGAAGGTGTATTCATAATCACAAACACCATTTTTTTTTCTAATGTAGAGTCTTAATGTTAAGCTTCTAAATAAAAATAATATTTTACTTAAAGGAGCTCTCACTGAAATCAAAGAAAATTTCAAGTGACATAGGATTAACTCCACACATAGGAGGAAATGTGACTAACTTCTAGCAAAATTGTGAAATATCACTACACATCTTCCCTAAGGCTGACAGAGAAGATTTCAAGTGAATAAGTAACTGAAGACAAACAAATGTAATGGTTGTTAAATGTTACATATTATAAACAAAGATTTTAGGTCCAAACCCCTCAAAAAAAAAAAAAAAAAAAAGATACAATACGTTGTAGTGTAATCAGAAGATAATTTCATCCCGATATATTATTAGTCTATAGAAAAAATCATCAGGAAAAAAGTGAAAGAGATATTACCTGACCCAAGGTCTTTGGAGTGCTGTAATAATATGTGAAAGAATACTTAAGTGATGGACACTGCTTCTTTCAGCTCCCATGTATTCCAGCTCTGGTGTGCTCCAGACGCTATTGCCCTGGCTGAAAGCAAATGTTGATGTCAGTTTAGTACCATTTTCTATAGTACCTATAGCAACAGCAAACACTGTATAGAACACTTAAGCAACAGGCTGACCACTCCCTTAACATAGTTTCAGTCATTAATCTTTGAGTGGTATGTAAGATGTAAGCTACTGATAGCCACTGCTATTCTGTAGCATCTATCTTCTGTGCTGTAAACTTCCCCTGATACGTTTTCTTTTGTACTAGGGTTCAATACTGTAGAGAAACACTTGATGTAAGCTTTTAAAAATAGTGTATTTAAGATCTTATTCTACTTCTCCAATGCTCACATGTACGGTAAGTTTGGCACCTCTTAGAATCTAAAATTACTTATTACCAAGATAGATCAATTACACTAGCAAAGACAGCATGCAAAACATTTTGCAAACATTAGTTAATGAACCTTTATAGCATTTTCACAAGAAATTGCTCTGTTAGCTGTATTAAATTTAACAAAAAAGGCAGAGATTAATGCACCAGAGAGGAAAAGTATTTGAGGATACAGTGACTGAGAGAAACATTGTATTCCCTGACCACAGCTGCACCAACTTGTTTGCTTAAATTGGATGGATATCAGGTAAAGGGTTTTGCTGTTTCAAGAAAATGGGACTTGCTTAAGGTTCAGAAGCTGTGGAGATCCAAGACCAGATTTAGGAGAGTTTAGGAGCAGTTCCAAATCAAGCATCCAGGCCAAAGAATCTATCCAAATTATCAAATTATATAATAAAAAACCTGTGTTATATTACTCATTTTGAAGTACATGACAGATGCAATAATGAATTACTGGGAACCTTACTGAGAAGCACTGCAGTTTAGAATATTGTTTCATTTAAATTACTGCAGTTACATGAAAACAGAATGATGCTCTGGTGAATCAGGGCATAATACAATGCCTAAAATACAACACATAATATATTCATATTTCAGTATGTAGATGAACAAACTACTAGTCTGAAATAGAAACTAATTTTGAAAAGCAAAGTGCCAAAGAATTATATCCTGGCCAATTCATAAGGTATTTTTTCTTCTCTTCAATATTCTTTGCAGGTCTTCTTCGCCGCACCAGAAGACAAAATTCAGAGAAGCAGAAAGTAAATTAATGCTAAATGAAATTAAAGCTAAATGAAAAAATTAAAAATAAGTTCCAAAATTAAGTGTTCTACCAGTAAAATAAATAAGTAGGATGATAGCTAGCAGGCTCTGCCTATAAGATTTTATTTTCAAATACAGCAGGGATTCCTCCTTCCAGCAGTGTATATCTGATCCTCTCCACATCTACTCCAACATCCTACATCTGCATCGGACCCGGGGTCTGTACCACGCTATTTCAAATAGAAGAATAAAGTAGCCTCTACCCAACCTAAGTAAGTGACTGCAGAATCTAGGTAACACTATAATTCTGCACCTGCCCCAGCTTTTCTTCTGTTTAAACAGAGAGGACCTTCTGTTGAGCTGGGCTTAGAGAAGGCAAGAGGTAATGGGAGACAGTGTGTATATAACCTGTGTCTAGGCAACACCACCAGCTGTCTTAATTTTCTCAGGAGTTTCCTAGCCTGTGGTATCTTCCATAAAATCTGGTACTGTGTGAGCCCTATCTTCCATTAAGTATATCCCCAGTTAACGTGGTCACTCAGACAGTTCTGAAGAGACTAACTTGGAGATGCCTTGAAAACTTGTAACAAATGAAAAGAAACCCAGAAAACCTTCTTGTTAATATCATGAATTTAGGATGATAATTTCATAGAATCATAGAATCACAGAATATCCCAAGCTGGAAGGAACCCACAAGGATTACCGAGTCCAAGTCCTGGCTCCCTTCTGAGAGCATTGTCCAAGCATTTCTTGAACTCCGGCAGGCTCAATGCCATCACCAGTGCCCTGAGAGCCTATTCCAGTGCCCGACCACCCTCTGGGTGAAGAACCTTTTCCTAAAACCCAGCCTGACTCTTCCCTGTCACAGCTCCATGCCGTTCCCTCGGGTCCTATCACTAATCTACGGCATTAAAGAATCTTGAAGATGGCAACACTACAATCTTCTTGCAAGTGGAAGAGAGTAATGTTTGATCGACTGAATGTTATATCTGGGATAGGTAAATGATCCAACGGAATTTTCTATTCTGACTTTCCCTCTACAGTTTGTCATTGGGTAGGCATAACTTTGTATAAATGGTTCATGTAAAAACTATATGAAAATCTTTATTAAGTGTTCAGAAAAACAATCAGAGTACCAGTAATAGATATTCTGAAAAACAGTAAGCTGAGATTCTAGGATATGGAAAATGGACACAAAGTGACAAAACCCTGGAGCTCTGTTCCTGTAGTTCAGAACCGCAGCAGAACCCTTCACGAGATGGCTTCTCTTCCCTTCCTTACCAGATTAACTGTTGTGCATGATGAGGCATGCTGCTGTAATTGTGAAATGCATGACGGACAGCCTTAAAGCACACAGAACTGTTTTTCAGCAGTGCCACCCGGAGGTGAAAAACAGCTTTTCATCTCCCACATCGTCAGGGCAAGGTTAATGTCAGGACTTAAGTTCTGCCTTTTACACCAGACAAAGCAATGCAGAAGTCCCTTAATGGTCTTAAAGGCCTGTGATAGATCTGGCCCTTCAGGGCGCTCAGCTAGTGGGTGTGAGGAGAGATGTATGTATAACCTTTGCTGAGTCAAGTCCTTTCCCACTGAGAACAGTTCCTCTATATTTTATTTGTCTAAACAGGAATTGTCTTTTGGCATTACTATGTTACTATTACTAGTAACATGTTAGAAATTACTATTTGGCCATCAGTAGATTTATCCAAATAGCTTTTACTTAATGGATGTGCAGAAGAGAGGGTAGAGTATGTGCAAACTCTGAGTACTATGGGGGCACAACAAATTGGGCTCAAAATCTGTAAAAAGGAATTACGCCCAGTGTGAATGTGTATATGGACAAGCACTTGACAAAAGCACTTTTTGCCAGACTGCTATTGAAATTCTATTATTTTAGTGAATATTTCTATTTCAGTTAGCCAAGGTTCTTTAACAAGAAAATATTCCTTCATATATTTTTGCAAACTTCTGAGTTTATGTCTTATAAAAGGTATTGTTAAAGCATTAATGTCTGATGCCTTAAATTAGAATAATCTGATATTAGAAACACATTCATAGTTTTTGTATTCATTAATTTCAATCAAAGAAGAGATTTTCAAGCACAGTTACACCAGTTTCACAGTTAAAAACTGAAGGATGTACATAAACGGAGATTCTCAACAACCCTGCTAGGCTTCAGCCCCCAAACACTTCCCATTTAGCAACTGATACAGCAAGTCATCCTGTTGATACACTGCACTCTGGTACATACCATATGCAGCAGCACCTGCTTGCTGACATGAATTATAAAATGACACACAATAAGAAAGTCAGTGACACTTTTAACACCTTTCAAATTATCTCTTGCAATTAGCGTGCAAGTCTCATAAAGCATCTGTTTTCTTCCAGAAGAAACCTGTGCTTTTTCAGTATATTACCAAAACGCAGTGAATTGCTCTGTGTTCTTCCATATTCCAAAATTTCCAGATAGTTTTGAAGATGATATCTAAATCTAATACTTCCCATCTGTTTTTAACAAGGTCCACCCTGAGAACTGCTACAGAATGAAACCATAAAAAATAGGAATAAAGTATTGCAAGGCCATTCAATGTCATGGCCTTGAGGGCAGTAACAGGGCTCACTGTCCCTCACCACCCTCCTCCAGGTTCTCCTAGGTCTGCAGTTCCAATAAAAGTCAACACTGAGGTACAAAAGCACAGCTATGTGGTCGTGTGTCAGATGACATATCTCAAATCTCAGTCATGGAGGTCGTTTCAAAAATGAATAAGATGAAGGCAGACCAACAAGGGAAGGAAGGTTATTTGATTACAATGGTATTTCATCTTCACAGATATTCTCTTAAATTGTACAGTTGTTTTTTGTTTACTTAAAAAGTTTTCTGGCTCAGTCTGCAGTGTAGGCAGCTATATAAGACAGACTGTTTCAACAATCCTGTAAAAGTACGCCACCAAAAATAGATGTGTTAATTATGCTCTGAAGGTTCTGCTATATCACAATGAAGTATAAAGAAGAGAAAAATTAAGATGGGCCCATACGGCCCAGACTTCCAGAGCTGTGGGAGAAATCTGCTTCTAAAAGAGGATTACACCTAAACCAAAAATATTTAAATTTATGATTTCAAGTCCCATAAAACCAGACATGTTTTATATGGCTTTAGAATGTCTCTCCTTTGTCACTACAATGTTAAGTGTGGATTTACAAAGATTTCAAAATTAATATTAGCATCACCCCTATAGTATGCTCTTTCTATCCTCTAAGTAATAAAAATCTTACTGTTTCTAAGTAGTGAGATCAGTAACATGCATATGAAACTTGTAGTCGCAAGGACGTATGTGTCCAGTGACAAAGCTAACAGTAGCAACACATTGAAATAATTAACCCCATGTTTTCTGTTCCACAAAAACAAACTGTTCTTCTTCTCTCTTTTTGCTGATAAATAAAATGCAAGGAGCAGAGTACAATGGCGTAACTGAAGGAAGGCATGACATGGTATTCAGACAAACCTGCTTCAAACACTCTGCTACTCCCTACCCAGTCTCATTGGGTTTTTATCCTCCCACCTCAATTTTTTAAATAGGTCTAACACCAGAAAACACTATGCTCCATAAGGCTATTTGACTTAGCCCCACAGTGGAACTCAGTGCTTAAAACCATACAAAATTCTTTATGGCTCTGTTGATGCCTCTCTTCAATCCAGGTGATGGCTGGAGCACAGAGCAGGAATAGAAAAAACATCTGTCTTCTCTGTCAGAGGAACACACTACTGTATTAGCACTGTTTTAAGGGGGGATGTCCCTTTTGTCAGTATAAGTGCTTCCCCTTCATAAATCACTCTTTGCTTCAGAGAAAACATGCAGTTGGACAAAAATGTCAAACTGAATGCTTCATTTTTTCTCTTTAGATGAAGTCTATATCACAGATATTAATCACACATCGTTAAAGCTTTACACCAAGACAAGCAAAAAAAAAAAAAATAAGTTCTGACTTTAAAATCCCTCTGAGTGATTCTCATAAGTCTGGCCTGAGACCCAGTGTGTTCATCTAAGAAAAGGCAGAACTGGGGTCCTTGTTCACTGCCACGGAATAGAAACTTTTTCTCTGAAAAATCATCTGCCACAGCTGCAGATTAGTCCACAAAACTTTCACAAGCAAGTACTACCCAGCTTTGTTCTTGGCCTGCACATCATCTTCCACCTCATGGAACAATTTATCTGTGATGAAGTTAGATGAAATCAGTAACAGCTTCTCCATTATTTTGTTATTAAAAGTGTATATATCACCTTAGTACAGTTATCTGTAATGGTTGCTCACTTCTCTCTGTATACAAACATGCTATAAATCATCTGAATCACACCTGAGTAGCTGACATCAGATACAGCAAGAAGAAAGTGGAAGTTTCTTATACTAATGCCAACCCTGGCAGACCTTTTAAATTCTCCTTTGTTGCAATAAATCTAGCAGCAGCAATACTCAATCCTACCAGAGCCATTGAGCCTTCTTGCACACACAAACTCACAGCTGTGAGATCCTGCGAGCAGTGGGCCTGCCCAAGCACAACAGCTTGCTCAGCCATAGCTGAGTTAGTGTGTTATCATCACATTGCAAACAGCAACTAAGAGCAAGCTTTTAAAGTCAAACTGGGACTATATTTAAAAATGAGCAATAATTCATCTAAATGAATAAAATTATCTACTTACCACTGACCCAGCATTTACATTATGAACTGTAACAATTGCTAGGAGCATTTCTTAAGATATTCTACTTGATTGCACATAAATTTTAATCATTTTCGCTACCCTTGGACAGCAGAAAATAAAGGACCAAAATCTTTGTGTTGTTTTTTGTTTGTTTGTTTGTTTTGATTTTGGTTTGGGGTCTTTTTGAGCAAAGAATAGCACTCACAGAATGGAACAGACACAACAGTTTTAGGCACACAACCACTGAAAATTTAGATTGGACTTCTGGATAACTTGCATAAGTTGAAAAAACATCTAGCTTGTAGCCAGGACATTCAGTTGGGAAACTCATTAATCTTACTTCTGAATTTCCTCAAGAGTAATGTCTGCAGACTTTCATCTGATAAAAACATTAAGGCTTGGCTAACAAGTATATTTTCTCGAGTCACCACAGAATTTCACACCCTACCTTTGCCAGACTTAGTCCTACAATTTTAGCCAAGCTCATCAGTCTAATGGAAATATATCATTTTTATCTCCTGCTTTCTAAAAAACAGCCTTTCAAGACACTTACCATGTCATTGTTACCCCAAATCCCATTCTGTAGTAATTGTTTGTCCACTTGAAATCAGCGCTACCATTCTCATCTCCCAAATAACCATACCCTAACATATGAAAATCTTGCTGGCAGTATTATCTCTAGGCCAAGTCACCAAGTCAATGAAGTAAAGAAAGGCATTGAGCTCTGAAACTAGATGAAGTTCACAAGTTTTAGCATATTCTTATATTTTAGTACTCCAAAATATACGTACATTAGTAAGTCCATTAACTTAATTATTTCTTCATTCTCATTGCAGTACTCCACCCAACATCAAGGACTTCCATGAGATGTCCAAACCCAGTGCTTGACCACTCCAATGGCACATGAAAGACAGCAATATATATTTGCTTTTCAGCAGGCAGAAACATGAACTGAGCAGGTATTTAAGACTGTGGGATTTAAAAATCAACTGTGTTTGTCAATAGCAGACAGAAGGACAAAAAAAAAACATGAGTCTTAAAGTGGCAGTATGAGGGCTAAAAAGAAGACTGTGTAATTGTCCCAGGATTACATTCAATGACTTATTCAGGCTCTTCAAAGACAAAAGACAATAACACTGAAGTGTATTTCTTTCATTCAGTAGAGAAACTTACTGAATTTCATGTTTTCACTGGTTAGAAATGGTGAAGACTAGCCTATTTGTGTAACTGCTAAGGCTTAATATGGCAAAACAGCTATCTGCCTAGCACACAGTTTTAACCCTTTGCAATCTTTTACTGTAACATACCAATCACACAAAAATGTTTAACAGGTGCATAGACAAAGAATCACTTCAGATCTTATTTCACCTCACATAAAAGTGAACATATTCATTCACTTTTATGTGTGTAATATATATTACACATGATTTAAAGTAATTCTTAGCTCCTTCATGTAAACAAATTTCTTCACACAGATCAATTATTTATAAAAGGGAACTAGCAATTTCTCTTTCTACCTGTATCATATATCTCTAGATGCACTCTGCATGATCTACATATCTACATATCACAACAGGCTGTGTAATGCAGGTCACAGGCTCAGAAGCAGTATCTTGTCAGCTCGGTTGCACATAAGTCACAGTAAGTCCTACAGCCTTCTCTGCTTGCTTGGGACTGAGATCTCTCTAATGTTTTCGCAGATATTTTCCCTGATGAAAAATGCAAATATTAATATTACTTTCCCAATGAACTTTAATTCTCTCTAAATCTCCCAAATGCAGTGCTTTGTGTGTGCCTTGAACTCAAGGGGAAATACTTTATAGAGCTATGATGATAATGTGAATATAGAACAAAACCCGGCAGGCCTAGCGCAGCTATTTCTAGTGCTGGGATTTACCTTAGTGGCATCTCTCAGATGCAGTTACTAAGGTTTTAAATTTTCTAGTGCAGACAGAGTTTTCTCTTTTACTCTACCATTATATTTCCTTGACCAACAGAGTCATTGCAAACAACATATCAATTCAAATCTGTATTTAATAACATCTGCTTGCCATGATGGCCTAAAAAACCTGGATTCTTTTTAAAACATTTACATACAGACTGCTGAGCTATACATACTGCAGCAAGTCTTCCACCTGCTGGACAAAAGGCAGCACTGAGCTTCCTTAACAGGAAACAGATGCAACAAATATCTATGATCTCCACAATGACCAAAAAAAAAAATTTAAAAAAAAAAAATCAAGGTTCCCTTGTTGTTGTCTAAGTGCTAAGTGCATTAACTAAATAAGTAAAGGTGAAAATGCAGCCATCTGATTAAAAAGTTACAAAGAGGTCAGGCATTTGTTACAGAGGACATTTTCTACTTTCCCAATATTCTTCTGTTAATAAAATTTTCCTACAACAGCTCTTCATTTATACTCTTAGAAAGGACTTGCATTGCTTGAAAATAAAACACTGTGATCCTTGGTTTTTTTTTGTTGTTTGTTTTGTGGTTTTTTTGTTGTTGTTTTGTGTTGTTTTTGCTTGTTTTTTGCTTTTCTAAATTGATAACTGACCTAATAAGGCAGGTAGAGATATTTCCCAGTTTCTCTTCCTTATTTAGCTCAGGTGGATGGCTAAGTCAGAATATCATGCATTCTATGATCCTAAACCAGCTGAGCAATTGCCAAATCCCCATGCCCTCAAGCAGATTCAGACTGGATGTGAGGCTAAGTGTCGAGGGCTTTTCACTCAGATCTGCCCAGAGGGAGAGCTGTTCCTCTGTCTTCCCAGGCAGATGAATGATTCTTCTGTAATGGAGGGGAGATACTGTATATGACTGAATATGCATCTCAACAAGATAAAAAAACCTTTCAGCAGTGTACAGCTGTGTCAAGCTATAGGGTGCTATCTACTGATTCAAAGAAACAGGAACATGATCTTCACTACAGTTCACCTACTTCTTTCTAAGCTCAAGTAGTTCTCTTATTACTTAGCTTCCTTTGAGACTCCCAGTAGCGTTCTTGACTGAGGTTATTGCCTAAGTCTTGAGCAAATCAAGGATGCAAATGAAGAGGCTACAGGTCTCCTTCAGTGTTATCCACTCTCCTCTAAATCCTACACATCATCAAGAGGGAGGAAGGTTGTGAAATTGGTCCTGGAGTTCAGAAAAGATGGGTTACAAAATCTTGTGGGAGTGTTCAGAAATCTTAAGTGTGACTAGCAGGCATTACCAATAATGAGAGCTGAGATATACAATACGGACAACATATATGGGCTTTGTTGTTTCTAGACCTCAAAAACATAAGTTTTTGGCATTACACTCATCACTTTGCCCTTAGCAGTAACATAAATAGGGCTCAGTGTTATGACATTTATGTTCGGAAATTGAAGATCAAACAGAAAGTACAGATGAAGCTTGTTGGAGACCTCATCTTTTATGTTACCAAAGGAAACACAAAACAGTCCTCTGCATATATACATATACTTAACTATACATATACACACAGATGCATTTAGAGGTGCATCTTTGTATCAGCTACTTTAAAGTGTCAGAGAGCTAAATACAATTTTGTGAAACTAGGTGGAAGAAAATATTTAAACAAAAGGCACAATTATTAGGAAATGAGACAGTTGATCAAGAAGCCACAATCTGAGAGAGAAAAAAGAAAAGTAAACAAAATAAGATAGAACTAATGACAGTCGTAAAAATCATGAATAAAAGAACTGTAGATCACTGATAAGAAAAAACTGAGAATGATTTTTCAGTAAACTGAGAATAATAGAAATGTAATGGTATTGCTATAAATCCTTGGTTATAATATGGGCACAGCAGAAATATTCAATGAATAGTTCATTAAACTGTCTTATGTATGGATAATTAGATGCAGTCAAACCATAAGACTGATGAAATTCTATTTTATTTCTTTTATAAAGAGCTTTCTAAAGTTAGATATTTTTTGATCAATGGGTTGGACCCATGAGCTTGAAGAACAAGTGGAAGAGGAACTCTGCAGAATGCCTAACAATTTTCAGGAGGTCAGAGAATACTGTGGAAGAATCAGGACACTGAAAGAAATCCAGTTTTCATAACTACTAAAAAGTAAAAATGGAATAACTTCAATACTACAGGGTCTGCCAACCTCATAAAAGTGCTGGATAAAATAGAACAATGTCTATAGCAGGACTCAGTCAATAAAAATGTTCAGAACAGAAATGATATGCTAACATATGTGTGTTTACATTAGATCATGGCAACTAACTTGATAAATTTTTTGATGGTATTGTAAGTCTGGCTGATAATAGCAAACAGTGTCAATGTAATATAAAAAGAGCACATTCATATCCACAACTGAATGTACTTTCCAGCCTGTGCCATCCATACTTTGTGCCGGCTAGCCAAAGATCAGGTTGGCTATGCAATTCCAGTCCAAAAGCCATGGCACGTGCTTATAAGCAGGATGCTGCTCAGCATGGGACTAACATGGCCATCTAGACATAAGCTGACAAGAAATCATGTGTTTTTAATGGGATTCCATAGGATCAATTCTTATCTCCTCCAGCTTAACACTTCTGGAAGAAAACAAAGTCATTACAGAAGATGTGAAGTCTAGGGAAAAGGCAAATAACAGAAAGGGTAGAGTTCACTGATACAGAGCTATCTAGATCACATGGTAACATGGACACAACGAGTTGCAATGCATTTGAAGATAAGCAAATGTAAAGTCATGCATGGGAACAAAGACAATGACTTCTCTCTGGTAATCAGAACCACTGGAAAGGATGATCAACTGAACATAGATTTTAGAGAAGTCTGTGCCCAGAGAGGCTTATGTGATTCTGTGATTTTTAAAAGGAGAAATATGAAACAACAGCAGAAAATATAAGCACAGAACTTCCATTATCATTCTGTTTGGTGGTGCTGCATCTTCTCTTAGAAGGCATAATCAGATTTCAAGTTAATATGTTAAGAGCACTGACAAACTACAATGACATCAAAGACAAGTACAGGAATGATTCAGACATTTGATGATGCAGGACTCCAGAGATTCAATCTTTTTAGCTTAACAAAGAAAAGCTGAAGCAATGATTTGATCACACTCTTTAAGTACCCAGAGAGAGAACACTGGCACTACAACATTTTTTCAGTCTATCAGCGAAGATATAGCAAGATCCAATGGCTGGAAGTTGAAGCCAAAATTTCAGAACAAATGGGACAAACGTTAATAATGAGAGTGTTTACCAATTAGTTAAACTCTTTTTTTTTTCTGATATTTAATATTAAGCAACTAAGAGCGTCAGTTTATTCTGAATATTGAAGTAAGATAAACAGAAAGTTAATGCACTCAGAAGAAAAGAAAAAAAAAAAGCTTATCCTTGTATCATGTATTATTCACTTACATTTAATATATGATTTTCAAAACAGGACAGTCTTAAACTTCCCTAAGATTAAATTAACAGTATCAGATTTTATTATATCTAATTATAAATCACATAAAGTTGGCCTATTTTATTAAAATACAA
Source organism: Anser anser (assembly GCF_964211835.1). NCBI lineage: Eukaryota > Metazoa > Chordata > Aves > Anseriformes > Anatidae > Anser > Anser anser. The sequence goes on from NC_139721.1 coordinate 41,404,621, forward strand.
AAACAGTAATAATATTTTTAAAAATGAATGAATTCAAGGTGCAAATGCCTAGACAAGGTCTCTGTTAAGGTAGAGTTCAATTTTTGAACAAAAATTACTAACAATGTTAGAGAGTTGATTGTTTTTGCTTAGGCTTCCAAAACAAACTATCCTCAGCCATAGACAGGATCTGGCAAATAATACTTCCAATGCATACATTTAAACAAAGGAAAGGGACAAAGTCCTTAGAGCAAAATTCTTGGGAAAGCTCAGATTAAGGTTTTGTTGTACAATCCATAGAAAAAAAACATGCTGGGAAGATAATGAGTCGTGTAAGTAAATAAACGTCCTGATTTACACAGTTCAGGTAGCTAAAGCTCAGCATTTCATCTGCAGAATTAAAATTAAAGCTCTAAAATATTTTAATATCTCTTAATGTATCATCACCATGTTGTGGTTTGAATGCACTAAAACACTGTTTACTGACATTGATCTGTATCACTTTGTAAATTCTAAATTAAAATCAAAACAAAAAGGTTAAAATTAAAATATCATTCCTGTTCTTAAAGATCAATTGTTTGGCCTTTTTTTAAACTTCCTGTTTTGCTATATAGGAACTCTTCTTTATCACACTTGATTCAAGGAACATGCTATTATTGTTTGCCTTTGCTTTACTCCCCATCAGCAAAAAAAACTACTGCACCTGAACAAGACACTAAACCCCTTTTCCATGCATGTTTTCTCACAGAATAAATTGACATCAGTAGATTGTTTGCTTTTAACCCTGACACCCCCCTGACCTATTTTTGAAACAAATTTTATTTTAGGATGTCCTGACTCTGATACTAAATTGGAAACCCTGGTGTGAATTTTATAGAACACAATTTCCTTTTATAGAGGATGTTCGCAGCTAATCTGTCATCTACAGGGCAGACAGAGGCCAAAAGGCTAGGAAACCAAGACAGGTGGCCGAGCAGAAGCCTGAAACCTAAACTCTTTCTGGTATTTTACACTAAATTGTGGGGAATTGGAGTATTTTCCCTCTGTACCTTGTTTTATTAACACTACAGAAACAATCCTGTAACAGAAGCTGATCAGAACAGCCTTCTGGCAGAACAGAGACAGGCAGAAAATTTGCCCTGTTTCCTACAGCTCTTATCCCAAGAAGTTACATGAGGAAATGAAGAATCCAGGCTTGTCAGGCTTCTCCTCCTTCCCCTGTAACCCTACAAGTACCTACTTGTACTTACATGTTTTTAACATGTCTTTAACACAATTTTACCAATCCTCCCCTCATTCTATTAAGTTATGAATAATAAATAATCAGATTATTCTCCTGTGAAGCATCACTCTTTTTAATCACTAGCAACGTTAGCTATTAGTTCCATGCATTGCCACCTGGCCCGATGGATGTGCAGCACATAGCAGTGCTGTCACCAAGGCAGCCCTAAACACAAGGTCTGGGACTCCTCCCCTGCACAGCATATCAGCCATCTCCAGGAGATAGCCGGTACTTAGTACCCTGCTTCTTGTAGCCTGATAAGACATCTGTGATTCTGAAAACAAAGCCTAGTTTGTCCTTGTGCAGGCAAGATAGTGTGGAGATAGGCAACCTAAGTCTGCGGGAGCTATCTGGAGTCTAGAACAGTAGCAGAAATGGGTTACAACAGTCCACATCCAGCTCCTGTGCCTGTATTGTGTCTAAATCCCTGAGCTAGCTCATTTATACATTAATTAGGAATGGGATTTCTACTGTGCAACACAATGTGTGATGTAGCTCTGACCCAAGTTATGCAGAGGGAACCTTCTCTTGTCCACAACTTGAACTGAAGTAGAGCTCTAACAGCTCTAACACTTGCAAATGAGCCATGTCCAAGGCCTACCGCACTGCTCTTGGCACCAGTTCAGTAAGGTGCAAGAGATTTCCTCCCAGACCAGCACAATGGTATGGAACACCCAAATATGCTGCAACAACACACATACTCCTTTTTCACGTCAGCCTTCCATTATACTGAACCTCTTTACTTGGGTGCCAAATTTGGCTGAAGGCATCAGTTTGCAAGTGTTCACAGAAAAATTCCTCCTGAAGGCAGTGTTTTACAGACTTCAGCAGCAGGCTTTAACTTGCTTGACTGTGCTGAACTCAAACCTAAAGGAAGAAATACTGCTAAAGATACAACCCAGAGGAGTTAATTTATTGAAAATTTTCCCAATTTTGAACACAGTTATACTGGCTTCTACCATTATCTTTTTAAAGAAAGATACCAATCTGCCTATTTGGGGAAGGGACTTGCAAAGCACAGAAAGCAAATATATTTGTCTGGGTTTATGTCTATGTCTGCAAATGGGATGGAAGTATATGTGTCAATAAAAATAATTTCTGCAACAAAAAATAACTGTTAATCTGCATTACAGTGCTTCCATATAACACCTACAATATATAAACTATCTTACTAAAATAATAAACACTGCAAAGCACAGAAAAACGAGATAATATGTACATTTTGAGAAAATTCCTGGCTTTCCATTCCTGGCAATATCTCTGTATTCTCAGACATATAAGATAAACATAGCTAGACTGGCTTCAGTTTTCTCAAGGTTTATACATCACAGTCTCCAAATTTGCCAAAATCTGCTTATATGAAGATAAGATATCAAGAATGAAACAACAACAACAAAAAATGTTCTCACTACTGCATTTTTCTACTCTATCCGACCTGTAAGCAGTTTCTCACAGGAGTATCTTTTATCCTTAGAAGGGATACATTTAACTATTCATTTTAGACTTCTGATAACAACTCTAAATGAGATATTTTGTTTATGTGAAAAGTGCTGCAGCATTGTGACAATGCATTATTTTCATCCATAGCTTTTCCATACTAAGATAACTTCTGGTTTTAGCTTTGGATGTTTCTGAATACAAGAAGAGGACATCTGGCAGAGATGGAAGATAAACTTTATGAACTTGATACTTTATGAACCATGATACTTGAGCCATGAATGCTGAACTAACAGGATTTTTTGCTGTCTCTCCTCCCAGTGTCCCTACATTCATGTTTTGCACAAACATCTTCATCTCTTCTTTAAAGTAAAAGTTTGACTAATCACAAGGTTCTACAGTGATACTAGATTTACTATTCAATGCATTAGTGTAGTCCTATTTTTATGTTGTACATTATCTTGAAATATGTTAAATATAATTTGTCAGCAAATACACCCTTAAGTTAGATTGGCATATCCTTTGTTAATTAGAATAGTCCCCCTAAAACAATCTGTGAGCCCCTAACCTATCATCAGCACCACAAGTTTCTTAATTTACGCCTGCTGAGATAGGATTAGCACACTTGGGTTTGGTTAAATGAAATTTCTGTTTGGCTTACAGGCTGAAGCTGCCTACACATGGGTGTACACATCAGGACAAACAGACACCATAGGTGGCCACTATCTGAACAAAAAAACTTTACTGAAAGTTGGCTGTACATATAAAAAAATAAATGAAGGTACACAAGACAAGCATCTGCATTTACTGTATTTCAAATAATACAAAAGTAATTTTGTTAGATTCAGAGTTGCTCCACCATAAGCATTACAGAGCTCTTTAAATATAATTTGTTTTAATGATATATGTGTCTGTGAGAACAGTTACACATAGACCACCAAAGTTTTCAATACTGATTAGCAGTTATTAACCTAATTGTATGAATCTAACACCTTTCCTTCAAGAGACCAAACATTAATTTTTTAGAAAAAACAATCAAACACATTTTCACAGTATTTTAAAATTAATTCGAACTTTATTTTCTGATTTGCTTTAACTAGAAGGTTAGTTTTCAATGAATCTTTCCAGTAGAAAGTATCAAGAAGCCTGCTATTTGTGGATTATGTTTTACTTTGTTTTATTTTTCAAAAAAGCAATTTTCTGAAAATAGCTGAATGCTGTTAAAAAAAAAAGTCAAGAAATAAATCAGAAAATAGTTTTGTTTTGTTTCTAAAAGAAAGGACTCAGGTATTACGAAGTCATGTTTCCAATTAAAGTAATCTGTGCTCCGTAAAATTTTATGTATCATATCTTTTTCTGCCAATGTACCTATGATGAAAAGAAGTAAACTAATTGAATCTTAAATGTTTGAGTTCCTCTTAAGGAAATGTACTCCTGATTTGCACTGTCTCCAGACTTACATATTTCCTTGTGACTGTCAGATACTTGATTATATTACTGTTTTTTCTAGTATGAATCAACTACCCCGTTTGATTTAGAGATTTGCTCCCTACTGCAATGTATTTAAGTAAAGTTGGCAACTAGGAACATAACATGATAACCTGATGATGTGAATGGTTAAAATCAACAAATACAGAGCTTTTAGTTGTGAAAACAACCATTAAACCTTCAGGCAAGCCAATAATGTTTTCTTGTATTTTCTCACCAATTAAGTAAGATCCTCTTTCCTCGCCTGAGGTGTGCGCAGGTTATCAGGTGTGTGTGTGCTTTTAGGATTAGCTGTGTTCTTGACAATACCATCACCTTCAGGAACTGGGAAGTATTTGCACTGTCCAAGTCCAACTTTTCTATGTTCCATTTCTTATGTCACAAAATACCAGCCATTTGATTTCCACTGATTGCTGACTACACATTCACCTGCAGCAATAATTATGGTTCACAGTACAGTTTACCAGGTAAGGTCAGTGTCTCTGGCTCTGACATAATAAATGGAATGCATTATGTCAGTTTCTCAATTTATTCACTATGCATGACTACTGAAAAATTCACAGATACATGGGGCGTCACGTCATACCTAGCTCCATTATTTTCCTGCGCAGTCTCTTGCTAACATTTCCCTCGCTGCTGGGATCCAACACATGAAACAAGAGTAACAGAAATGGAGCAGCTCTACTTCCTGTGCCCTGTTAGAACATTTCAAGAGCTTCATACTGTTTTGTTGATGAAGGAAAATATCAACGTGCATGTTATTATGATCTCTGAAATACTATTTGCTCACACAATATTTAATATTTTGGAGGCAATTGCTTACATGCTAGCACAATTCTATCTGTATTGAAAAACACTACTAAAGTACTTTCTAATCCTATTTTATTTATATTGTGGGGAAATAAATTGAGATAAATCATTTTGCCTTGTGGTCACGCAGAACAGTTGATCATCTTTTCTGTAATGTTCTACATTTTGAAACTAGTACCATGACTCAGTTTCCTCTTTCTAAAGCAACAAGTTTAATTCCTTCAATCTCTACTCGTAAATCATGTTTTCAAACCTCTGTCCCCCACTCTAACTTTATCTCTCTCTTTATTCAAGTGTGGTGTGCAAACATAGAGGCAGTACTCACCTGAGGTCTCCTATCTATTTTGTATGGCAAAGTTGTTAAATCTTGGGTGTCACATATGTTCTTCTTCATGCGTGTCAATATGACCTTTGCTTTTTTCACAGCATTTTTTTAGATCCACATCATTAAGAATGTGAAGAGAAAAGAAAGAGACTAAGGTACTGTACTTTATTTTACACTGAAGGGAACTAGGCTTGTAAATACGGTCAGTTATTATATCTCTACTGAGATGTAACTCCCCAATAAAAGCAGCTGCTCAAACTGTTCTAAATCATTTATAACCCATAGCATTCTGTTAGATAAGGGACTTGGTTCACACACCAGTGTTGCTTTGAGATTCTTCCCATCCTCATTTTTTAACAGAAATAATGGTCTTTTTTTTACATATATATTTGTTCCTTTATTAAACTGTGTTTGTGCTTTTCTTGAAATTCATCTTGTTGCTTTCAGGCTATTCATCCAAATTACAAGGACCAGTTTAACTTCTCATTTTATCCTTTATAATGTTTTTTGCAGCCCTTCCCACACTGATAAAATAAAAAAAAATCTAGTCTGTATTCACCCAACTCAGTACTAAAAGTACAAAATAAAGAAATTGGAACATAAAAGTATTCCATATAAAATCAGCTTTCATATTTATAGGTAAAGGCACTGATAACTATTCTTAACTGTAATTTAAAATCTGGACCATATGTCCTTAATATAAGAGAAAGTAACATAAAACAGCAACATCAAAAGTTATGCTATCATCAAGCTGTATTTACTGTTTCTCCCTAAAACACTCAACTATTTACTCTGCTAGCATAGTAAAACAGTTTGGTTTGACAAAATCAATTCCTGAAAAACTCTGTTTTCTTTTAATTTCATTATCCTCTCACTACTTGCAATGTAATGTTAATTATCATTTTTAATATATTTTTGGTTATCAAAGTTAGGCCAAACTATTTGCAACTCTCCAGGTCAGGCTTTCCTTAAGAAAAATACTATGTTTGTCCTTTTCCATTTGAGGGAATCTGGCCCAAGATTGTGAACTTGTAAAATTTGTAAAATTGGAAAATGTCATGATTAGTTTCACCAAGTTACCTCTGATGTCTAGATTTATTTATTTTTTTTGTATTAGTTGTCCTTCCTCAGCATTTTTATTTAAGAATCTACAAATACAGCAGTGTTTCAGAGGATAGTCTTCTCAATCTTGCTGGAAGAGGAGGGAAAACTTGTTTGACAAATGAGCTTTCCAAGCTGTGACAATCATAGTTAAGTTGACACTGTTTGCCTTCCTGTTATCAAGGATAATGAAGGTAAACTTTAGAAAACAGTTTCTCTTGCTTTAGAGTGAATCATGAGAACTCCTGAAGGTTACAAATATTGGAAAATATCTGTAATTCCTGGATATTGCTGTAGTTCTAATTTAGGAAATATGAAGAGTCAAGTTAATGTGGTTTGTTTATATGAGACATTGCAACAAAGTTATTGTTCATCACATGGCACAAAGGAAGCTTGGAGTATTTCCAAACTATCTACGAACTGCAGAAATTTCACATAACACTTGAGACAGCTGAAGAGGTTGCAGAAGATGTGGTGTTTTATCTAGCTCAGACACTGTGATTCACTCCCAGGTTTTAAGTCAAGAACCCTTCAGGTCTATGACAAATTCAGCTCCAAAAGGAGCTATTTATATGGTATGAGCAAGTGTGTATTCCAGCCAAGACACTGTTACTGCTCCACAAGGCTGCAGTGGTCTTCGGCAAAGCCTGTACCACGTCTGCTTGTCCTGTGCTATTGTCTTGAATATCCTGAGACATCTCAAATGATGTTAGGTTTAGGCAACCATAGTATTATTTGGAAGGTATTTGGGTCATGAAATCTATTTATGAAGAATACATAGAAAACCTTGAGAATATATTTCACAGGCTGTAGATGAGAGCATAGCTCACAAGAATGATAGCGAGCTTTTCCAAAACTCAGAGATATTCCATGGTCTTATTGCTGATGTAAATTCAAAGACAAAGTTAAACTTTCTGGCATGCAGTAACAAAATGTTTAAAGTTCTGTTCCTTTTCTGAGATGTTCGATTATTACCATATTTTGTCCCTCAGTGGAGGTAAGGATTCTCTAAACCATGAATAAAAAATGATTATAAGGTTCTTGATTAGGCTTAAAGTCTGAAAATGCATCTGAAAAGATTAGTACATACCACAGTACATGCTTGCCTGTAAAGTCAGTCTGTTAATCTTCTCTCCAGGAAACAGGAACACAGTTTTGTGTGTGATAGGAGATCACACTGAAAAGCCTGTTGGCTTTCCTTTCAGATTTCTAACCCCAGTAAAACACAAAAACCGTCGAATTCAAAAAGCTTCTCTAATAACTTTATGAAAATGTGTCTATTGTGGTTACAGATCATCAGCATCATGTTTCAAACTCTAACCCCAAAACGGCAGCACCCCTGTTACAGAGATGAGCACTAATATTGTAGTTAAAATTTAAAATATAAAGCAGATCGTTTGTCACTAGCAACAACAATTGGCAACATTTTCTGAAGGTATTGGATAGTTAAATGAGCAATGCAGGAAGCAGAGCAGTAGAGGCAACAGTCTTTCCCAAGGAAGAGGAAGCAGCCTAGTTGCCAGGCTGCTCATAAGCAGAGGTTGGGAACAGCACAGGTTACACAACAGAAGGCAAGCAGGGCATTTCTAATATTTCATTTCAGGGAAAATTTCTCTTTTTATATGCACTGCCAGTCACACTTGCTAGCAGCAGATCATAACTAAAGGAGTCTAAAAGCAGACAATGTTTCCTGTGTCAAATAATTTTTTTGCTGTAGTATTATAGTGGTGTATAAAATAAAAAGCTTTGTTATTATGCAAATCCAAACTAAAGCATAATAAATAAATTGATTCTGGAATAGAAAAGGCAGCTGGATGTCTAACTGCCCTGCTAACATACTGCCCTGCTGAACTTTAGGATCGGTGTAGTTATTTCTGCAATACTCAGGCTATGCACACGCAGCAAATTGTATGAAGGCCATTTGGGAACTGTGAAATGAAAACTCACATCCAAGGATGTGCGTGGTAGCCAGGGATTGTTATACAAATAGAGGAAATAGCACATTTATGTCAAGGTTGTCAGGCAACAGGACTAGCCTGAACATGCCATACTGTGTTACTGCAGCAGGCTGCTTCGCTACAGCAGTAAGCCCATATTGACCCAACTATTAGCAGAACATACATTTGGATAGCAATAGGTAGTCATTCCAAACTAGCCTAGGCACATCAAGCACATTTCCTACGAGGAGAAGCTAGGAGAGCTAGGACTGTTCAGCCTGGAGAAGAGGAGGCTCAGGGGAGATCTCACCAATGTCTATAGGTACCTGATGTGAGGGCGAAGAGGACGGAGTCAGGCTCTGTTCAGGGGTGTCCAGTGCCAGGGCAAGAGAAATGGGCACAAACTGGCACACAGGAGGCTCCCTCTGAACACCAGGATACACTTCTTTACTGTGCAGCTGACAGCACTGGCACAGGTTGCCCAGAAAGGCTGTGGAGTCTCCTCCCTGGAGATCTTCAGAAGCTGCCTGCACATAGGCCTGGGCTACGTGTTCTGGGTGGCCCTGCCTGAGCAGAGGCTTGGACCAGGTGGTCTCAGAGGTCCCTTCCAGCCTCAGCCGTTCTGTGATGCTGTGATTCTGTGAATCCACCCAGCTTATCCTGACTGGCAGCAGCACTGATGTCATTAGGAATGCAAGAACATTCATGTCCAATTCGCCCCTACAGAATTTGAGGTGTCTGTCAAAAGAAATAACATTAATTGTGTCACATCAGATAATTCAAATTCTGCTAAAACTGGAGAATTGTTTATAAACACAAGCAATTGGTCTGCTGTCTGCTTCTGGGTATAGACTGCAACATTTTCATAAATTATAGAAATGCAGATTACCTGAACAAATTAGTTTTCAGGTACTATTTATCCTTTCTGATCTATCAAGTGGCTGTGCCCTCTGGTAAGACTTCCCTTGGACATAGGCAGCAGAGCTGTTTACATAAACATAACTACAATCTCTGTGATGCATATTCAGTTATTCAGGCCCTATTGTGCATCTGATTCTGTTGTTCTGAAAAAAATTTAACAGATGAGTTGTGAATTCTGCTCTATATTTTTAAAAGGACCAAACTTTGAAGTCAAATTAGTAGTAGTAATTTGAAATAGTAATTTCTATGAAAAAAAAAAAAAAAACAGCTATAAAGTGCTGCAGTTTTGCTCTACTGGTATCATAACCAGAATGAAGTGCTGCACAGCCCCAAACCCTCAGTGGTACTTAGCTGCTTCCCTGACTCTAGTCAATGCTGAAATGCCAGGCACTTGCATGTCTTCCACTAGCCACAAACAAAGCTCTCAGCACTGACACAAACCCAAAGTAGAGAAGTTGCTCCAGCTACAGTTCTGTGAACTCTATTCTCCTAGCAAAACTGGATTAAAAAACAAAAATAGATATTTTAACTTGAGTCGGTGTTATTGGTTTTGTCACCATGAAAAATGTTTGTGGAACTTCAACCTCAGGTTTGTCACTCTAGTTAAAAGCCCTGACATGGGATTTTCAAAGAGTGTTCTCTCCTCTGCCTTTGAAGTGATTTAGTAGTGATGCTCTGAGCTTGATGTACTTGAAGCAAATTTTTGTTCAGATCCTTTACTTCCCATCTTGCCAAGGCTCTCAAATTTCTAAAGAAAGTGTTTCAATGAGAGACGGCTTGTTTGCAAAATCGTTTGTCCTGGAAATCAGCTTAAATTTATAAGGATGAAATGTGAAAGGCTTCGAAAGACAAAGCTGTTTTCTTTGCATCTTCCTACCAGAACAGACTATAAGTGACTACATAAGATTCCTTACATAAGGACACCAAACCACTCAGTGAAACTAACCCATTGGATCAAGGCAGCTGTCCCTCACACTAATGACACAGGGTATAGGTGATGTAGGGTATAGCTGATGTTACACTTGCTAGCAAGTTAGCAAGGAGTGTTTTATGTGCTGTAAATGGAAATCAAGCTCTTTGCATCTGAATGAAACACACCTGTCTCTGAGAGTCCTTGTGGGGCACTAAGAAAAGGAGTAGATTACTAAGGAGTAGCTCTTTTTCAGGTACTTCAATTTACAGCACCAAAATAACAGCCGCCTTCTGTTTTTTCATATCTCCTGTGGGGATTTCCAGACTATACATGAGTACACATAAAACAGCACCTTTTTCCCCCAGAGCACTGCTCTGACCTACTCTGGAATAGCTGAACATCTTCTCTTTTTTGCTTCATCTTTTCACATGAGTTTCTCATTCTGCTTTCCAAGAATATTTGTAGTGAAAAAAACATAGGAAATTCTGTCTGAGTGTAGAAGTGATAGCACTTGTATCTTGGTGAATTCTAGCTTATTTTCTATGCATTAGATAACTCACTACAGGTTTAACCAGATAAGTTTCTTCATTGTACTCCATTCACTAAGACAAGGTCTTGATGAGCTTAAAGGTCTTTTCCAGCCTAAATGATTCTGTGATGCAGAACAGCTGCTGTATTCCAAATCAATGGTGAATCAAGTCTGTTCTTTTAAAGCAAGTCCAGGACTTTGGGAATCAAGGTTCTTATATCAATATCAGTGTGTTTGTAGTATTACGCTTTCAGACATCATACTCTATTTAAAAGTATGGAAAAAAAAAAAAAAAAAAAAAAGGACACATTGCATTATCTGATGCCAAATCTGCTTTTTGCTCACAGAAACACTGATTCCAGCATTGATTTTACACAAGCAAAATGACCATACATGGACATCTTGAAAGCCCATGCATGTAATAAAGGCAATGTATGTAGACTCACCACAGTAACTGACAGAAGTGAAACTCTTCATAAAAACATTTAAAGCGTGAAAAAAAATCAAGATTATATAGCCTGACTGTACCTGAGACTCATCCCGTAAATATAATTCTGTGTATTTGAAAGCAGAGTTGGTATTGTATCAATCAGTCCACGTCCATGAATTCACAAATATGAGTTTACCTTTCCAGTTAATGTGGACACAACCTTTAGCCACAAAAACATATTCTAATATTCTTTATCTTTGTTCAACAGGAGACAAAATTTTGTTTTGAACAGGATGTGTGCAGGATAAATTCTGTTCCTAAACTGCAATAACAAGAAGCCTTAAAGTAAATCAGACACTGTAGAGCAACTCCACAATACCTTGGAAGAAACCCAAGATTGCTGGTACCTAAATATATTCTCTATGGGTAAATGGAGCTGCCACCCTCAATGTGAACAATGACCGTATTCCCCTGATAACTCTGTGGAATACTCCGTGAAACAAGTTTTCTCTCTGATAAGGAAAAGGATGGAAATTGATTTTCTCTGAATTGTTGCTTATTTAAAATGCAGAAGATGCTGAAATCCTACCTTAAACACCTACATAGTAAAATTTGATTTTAATGAGGATCTTTGTTTCTAAAACTTTACTTCAGTGTTTCTCAATGTCAGGGATGTGAAATTATTTTGTATCACAGTGCAGGTATGACATATAAATGTATGATTTAATATGGAAAAGAGATACGCCTAACAATAGAATCTCAACACCTCAAGCATTTTTACTTTGCTTCTTATTGACACTATTAGTAAAATACATTCCTGTAACAACTGTTCTGAGCTAGTCGGAAAACAGACGGAAACAGAAAATTAAAATTGATTTCACTGTGAAATTCATGGAGACTACAACAAGTTTCAGAACAATCTGTTTTAAATTTATGAATATCTCAAAGGGCATTTCTACACATGCGTTAAAATGTTCTGTGTTTTTCCTGGTGTTCTTCATTTTGAGATTCATTTTACTAAGGGACTCATGAGATCATGATTTATCTCTCAGTTTCATCTGTGTTATGTGATGTACAACATTACCTTTCACTGTTTCAGGATTTTGCTGCTGACTTTTTTTTTCAAAATTTTGAAACTTGTGTCATTGATAATCTAAGATCTGCGGCACTTTCAAATGGAAGTGACATATACAGTAAGGTATTTTAATGCTTCAACTATGTCTAAGGCAGATACCTTAGAATTATATTTAATCTCAAAAAAAAAAAAAAAAGTAAAAGAACTAATGAGGGTATGTTACAACATACTACCTGGTTTTCAGTCAGAAGTTCTTCCATGGACATCCAATGAGAAATCCCGTCTGTACACAGTCATGTACCCTTTTAAATACATTTTTAAATCACTGGGGTAACCCCCGTGTTTATTTATAATTTACGTGACAAGAAGTAGAAATTTGCCATCATTTAGGACCATGCTGCCATAGTTAAATTGTTTTTGTTCCACTAACTCACCTAGGCTTCTCTTCTTCATACAGCAGCATGTAACCCTGACTTTAAAATTTCTGTATCAATTTAGATTAATATAGTCCTCCTTCCACATGCAGGCATAAACGTATTGGTTGCTAAAACACTTAATAGGTTGTCCTTGTCTGAATATCCATATTAATTTCAGAATGGATAAGATTTTCAATAGGTAAGTCAATAGTTTTAAGAATATCTGCAAAGGGAAGAGTATCAGTTTCACTGCATTAATATGGAAATTAATCAAAGCAATGTAGCCTCTGGGAAATAAAATAAAACAAAATAAAACACTACTGATGGTGAACATGATAGATACTGATGCCCACAACTGGAGCCATCTCGGACTTTTCATTTCAAGAACATCAAGTTGGTTTTCTATAGTTTTAGCAGCATATTTGGACAACCAGAAATTTTCCATCCCAAACAGCTGGCTCTAGAGGAGGGCAGAAGTTTCCAGTAAAACTGGTCATATACTTCTGAAAATGAAATATGTTCTTTCAAATATATTATTAAATGAATCCTAGAAACATTTTGCAGTACAATTTTAATTTTTAACATGAGTTAGGCATCACCTCAGTGTCAGAGGTGTGACTAGCATTCTCCTCTGTGAAACTCCAAAATAGAAACTATAAAAAAAAAAATGTGTGATGAGGAGTATCGGACCATGAAACATAAAGCAGGAAGGAAGGGAAGAAGCTCATAAAGATGGGGCCACCTCACAGGCACAGTGGGAGGAGAGAGAAAAGAAGAGAAAAGATGAAGGGACTTAATGAGGTAGGAAAGAGGGCATGGCTGGGACAGGAACAGAATCAGGAGGATTACGCTGAGGTGTAGGGATGTGGATAAAGAGAGTGGGGAACTATCAGCAGGAAAGAATAAGAGTTTTAAAAAAAAAAAGTAAAGCAATTATGAAAAGGAACGGCATATGGGTAGAATTCAGACAAAGGGAAGAAACTTGGTTGTTTGAGGATAATACAGGAAAAGGTTGTTTGAGGAAAGGGTTATGCAGACCAGGTAGGAATGTATGGGATGTTACAGAAATGGAAGAATGCTAATGTGAGCCATAAAAGGAATATAAGTTTGTCAGAGTATGGTAGAAAGAAGCTACAGCAAAAGGAAAAATACAGAAAAGACAGAGCAAAAATAACTGCTGTCCTTCCAGACATAGGAATCAAACCAATTATTCCACAAGCCTGGAATCGTTTTGCTGTCCTGAACTTTTATCTCAAAAAACCCCACTGTCGATGTTTGTTTCTCAATCCTCACCTTGTGTCAGGTCAAAATACAGGCTCAAAATACCGGATGGGATACATGCTGTAAGGCATTCCTCAGCTGCTGCTTCATTTCATGCAGATGACGAACAAAGTTCTAGGAAAAAATTGGTATTAGAAGGCAGACAGCAAATGAAAAAGGGATGAGCAACAGCAGAGGTCAAAGGAGGCAGGAAAATGGTCACCTCAATGTCAGGGCAATTTAATGATACTTTGGAGACCTGCACTCTGTATTTGCTACAGTTATAAAGTTCTATGCAGTAATAGATTTCCTTTGAGACTCAGTACCTTGCACCAAACCATCTCATTACACCAAGCAGTCAGTTTGGGACCATTTCCAGAAGTGTTGAGCTCTCATAACTGCAACTGAAGGCAAGAGGAACTTGGCTTGGGAAAGAAAAAGTGCTGTAAGTGCTAGAACTACAGAGTTTTTTGGTTTCAGTCTTTGTATGTCCATTCTATGTAAGATATGTGTTACCTGCGTTGGGGTTCCATAGAAAATATGCACATCCATATCCAATAAATGCTTGTGTCATAACATTACTCTCTAGAAGTTATTTAGCAGTAACCTTAATTCTAAATATTTTTTAACTTTATTTTTGGATTACCTAAATTAAGTTTTTCTTCTTTCATTTTCTTTCACAGGAGGATTCTTTTTAAATTTTATCACGTAATTCAGTTAGATACTGTTAATAATACTATAATACTATGGTATTATAGGGAAAAAAAAGTCTTGGGACATCTGCAACAAATCAATATAAGAAAACAAAAGCAATGGCTACAAAAATCATATGATTTCAATATATCTACTGATATAAACGTCTACTCTGAATGTAAGCATCTAAGGCATGTCTTTGCTAGTCTTTTGCTCTTTTAGAAAAAATACATTTATGCAAGGGCATGAACAAGAGCACCTCCTAGGTTTAGCAGTCCGTAATGAAGGAGTATGAGAACCACGATGGTCATCATTAGGGCTGGTCATCTAGGAGCTACAAGTGTTTTCACTGCTGTTAAACTTGTACTAGCTGTAACATGTTTAATGTTTCTTTCCAGACAAATTAAAATAAGAATGTAAAACACTGATGGGTCTTGCTTCCCAACTTGTACCTAAACCGCCTAATATCAGAAACCTGACGCCGCCCTTCACATTGTAAAAATGTAATTTTTCCATTGTAAAAAATCAGAAAAAAATGATGGCACAATAATCTGAGACAACCACAATTCCAAGTGAACTTTTCAGTATCCCCCACACATGCAGTTAAAAGAGTTTACATGCGTCAGTGAAAACCCAACTTCATTGAAGTCAGTGGACATAACCAAAATTTCCTCTGAATTAAATAAAATTACACTTTCTGAAAGAATATATAAAACACTATCTCATCAAGCATGCTTCTACTGGATTATTTGCCTGAAAATAATTCAGCTGGTGCTGTGTATGTAACAGGTCTTCAGCAAATAGCCATTGTCATAGACCACAATTACCATAACTTTGACAAAACTGAACATGGATTACACAATTGAAATTTTTGCTGACTTTCTTCATCCACAATTCAGTAGTCTAAGAATCTAGTGCAAGATAAAGTACTTTTATCTAAAAATATTTATGTTATGAATATTATTGATATCTCTTCCAGTGTCATTTGATAATTAAAATATCTGAAACTCTTTACAACAGTTATTGTGCATTGACCCCGGCCAGCACCTTCCAGCTGGAAGAGTCAGGTATGCTTTATGCATAAACAGACAGTGTTACAATGACAAGGAGATGTAGCTATATGTTGTTGCACGGGCGGAAATGTCACAGGGCAGTACAAGTGAATCAGTAAAAAAAGCTCTTGTTTTAATGGGTAATTTATACCGGCAGTTGACTGAGAGCAATTGAGATGAGCATTTGGGCAACTTTTTTTTCTCCTTACTGGTGGAAGCCTGAATCCCAAGAGGCATAATGGCCTAAACCTTCTTAAGGGTAGGTGGCAGAAAGTAAAAGAACTTGTAAATACAGTACAAATACCGTTTGTGAGTTGTTGCAAATAATTTGGTTTAAATAGAAAACACTATGTAAGGCAAAATCACCTTCACGTCTACAGGTATCCAAATCTGACAAAGTACATTGAAAGCAGTATCTCAAACTTACCTAGTTCCTTCTGTTACAGAGATTACACTTTCAGGGCTGAGATTATTCCCGATGCATTAATGACAATTGCGAATTCTAGTTGGCACTTACAAAAGAGGGGAAAAAAAAACACGCTTACAAAGACCACAGCTAGGTACAGTCACGTGTCCTAACTCCAAGGGACAGAAATCAGCTGGGACAGGAACGCAGCCATGCCAGGGAACAAACTCCTGCGGTCCTGGTGACTGTTTTACTCCTTCAGAGTCATTGTTACGGTAAAAGCACGTGTCACACGGCACCTGCATTCTCCTCACCGCACCTTAGGGCATGAGTGATTTAACCGTAGTTTAGCCTCCCTAGAGGCCCATAAGACTGACAAGAATGACAGAAGCGGCTGTACATTAATTTATTTCCTTGAAGTACAAAAAAAAAAGAAAAAAAGAAAAATAATTTATAGTTAAAAGCAGCTGGTAAAACTGTGCTCTGGGAAGACAAGTAACGGTGCTGATGTTGCAAGAGTGAGCATAATTTCGGGCACGGACGTAAAAAATAAGAAGTGTAAACATGCTGGCACATCAGTCGAGGACCAGTTTGAAACACATGCTTTTAATCTGCACGGCAACCGCACCTTTCCGCCCAGCCGGAGCCTGCGAAAGTGTCCCGAGAAGCCTCCAATAAATTACATAAATAGGAGCGGGGCCGGGCGGCTCCGTGGCAGTCCCTCCTCAGCCGTCGGGGTAGCCGCAGTAGTAGACGGCGCTGCTGGCGTCCGACACGGCGGCGGAGATGGGCCCGGCCGAGAGCCCCTCGGCGGCGTCGTGGCCGGCCAGGGGCAGCCCCAGCTCGGCCTTGCAGGCGAAGCGCAGGTACTGCTCGAACTCGGCGCGGTCCACCTCGCCCAGCAGCTCGTCCTGCGGCAAGTGCTCCAGCGCCTCCCGGCACGGCGCCGCCTCGGGCGGGGGCGACGGCTGCCCCCCCGACGGCAGCGGCAGCACCGGGGGCAGCACCGGGGGCAGCACGGGCGGGGGGCCGCGCCCCGGGCCCGGCGGCTGGCACATCTGCCCGTAGTAGGCGTGCAGCGGCGCCGGGCAGCCCAGCAGCCCCTGCAGCGAGCCGGCCGGCCCCAGCGGCTCGCCGGCGGCGAGGTGCCGCCGCAGCGCGGCCCCCGACGGGCTCTCCCCGGCCGCCGCCGCCGGGTACTCGCCGGCCGCCTGCGGGCCGTAGCTGCCGTAGGGCCCCGGGCCGCCCTCCTCCGGCAGCCCCGCCGCGAAGAAGGGCGCCTCGCTGTCCGCCGCGTCCAGCGGCGACGGGTCCGGCGTCGGCAGCCCGTAGCCGTCGAAGGCGGCGCCCAGCGGCGGGCAGTCCCGGTAGTGGCCGCCGCCCGGCCCCGCCGCGTAGCCCTGCTCGCCGTAGGGCAGCCCCAGGCTCTCGGCGCACATCCTGCCGCCGCCGCCGCCCTCGCTGCCCGGCCCGGCCGCCGCCGCCGCCGCCGCCGCCTCCGCCAGGCCGTGCTGCAGGAAGCCGCTCTCCACCCGCTTCAGGCGCTTCACCTGCTTCCGCCGCCGCGGCCGGTACTTGTAGTTGGGGTGGTCCTGCATGTGCTGCACCCGCAGCCGCTCCGCCTCCTCCACGAACGGCCGCTTCTCCGCCAGCGACAGCGCCTTCCACGATTTACCTGCGCCCACACGCACCGTCACACCGGCCGCCCCGACGCCCCGGCCCCGCAGACCCTCGGCCCCCCGCAGCCCCCAGACCCCCTCAACCCCCTGCCCCGCAGCCCGCGGACCCCCGCAGACCCCCGCAACCCCCCCGACCCCCCATCTCCCCCCCGTGCCCGCCCGCAGCCCCGCCGGCGCTCACCCAGCATCTTGCTGAGCTCGGCGTTGTGCAGGTCCGGGTTCTGCTGCGCCAGCCGCTTGCGCTCGTCCTTGGCCCACACCATGAAGGCGTTCATGGGCCGCCGGATCCGCGCCTCGCTCTTGCTCCGCCCGCCCGACGGCCCCGACGGCGCCGCCTCGCTCTTCGCCTTCGCCTCGCCCAGCGGGCTCAGCGCCTCTGCCCACGGGCAGGGGCCCACGGCCGGCATCATGATGGGCAGCGAGCACCGCCCCTGCGCCTGGTCCTCGCTGCTGGCGTAGCCCGCATCGGGGCTGCTCATCTCGCGGGCTGCGCCCGGGCCCCGCTCGTCGTCGTCGTCGTCGTCGTCGTCGTCGTCGTCGTCGTCGTCGTCGTCGTCGCTGCTGCTGCTGCTGCTGCTGCTGCCGCTGCCGCTGCCGCTGCCGCTGCCGCTGCCACCCCCCCCGGGGGCCGATGCCGAGAGCTCGGTGCGGGCCGGGGACGGGCTGGCCGCCGGGCCCCGCTCGCTGCTGCCGGCTTCCCCGCGCCCGGCCCTATTTGAGCAGCGGCGCGGCCAATGGGGCCGCGGGGGCGGGCGCGCCGCGGGGCGCTGCCGGCGGCTCCCGCTGCGGCGCGGGGCGGCCCCGGGGCTCGCCCGGCCCGGCCCGGCACCTGGGACGGGGGGAGGATTGGGGTTGGTGTTTGGGGGAACACCCAAACACACCTCGGCCCCGCTTCCCCGTTGGGGCAGCAAGAGGCGGCCCTCCGACGGCACGGGGTTCCCCGCTGGGTGCCCTCCCTGCCCCTTAGTGGCCGGTCGGAAAGGCAGGGCGCTGACCGGAGCAGGCACGATAGAAGTGGAAGGGACAGATCCTTCCCAAGCCCACCTCCATGTCCCGTAACACCCGGAGCGAAGCGCTGCGCTCCTTTGCGAGGCACGCTTGGAAAGGGACGCGGTCAGAGTAAGCCAGTCCTACACCCTACACCTTCCCCTACCACCCGAGCACACCTCGCCTCGCAGCGTGAACCTCTCGGGGCACGGCACCCTACCGAACCCACAGCAGACCCTCTAGGTACCGCCTACCCCCTTTTTCATGCTTTGTAATGGGGTTCTTCAGTATTCCCCCAAAGCGTGCCTTTAGTGCTGAAGTCGCCTTGGTTGTCCCTAAGGAGCGCTTTGCAGCACGCACTTTTTGTTGCACTTGGCTTCATATCGTGTGCACGATGTCTCTGCTTAGCCCGAGTAAACCAACTATAAACACAAGCAGATGCCTGCAGTACGTCCGTCACATTAGAATAAAGGCAAATTCTATCTGGCTACCATTTATGACTTTTTTTTTTTTTTTTGGCATACAACCTAATGTAAAATACGTTGTTTTCACGGGCACTCTGATTAATATTTGCATTGTTATGTGGCGCCATTAAATGCATCGATGCTTACTTGAGAAACCGCCGGGCTTTAAACTGAAGATCAAAGAGGTTTATTTGGTTAAGGACACCTTTGTTTGGGCAACCGCTTCGATCAAATAAACCAATATTGTCGGGATTCTCGCTGAAATGAAATGAACGAAGCCAGCATCACCGTTAACGAACTCTAACTCTGCGTTTCCTCTTAGAAACCTGTTGCTTTACACTTGCCAGCCCAGCAGATATTCCGTAAAAGAATAAGAAAGCAGAGGTGCAGGGGAACAGGACTGACATTAGGGAGAGTCATTCTCGAGACACTTAGCATCCACGCTCTCCTCTCCGCCGTGTTTGTTAGAAACTATAAACAGGAGATGTATTTCCAGACTTAGGATAGCCTGCAGTTATTTATATGCAGATAGACTAAATCATTGCCAAAAGAGGAGCACCTGCCTAAAAGCGAGCAAAAAGAAACTTTTCGGTTTCTTCCCGCTCAAGCACACGCGTGAGTCCGGCAATTCAAGCACCTCTTTTGTGTCTTTTTTTTTTTTTTTTTCCTTTTTCCATACATCAGGTGCTGTACAAAGGTGGCGGAGTCGCAAACACCGTTGGTGCGCATCGTGCCTGTGTACACCGAGGGCATAGTGGTGCACCACCACGTAGCAATCCCTACAAAAGCATATTGCTTTTAACACGGCTTGTGAAAGAAAGCCCGGGACTGGTGGCACCGGGCAGGAGCTCAGCACCTTTCCGTCCGTGGTCAGCTCAGCACCACTGGGACCCCACCGTAGGCTCAAGGCTGAAGTACCAGCGGCTTTCCTTTCGTGCCATTCCCGGCCCGACGTGCCGAGGACTCAGAAGCCCTCATCCCAGGCCAACAGCCAGAGGGAAGCGCGATGTCGATGCAAGGCTGAGAGCCGGGGAAAATTCTAAATTAAGCAGAAAACGGAGCTTATCTGGAGCAAAATCACGCACGAGGAGAATGCAGAGAGCAGCAGACGCAGCTGAGCGGAGAAAGCGAGACAAGGTCCAAGGAAAACAAAAAGCGAGAAGGCAACAATGCACTGCCCTAACGAAGTCGGTGCGTTCTCAGTGCCTTCCAGTTCCCAGCTCACTGCCTGGTCCTGACTCGGGCAAAACTGACCACCTAGGAGTTTAACGCCTAGAAGAAGGTATTACCATTTTTTAAATTTATTTTTCTTTCCTTTTTTTTTTCTCTTTTCTTTCTTTTTTCTTTTTTTAAGAGTTGCTCTTATTAAACTGTCAAACCGTTCTTTTTATTGTATTTTGCAGAAATATTTTCGCAAGCCAAGGGAACAAATCCTGCGAGACCTGGCGCTGATCAAGTAGAGGGCATGCCTGCAAACACACTTCGCAGTAATTTGGGGGCTGTCACTTCCAGCAGAAGAGAAAATGTTTTTTTGCTATATAATGAACATGAGGTAATAAACTAAACAAACTGCCGCTGACTTTGTTCGGGAGATTTGTGCATACTGTTTCTACAGCTCATTGATCGAGGATCAAAGAAGGAAAGGTGTGTTTTGAATCGAAGCCGAGAAAGTAAAAGCTCCCTGGTTTGTACGGAAAATGCTGGCAGTCTGTGACCCTTTCGGTGTCATAAATAGATTATCTCAGCTCTCTTCTCGCTTTCCGTTTTGACTCTTTAGGTACTTTCGAGCTGTAACTTCAAGCCGAGAGCACTGACCGGGAGCCGAGCTCGGCTCCCGCCTTACACCTCACTTCCCCGGGGCGTTTCGCAAAGCGCTGCTCCCGGCGCTCCCGAAACCTTCACGGTCGCACGAATCCCGGGGTCATTCGTTAACTTTCCCAACCCAACAATGCCGCCGGGAGTTCATCCTTCTGATTTATTGACCTTTTAAACCCGCCGGGACGCGGCGCGGGGATCCTCCGGCGAGCGATGTGTTTCTATTTCAGAGCGCGGGGTTGGAAGTGGTGCTCCCAGCGTTATCAGAGCCGACCACAAATGCCACATGAAAAGCAGCAAACATCCGGAGGGTTTCCTGCAAACCGAGCAGTTTCTCAAGACAAGAGCCTTTTTTTTTTTTTTTTTTTTTTTAACTCGTGTTTAAAGGCAGCACGCCTCGCCTCTTTTAAGCGGTTCAGATCCATGAAATGTAAGCCGCCGCTCCGACAGCACTGCACGGTGCGAGAAATCGCCCCGAATGAAGACTTTTAAGGACGTTGAGTTAGGAAAGTGTTTGGATCTCAGAGCCCCTAGTCAGGGATGATGCCCTACTGAAGCGAAGAAATCAAAACCCCCCAAAACGAAAAAAAAATCCTCCCCCCCCACCCCCGCCTTCCCCCCATTGGCAGCGATCGAGATCCAGGCTGCTCACCCGCACATCCCCTCATTTTATTTAAGGATTAACTGGTGATGACAAAGATCGCCAGGATCTTTGCCTTTCTCCCTGTGAAGTTAGGGAGCAGCCGCTGGACTCTGCACCGGGAGGGGCCGGCACCGTCTCGGATCTGGGTTGGAGGCTGAGCTGTGCAGGGCCAAAAAGCGGTGCAACACCTGGGGCCGGGCAGATACCCCGTGCCTGAATTTCCAAGAACAGAAATCCTGTTAGTTTTTATGCTTCGGTACACGCCAGCGATAAGATTTAAAAAGAAAAAAAAAAAAAAAATGAAAAGCTTGATACAATGCTGGAGCTGCTCCAAGAGATCAGGCATCTGAACTAAGCTAAACAGTTTGAGCTAGCCTATTTGTATTTATGCTGGTTTTATGTCAGTGGAGCTAACACAGGCTTGTAGCAGCGCAAGATTTATTGTGACAAGCTAGATGCTAAAGTCACGGCTTAGCAGAGGACAATTCGTGTAACCGTACAATCAAAAAGCTGATCCCAACTACACCGGAGTGAAATGAATTTCCTCTTTGCCATCGCCCAGCTCCCATACGCTTACAATGGCCAGAACGAAAGAAAGTAATAGAATATGCTCTAGAAGGTGGGATACGTTGCTACATATTAGAATGGTGGTTGTTAGATTTATAGCATATGTTTATATCTTGTGTTCTTCAGTAGCAGTATTTCACAGCGTTTCACACGTGAAAAGTTCTTTGTCTTTAGCCAGAAGAAAATTGCTGCGTTATACAAACGAGAAAGTTGCTGGGGCAGGTAACGTGCTGTCATGCCAGCTACCTCTCATCACAGCAGAGGTGACCTGGGATTTCAGCATATGTAAATAATCCTTCTGCTGGCAGTTTAGCAGAAGTACATAAATGCTACTACCAGAAGTATTCCGTGACAATGACACCTCAAATCTCAACAGCTTGCCTTCTGCAGTTCTGATCAATCAGCTGTAATGAACAAGATCAGAAAGAAATTAAGAACATATTTAAACCTTAACAACACTAGAGCTGAATAAAACTATATAAAACTAGACTGACAACATCATACATTTATTTTTCAAAAGAACCAAACAATCAAGCAAACAAAAAACTCTTCACTTTTCTTTCTTTTGCTGAAATTGGAAGTACTTGTAATGTTAAAAATATCTCTTCTTACATGAGAAGAGATATTTTTCTCTTCTCACTTTTTCAAAAAGGGCATTTTTTATAACCAATGCAATCTGAATAAAAACTTTGAAGCTGTTTTTTCAAATCAAAATATCAATTTAAGATTATAATCTTAAAATTTTCCCAGCGAAAATGCTCCATTTTTTTTTTATTTGCAATTATATTCAGTAATTAAGCGCACTACAGTTCCTGACAACTAACATTTAGGTAGATAGTTAAATTATGAAAAGAAAACAAATCTGGTAAATAGAAGGTATGGGTTATTGGTAGCTGTGAGTATTCAGATTTGTGATGTTTATGTTTCTTGATAACTATTAATAGAGAAAGTGAATTTTATTTTTAGCCTATTGATTAACAATCCACTAGCAGTTTCTTTTTCTGCAGACTACCAGAAATCCAAATCAGTCGATCTGATCATGTTTTTAAGGATTACCAAGCATGCATCAGTGCCAGTGGCAGTCATCTACTTGCTTTATAGGGCACAGGGAAGTTTCACCTGAAGAGCGTTACAGCTCTGAAGACCTCTGACCTGCACTGAGCAGTGAGAGAGAAGGGAACTCAGCTAGCAACTGCATTGCAAAAACCACCAAATGAAGATGAGCAATACATGGTGACTGTTTTTGTTGTTGTTGTTGTTGTTGTTGTTGTTGTTGTTTTTTAATCTAATCATTATTAACTTGGCCTTGAGATGTGTTTAGAATTATCTAGGCATCATTCACAACTATTTTATTTGCTTGGTCTATTTCTGTTTGATTAAAACCTGGGAACCGAAAGTCCCCTTTCCTCTTCTTTTGTCCCCTTAACATCACCGTTTTATCTTCAGAGCTCCCTTTGAAGGATATTTACTGAAAGGATGAGAGAGCGGTTATCACAGAGAACTGAAAACTTTTTAAAAAAAAAAAAAAAAACGAGGAATTTCAATAAACCTACTCTGTATCAACATCAAGAACTAGAGATCCTCACTTCTACTGCAAACAAGTTGCAAGATCTAAGACAACTTCTGCCCAGCTATCACAGTTTACCAGTTTCATTAAGATAGGATGCCTGTTTAACCAAACTCTAGATGTAAATATTGTGAGAATATTCATTTTAGAAGCCTTACTTCAATGATAAATTTAATAACATTTTACACTTTTAAGAATTCAGTCAAATCTTTTTAGGAGACAGTGTATGTAGTACCTAGCTGTACCATCCTGACATCTTTCAACCATTAAAGCCTGCAGAGGTTTAAATTAATGAAACTAAGTGGATGACATGGAGCTTTAATTTCTGACATAATGTGTCTATGCATATACTCTTTATAATAGCAAAGCGTACTTGTGTCTTTCAGTTCATAACAGCATCCTACAAAATGTAAAGTTAGTATATCACTCAGCACAGAATAAACTGAAAAATGCCTAAGAAACATTAACTAACTACACCGGTGATTTACTATGGCCAGAGTTAGAATGGAAGCACTCCAGAATTATGTTATGTGATTGTAATACCTAATTTTCCATAGTCCTCTGTTCCCAGTGGTAGTCTCCCAGTCTTCTCTCCCAGTTGGTGAAGGCTTGCAAGGCTCACTAGAGCAAGACCTGTGCCCTGTCAGAACATAAAGACACCAACTGCTGCAGTTGTTTGTGACACTTTATATGCTAGGGCACGTGGGTGCTCAAGTACCATGAGAGTCAATTAAAAAACGAAATCCAAGCTAAAACAGCCCAAAACACGGAGATGTTTCCATTGATAACCACCCATCCACTCACCAGAGGGAGCCCATTTTCCCCAAAAGCCAAGGTCTGTAGCACGACTAACCTGCTACCTGCTGAGGCCTCTGTGCAACCCATCCAAAAGCTTTGTAGCTGCTGTGAGGAGCAGCTGCCAACTAAGGGAGCCGCACAGACTGCCAACAGGAAAGAAGAGGACTATGTAGCTGCTTGCTTCATAGTGTTTGCAGCACAAAAAGTAGTGAAGAAGATGCTACAGCCGTCTTTCAAATGGAATATTTCTGAGGGAAACCATTCTCATACCCGCAGCATGTCACTGAGAAACAGTTTATGTTGTCCTAGGTAGCCTTCTCCATACTGTTAGTTAGGTAGTATTTGTAATATATTTCCACTGAATACTTCAAGCTATGATTTCAAAAGGAAGAGTATTTTTGAGTAAATAAAATTTTTTGATAGAAAAATTAAAATATTTCAAAAAATACACTTCCCACATTGTATTTCCTCAAGGGGAAGAAGCATCCCTCTAATGTATTCTCATATGTTCTTTAAGGTCAAACTGAAAAACATTAGTGATCTATCTTCTATTGTAACTGAGAGTAGAAAAAAAAAAAGCCAGGGCTCACAGCTAGCACTAGAACTGTGCTGCCCAGGGAGGACATTCAGCTATTTCCAGGGCCAGACTGAGTGTGCACAAGGAGTGTTGGGCACAGGGCAGAGCCTCAGTGCTTCTTGGCAGCTGTCACAACCCCATGAAGCTGCAAAAGTGTCTCTGTGTTTCGTTTGAAACTCAGGATCCGTTCAGCAGTAAAGCTACACTGCCGCCCATCTAAACAGGAAAACCTTGCTAGTGGAGGTGGTTACAGCAGCCAGCACGTTACTGGCACTAAATATTGCCCACCTTGCATACCTCCTGATAGCTGTCCTTTTTTTTTCCTTCAATATCATGAAATATTGTTAAGTTACTACTTTTGCTTTTAGTGTCTTCTCTGTTCTTATTGTTTGTTTCTTAATTACTGATTAATATATAATTACTGATTAATATAATTTCCTCAGCATTTTAATTTTATTAGATAGCCCTTGTCAAAAGTCAGTTGATGCCACAGCACAGATCTGAACTGATGATAAGTAAAAAGCTAGCTGCATTCTATTTTTTCAATAATAAAAAAAAAAAAAGATAATAACAATAAAATATATATCAGTGCAATCGGTTTTTGTTGGGTGGGTGTATTTTTAAGATCTCTTCATGTTTGCCACTTGACAGATTAATTTAATAGCAAAATCCAAGCAACCTGCTGTAGTGTAGCAGGGGGTTGGACCAGATGGCCTCTAGAGGTCCCCTCCAGCCTCAACCTTTCTGTGATGCTGGAATTCGGTAACAAAGACTTGATAACAGTTGTACATAAGACAGCCATTCAAAATTGTAAAATGATTTCAAACTAGTTCTTAGGGGGGAGTTGTTGCAGACTGTAGCTTCAAAAGCATTCTGAAATACAGACAACAAATATGTGATGACCTGACTAAAACCAGATATATCACCTGTCTTTGGCAGAGGTCCTTATTACTAGGGACTCGCTAGTCAATCAACTTTCTCTGAGTAGATGCTGAACATGAAGATAGCACTGGCTGGCACTAGCCTATCAGAATTTCACTTTACTAGAGCACCAAATTCATTTGAAATTAAAACAAGAAGATAAAAATAAAATTATTTAGTTACTAAATTACATACAGGCATGAGTACAGAATGTGGAGTATTCCTTTGACAGATGCATACGTTTGTGTCTCAAGAGAAGTCTTTTTGTTGAGCACTTAAAATGGTGAAGTATTCAGTAGGGTTTTTTCCACTAAACCGTTATGTTACAGAACATTTGGTGTTCATGTTTATTGACTTTCTGTGTCTGTTTATAAACCACAGCCTTTTATGTTATTGACTCAGCCTGAAATTTCAAATTCACATTTTGAAATTTCCTTAAAAGCAACCACCACTGCTCATAATTATCTGTAGTTCATTAGCAAACATGCCTTATCATTTTTTTTATTCAACTGGGGAAAAAAAATAAAATAAGTGAAGCTATTTTTTTTTCTTTTGTAAGAGAATTTCAATAAAAGAGAAATTTTAAAAAAGGTATATTTGAAAACTGGTATATTGTGATATGCACTGAGTTGCTGTCACAGACAGAAGAAGATCACTTGTACAGCTCTTGCAGAAATTCTTTGCCAGCTTCTGATGTGTTCTCTTGCACAGATTGATAAGCGGGGGCATACAACACTCATTTCTTCTTATAATAACTACAACTAGAAACTGATAGTTTTGGAGCAGTGACTGATTGGACAGCTGCAATGGCACGACTTATGAAAACTTGAAATAGCATGCAATACTGAATTATGTAGTTCCCTAAGTTGTATATTTAATTAGGATTTAATTTTATATTTTTAAAAAGGTTAAGGACACAGACTGCTGATTATTGGCTGCCTTTACAAGGCACATCTTTATATATCATTTACAAGGCACATCATTATATGTCATGATGAACTTACAGGTTCACGTATATTTAATATGATTTCCTCCACCAACTAGTTGCACTTTAAGGTCATTGTTTATATATGTGAATGTCAAAATCTATCCTACAGTAATGAAATAAGAGGTGAGTAGAAAGACATACCTGTGACAGAAATGGACAGCAAATATTGTGAATAAATTACTTTTTCATCTCTGTAAAATTCAATGATATACCTTCAGTAAATAACCTGGTTAAATATATTTTTAGAGAAATAATTTAAATAATATTGTTAATTAAATACAATAAATGGCACCTGAGGTAATTTGGACAAAAGACTGGGAAGATCACAAAGCATTCAACGACAAGTTTTAAATTTCTAGCCTGAATCAATAAATCTATCCTAGTTAGTTTACAGCATGATACATTCCCTAGGGAAATTTTTCTTTAAAATATATATATATATTTTATCCACTTACTATTATTAAAAATAAAAATTAAAATGGCTAACCATCTTGAATCTTAGAAGAAGAGTTGGATGTCATGTTAATAGTATTAAAAGAATCTTCCAGATAGTAAACAATTCCAAATCAATTATGTAAGTTCCACAGCAACAAATTATTGTAAAACAAAGCTCTCAATTTGAAGTGTTTAACCATCTTTTTGACTAAATCTAAAAGAAGCTCCGGCCCAAGCTGAATGGAATAACTACATGTCTGAACAGAATAGTGGTGCAGCAAGGAAGAAGCTGAGAACTACCATTTGAGAAGCCTCTAAAGGGCAGACAGCACACCAAGACCACAGAAACAGATGCAGCTTTACCCCTTTTCACGTGCAAAACTGAACATTACAAGAAGGGCCGGAGGGTAGACCCGGGGAACTATAGGCCTGTTAGCTTGACCTTAGTGCCAGGGAAGCTCATGGAGCAGATTATCTTGAGTGTCATCATGCGGCACTTGCAGGGCAAGCAGGCGATCAGGCCCAGTCAGCATGGGTTTATGAAAGGCAGGTCTTGCTTGACGAACCTGATCTCCTTCTATGACCAAGTGACGCGCTTGGTGGATGAGGGAAAGGCTGTGGATGTGGTCTACCTTGACTTCAGTAAGGCTTTTGACACCGTTTCCCACAACATTCTCCTCAAGAAACTGGCTGCTCGTGGCTTGGACTGGCGTACGCTTTGTTGGGTTAAAAACTGGCTGGATGGCCGGGCCCAAAGAGTTGTGGTGAATGGAGCCAAATCCAGTTGGAGGCTGGTTACTAGTGGAGTCCCCCAGGGCTCAGTGCTGGGGCCGGTCCTCTTTAATATCTTTATCGATGAGCTGGATGAGGGGATTGAGTGCACCCTCAGTAAGTTTGCATATGACACCAAGTTAGGTGCGTGTGTCGGTCTGCTCGAGGGAAGGAAGGCTCTGCAGGAGGATCTGGATAGGCTGGATCGATGGGCTGAGGCCACCTGTATGAAGTTCAACAAGGCCAAGTGCCGGGTCCTGCACCTGGGACGCAACAACCCCAAGCAGCGCTACAGGCTGGGAGATGAGTGGCTGGAAAGCTGCCTGGCAGAGAAGGACCTGGGAGTGCTGGTTGATAGTCAGCTAAATATGAGCCAGCAGTGTGCTCAGGTGGCCAAGAAGGCCAACAGCATCCTGGCTTGCATAAGAAGCAGTGTGGCCAGCAGGTCTAAGGAGGTGATTGTCCCCCTGTACTCGGCTCTGGTGAGGCCGCACCTCGAATACTGTGTTCACTTTTGGGCCCCTCGCTACAAGAAGGACATGGAGGTGCTCAAGCGAGTCCAGAGAAGGGCAACGAAGCTGGTGAGGGGTCTGGAGAACAAGTCTTACGAGGAGTGGCTGAGGGAGCTGGGGTTGTTTAGCCTCAAGAAGAGGAGGCTCAGGGGAGACCTCATCGCTCTCTATAGGTACCTTAAAGGAGGCTGTAGCGAGGTAGGGGTTGGTCTGTTCTCCCACATGCCTGGTGACAGGACAAGGGGGAATGGGCTAAAGTTGCGTCAGGGGAGGTTTAGGTTGGATATTAGGAAGAACTTCTTTACTGAAAGGGTTGTTAGGCATTGGAATGGACTGCCCAGGGAAGTGGTTGAGTCACCATCCCTGGAGGTCTTTAAAAGACGTTTAGATGTAGAGCTTAGTGATATGGTTTAGTGTAGGACTTGTTAGTGTTAGGTCAGAGGTTGGACTAGATGATCTTGGAGGTCTCTTCCAACCTAGATGATTCTGTGATTCTGTGATTCTGTGACTATTTGGAACAGCCGTTATATCACAAACTAAAGAAAAACGGTAAGAGGATATAATACCCCTTGAGAATTCTTATGTGACTGCAGCCTGCAGCACTAGATGGTCAACTAAAAGTCATGTTTACCATACCTCTACCTACTTACTGTTTATACCCTGTAATCAAGGACTTTCTGGAAAAAAAAGAAAAAAAAGAAAAAAAAAAAAAGAGTTCTTCTGTATTACACTTCTTCCAGACAGAGTTTTCACATACCTTCATGCTACAAAAGGGCATCTGTATAGTATTTTTCATCCAACAAACACTTTACAAAGATATGCTAATATTATCGACAGCATTCTGGACCTTTGAGAAGTTAGGACAAACAGCTGTTTTGCTGTTTTAACTAACTTGGCCAAAGCTGCAACTGAACAGTAAAAGGATGTGGATCGCGTGCCTTTCCCTTTTCCCTCTCCAGATCTCAGTGCAGTTCCATGGTGAACCAAAAGACACTCGTCTCAGCTCCCCCTTTGCCCATCATCCTGCTTTGCACCATAAGAATCAGAGCATCCTTAGGACTCTTTAGCAGATTGTGCCAAGAACTACCTGCCTTTGGAAGGATGACTCATCAGAGATTAGCAACTGATTACAGTCAGTTGGGAAAAGGGTAAATCATTGGTTCAAAAGATAATGAGAAATGAGGAACCCAAGCCAAATTCAAACCTTCGTTTTTACTGTGCGTTCTGTGAGCCAATTATGGAAGTGCAGCTTAACTCTCCTCTCTTCTAAGTTTAAGTAAACTTTTTTTTTTTCCGTATTGATCCTAGAAAATTGTAAATTGGTAGATCATACAGATAGAACAAAATTTGCTATATTTGTATATAAATCAGCACAATTAATGTGTTTTCTTCCATACTTATTGTATAGTATATATGACATATACATAATTAATACTACTGTACCTGATTTTTTTCATTATTTTCATGTATAATTAACTATGATGTTTTATAATTATTCTGCTAATAAGTGAGTAAAGGAAAGAGATATAATTATTCATTTTACTAATCATATTATATGCCAAAATAAATAAAAAAATATTAGGGGGAAAAAAACAAAACCAGAAACACAGAAAACAATGTTTTTATACATCTAAACACACTTAGATAATACAAAAAAATCTTGTCCATTTGATGAGAAACCATTTTTTACCTTTTTGTAAAATTAAGGGTACAGAAATTGCTAACTTAATATAGACCAAATTCCAGTTTGGGTAATTTCTTTTGACTTGCTACAGTTTGTTTTGAACAATGCCCGATTTCATACTGCCCAATTTTAAGCTCTTAATTTAGGGATTAGAGAATGTAAATTAAAGAGAAGAAGGAAGAATCCCACATTAAAAAAAAATAAAAAGGTTTTATTTTTTCATTTTACATTTTTAAACACTGGGTAGTGCCAATTGTGAATTATTAGACTGCAGTTGTAATCCATCCAAGCAACAGCTAAGTCTTTGTGATAAGTATTCCCTAATATACCTAATTTGCATATAAATTTTGAATTCTTCTGGGTAAGGTCCTCTATAAATATGTGCAATCATTAGAGATATATATTGTTTGCAGTAAGTCACAGATATCCTTTTAGTTATTGCAGTAAAACTTTCACAGAGAATAATGTCCACAACATTTTTTTTTTCATTTTCTTTGTACAATGATAATCAGATGTTGTTTATCAATGGTTTGCTACCATATGTATGTTCTCTGCAACCTGTGAAGTGACCTTTCCTTTCTCCTTCAAGAAGAGGAGAGAGTATAATAGTTTTCATGTTCCTAGACAGTTGATGCAGTATAGGTTAATATTCACAGAAGATGGGACAATCATGATATAGTTAATTTGCATTAAGGAAAATTTAACTCTAAAAATAAGAAAAATAGTCTAAAGAAGAAAAAGACAGAGATGTGTTGAAATACGTTGCCTATGGAAAATTCAAAAACCTCTGCTTTTCATAAATAAAGAAAAAATATGTTTGAAAAACAGGCTGACAAACTTCTGTAGGAATATCACACCTACAGCATGTCTTGAATCAGCTCACGGCATCACAGAATTGCTGAGGCTGGAAGGGACCTCTGGAGGCGACCTGCCCAACTCCCTACTCAGGCAGCCTCTGAAGTTCCTTCCATCCTTAGTTTTCTCAGCTTTTAATGAGAAATTATGTTAATATTTATCTTTGACTTTAAAAGCAAATTTGATGAATTATCTTCATTCCATACTTAAATTCTTGACTTATCATTTCAATTTCACGGTATGGCTTTGTTCATTTAGAAATTGCTGTTCAAAAACTGCAGAGAAGGCAAATCATTTCCTAAGTTACAATCAGTACTCAATACATTACTACCTAATAGTCCCCCTCTGTAAATCCCTAAAATAGTGAATTCACTGAAACAGCCTTACGAAACAGTTTTTTTGTTTTGTTTGTTTTGTTTGTTTTGTTTTTTTTTTTTTTTTTGTTTGTTTGTTTTGTTTGTTTTGTTTTGTTTGTTTGTTTTTTTATCAAATTATAAAAAGACTTTCTAAAATAAAACTGAATAGACAAATCTTATATACAGGAAGTATGCAAACAAAAAATCTCTCAGCAGTGTCCCCTGGAGGAAGAGTTATAACTGTGCAGTTCTGATTTCATGTTGTGCTGTCATATTATGCTAATTCCTCACAGTTTAATTTTCAACCTCATGCATAAAGTTCATTAGTGCCACCAGTCAGCCTTGCTATGAACAGAAGGCAGGTGTTCCACTTATTTCAGATATCAAATTATCAGATACCAAATGTTGAAAGGCTATTTTTTAAGCAACTTTCAAGAAATTTTTCTAACTCAGCTTTAATGTTGGAGCTTAAACTTTAAAATTAAGACCAAAATGTGAAAACCATTACAAAAAGGAAATGACAAAGATATCTTCGAAGGAAACACAGTTACTTTCTCACTTTTAACAGATATTAAAAATTAAGGGTTATATTTTATTTTCAGTTTCTTCTAGTCCATGTTATGTAACGTCAAAAGTAGCAATCCAGGATATTAAGACTATTATTTTAGTCTTTAATTGCCCCTTCCTAGATATAAAAACGTCACTGGATTGTATGATTCGGTTGTGGGTTTTTTTCGTGTGTTTTTTTTTTTTGGTTGGTTGGTTGTTATTTTTTTCTGTAAATTGAAATATATTGTTAAAGAAATTAATTCTTTTTCAGGGTTTTAAATAGAGTAAATTTATTTTCATTTTTATATCCCTACTTTATATCCCTACTCTGCTTTTATCTTAAATGGTTCTGACTTCAGTACATGGGGATACAAACCTGTCAATCAACAATAAATCAAATACTGTTGGTTTGGGATTTTGTTTGTTTGTTTGTTTTAATTCACATGAATTATCCTGGAGAATCTAGTAAGATTATCCATGTGAGTAGGATGACAGGGATTTGGCCAGATATTTGATCAGTTAATGAAAACCCCAGTCTGAAGAGCAGTTTGAAAAAGAAGAAAACAGGAATAAATAAATCCAGAATCATATGTGTGCAGTACTGACCTTGCAATTTATATCTAAGTACATGACAGACCACAGGTGAGTAACATCTTTGTAAGCATTTCTATCCTACCGTGGTTCTGTTTTAAGATATTTTACTACATCTTAGAATACCTTTCCTAAATAAACTCCAGAGAGTAAATACTTAGGACAATAGCAAACGAGAGGTGAATGAATGTAAGAACATCAAAGGTTCTCTGAAGGAGCTGAGCTACAAGAGAAGCTTTGAACCCAGGTTAAAATGTCACAGGGTGCTACCTGAGCACTGCAGTTATCAATTTAATTCCTCCAGAATCAACAAATAAACTTTGTGACAAAGATAAAGAAAATTTAAACTTGTATTTATTTCTTAAAGGCATCTTTGAAGTTACCTCTAGTAATGTATAACTACCATTTAGACACATATTTTAAAACATTTAAACAAATTTCCCAGCCAAGTAATGAAAGACGTAATGATATTGATTTACAGACCACCAACCCCCTCCAAAATCATTGAATGACATTATAGCAGTAAAACTATTATTCACAGATTCTTTTTAGAATTTCTCTTACAGAGATGAGCCGCCACAGACTTTAAATGTAACAGAACTTCCTATAACAAAGTAAAAAACATTGCAGAAAACGTATTAAGGAGAAGTTCACAGTACTGAAGAATATGCCCAGATTTATCAACCAACCATTTAAAGCAGGAATCTAAAGCTATATTTGTCCATCTAAGTATTAGCAGCTAAAGCCTCGTTTGCTTTGATGTACTTATCAAAATGTTTATTTAATTACTACCAGTTCCTAGACTGAGCGATGTGTTTCTAAAAGTTACTACTCCGAAATCCCTCCACTTACTAAGGTACCTAAACATATTTTTTTTTTTCTAATTTGTTAAGTCCTGGTACAATTCATTCCGCAAAAAATGCTGAGTCTCAAAACACTCCTTGTTCACACAGTGAAAGGATGGACAGACAGCCCCAGTTACTGGTTGTTGTTGTTTCACTTTGACATTGTCTGAACTCCAGCAGGTAAGAATACTGACTTCTGATGTCCAACAAAGAAGGTGGTGAAAGGACAGGCTGCTTGCTAATGCTTACCACTATTAGAAGAGTCAAAGAAAAAAAAATCTGATGTGACCTGTGAAGTTGTAATGGTAAATTAGCAAAAAGTTACATATTTTTCGGATGATGCATGCATAGGAATAAACACAATGGAAGATGGAAGAATATAGAATAATTCAGAATGTTGTATGTATAGATCTAAACTGATGAAGAACAACTATTTAGAAAGGGTATTAACTTTACTTACCTACTGTAGAGAAATTTATTCTAAGAATTTTTAGTTTTCTAAAGCAATCCTTGTGTGTTTTTTTCTCCCCTCAAACACCCCCAAGAATGCTCCGAAGAACTAGTGAATACAGTTCGCTTAAAAAAAATAATCTGGTAATATTCACAGTTTTGATAACTCTGTGGTATATGTAGGCATGTACATTCACAGCATCAACCACTGCTTTTTCTACTTGTTAGAGAGACTAATGCCAAATCCCACACAACAGGATCTTATGACTTTATGATAACAATGCAATTTCAGCCTAATGCCCTTCACAGGTGTTTGAAACCAAATCAGTGATGAGTTGAACTGGTAAGAATATGTAAAACATAAAGTAGTTATTACTGAAACAGATAGACATTTAAATCACAATGAAAGAGTACATTTCTGGAACTTAGCATGGGAATAAGAAAACACGTACTGCATCTTTGAAGGAGAGAAGGGAGCTCAGCCTCCCAGATGAGGAAATGTAAAAGATTAATAGAGAGTGATAGCTCTTAAAGGGCATGGCTAACTTCTCTCAAGTTGTAAGATTTGGAGTACTATGCTGGCCTGGAATAGGGTAAAGATAGTTTTATTCTGTAGTCTATCATGCTGAAAAAAACACTTCCCTGGAGAAGTTGTGTCCTATGACCAAGGACAATGTACAATGTTTGTAACAGGTGTAAAAAAAATAGTGCTAAAATGAAACACCAAAAATTCACACCATTTACTTTTCCATAGGGTATCAATAGAAGAGAATTTTCTTGAAAAATCCTCTTAGAGATTAGAAATTGCATAGTAATGCATATATTCATTTGGGAAAACATCATGAAACCTGACAACTTGAAGTCAAGACTGCACAGAAGTCTTGCAGCCCAGTTTAATAAATGTTACACTCTAACACATATACTGTTATGAAAACCAGTCTTTAAATTGGACTCTTGTGTTCAAATGCTGCCTTCCTGAGGACAAGCTGCATTGTTTGGAGTGATTTTCTGATTAAAAAAAAAAAAAAAATCTTGTTCCAAGGTTCTTTAGGAGAAAGATTACTGAATTTTAATCCAAAGATTTTATGAACAATATATGTATAACCTTTTTGGGGAAATACCTGGCAACAATGTCGTAGAGCAATTCCAACCAGATAATCTGTGTAAAAGATAAGCAGATTTAGCAAAGCATGCTTTCATCCAGGATTGCAATGCATACAAAGGATCCTGAAAGACTTCCAACTTCAGAAATTAGCTGTTTATTTTGGAGCACCTATAGCAATAACAGCAAAACATACCGCTAAAGTACTAACTGCTCATCTGCCTTACAAAATCAAAAAGGAATGTTTTGCTTTTAAATCAGAGAAGGAATAAAGTAAAAGGAAACGAAAATGAACTGTCATATGTAGATTTGCATGATAAAAGTACAAAAAGAACCTAACAGCTAATTTACAGAGCCTTTAATTTTTACCACCACAACAATTCCAGGATGTTTTCATGACTGAAGAATTAAACTGTCTCTGGACGTTTGAAAGGAAAATTCTATCAATACCATTACACATCTTCTCAAATATCCTAATGCTAGCATCTCAAGTTCATAATGTGACTTTAAGGTGATGTTAACACCTTTATGCACTAAAGGAAGTAAAATAAAATAAATAAAGTAAAATAAAATTATTTTAAAATGTACTTTACTTTACTTAGTGCATAAAGGTGTTAATATTACCTTAAAGTCACATTACGGTGCCACATGTTCTGTTAAAAAAAAAAAAAAAGATGAAAAATGTTATACCTGGTTGGCTGATAGTTATATAGCTGGCAAAGGGCTGATGACCTCCCCTAGCACAGAGCTGAAAATTACACCCCAGAGAGCAGAGATGGGAGCTAAATACTGCAATTAGAACAAGCTTTGTATTTCCAGGTAAGAAAGAGCTTTTCCCTTGATAATTCTGTCTCTGTGTCACTCGTGGGTTGGTGCTTTCCTAAACAATCCTTTGTCAGGTCTCTGTGGACTGCCCAGTGTTTTTCCACATTTCTATTCCTCCTGTGTGATAGAAATGTGAAGCGGTATTTATGATTTTGTTTAAATATATGCCCATTCCAGCTTATGCTTTTGAAAATTATTTTCTATTCAACATGTGTAACTCTTTTCCCTAGGACAAATTATGAATCTGAAAACAATTAGATCATAACAAGGCTTGTAATTTTGGTGCATTTCAGCTTGCTGCTCATAGAAGACAAAGACTTTCTCATATCTCTGTTCTTTTTATTTCATCAGTTTCAACAATTGTTGTATTAATATGGTATCTAAAACTGCAATAGACCCACACATCAGCACACTAAGTTTTCTACCAAACTGCACTTTCTCTGGAAGTGTTTCTTTGTTTAGGACAACTTGTATTTTTCTTGCCTGTTTTTTGTGTGTGTGGTTTTTTTTCTTTTACAGAATCTTCAAAATCTGTCTTGCTAACCCACCATTGCTTCATACCTGTCTGCAGTGAGCTCTCAATGCAAAATAAACATATGCCTAGTCTCAGAAAAATGCCAGAAATTTGCTCTTCCCTGCTCTAGACGGTATGCACTATTTTTTTATCGGATTTTGAACTGCAGGCTATAGGATGGTGGAATTCTGCAACACTTCTAGCTACACTGTTATCTAGCCTTTGGGGAATTCTTTGTTTTCATCTCTTCGTTGCTCTTTGTTACATGTAACCACAGCTGCTTGTTAGCTTTCTGTTATTTACAGTCATTCTTAGTACCCCTGGTTTTCCAAATACATGTCTATCCTAGGGCAGCATATATGTGCACTTTGGAGAGAATTATATTCTCTTTGCTCGGTGAAGGGTGCCAGTTGTCTGTGGTGGTATAATTTAATTTCATTAACATCAAGAGTTCCAGACTCGTTCTGTGTTTGACTTTCTGACAAAAGGTGTATAAGCATGGGTAAATACTGATCTTCTGCATTTTCTCAGATTGTCTCTAGAGTTTGGCGTGGAAATGCGGAACGACACAGAAAGCATCCACCAAACACATCAAAGATCTTATGTTTGTTGATATATTTCTTGCTGCAAAGCTTGCTAGGAAAAAAAATAAAATAAATAATTAAAAAACCTATTAGCTATACATATCCCTTCTTATAGCATTTAAAAAATATTTTGTAGTTATCTACAGACAATTTTTTTCCCTTAGTTTCCACTCTGGAATATGTATTGAACTTGCTTTTGTAAGACATTTTTTGGAAAAGTTAAATTTTTGTGAAAGTTACTGGTTGTACCTTTAGTAAGACCTTCCTCTAAGCCCTAACTTCTAGGAGTCACATTGTATTTGTGCCACTTAGATCACTCGGTAATATTTATAACACTGGTTAGCATATCCTGGCTGTTCAAACACATCCTAGCAACAAAAAATGCCCATGTAATAAAATGAAGTGTCTAGCAGGGTAACATCATCTTTTTCCAGATGTATTTTTTATTTCACCGATGCCCATATGACATGAATCATCACCGATTTGCGTGACTGAGGAATTGCACATTCATTTCAGAAAACTGTTTCTAGCAATCTATCTTCACAACCTAAAGTTTTGTCTTCTACATTTATTCACCTTGTAATTTGTATTGTCTTCTTGGCTCCATAACTTTGCATCACATAGCTTTAATATAGTTTCTTCATTGCTGTTTCCTTTTGAATTTGCATCACGCTAAAGATGCCTCTGCAGCTCAACAGATTTACTGGCATGTAAGATTCCGTTTCTTGTTTGCCTGCATTTTCTTCTTGCATTTGTATTTGATTAGTTGTTAGTCTTCAACTTAAAAAGCACACACTTTTATATTACAATAACAGATAGCAGCAAAAATCTCAGAACCACTGTTAACTTCCCGATATGATTTTTTTCCTATAGACTACACCATCTTATTATTCCTGCAACAGTTTTTATAAAGGAATAGATAGAGTTTTATGTTACACTTTTTTCATGTTACCTTTACACTTGTTTTCTCTCTAATTCCTCTGTGTGTACTTATTTTATACACATTTGGGATATATTTTTCTTTTTAATTTCACTTACTCTTCAGGTTGCTTGATAAACAGTCTCAGCTTTTAGAGATGAGCTTATTTTGCACCTTATTCTGCTTATTTTTGAGTCAACACAAATTTTATTCAAGGTCCTTCATCTTTTTTGCCTGTTACCTAATTTAACAAAATTAATTCATCTATAATAATCATATACATTGGGCACTTTACAGCACTTGGCTAAAGCTACTGAGAAGACACATGAATATCGTTATGTTTGGGGTGGAAGACACTGGATAACTTTTAAAATAGCAAGTAAATTTGTTACTAACTTATCTAATCACTATCGAAAAACATAGAAACCTTTGTCTATTATGGTTACTAATGTGGCTATTCTGATTTTGCTTTCTTTTTATTCACTGCTTCTCCAACATCACAGCTTTTCCACTATAGTGTAAAGTATGTTTGTTTACTCTTTATCACATCTTTTATTGGTTTAATTACATCATATTTTTATTACATAACAATTACATAACAACCCTTACTCAGTATTACATCTCTTTCCTATCAACCTCATTTGTTTCCACTATTTATTATTTTTATTTTGGGTGTTATTTTTCAGCTTGGATTCCCTGGGTTTTCAGAAGCTGTCTTCTGACAACATGAATAGTACCAAGGCTTAACAAGAGAAATCTGAAACTGTATAATATTTAGGCTCAATTCCCCTTTTTACATGCAATATTAAACAAGATCCCCAAAGCAGAGTTCTCCAAATTCCATGGACAGAAGTGGCACACTCCCTATGAAACTACTCATGGTAATACTGTTTTTAATACTGGTTAGTCAAAAGCAGATGTACATAGGATGCTAAGATGGAAAGAACTTGATTGCTATACTACATAGAATAAAAATGGAGTGTTTATGAAGTGCAACACTATTGAAAAGCTCACAGCTAGCAAGCGTGAAACAAATGGGTCCTGCCACTGTAACAGCCAAATGCCACCAATATGCTAAATAAAACTTGGAAAACTTTTATTGACTAGCAAGCTCAGCATGTTGGAATAATAAGGAAGTTTGGAATTTCCTCTCTTATTTGGAGAGTCTTTGCAGAAATATCAGCTGGTATCTACATCAGACTGTGCTATGTATAGCTTTGTTGATTTACAGAGGTCTTTAGAAAGCACACACCCAATGTTTTGCTTCACATGAATAACCCTTATAGATAAACTGCCAAATATACCTGAAATTTAGTCTTTGCAGAATAAGAGTTAAAATTACTTTTTAAAGTTTAGGTCATAAAAAGGGATACTTGTCTAGTTTCAGCATCATCAAACTGAGGTAATTTAACAGAATTAATTTCTTATTATGAAAGCTATGCCCCCGACTTCCAAAGGACAACTGTGTGCAGCACAATGCAAGTTATAAAGAAAAGAAGGATTGCATTATTTCATTCCAGTCCCTATACTCAATGTAATTCTTATTCTCCACTTTGTTTTTCTTGAAAATATATTTCCTTTGAGATTTTCCAGAATGTTAATTCATTTTTTTTAATCTGTTATTTTTAATATTCCTAACAGGAAATCAAATGAAAATATGAAAACAAATGTCAATGTTACTTAAAATGTTGTTCTTCAAATATTCGAAGTTACTTCAGTGTTTCAAATATTTGCATTACAGCAGAGCCTACAGATCACATCTAAGACAGGGCATAGTATGATAATACATTTATTTGCCAAAAAAAATCTGGTAAAAACAAGAACACATAACTAC
This sequence comes from Anser anser, assembly GCF_964211835.1. Lineage (NCBI taxonomy): Eukaryota > Metazoa > Chordata > Aves > Anseriformes > Anatidae > Anser > Anser anser. The sequence continues at coordinate 41,444,507 of NC_139721.1, forward strand.
ATACTATCGCTTCTTTTTTTAATGGTATAGAATAGAGTGAGAGGTTACACAATTCACTTCATGTCACATTGGAAAATCTGTGGCAGAGGTACAATTGAAACTTGGTCTGATGAAGAAAAAGATGCAGTCAAGTAACAGTCATACGAGTAACCTCATTAACAGAGCTGTCTGGTGGATGTTCTACATCACATTAAGTCACCTCAGCCACACAGCTTGTTTTCCTCCTTCCTTCTTAACGTGCACAAATTTTGCCCAACTGTGAACAGGAGAGGGTGAGCAAAGCAGGAGAAAAGAATCGACACCCATTTCTGAATAAATAAACACACCATTCTGATAAAGTAATGTTGCTAACAGCAGAGAATTCATGTAGTGATTCAAATATACTTTGTTCAGAAAATTCCTAACAATGCTGAATGCAAAACTGCCTTTTGTATTGTGTTCTGCAAGATGCCTACCAGTCATGGAGAAGTGTTTAGCATTCCTATTCCTGCTCAGCATTTCTGCAAGCCTGCAGGTTTTTTTTTTTGTTTGTTTTGTTTTTTGTTCTGAAGTTACAGCAAGCTTCAAGGAAAGAAGTTACAGATCTAGAGATAACAGAACGATTTCTGAAAACCATTAGCAAGATTTCTCCTTTAGCAATAAATACTGTGTGTATGATGAAGGGTTTACTTTCCCAGAAGTGCTTATGGGACTTAAGATTGCACAAAAGGGCTGTGAAATGTGTTTCCCTCAGTTCTGGCTCTTTAGTTCCTGGAGCCTCAGGTCACATTCAACTCATAGTTCCTATCAAGCTTTTCCCAAAGGACCTTTGGGCTCCTGCAGTAGCCAAACTTCCCTGGAACAGGAAACTCTATTTACACTGATGTCTTAAAGCCTGGTGCTCATCCATAAAAGGGAATAATAATACTTTTAGGAACTGCATTTTTTCTTAACCTTTAACAGACCACAAGTCTAGTCTAAAATGTACATTCTATAAAAGTGAGTTTTCACAAAACCAAGAAAAACTATTTTAAAAGGTAAATAAATAAACATTCCATTGAAATGCTTGCATCATTCTAACAATATGCAATACCTTTGCAGAAATGCAGAAATGTGGAACAGAAAAATCCTTTAGTGGGCAAACTTCTTTTTCACCTATCCACTCACAGGGGAGTATCAAAGCCATCCTTGGAGAAGAGGCCTTACAAGAAATCCACCAGGAATTAAATGCAACCCTCACAATGGCAATTGACTCCTGAGTATAAAGATCTTTTAAAATCTGTACCACGTGATAAATTACAGGAGGCTACTGGAAACATCCAAAAAGTATCTCTGCTCCTCCCCACCCTTAATAGACTGTTATTTCGTAAAGAACATATATAGCTTCCATTTGCCAAGCAGCTTCTTGACATTAAAAAAATAAATTTAAAAAAAAAAATGTCATTTTGCAGAAAAGAGAATAATCAACTAAAAAGTCAAAATGAGGATTTTTATTTAAAAAAATGAACACTCACTGTGACTTCATCTAAATCTTGAGATGCTTTTAATTTCAAAATAAGTTTATCTCCATGCAGATATCTGTTTTGATTTGCATTTTGATTACTTCAGTGCCAAGATCAAGCGTTCCTGTGTTACTGAAGCTTATAACCATATCCTCCATCTTTCCTTCCCAGTAACATCTTTTGTCTGATGCTTTTTTCTTTTTTCTTTTTGTCACACCTAAAGTGACTGAGACTGCCAACTCCACAGTACCAACACTTTGATGTTTCTGTAAAATACCTAGCACAAAACACATGAAGTAACATCATCTGTCCTATGTCATATAGGTTCTCTGAAGGCTGCTTTAAGATTCTTAGAAAAATCCATCTAAAGAGCAGACTTGCATGAGCTGCATGAATGCTACTGAAAATATGCCAGGCCATTCAAGGTTGCAGGCATCTGAGTTTCAGTATAAAAAGCCTCAACTGTGAACTTTGTGAGGTTTTGTTTTGAGGATGTACTGATGTTTTCAATGGAAATTCCTTAATTAGATTACTCTCCTTACAAAATCATTGTACCAAATTGAGTATCTATTTAATAAAACAAGACACTTCAGTTTTGGATGCTTATTCATATTTTTATGGAAATGATAATGTTTCCAAATATTAACGAACAAAGAGATTTCAACCCCATTGTTAAAATCCATTTCGCACCAGTAAGAAAGTGAGGTGTGAACAATGTAATTTCATTACAAAGTGAAATTTCAGCTTTTAATGTAGCTGTAAATAACAACGCAAAAGATGAAGGAGCTGTTACAGTTGCATATTTTTGGTGGTTTTTTTTGTTTGTTTTGGTTTTTTGCATATAATCAACTATTACAATTTTTGGTTTAAAGATGGAAGTAGAAAAATAATCAACTTACTTACTAAGAACAGCAAACAGTATCTGCAAGACCTTCTCCAAATTATATTTTAATGCAAGATCTTCAATTCTTTAAAGTCTAAGATTTCTCAGATAGATGAGCTTATTTACTTTGATTTCAAATGCTGGACCATTCTTGGCTTCAGACTAGGAGTCTGAAGACATCATAGTTACATTCTAGGACATTAAAGAAAGTAGAACAACAAAGGGGTTTTCCATAACTTTCTTTCACTAATCACAAGGACTTCATAATGTAATGTCTCTAATCTGTCATCTAGGAAATGAGTAAGGTCCCTAAAAATAATTGGGAGTATCCCAAGGTGAATAAGTCTAGGTCTAAAAAAAAAAAAATAAAAAAAATATCATATTGGGTTTCTTTATCTTGGCATTTGTCCATCTCTGTCTCATTCCTGTGGTGAATTCTCTTATCTGTCTCAGCCGCATCATCACCTCAATTCTACAAGCTCTTCAACAAGTCTAGTTAGATTTTTCATTACTTCCTGTTACTACATGCTTATTTAAAGCTGAAATTTAAGAAGAGATAAGCTTCCTATTAATAGGAACAACTTTATTAAAATGTTATTCTCCCTCCAAATTTTAAGTGTCCATGATATGCATGAAATAAGTCATTGTCCGTTGCTATGTAAATGCTATTCTTCCATCTAGATTTTTAAAAAAGGATTAATGCATTTAATTCTACCAGATTTATCTGTCTAATGGTCATTATTTTGAACTTCTGTGTATCGCCTTGATTTTTAAATATGAAGCCTATGATACCATATATATATACATATATGTATATGTATACCATATACAGCCTTTTGGGTTAGAGTACAACCTGCACAACAAACCTGAAAACATATCTATTTGTAAAACATAGAGGTTGTGTTACTAATGTAAAGTTGCAGTTGAGCATGTTTATAAAGCTCTGTGTTTTTAAAACTTATTAGGTACCTAACAAATTCTATTGTAATCTGAAAAATTGTGGATTATTTCCATTAAAACTACTTCAGAAGTTCAAGACTTAACAGTACTGATTCAAAAATACTATCAAAATATTCAAAAATAACTTGTAAAAATACAGTTAAAAGTGCACAGGAATTACAAGTTTTACAAAGGTGGAAAGTAGAAATGTCTAGAAGAAGAAAATGTCTCCCTGATATAACATATATTCCTCTTCTTAGATATTTTTCCATAGAAATAGAAAAAAATATTTAAGCTGTTCAGTTTCATGTATAAAATTAAAAAATAAAAACAAAACAAACAAACAAACAAACAAACAAACAAGATATACCTAGAAACCCCAGCTCTGAACTCACTTTCCTCTCCCATCTCCTCCCCATTTCAAGTTGTGAAAGTATCTGGAAGATGAGAGATATAAGAGCACATCCAGTGTAATTGCATTATCTAGATTTACCTCTGAATTAATCCGAACCAAATTCTATATTCCAATATCCAACTAAAACACAGATTTGCAATCTGACCTAAATGAATTTCACCTCTGTCTTAATATATACTTAATAGTTAATATACTCTGTCTTAATTTATTCTCTTTATTAATTCTCGTACTATGTAGTCCCAAATAGATACTTTTTCCATCCGAAGCTAGTGGTCAAATTCACATATAATGTGACATCACTGGCTTCAAATTTTCACTAAGTGATAAATTTGGAGTTGGGATTTTAAAGTAGCTTCAAGTATTCCATCCTCTCACAGAATTGTTTTATAGGAGTCTTTTTAGAAAGTCAGTCATTTCCTCTTCCTTGTGTTCCCTCATTCTTTCTTAAATTATAGTGATGTGTTTATAATAATAACTCAGCGATACACTGTTTAAACAGCAGGAACCATCTAAAACAATCACAGAAATTCAGTAGAAATGATTATTCCTCTCTTGGAAGAATATGCTATTCCAAAGGAGGATCTCTAACATAAGCAGCATAATCCAAGATTCTCCTTTAAAACGAGAATGATCCTGATGTGAAATGATTTCAACACATCTATGGAAGTCTTTGTGAAAACACACAGCTGTATGCAGTTGTATCAAGGACAACGTGAGGATGGGATACTAAGTCTGATCACTTTTTGAAGTGTGATATGCAGAAATAAGTTATAATTCACAAATGTTAGAAGAGTAGCGGGGAATCACACTGAACATCGACTTGTAGCAGTAAAACAAAACTTTGTCTCTGAATGCAGAGATTTCCATTTATCAAAGGTTAAGACCGGTTCTTGCAGAAACAGGCACAAAAGAAGCCACTAACTGAACCAGGGGCAACTTTATGCTGCCTACACAGCAGGGATGCATACTTTGCCTGCTTCAAAAGAGGCAGATTCCAGACTCAAACATCTACTCTTTTCTTTTGCCGTCCACTGCCATAAGGTTGAGATAAAACAGGCTTTAGAGGTGGCTGCAGACCATGTTTCTACCTCTTGGATACTTCTGCCTCAGGTGTCACCAACCTTCCTCACATTAGGAAATGACTCCTTGCCTTCCTTCCCAGCAGCCCAAGAAGTCAGAACCTATACAAGACTGGAAGGAAAAGTCAGGAAGTGCTAGAAAAAGTGAAGCAGAATGAGAAGAGTCCTGTACTTATCTGTATTCCCTCCAAAGCTGCCAGGAGCTTCCATGAAACCCACTCTCCCAGGCACCGTTTCATATTCAGTCTTTGAAATATCAGCTAATTCCTTACCTTTCCCATCTGAAAATCTGCTTTTCCCAGTCCAGAGCTTCAAAGTCTTCATGGATGAGTCCTAATCACTTTCTCCCCTTCCATTCTTTATCAAGCGCAACAAAAACTGAGTTTGTGTACACTACCCAAAGGCCTCAGATCAACACTAGCATATCATATATGGAGTTAATTCCTCTTTAATTCTAGCGAAATATTTATAGTGAAAGCTGAAAATGCAGTGACATTTAGGAAATATTGTATCTAAACTTCATACAGGGATAAAGGCAGTCATAACATGTATCTGTGCTGCAGTCCAAAATGTAACCCTAGCTTGTGTTGACAGACAGAAGTAAGTTTAACACAGCCTAAGCCAGGTATCAATTCAGCCTGATAACACACACTTCAACATCAGCTGCTAAGTCTAACTAAGCCTCCAAGTAAGCAATGGCTAAATCCTGTGTTACCAGTTCCCAAACTGGTGACATGAAAATAAGCTTAAATGCATTTAAATGAACAAACACATCATCTTCAGAGAGAGCTGAATGCATGTGTAGGCAGCAGAAAGGGAGGAAGTCACAAATACAGCTCATGTATTATAATGAACTCCACAGAAGGAACAAAAGAAAACTTGTCCCCCTTAGTTAAATCAATTCATGTTTCTGTATTCAAATCAATGTAGATTAATTATTTAGGTGGAAAGAATCACTTCTGTTTTATGCTACATAAATATTTCTCAAAAGGCCCTATAAGTATGTTTTTACACATATTCTAATGAGGATGTCACTCATATATACTCTTATTATTGTAGAACTTCTATGACCAAGTAATAAGAAAACAAAAATCTACAGAACATTAATGGACTTATATATACATATCACTGATAACTATGTTGACAGAAATCTGTGAGGAAAGTATTTCACAGATCAGTGGAAAAGCTCTCTTTAAGTTTTACTTTAAGAAAATAAGCATTAGAAGTCTTTAGACTGAAAAAAAAAAAAAGACACCAAACTGCTTTACCAATGTCATAAAGTCTATGCAAGCAAACACTTGTGGCTTCCCATGAGATAAGCTCTGTCTTTCATTTAGACATCGAAGTTAGAAAGTGATAGCCATGGTTTCTTACTCATCCAAGCAGACTTGGCATGTAACATGTTTAGCAAAGGGCTATCACCAGTCTTGCACATGTGAGCATTACAGACACTTCAGCACAAAGCTGGCCAACAGACAAACTTGTGAGGTCCCTACCATGACAGGAAACCTATAAATCCATGAACATATTAAATGCTCACCCATTCCTCAGATTATCTTTTCAGACAGATAGATGTAGTTATTAAACTAATTATCATCACTTACATGCATAAAGTACAAGTACAAGACAAACAAAAAATAAAGCTCTGATGTTCATGAACTACTTCTCCACTTTAAAGTGGTATTAACATTGTAGGCTGAGGATCACTGAAATTTTAAAACTATTATTAAGGAAATAATCATCCAAATGTTGTGTTATCTGCTGAGCTAAAAGCAGACAAAGATATGGATTTATGAATGCCGTCTCAGTTAACTTTCAATTTTTAATTTAGACACTTCACAGAAAATGAACAGAAGCAACAAGGAATGTTTGTTTCAACACATTCTCTGCTAAAAATACTTGTATATATCCAATGTACAGGTAGGTATATTTTCCCATCACACTTTTTCCATTCTGTAACAAAACATAAAAAAAAAAATTAACATGAAATTTGACACTTCAGAACAGGGGACTAAGTAGTTTGATGGAGAAGTAGCAGTGCAGAAACTATACTTCCACCAGTAATAATGTATGAAACAACTTTCTGATAAAGTTTCTGTGAGAAAGAGATTTGTTTTTCCTTTTATTAATAAAATTGCCTTAAACCAAGCTAAATGATCTTGTCTTATTAGCATGCAGATGATTCTAAAAGTACAGTCAGATTTGTACACAGAAAGTTTACATGCACAGATGCAACTGCAGGAATTAGTTTTAAGTAAACCAGTAACACGCATGAAGACAACTGTTATTAAAATAGGTTCTTTATTTCTATATCAAGGAAATTGCAAAACTAAGAAACAACTTCTCTGTACTTCATTCATTCTAAACCATTTGACCAACAGGACTGTAGAAAATTAAAGGTAAATCACCTTTTTAAAATCTAGGAAAAAATGTTCAAATCTGATAAATTACTATGGGACCAGTAGAAAAACTAGTAATAAAAAGTGTTCATAAAAGAGATGAGTAAGGAATGTATTGACATACATTCATACATACAGTGTGGTCACACTGAGGTAACTCTGATGAAACACCACAGGATCTTCCTGACCTATTTAGAAGAAACAGGACCTCAGTTTTATAGGTCTTTATTTAATATATTGCGCACTGGTTTTACTGTACATCTAGGTAGCTGATTTCATCATCTGTATCCTGTTTATTTATTTTAAGGCATCTTCATTGAGAGGGTTAGTCATGCACACAGGTCATAGAAAAAGCACTGCACACTTCTTTTTTGCAAAGGGAGCTATAGGTTTAGACAGTAATCAAATTATACATATATGGCAAATACTCAATATTTTCCTTACTATCAGGAGATCTTCTACACCTGGACTTTTATAAAAACTCCTCCAAGATACAAGTCTGTCAATTATTTATTCATTTTAAGATTAAAATTGCAAAGAAATGTAGATAAAACATTTTAAAAATCTAATAAACATTAAGCAGAAACACATGAAAAAAAACTTTCAATTTCTTTGGTAGATCAGTTCAGATGTTTGATGTCATCTGGTAAACATTCTTCTGTTAACAGAAAACTGTCTTGCTCCAAATAATGCACTCTAATTCAAGTGATGTAGACAAAACCATGTCATGCTGTGATGATTGCACTGACTTAACTGTTATGAATGATGATTATAATAAACCATTTTCTGAATAAGTCAAACATTTTTAGACTCGTGGCCTATATCTTTTAACATCTCACTATTACACAAATTCCAGCATTGGCATTATTGACTCTCCCAAAACTACAGTTACTGTCTTAACAAAAAATTTGCACTTAATAAGACCTGAATTATCCCCTTTCCCTACACTTCACTAAAAATAAGCATAAATATTTTTGTAAGGGAATATATAAATACTTATGTATGGGACCAAGCAGTAGTAAGCATGAAAAATGTTTCCTTCTTCCTCCACTGAGACTTGGTGAACTGCACAGAAAAAAAAAAAAAAAAAGTCAAGCTTTTCAGATACTATTGGCAGAGTCCACTCTCTCCACCAGGAAGATAACCTGTCAGACATATGTCTAGGTCAAATGAAGCTGAGAATCTGGCCCATCACACCATTATATATATGTGTGTGTCACAGATTAGATATTTTAAATAAACTGTCTTTAAAATACACCTATACTAAACAGTTATTACTTTTTCTAAATTAAATTAATGGAAATGTTTATTAAATGCAAGTTAGTTGTTAATAGTTCATTAACATCCAGTAGAAATCAAGACTGTTCTACTCTTCATCACCAAGGGGCACATAACGTACCTCAAGAACAAGACACAGAACCAGAAATATGCATGGCAGACTATATTGGTCTTTTTATGTCTTTTTTTTTTATTAAAGATTTTATGTAAGTTACAATTTATTTTCTAGTAGTTCTGATACCTTTCTTATCTATAAAATAGTTCACATTAAATATAACTTCTCAAATCCTTACCATAATTAAAATCAAGCAGAAGAACAGAACTGATTTCAAATATCCTGCTCCTATATGCAGAAATGAAATTGACATTTACTGCAAAGAGCTGCTAGACCATTAAAAATTTAAAAAGAATATGCATTCTTTAAGGACAAAAAGAACATAATCATTAAAGAATTTGTATCCTTTCTACTATATAACTCTGCTGGTTTTATAGGACCTGAAATAGAAGCGTATTCCCTTTCCCTGCGTGACTCACGATCGTGTTGATCATGACAGAAGCGACTAAAAATACAATACATTACTGCATGCAGTGCCTGTAAATCCCAGGAAAGAAGTAGCTTTAGACATTTATACACCTAGTCTGGCGACCAGGAGCTGGCGAGGGTGTCAGCGAGCGGTTGGAAAAGCGGACACTTTGTGCTGCCGCTGCAAGGACAGGAAGCATTGAGAGTTTCTGCAGCAGTGGCTGGCCTGAGATAATGCCATTGTATGAGCAGCCCGAGCGGCCTCTCCCAGCGCTGGGAGCCCAGGGCCTGGCGTCTGGCGGCCTGGCCCGTGGCCAGCCGGGCGCTGGGCTCCGCAGGGAGGGTGGTCAGCCCGACGGCAGCTTCGCGCGCAGCCCGGACCGCGCCTCGCCGCGCAGAGGAAATCTGGCGAGGCCTCCAGACTTGATGGCTTCTTCTTTACGAGGCCCATCTTTTTTTTTTCTTTTTTTTTTTTTTTTTCCACTTCACTCTGGTAGTGGTGTTCACACTGGGCTCTCAGGGAACTATTTAAAGTCACAAGCAATAAACGAGCTGATGACAGGATTATTCGAAAAGTCGTACTTTGCTACCCCAAAATGCCGGTTATGTTCCTCGCACTTTTTAAACAGCAGCCTCTTGCTATCACCATCACACAGAATAAAAGAGTCATTTCAGCAGGCCAGTTCTCCTATCTTTTTATTTTTTACCCCTTTTAATTCTTCCAGGTTTATTTAAGATATATGTTCTGTTTAAAACAGACATTGTTCTTAGCACACAAAGGAGTTCAAGGATGTGGCATCAGTGTGTTCCCACCCACCATTTGCTCTGATTTTCTGAAAAAAAAATCACGTTAGTCCCAGTGCAAGTACAAAATCTACGTGAAAGCAAAAGCAAAAAAAAAAAAAAAAAAAAAAAAGGACCACAATATAATGCAGACAGCATCTGGTGCCTTTGTTCCTGAGAAGCCACATTTTACAGTCCAGGCAGTTTCTCCAAAAGAAATGCTCATATTCCTTCCAAACATACATTTACAGATAAACATAAATGCCCATCATGCTGGATTTATAGATCTCCTTAAGTGTTCTGTTGAACTGACAGCAAATGGAGCAACAAAAGGTACAGCTACTTAGTGAGAATAACAATATTTTCCTTTTCAAAAGTATCAGATATTTATTAAAATCTCTGGAAATTATTGTAAAACAAGGAATAATTTCTTATATCAGCATTAAATAAATCTATTCCAGATCTTACACTAAATAACCTTTCAAACAGTATGTAGTAATTCATAGCTTAACTTTATCATAAGATAACAACTCTTTCAATGGGCAAGTTACCTTCCTGTATTTGTTTTATTAAAATATTTCACAGAAGCCTATCATTAAGTAATACAAATTTAATTTATTATGCATTATGTATTAAACGAGTAAAATCACTACAGCAGCAGGCCTGTTCCTAACTTAATTTCCTAAACTGCATATGCAAAAGTGGTCTGCTATTTAAGACACTGTACTTAACCTGATTCTACAGAGGGGCTACGTGGAGCAAGATCTCATCCATGAGAGTGATAATTCATACACCGTGAAGTCAAAGTCCCCAGATTCAAACAGTTATGCCTGTGTTAAATAACAGTTTGCGTTAAGAGAAAGATTTCACGAATAAATTGTGACATTGTCTTTAAAATTAGTACTTAAAATAGTTTTTTAAATGCTTTTAAAACTTGCTTTCTTGAATTTTCAAATTTTGAATCCTCTCAAGGAATTGCATTTTCAAACTGCATTGTAATCCAGAATACTTTAGTATCACAACTTTCATATTTTTTAAGTCACACTACATACAGAAGGAAAGGCTTCAAAGGAATACGAAATAAATTATTCAAAGCTCTGCATGATTAAAACAATTTTGATACCCTCTAGAATAATATAATAGCAATTAAACTATTTCACACTTCTCAGCCAAACCAATATGGGTGTCAAAAAGTGGCTTATTACAAAATAGGTATAATTATATATATAAATAATAAAAAATAAATTTACAAGTTATGTTCACATTGTATCTATCAATATAAACAAAATACTTAAAGAGTGACGTATGTAAAGACAAAGTGATGAGTAATTCTAATCACAAGACATCAACTTGACAGGTCCTGAAGGTCTCATTTTTGGAGATGATTGCTCAATTAATACAAAGAAGAAGAAAAAGAAAGAAAGAAAGAAAGAAAGAAAGAAAGAAAGAAAGAAAGAAAGAAAGAAAGAAAGAAAGAAAGAAAGAAAAGAAAAGAAAGAAAGAAAATATGCTTGCTTTTGAACAATTAAGGCCAAGAAACTGAATTACAAGCTTCTCAGTTCCTCTAAAAGTTGTAGTAGATGTGACAACCCAAAGGGTTAACATTTTCCTTGTCATGCCTATTATTTCCATGCAGTGACAACACATAAAAACTGGTAGCAGCTTAGACATGACCTTGGAGTTACCCTACTCTATGTACTTCTCTGAGTGTCTCCTTTAGACTGATCCACCTGGTTGTCCAAAGATCCAGTAAATATTTGCACGCACCGAGTAAGGAAGTAGCACTTTCTGTATAGAGCTAGTAACAAGACACAACATCTCAGCTCTGTGTCAACAGCGAAAAACAAACAGTGGCTGCTAGTAGAGAACGTCAACTTTCATGTAACAGCCAGCACTCAGCTACTCATGACCGTGACCTACACACTTTATCACACTTCGATCTGCATTGTGAAGGCAGAGACTAGATCGGTGGCCGCCCACAGTGCAGCCGTGCAGGCTCTCTGGTCCTAAAATGATCTTGCCGGTTCTCTTCTCCATGTTTCTTCCTGATACGTTCTACCTCTTTAAGCAGGTGCAACAGAAACTCTGTGAAGGAAGATGAGAAGTATCTATGTAACTGTTGGTCTCAAAAACGTGTGCCTGCAAGCCAGCAGCTAACATGAGTGTTGCACACCTACTACTACTAGTGGTAGGAGACAGGAATTAAACTGCAAGGGGCACTACAACCTTTGTCACCAAATAGGTTAAAATGCAGTCAGATTTAATGAAAAGCCAGAATACAGTATCTTACCATGTGCACCTATTTTTCTACCCAGGAAGAATCCTATTTAAACAGTGGCAATGTTTTTTTTTCTAACTGTGCTGAGTCCTGGTCTGTCTTACAGGTCTACCATCTAGTCTTTCCCAACAAGTAAAGAAGGAGTAATCTATTCATTCTGAACAAATACAGAATATCTTGTGTTTCAGTAAATTATATTTGAGTCAAATAGTTAAAAATACTTTGCTGAAGGGAAATAGCTTTACAGAAGATCTTCAAGTAAAACCGGGGCTTTATAGAGTCAAGAATCTATCTAACTAATCTGAGATCAAAAAGAACTGAATCAGGGTCTGGCAAAATCCTCAACTAAGACTTGATGCAATACCCTTTTTAATTGCCAGTTCTTCTGCAGTCTCCTGCATAAAGCACTTTGGGCTGCAGTTTCATATTGATCTATGCATACACTACTATTCAGCAGGATCCATATTGCTAAATATTAAGGTTTTAGTATTAAGGTTTTTATACTATCAATCTTGTTTTGGAATAAAAGTTAAAGGCAACTGACCTATCAGAGGGAGGTCAGAAAATATTGTCTTTTTCCGTCCCCACTCTATTTCAGTTGCATAAAATGAAGATTTTCATAGTTTGGCAAAAAACCACAACATAGTCCAGGCTAAGTGCTAAGGCAACCCAGGTTTGTAAAAGGGTTTACAAATCTGCCCCTTTATAGTTTGGGGCAGATTTTGGATCTCTACTGGAGCAACTCCAGAAAACCATTTTATAGCAACACATTACACAGCCCCGATGATGATGTAGATTATATTTGTGTAGAGTTTAAAAGAATATGAGAGACAGATTCTGTTTCATCATCTTCTACAGGATCTTTTTAAAGAGAAGTGTGCCAAAACATGCAAAAAGGAACCAAAAAAGTCCTCAACAAAATAGTTTTTCAACATGTGAGGACTTATATGGTGAAAGAAGGATGGTTCTTTAACGAAAAGGATCCATAGTCAAGAGAACAGGTGTAAAAATAAATGTTTATAATGAGCTCAAGAAGGATTAAAACAATAAGTAGTTGGAATTCTTTCGTCTCTGCCCTTTCACCCATACAAGTTTCAGGGTTCAGGTGTGATGCTTAAGTGATAATTTTAGACCAAAATAGTGGCAAGGAATTTTGGATCAATAATTTGCTGTGGTTGGTGGCTTCAAGACTGTTGGTAAGTGACATGCAACAGAGCAGAAATCAATATTCAGATCTGCAAATATTAAAGATCACATGGCACTTCACCAGGAACAAAACTCCCCACAGAGCACATGACGGAGCAGGATTACGGCAAAGTTAAGGAACCAAAGTTTCAATGTTTTGTGATTACAGCCAAGTTGCATTTTATCAAATTAATTTTTTGAATATTTCTCAAACTGTTTGTAGCTGGACATCAGTGTCACAACTCTATTTTCTTTTCCTTGTTCCCAAGGTTTCCCTGAGTTTCCTCCTCTCCTCAGAACTCCTCTCTGCTTTCCCACCCCCACAGTCTTTCTCCTCCTCACCCATCCCCAACACTTCTGCAGTGATCTCTGCCCTACGTTTTTCTCTACTACTATCAATACTAGTAGTACTGCTACCATTAGTACCAGTGGTACCATCAGTACCACTGGAGTACTATTGCCTCTTCCACATCTGCCCTCTAGTAGGTTCAGCAATACCAGCAGAAGGCCCAAGTTATTAAGCCCTCTTGTGGAGCATCATGATGGGAGCAAGGAAATCAGGATGAATGGAAAAATAATTGACCTTCCATATGTGGTCAGAATGCAGAACCTATTCAGCACCGTATTTATTTTCAAGCTCTGGAAAGTGGTACACTATAGCAACTGTAGACTTTTCTGCTCCTTTTCACGCAGCGTACAATTCCTAATACATTACCTTTCTACATTCCTTAGTCTTTTCCACATCTTATACCTGTCCGTTGTCCTTCCCCCAACATTACGGTCTCCCACAACCGATCTCTTCCCCTTTTTTCCAACTATTTGCATTTGAAGTTATCTTCCTTTCTCCAGGGTGCCAGAAGGAGGAGGGGAAAAACACAGGAACTGCCTCTGTCCAACTTTCACAGCTCAAGACTAGTTGTAGAAAAGGCCTTCCTTAACCTCTGCTACTGTGTTCTGTGACATGTTCAGTAGTGGCAAAGGCTTTTTATTAGCTTGAAATGTAGTGAAAAATCCAAGCATATAAAATTCTTTTTTGTTGTTGTTTTGTTTTATTTCAGGAAAATTATAGGAGGTACATCTCCTATACTCCACAGCTCCACAGTAATTCCCTACCTCCCTCCAAGCATCTGAAATTTCAAGTCCATGTGCCAAATAAGATAGCTGCCAGATTTTTGCAATTTAGTATTAATTAAACACCAAAACACTACAACATGGCTAAAGAATGTATTTTTCCAAATCTCATCTTTAGAGGATTCATTACATTCTGTTTACATTAGAAAATGATACCAAAGGTACTATGAGCCAGAAACTCATAGAGGAAATTTTCCATCCAAATTATTTCAGTTTGACAGTATTAAGATGTTAAAATGAGAGGTATGGGCATCTGGGTTGGGGCCTGAGAAAGTGCAAAGTGTGATTAATTCCTGTGTGACCACTGTGGTATGATCCAGAAGGAAATCCCAGAAGAAAATTCCAGCAGGAAAATAAAATTCTAGATTCCCTGCCCATTCAAAGATGTGGTCTGTGGAGTAATTTTTGCTCTTAACACTGCAGTCCATGTGGAAAATGAAAGTGTTTTTGAAAATCTTTCTTCAAAACTCAATCTCTTATTCCTCAGAAATAAAAACAAAGTATTAGGAACCTTACATAAGACCAAAGATAATTAAGAAGAGGCAAACGTTTTAGGTGACTGAATAGAGGCAAAAGCCACCCTGGATCCCCATGACACAGCCTTTCTTTCCCCTGCTTTTTGAACTGACACAAGAGAGGAGATGAGGGGGAGAAAATGAAAAAAAAAAAAAAAAAAAGGTTTGAACCATGATATCAGAAAGGAAAAAACTTACAGTTCTGCACAGCACGTGGTCATTTTTGGCTCTTTGTGAAAGATTCCTGGAATAGAGCAATAGAACATGCTGCTGCTCTGGGAATAGGTGAATTCTGAATTTCAGAGCATGGAGAGGGGCTTGTGGGGAGACTACGCTTCCCAGGAAGTCTGCACCTAGAGAAAGGAATCCACAGTACAATGAAAGATGCGATCCTGCTGATATACTACTTTAGAAAAAAAACTAAACTGGTAAAAGTATATATCAAGAGGAATTCACCCTTATCGCGTTTGGGAAAGATAATAATTTTAGAGGAGAAAATTGTCCTATTTAATAAAAGTCAAAAGAATAGCATAAAAACATAACAAGGTAAGTGAAACAATGGGAATAAACAGTTCTTAAATGAAGTGGAACAGCAAGAATGTAAATCTGGCTGATGATTTAGGTAAGAAAAAAAGCACATTAAAATGATTTGCATGTTTAAAAGCAAAAATAATCAGAGGTTGCATATTTTCTGCTTTTCAGTATTCTTCTTATTGAAGACAACCCTCTATACAGACCATATCCTTGCTCGGTGTAAATTAAAACAAACAATACTAATTTTTTAACAGATAATTATTTCAATTTATATGCACTATATATTTTTATACCCTTTCTAGATATGGAAGCCACGCTACATGCTCTTGCTTCCTACTGAGTAGCAACCAGTTTTCAAATACCTTATCTGTACAATGAAATCAAGCAAGGGGCAGGCTGACTCACATGCTTGCTGATAGACATTACAGCATTACAATGTAAGGAAATAAAGTAATGCAGGATTAACACAAGTCTTTTTAGAGGCACTACTCCAAGTTTTCTATTGCTTTGAACAGCACCTATAAAGTGGCAGTGACAATTTACTCTTCTTGCAGACTGAATATACAAGATTCCAGGGGCAACAACTTTGTTTCCTGTTTTTTTTTTTTTTTTTTTCACAGCACTCACATTAAGAATTATATGCATTAGTTAATTTACCAGATATAAACTGCATGCCATTCTTTAAGTTCTTTTTGTTTTCAGTTGCACCGGGAATAACTCCTTAAGCAACAAAAAAAAAAAAAAAAAAAAAAAAACCACTTGTAGATAGCAGACGCATGTGAATTACCACATTTCATAAAATGTCTGAACAGGTCACAGCTTACTGCAGTTGATGTTTAGAAATACTATTTACAGAAACAAATGCAACACGGAGACCACGCATACCATATTTAGTGTTTTGGGTATGGGGTATGGATAATGTTTTGTTTCACCTTATGAAACAAGTTACAGCAAGCAGGTTTTCATCTTAAAATGCTACTTACACTTCAAAGGAGGGCCTTGTGCAGAATGGACCTTATTGGTGAGATGCCCATCATTTAAAATTTTTGTAGTGTAGCTAATAATTAGCATTTAATTAGGAGTTAACATATGTTTGTTTGAATAAATAGGGCATCCAGCCATCCCTGGACTCAGGAAATTTTAAAATGCACACACAAAGCCATTTTTCTGTCCTCCTTACATCTTGGTATTTCCCAAATGCACTATGTTGTAGCACAAAATGTCCTGATTAAAGATAACCTGTTACTTAATAACAATTAGCACTATTACTCTCATTTAATTTTCTTAAACTGCAGAAGCAATGAAGACAGGCCACCAGGGAGAAGTTTGCTTTAGGAAAGTCCTGTTAAGACTTGATAATATCAAGCTTAGTAAACAACAACTATTAAATTGGCACTTGCTTATACCACTGTTTCCCCTGCTGCAGCCCTCTTTACTACTTCAGGGAGAAAGGTGCAAGGCTGGTGTATCTAAGCCAAACCATTAACCTATACCCATCTGGAGAAATGAAGCTGGGGTAGAAAGGCTACTGTCATAAGACATTAAAATATTTTTTTCTGCTCATCAAGTTAAAATAGAAACTAAAAGTTATTTTCAGAAATACCCAAATATAACCTCTGTTATTTCGCCCAAACTGTCTTCCAGATCACAGTCCCATATGCTAAGAGCATAAGATAGAGTAAAACCAATCTCAGCCACTGCTGGGTTCACTTTGTCATCAGTCAGGAAAGTAGGAACTGTACTTGCTCTGGTGCTGCTGGCCAGGGAGCTCTAGGGACAGTATCCATTTGGAAAAAGGACACAGAGAATGGCAATTTCAGCTGAGGTTTCACAATCAGTACCAGCCTGGAAGGTAGAACTATGACATTTAAACAACTTATACCATCATCATGAAGTTGTGCTTTGGGGGCGATTTCCCCCTTGGATTTTCATTTATGGCATATCTATCTTTATGGCATTACTGTAGGATCTTAAAAAGCATTTCTGAAACACAAATATTTTACTGGTGGAGTATGCTATGTTGTATCAAATTCCAGAAATCTTCCCAGGAAAAACACTCTGGCTTGCAAATAAACTCACACACAAAAATTCAGTTGCAAGTTTTGAGATTTTTTGTACCTCTTCAATATTTACATTACTACAGCAAAAAGTGCTACAATATAGAAGCTTCAGTGACAGAAAAAATGACTGACCTGGATTTGTTTTGTATTTGAGGTAAAAGTATGGAAATTGAACAAATGTGTTGTGATTCCTAAGTTTTAAATTTGGATCCTATTTGTACTCTCTTATCGCTATTTCCATGTCTCTTTATCATATAACTGAGCATTAGCACAGCCAGTTATCATTCCTTTTTCTGTCTTTAAGATACGGCATTGCAAATGTTTTATTCTTATAAGTATTTTTCTTACAGGCATTTTATTTTAAAATCTTCTCACCAATGTTTCCCTGACTTCAATGACCATTACCTTATTTTTATTTATTTATTTGTAATTGTTATATTTACTTAATTTCTAGTTAAGGGGTCCAGAACTCTAATTTCTTAATTTAATCTTAGGTACCAGTCTTAGACACATAAGCGCATGCACACACCCCTCCCTCCCAGCTTACACTAAAGAGAAGTTTTGGAGAAATAGGCACGTGCCCCTGTAGTAGGCACATCTTCACAGGTGCTCCTTACAGGAGGTGCTGCTTTGTCAGGTAAGGGTACTCATAGCATCATTAGCCCTATAATGTTTATGCAATCCTCCAGCAGTGCTAATCCTCCACATGTGCTAATTTCCACAGCCATATACAGAAATTTTGGCACACGTTTAATGTAAGCAGGCCCAGTCCTGTATTCCCAGCACAGGCAAGTCTCCAACAACTCAGTGAACCAGCAACTTGCCTGGCTAAATAAAAGGCATGATTTCATTACATTTGTACTTTAATACACCCAGAAAGAAGAACCGAAAATCCTCCCTCAATGCTCAGTTCTTATATCCTCAGCGTTGACATCCAGCTGGACAAATAGCTTGATGTTTCACATAATTCTATCAGCTAATCCCTTAATACTATTAAGAAAAAAATGAAAACATGGGCCTGAAATCAGAAGGCTACAAGAACCTCCTTTCAGTTTTACAGACAGAACTGCGATGGGCACAACAAAAACACCATTCCCTAGCCCTTATAAACTGCCTTCAAAGCTGACTGCAGGAAGAAGACAACAGACCAGCAACCACCACACACACACACCCCAAAACCTTCAGCCTGCTCATACCAAAGTGAGCATGCTGACATTTTCATGTGGTTGACTAACTTTTCTTTATGGCTACCATAAATTTAACTTGTTATAATTACTGTCAATAAAATTAATGAAATTACAGGCTGCTCAACAAAAGGAATATCAATCTGTAGCATTTTATTAGGTCAGTAAGACCTTCATTTATCACTGGTACACTTTGTGTAAGGCAGGGATTTGGCTCACGATTTGTAACTGTTGTAATTTCTTAAAGCTACATTCCAGGATCTCAGAAGCATCTAATATATTGATTCTGCTTGCTTGATCAAGAAAAAGCTTCTCAAATTAAGGAGAACTTCTGAAAGACTTTCTGAAGACTTAGTATACCTTCAGTACTGAGCCAAATGCAAAAACTAATAGCAGGTTAGAAAACAAAATGCAGCAAATTTTCATAAACTGCCAATTTGGAAAAGTATCTTAACCACAACTCTTTTGAAGAAGTTCTTGTAAGGTTTTCCACTTTGGGCCACAGGCATGAAAAAGTCTATACCATACTAGTTTCCTGTTTACTGGAAAATGATAAGGAGAATACTGCATTCCTTGCATTTGTGATACAATTTTTTCTTTTTTGTAATTAACCTGAAGTCATGCAAAGCCCTTTACAATATTAAAAACAAAACAAAAGAAGCAAACAAACAAACAAACAAAATGAGCCACATACATTCAAAAACCAGCACATCTGTGTCTTAGCTTCCTTTTTTCCATGAATTAAAAAGGTTCTTGGTCATTCAAGATCAACTAATAATTGAATTGCTCTACAGAGACTTTGGCTCTGGCTGGCTGGTGCTCTGGTGTCAGAATCTAATTCTTGAGTCTCAGAAAACACTGATGATGGATATACAACGGTGTTTCATTTTGAAGCTTTGGGTGTTCTTACTTTCAGAACTATCTGAGTTATTTCATTATCTGCCTTCCATTTTCAGACAGGTCCCCATCACTGAAGAGTTCAAATTTCACCGAAAGTCAACAGGACTGAGAGTTTACATTATGCAAAACTACAAGCATTACTCTAAAAAACAAAACAAAACAAACAAAAAGGCAAAACAAAACAAAACCAACAAAAAACAGTTGAACAAATAGCTCCACAGGTTCTACTGTTTAGTCAGGCTTAAGAAAAAATATTTATTTACTTTCTAGAGTCTTCTGACCTTGCTTTAGTAAAAAGCCAATTTTGGCAGGTTATGTCTGGTGATCACAAGTTTCTGCGAGCACTCTGGGCTCTCAATGAAACAATCAGCTGCTGTTCACAGGAATGATAAAGGCCTAATCATATCTAGATATATGTGTGTATTCATATATATTTCATGCTACAGCTTTCAGCCATCAGGAGAGCAGTACTATGTTTTTTGGTTTTGACAGGGGAAATAAAAAACAGTAGTTTTTTTGTTGTTGTTTTGTTTTTGTATTTTCTTCATCACTGTACCTTTTTCCCATTTCAAGAAAGCCAAACTGAATAGCACAGGTTGCCTACCCTAAAGTTTTGCACTGATGCAGATATAATCACAGGAGTAAGTGAGACAGTATTTGGTGAAGATATATTTTCTTATGAAGAGAGTTTCTTGCTTTATTCCCAAACTTTAATGTAAGTACCTCAGAATCAGTGATTGCCAAAATTAGTTTCTTCCCATACAACTCCACTGTTAAGAGATCTTTTTCTCACTTTTACGTGGAGTTATACAAGACCTGTGGAAGGTTTCTTATTTGATAAGCAACATAAAAATGGGGATTTAAACCAATACAAATTGATATGAGTCAAAATATGTAATAGCATTTTTCACAACACCGCAAGAAGCTGAAGTGTAGTAAGCAACATGTGCCATCAAGAATATATATTAAAAAGCTTGTACACATAAGTTATCAAGTCTCTTAGGCACCAAAAACAAGAGTGAGACTGATTTTATACCTTTTTGTTTAGTTGGGTTTGAAAATAAGAGATTTGGCTAGAATTCTGCCATCATTTGCAGGGTATCTTATATATGCAAACACAACAGTTTCAGTATATATACTGGTTGTAGACTGGCAATGTAAGTATACTAGAAAATATAAGGCCTAACATCTGCCCCTTTTTGTGAAGTTCACACAGCACAATAAATTAATTATATCTACTTTCTGTTGCACATACCATTTAACTAATGATGACCCTGCCCTTTTCCAGACCTACACCTTCAGGATTTGAAGACAAGCCTCTTTTCGCTCTCAGCGACACTGGATATTGTCTTCTAGCGACTTCAGCGATTAACACCCCCTTTTCAGACCAGTCCCAAACATAATGAAGAAATCAAAGTAGATTAAGTAGAGACCTACCAAATTCACACTGAATTTTGTGGGGGTTGACACTGCAAGCTTCCCTTTTAGTAATTAACTGGAATGAGGTACTTATTTTATAGTATTTACCTGTATTCGAGGTTTACTAAAGAAGTCAGGCAACTAAAAATAAAGAATCTTTTAAGCAGCTGTATGCAAATTTACCTGCTGAAAGATAGGAAAATTTGCCCTGTCCAGTGCAAATGAGGAAGCTTTGTAATACACCACAGCTCTTTGAATGCAATTAGACCCACATCCATTTGAAAAAAAAAAAAATTGCCTATAAAACACCTCTTTTGTGTGTGTGTGGATTTTTTTTTTCTTTTTCCTGATAAGCATTCTCATGCCAAATCTCAATAAAAAGGCCAGCTTGTAACGATAACCTAGGAATGAACCTCATCAAAACTATGAGAATACTTTAAGAGAGCAAATTTGCTTTACAGCAAAGAAAAGCTTTCCTAGCTCTACTAATAAAAGACTGCCACTGGCCTGCCTAACCACAACAGCAACCATCATTGGAGTTGTCACGACAATTAACGTTTAAAACAATAACAACAAACAACAGGAAACTGATTTAGAACTACAGGGACAACACTTATTCCCAAAGAGAGCTCAGGTCACAATTTTTTATTTCTTTTTTTTTTTTTTTCCCAATTCGTAATAATAAAAAGATTAAAAAATTGTAGAGACCTTAGAGTCAAATTTTGTACTTATAAATCACTTATCTAAAAACTAAAAGAAAAAAATAAAAAATCTCCAAAGCTCCTCACATGAGGAACTAAAAGGTGCCCACAAGAGAACCCATGAAAAGCAAGCCATCACTTCTCTTATGGTGTTTGCCTCTCAACTACAGAAAAGCAAATCCTCCTCAATTTCTGGTTTTAGAATGCTACTGGCACAGTCTCTCCAAGGAAATGTTGGAATTATCCTTCCTTTAATTAAAAATGTGTTTTTCAATACTTATTCCAATTGAAATACATTTTAAGGCTCTAAGAAAAGGATTTTTTCTTAGGTGTTGGCTTCACAGTTTGGGAGAGTTTATCAAGCAAGATCACACTAAGGAGTGCTAGTTTACGTCCTCAGATAATTATTTAATTTAGAACAATGAAGCTGTGTTTGGAAATTATACCTGCCACTTTAAAATATGCCTCCTCCTGATTTAACGCTGATTCATGGCACAAGACCCAGTTTCAAAATTACGTCAAAATAAAAGCAGTGCTTTTTAGATGACAGGTCAACTGAACCTGAGCAATTTCAGTAAGATAGTTATTTGTAATTTTCATCAAAATCTGATGGTTTTATATATAATTTTAAAGAGAAAGAAAAGGTGTCATAAGGATTTTTCCTTTCCTCCTGCTGGAGGAAAACAAATATCTTAACATGAAAATCACCTTCCAGTAAGGTAGAAAAAATGTGAAAAAAAAAGTGAAATCACATAGTGATTGTATTAAGTAACGATTTCTAATCATTAATTTCTAGTCAATTAATTTCTAGTCATTAAATAGCAACAGTTAAAAGATCTGGTGAAGGGCTAAGTGAAAGAACTAGTAGACATGCAAAATAAAGAATCTTTATTCCAAAAACTTTACACCACTTTAGTAGGCCATAATCACTTCACAGCAAGATACTTTTTAATTAATCTGTTTGTTTTCACCTGGGACTCTTGTGTATGATGTTGCTGCTTTGCTTATTACCTTTAAAGATATGAAGGCTCAGAACCATTTTGACTTGTACTGCGAAATATTTTTGCGGTTGTTCTGGAAATTCTTCTGAAGAATACTTGTGGTAAATAAAATACATCTGAAGGACATTTTTTAATTCTGAATCTTTCTATACATTGCATCACTGCAATCACCATACTGGTGGTATGCCATTTTCAAACAGCCCTTCTGAAGACTTGTGTCCTGGGTTGCTGAAGTTGGTCCTCTAAAGACTCCACCTGAGGCCCCCGTGAGTCCTGAATGAAGGGGAGGAGGATTCCTAACCTTCATTTTCACCTTCATTATGCTATCTATGGCAGGCGCAGGGAAGTGGGCAAATTAAACACAGTTGATTACACCACAAATAACTGTCTCTCACTTATTTTGTTATTTTAGCATTGTAGTTTCAGAGTAAAGGATTTTATTGCAGAGTTTCATTAACAGACCCAAAAGCATGAACAGCCTCAGGTAGGAAGGAGATAGTGATCACATTACTGCAGGACTAAAATGGCATGTTTCTATAAGTCACCTGATAAGCAACCTATGTTTCCACCAAAAGAAAGTATTTCCAAGCTATTATCTAGTTTCAGTAACTGCTACAACGTTATGCATTTTCAATATACTATGCATTTCAGATTTTGGATTTGGTGCATTTCATAAGCAGAAATTTCACTCAGATAATAACTTTATTTTTGAAAGACACAACACCAAATAAGGCTATCAGTTTTATGGAGAAAATCTAGAAATGAAATCCCAAATCTCATTCCAGTGGATTGGAGTAGCAGCATAAAGTCGTTATCTTTTTTTGCTAGCAGAAGGCTACTGTGGGAAAAAAATGTTTCTCAACCCAACTGTTTAAAACAGGGCAACGGCAGACAAAATATGCTGTGCTGAGATGACACATCTACTGTACATCCTCTGGCAAACAGGCCCCAATATTCTAGACAACACATAAACAAGTGTCTTTTTACAGAGGGACAGAACGGCTCCAGTTCCAAATCATAGCTTTCAATAACAAAGCAGGGAAGTGAAAACTCCAGTTTATTTACAAAGCGTACGTGCTACAAATGACAGAGATAAAAGCCTTTCCGAGAAGAAATTCAAGGAGCATGTTAGCATGTAGCCTTACAGTACTCCCTTTGATATATATTAGAAGTAGATATATATGTGTATCTCAAAGCAGTTGTGAAACTATGGCAAATGGTATCTTGAAACTTTATCAAGGTTATATTAAACCTTATCTAAGAGTATATTAAGATCAATTAAAGCGTACGTACATATATCTTGAGAAAGTGAAAGCTGTTCCAATGACTGCAATTCTAGCTTTTCAAAGAAAGAAATTACAAGGTTTTTCTTGGCTCAATATTTTTATCGGTCAACTGAAAAGAAAAAAAAAAAGAAAAGTCGACAAGAGTTTCACACAGGGATGGAGGAAGAAGGAGTATGCACAGGAAAGAATCTGACAGAGTCGAAGAAAAAATCAAAAGGTTCTGCATAGCTTGCACCTTCTTAAACTCTTTTTTTTTTTTTTGGTGCAATTTCACCATCCTGTTAATTTCTTTTTGTTTCCCATTAGGACATGAATTTCACATCCATATTTTTTCATAAGTAGCGTTCTCTAGAAGTACAATGTGGTTATAAAAGAAATAAAATTGGCAAAACCTTAAAGTGTGTTTTCTAGGTGCTCAGACTAGATTGTCATACTTTCTAGTTTTATAATCCATGAGAAAATCTTGGCTATGAAACTATCTTTGTTATAAAATCAGTCCTTCAAGTTTTCCTGACAGCAGAAGTGGAACATACATGAAGTAGCCAAAAGTTTTGGTGTTTTATCTGCAACACTGAGAGGTCAATGTGACACTAATTCATACATACCAACAAAATCAATGTAGTCAACAGATTTCTTCTAAGAGAGTATATCCAATTGTATCTTTCTTTATCAAAAGGTTATGGCACATTGTTTATACAAGAATGTTTGTATAACTATAGTTATTTTCCTGAAACTACAGAGGAGCCACCTAACACCAATTTTCAACAGTCGAGGAGCTGGCTTTAACAGATTTGGCCTTGTTTCATTCTTGTTACCAAGAACCCGTGGAGACCGGCTGGGTGTGATGGTGAGAGAGAATTTCATGGCACTCTTGAAATGAGAGTCTGTGTCTGGCTACACAAAAGGTGATTTTTCTCCTCTCCCCAGACACAATGGAAAAGGGAGCTGAGAAAAAAACACCTCTCTTCACTCAAAATCTTGCCTGCCCTCAGCAGGCTGAGAGGCCAGGTCAGACTCACCCTTGCGGAGCACCTCCTTCTAGAAGCCTCTGCAGAGGCCTTCCACCTCATGCTTCTCCACAGCTGCCTGCTGCACCACTGACATCACTGACTTAACTGTGCCCACAGTCTTATCATTCCTGGGTGAAGTCAGTTCAATTCAAGAGAAAAAAAAATCATCTTGGGGAGCACAACTGATCTTTTCCTGTCAGTATGCAGGTGCCGAATGCTGCTCTCTCCTTCTACCTCCCAGCCCAGGGTTGGGGCTCTCATCTCCCCAGCACCCTACTGTTGCTTGACGTTGGGATCATTCTTTCTCCATTTTCATTGTCACACCTCTTTTTTGCCCAACACAGACTTTTTAGAGAGCCATTAGACAGAGAAGACTCTCAATGGCCATGGGAGCCACAGCCTAGCTGTCAATGGGTGTGAAGGCTGTGAGAGGCCACACTGGCCCAGGCACCTCCAGGCACCAACTGGTCTGAATGTGCTCGATCTTTGAGATTGAAGCTGACATTTGACCTCTTTGTTGCACATGCATTCATCCAAATGTACTACGAACACAGAATTGATCCTACAGAAAGTTTCTAATTCAAATTTGTTATAAAAAATAATCGACTAAAGGTAAGAACTTAAAAATTTGGCAACGAGTGCCCTCTTCTTTTGTCATAAATATTTCAATGGAGGAAAAAACAGCCACAGAAATTCCTGAGATTTTCCCTACAATAAAAAAAAAAAAAAAAAAGAATTAAAAGTTTATGGTATTTCACACTTGGCTCTCAGTTAATGAAACCACAGTGTAGCAGAAATACTTTTGTACAACCTATTATGTATTACCTTATTTTTGGATGATTGTGTATTTACTGCAGCTGTTTTATAGGAAATTATGTTTAAAAAAAGCTAATTATATTTCAAGTATTTGAAGGAAAGTGGCCAGAAGAGAATATAAATGACAAGGATATTCATCAGACACTGCCAGGAGCAGAAGTATGTTGTGATTGGGGTTTTAACACATTTCAGAAGCCTGCTGCCTGAGATAGTTTTGTGATTACGTACTCACTGATCTATTTCCTCTCAGTGTTTATGTTGGAAGGATGGTATGTTATTTTGAAAGAAATGAAGGAAAAAAGTGGTTTGTAAAGCAAACTGTAGCAACTGCTCCTGGTTTGGAGTAATTTAACACTAAAACATATAAGTAAATGCACAAGTCAAATGTCAAAATAATAAACATGTAATAATAGTGGTTTAATGCTTTCAAAGTAGATTGTGTAGTATTATCCTGAAGGTAGTGTGAATCTTCCTCTTGACCCTAATGGAGATTCTGAATTACACCTTGTAATTGCACCTTATAATTACACCTTGTAAGTGGAGAGTCTTCTGGCTCTTTTGGGAGGATGAAATTTGCTGTTGCTTTGTAAGGAGAAAATATTTCCTTCAGACCAGGAGCTAGGATTGGTCACCCGTGCAGACATAGGTGCAGGCATTGCCTCCACTCATATTTTCCAGCATCTTTCTAGACGAATTATTGAAATAACATATCTCTGGGCAATTCCTTTGGTTATCACTCTGCTGGAGCACTGAAAAGAACATCAGAGCTTTTATGATACTGTACAGCACTGAGGGCAGGTCCTGAGTCCAAACAATGAAATATTGCTCAGTGTTGGGCAAGAATCATTGTGGTCCTGCCATTCCAATGTCTTATGAGAAGTTATATTAATATATATATATGGCTGCAAGTTGTTTTTTTTGCTTGTTTTTATTTGTTTTTTTAAATAAACAGAATCTTATTAAATACTGTTCCCAGGTTTCATAAATACTCCAGAGAACTCTGAATGACAATAAAATCAAAGGGTTGATGGGTTTTGTTTGTTTGTTTGTTTGTTTTCCCTATAGTTGTAAAATTTATCCAAAAAGAAGATGAAGAAATTGTACCTGGGGAGACTGTAGACATTTTAAAAGAAAACAAGAAACTCTATCTAATAACTTATTCTCTTTCTAAACTAACTCTTCATAGTATGACTACAATAAACATTGATCAACACCTTTTTTCAAGCAGTAGAATATTAAATGTGCTAATAAACAGATGGTCTTCTAATGCACAAGATTTGAAAACAACAACAAAAACCACTTAGGTCTTCAGTTAATTAAGATTAATTTGAACTGATGGAGTTTTGAGACAACATTCTTTGCCTCAGTCATCGTAAGCTATGCAGTCACTGAAACAGGGTAGATGAAGATAGCTAATGTACTGAAAGCTTACAGCAAGCCTAGAGTCTCTGAAATCATCTGAAATATTTATTTATATAGGTCTAGTTCACATTGGAAACCACTTCCACTCCTATCTAAAACAGTCGTGATACCACAGTACCAATAGATTAACCACAACCAGGTATGTAACCCTAAATATTACATGCCTGAGGCAACCACCACCTGTTGTTAAAACCACAGCTTTACAGACAAATGTGCATTTTAGATAAAAGCTATGCTTAAGAAAAACATTTGTCTTTTGTACAAACTTGTATTACCTAGGAAACGTGATGACATATGCCTTTGTGAGTTAGGTTCAAAACATGTATCACCAGTAAGGGTAACATTGTTCAAAAGAAAGAATGGGAAAGAGACTATCTGGTAGCATCCCAAAGAAATCACAGGTTGACTTGGATTACAACTATAGCAATTTTTACAGAAAATACTGTTGTTCAGCTGATTGTAAAAGAAAGAAATGACAGAGATGCATGAACTTCTTCAGTAAAAGATAGCGGAAAGTTCCTGTGTTGGAAGATATTCTGAGTAAAATAGTTCCTGCTAGAAAACAAGATCAGCATTCTGCAAGGTAACTGCTTTTCAACCTATCACTACGCTATGCTTTACATTTAAACTTCTCTGAGAGGCCCAAGCAAGGTTGTACAGACACTACTGTTATTCCACTGACTCAGAGTTAACAGCTTTCTTAAACCGGTACATGTGAGTCAAAATCATGTTTGAAAGCAATTGTCCTTGCCCAAAGCTGAAAATAAGTTCTACTGTAAAACAAATGTAATTATGTCTCTGCAGGAAGGAACACATCCAGAACGATCATGAAGTTGGTTGTAATCAATGACCTTTTCCGAAATACCTTGAACTCTTTCTTTTGTTGATGGGACCTTCTAAAAGTATACTGGGAGCCATAGGTTTCTGGCTTGTACCCATTTTAAACACAGCTTATCGCACAGTGCTACAATTTGTTATCAGATGACCCTGTGTTCATATACAAACACAACCACTATCAGGCACAGACAGGCTATAATCTGGCAATAACTTTAAAAAACAGAAACAAACACAATGTGTAGGGAATATTAATAAACTCAAGGAATTCTGGCACAGAATAAGAATACTACTAAGTATTTGGAGGGAAGTACAGTAGGACATGATAAAAATCCATGTTAATTCCAGTCTTATTCCCTATGACATAAACTGCCCTAAATAAATACTGTCACTTGAAGTGTTCTCCTTAATGCAATTCAAAATACTTTTGCCTTATCTAGCATTTGCAAAAACGACAAATGCCTTGTTTTACAGGATCCTACTGTGTCTAATGAGTTAATATGCATAAGACATTTGTAAAAAAACCAGTCATTTTATTATAACTGTTATTCTTGATTTGGAAGAAAGGTCTTACAACAAAGGCTCTTCCTTTAGCAGATGCCATACTAGCATCCATCACAGGATAGATCTATCAAATTTCAGAAGTCTACCTGTAAGAGGAACCAGATTGTTTGAAAGCACTCCCATATAGGAAGCTGTGTAAAGTAACCAAATTTCAGAAGTTGTCAGCAGAGATCATGGTTCATAATGTGTCTCAGGTTCACAATCTTTCATAATAATTCCTTCTAAAATATGACATTTCATTGTATTAACCTGCAACAGAAAGTCAATGAACTTTTGTCCACTTACTCTGAAGTGGAGATTATTTCCCTGCCTCACAAGAATATAATGTAAATAAAATCCAGGAATGACTGCACAGTCATTCCTTTAATGATAAGGCTTTAAAGACAGCCAGATGGATGGATAAGATAGAATCTAGTTGTGTGGTTCCTTTGTAGGCATAAACTCTGAAAAGTATGGTGATTTTTTGGTTAAATAAAAAAATTACCTGTATCAAAAAGATTTATTTGCACTCTTCATTGAAAGCTGCACATGATTTTATTTTCTTTTTCCCTCAGGGGTTTGCATATAAAATACGAAGGCTGTAAAATTCTAATTTAAAGTTGGGTTGAAATGTTTTCATGAATAACAATGTATTTGTCCTGATGAAGGTCACCTTCCTTGGTAATGGCATGGACATACTTAAATTCCTCATTTTCATCCTTTTCTATCCATTCATCTGGCACAAACTGCAAGGCCCACACACACAGTCTCTCTGCTCACTCTGTATCTAGCCCTGGAATCCAAAGGTCACAATACAGCTACACAGCTAAAAGTCTCAATGGTAAAGTAGAGCAGAGCACAGTGATGGGACAGATATGTTCAATTGTAAGGGTAGTGAGGTACTGGAGCAGGATGCCAAGAGAAGTTGTAAATGCCCCATCCTTGGATGTGTTCAAGGCCTGGATGGGGCCTGGGCCAACCTGATCTAGTGGGTGGCATTCCTGTCTGTGGCAGGGGGGTTGGAGTTAGATGGTCTTTGAGGTTCCTTCCAACCGAAGCCATTCTATGATTCTATGAATACTTAATCTGAGCAGACAGTAGATACACTTTCTCTTTCCATTACTAATATGTCAAGAGATCATCATACTCTCATTTTTTTCCCTTTGGATTAAATACTGCATTAACTTTTTTATTATTTTTTAAATTTTTGTGTTATTGAAATCAAAATCCAGAAACTTTGGTCAGTACATGTGTGTGGCATTAAGAATCACTTAGGAATTATGCTTACCAAGTGTGGAAGTAAATGGGATTCAATTTAAATGGTGCTTGTTCTTCCTAACCTTATCCCTCACGCTGATGCAAGAGTTCCTGGAAAACTTCATGCTTTGACATTTTAGAGATAGGCTTACTTAAGAGAGCATGGAATATTTTAAGCCACTCAATACCATTTTTCTTCGATATGTGAGGCACACTACTTTTTTAAAAGATCTCAGTTGTTTATCTGCAAAATTGGTTGAAAAGAATAAACATGTTCCAGAGAAGAGTTTGATTTTGGAGAATCCAATCTCTAGATTGACTCACTCATCCAGGTATTTTAATACAGATGCTCTTCTCTCACCATTACCATGATGTCACTGATTACAATATTCCAACTGACTAATCAGGAAGGAGGCTATGCCTAAACTGGATGAGGTTATGACTCTAGTATTATCATTTTTTCTGCTAAGGAAAGACTGGTTGGGGAACTCCCACTCAGGAATTTGTTCTTTTGCAAACCAAATGGGGAGGCTGAGGTTCCTGTTCAATCTGCTTTATCATATACATTGGTAGATGGCACCCATGCTTAGGCTGTGCAATAAATCCACTTATTGTTTGTTAATATAATAAAATATTTGTATTTCAATAGCATCCACCAGTCTCAAAGCATCTTTACAAAAATGGGAAAATACAGCTCTTCTCTAGAGATATTTGTTATCTAATACTATCAAAAGGTGATATGGAAAACAAGGAAAACAAGCAGGGAGAGATATAATCACATTTACATGCATATATGCAAACATATGTATGCAGGCGTAGAGCTTCTGTTAAAATCAGCACCACCAAACTTAAACATTCAAAATTACTAAGACCAAAATGTTATGTGATATAAGAATATATAGAATTATAAGAAGTACAAGAGTAAAATAAAAATATCAGCTCTGTATATGGTACTAAGGAAAGCACTATTCAAATACTGTGTCCAGTTGTGGTGATTACACTTCAGAAAAATATATTAAAGATATGGACATCATTTTAAAAATACCAGAGTAAGTTGAGGTTGGAAGTTAGGCCTTAGGGAAAGGGACTTATAAATAAATAAATAATTAAAATGAATGAATAGAAACCAATGGAACTCAATATAACTGGAATGCTTCCCTAACTTGCCCGTTGCCCATTGGAGTGCATGACCTAGTGATATTCTGAAGTCTTTATCACTGTGATTAAACTGAAAGATGATTGCTCTTTAAGGTGTGCAGATGACAGAATTTGTATTAATGGTCGTTAAAAAATGTTCTGCAAAAAAATATTTTTCTCTTCAAGAGTATTTGAACAGCATATTATTTTGACACTTGGCTATTGCTGAATTGTTTCACACAGCTTTGTAGCTACTTGGGCAGAGTATGAGGTGCACTGCACTCTTTTCTTCAGCAAATCCAGCATTTTGTTTCAAAAGAATTATTCAAGTTTGATCTGGCCAACTTAAGTCAATAGAATCATTTTGACATCCCTCCAGCATTATGTGGTCTAAAAGCCTATATTGCACTTCTTAGAAGCTATGAAAGAATCAGGGAAAAGCAGTGTTGTATGTGGAAAGCTGCAGCACCTGGGCTACAATTGCACTTTATTCTGATGTGCCACCCTCATTTCTTGTACCTACAGAGCCACAGCAGTATTCTCCTTTTTTGTGTTTAGAGCAGAGGCATATTCCTCAACTGATCTAAATTGACACAGGGCTGTTAAAGTTATTGCAAAGTTGATTTCAGCATCCCAGGAGATGGATTCTCAGAATGCAGAAAATGCAGAAAACCTAGAAGACCGTTTTCCTTTTTTATCCCTTTTTCATTTTTTTTTCTTTTCTCTATTCCACATAGCATATCTAAAAGAAAAACAAGTATCTGTAGGAAATAACTGAGTGATCTACAGATGCTAGTTGTTTGCAGATGTAAAGGTAAGGGTATTTCCATTTACGGAATTTAAATGCATTCCAAGTGGCACAGCCAGTACAGTGTCAAGTTTTTTGCCGCGATAAGGCCAGAGGCAGGAAGTCATGAGAGGTCAGGAAGGAAGTACTATCAGGCCTGAGAGAGGACCCAACAGCAAAGCCAGCAGCGGAGCCTCTTGTATTTAAGCTATGTAACAACTGCACTATTTTCCAAAGATAAACAGCTGCAAGTGCAAAATCGCAGCTCCTGTCTCTTTAAGCTTACTGGGGGGAGATAAATAAAGTAATAAATAAATAAATAAAAATCCTTGTTTGCTGTGTTTGCCTTTTGCTTCTAGCAGCTTTGTAAGGGGAAGAGGGAAGGAGAGGAAGGCAACAGCGAAAGTACTTTTTCACATAAACATTTCTTCTGGGTGCAGACCAGTTTGTTTATAGCAATTCAGTTTGACCCCAGGCATGCTAAAGGAAATGGCTTTAGTACTGGTTTTGATCCGCTATAGCAGAGCTGAGTCCAAGTGGTTTAGTTTGCGCTGCTATATTTCCAAACATTACCTGCTTCTCAATGTTTCCCAATGGAGAAAAGGTCAGAGAGCAAGTTAAGGAGACAGGGAAAGCTCTTACTAAGTTTGGCTTGCAAAAGAGCCACATGCAGTGAGAAGTCCAGGGTTGTTGCTCTGTTTTACAACACTAAAGGTTTTCAAAATAAGTTAAAGAGTTCAGTTAAACCCAATGGCAAGTGGTTTTCCCATCTGATGAAGTGGGTGGATTTACATTTCCTTCCTCTTCCATCTCATCATAAAATAAAGACATTTTACATTTTTTCTTTGAAAATGAGAGAGAGGAACAGCAGGAGAGCCACCTGCTACAGTGGTTCGTTCACTCACTGTTTTGCCTCCTGGGGTTGAAGTTTTGCTCTGCTCTTCACCTATATTGGCATGGGGGAAGCCTGGCAACATGCCTTTTGGTAGTTTTGAGATGTTATCTCTAGACAATAAGTGATGCTGAAAGACAACATCTTAGAATAGCTTATATCTGATAGGACAGCCATGAAAGAGTTCAGATCCAGTCAACAGCCAGAGATCATAATGACAAATCAGAGAGTGCAAAGATTTTGCCTAATATCACATTCATTCTTACTGTCTTGTTCAGGGGATACTAACTAGCCTAGATTGGACTAGTGTCTGTCTTGGTCCCACCATTATTTTTGTAGAATTTTGTATATTCCTATGATTTTTTAAATCTCTATTAAAAAAAAAAAAAAGTTCCATCCAAATGTTCCCCAATAGGATTTAACCATGTACCCTTAAGTCAGTCAATGCAAAAATACATGGCCACATCCCAACAATGCTATGACTTTCAGGCATAGAGAGACTTTAATTTTGCTACTACTATTTTACGCTTATATTGTTAAATGGAAGGCAAACAATTTACTATTGTACTAGGCCATCTAAAACATAAAAGGTGTAATCTAGTGCCCACTCACTTTAATGAAAACAGGATGTCAAAAATAGACCAGCTCCAAAAAACTGTCTAAAAATACAATTATTCACAGTAGTAAATTTGTGCATATGCTTTGGGATCTGGCCCCAAGTAGGTGCAGAGGAACTCATTCTTGATTAACTGGTGAGGTTGCTTAACTGCACACCTTTAATTTATAAAATAACAACCAAGATGTTTATCTAATCTATAGCAAAAGTGAGAGTTGTATGCTGGTCATTGCAATTCCTCTTTTTTTTTTTTTCTGTAGGAAAAGCAGTAGCAGCAAAGAGAAAAGCAAAGAACCTAAATCCAACCTGACTATTTTTTAAATTTATTTTTTACTTATTTCAGCCATAGGACCATCTTTAGTCTCTTGTTTTCTGGGTCCTCTTCTGGAAGCCATAAGTAAGAGGTTCCATGAGTAAGAGATTTATTGAAAGAAAATATTCAAGCTTTTCAATAAGAAAAAGTGTCCAGTCTTCTTGAGGATCTGCATGCTTTAGGCAATTTGCTTCTTCCATTAAATCCAGAAGTTTTATTGTATGCTGCTGTATATCCAGTAGGCAAAGAAGTGCAATGCAGGGGAAGAGAAATACCTTCTTCTGAGGAGGTTACAACTGCACAAAGCAGAGAACACAAGTCAAATTCATTATATAGGTTAGGGAGCTTTTGCTACATATGCTTGGTTTTGGCAGGCTTTGTTTGGTTTCTATGCTTGTTTGTGTTTTTTTGTTTGTTTATTTGCTTGTTTGTGAACAGCTGCTTATTGCTATTTTCACTGAGATTTCATTGATAAAGTTAAATTTAAAAAAAAAAAAGATATTTGGAGGAGTGTCTTTGTCAAAACCAAAGAAAGTTAGTTTGAAAATAAAGAGATTTATAAGAATTAAAGCAAAATGAAAGATATAAGATATCCTTGAAAGAAATAATACAGAGATGGGAAGTGTGAAGCTGGAATGCACTGGTGGAGGTTAAAGGAGGTATCATACCTGCTGTGATGGCTATGTGTGGTCGTCCAACCAGGACTAGACAGGAGATGTACCAGAACTATGACTGACCATGTAAAAGAGGATTATTTACTTGCCTTTTCACACATACCTTGACACTCTGCGTTGCTTAGGACAGTGTGTCTCTTTCTTTATGTTTGTAGAGTCACTCAGCAATATAAATATTTTAAAAAAAAATGGTACAGCAAGACTCCTTTTGTAGTTCATTTCTTTCACTGAAATATTAAATGAGAACAGCAAAAAGATCCAAGAAGTGAGCAAGGAAAACAATTTTCAATACTGCATTTTCAGTTATCAGAAAGAGATTTTGAGGGAATTTAAATGACTTTTTATTTCAAGAGTGTAGCCAGTATACAATATTTGATGCTTTTTTAAAGCCCAAGCTCCCAAATCCAAGATGTTATTGTTTTTCAAAAAATTTCATTATTCAGAGTTGCTGAGTAGAACAAAAATGTGAATCTGAACAGTTCAGAAGCCTTAATAAAGAAACCCATCAATTTGTTACATCTGAAGTTTCACTAATTCAAACCATTTCTTGACCTGGGAAGTGGGAGATCCTGACTCATGCATTCCGAACACACCAGACCACCAATAATTGTTTTTGTTGAAATAGAACCTGACTTTCAGAAGGTGAACCCAGGTCAGAAACCTCCAAGCTCAAGAGGGTTTGGATGGAGAGATTTTACTTAAAATTATGTCATTAGGTTATGAAGGTGATACCCAAAACTGGAAAAATGGTATCTGAAAAAGAAATGTAAAGTGAATAGATGCCCATTCAGCAAGAACCATGAATACTGCGTTATCACCCTAAATAATGTTTTGGATCTGTGCAAAAACTGAAATTATAATAAAACTAAAACTGGCAAAACTTGAACGTTCCTATAGGGGAAGTGGCCTGGGCATTTTCTAATGTGCATGAATGTTTGTCAGCACATCTGGTCAAAACACAGAAAGCAAATTCCCTTCTAAGTCCCTTCTCAGGCTGAAAAACTTTGCCTTTGAATGCTTTCTCCATTCAGTTAGAAACAAAACTGTGTTTCATCAGAAAAGGTTTTGACCAATTCCATAGGAACATGCAAAAATTCAGTGACTGAAAATGCATCTCAGGCACTGTATAATTTCATCCCTGTTAAGAGTCAAAGCTTATTTCTGCTGGAGAAAGGTGAAAAGAAGTTCAGTTTAGCAAAAAATATATTACCTATATGAGCTGCCAAGGTCAGTGAGACCTTTCCTGGGTTGATTGAGTACCGCTGGGACAAATGAACCAGACTGGGAGGTAGCTCTAACTGACCAGCTACTTTTCAGTTTGTTAAACGTACCAAGGAAGGGAATGTATAGAGGTAAATTCTACATATTTTATGATCATGTGATTGCATTACCTTATCCATGTTAGCACAGAATTAACAGAGAGAAGGATTTCGTTCATAGCATGTTACTTGCTTGGAAGTAATTCTTTGTATCTGCCATTAAAAACAAACTTGTGCAACACCATTGTGTGGCGCTTCCATAAGGGGAGGGTTAGTGGAGCCTGACAAAATTTGGCACAATTTTCCATTAAGTTTTGAGCAAAACTAGGACAATTTCTGGCACGATCTAGAGATTTTTATTAAAATGGGACTGATGCAAAAATGGGTAGGACCAGCTAAAGCTCACACCAAATTTTTACACTTACTTGAACTTGAACATCAAAGTACAGTTTAAGAGTGGGCCAAAATAAATGACCTGAAAGTGTACCCACAAATCCTGCAAGTCAGAGGCAACAAGGCTTTTAAAAAGCTCTGCCAGCTACCATTTGTGATACATTCAAGTCTTTCTATGTAGCAGTTATATAAAGTTAATGCTGATATATCATGAAAAGAATGACATCCTTGTCATTACTGTATTGTTTACATTGTTTTATTGTAAGTTATGTATTCAAAGGCATCAAGTTTAGCCTAATTTTGCTTACCTTAAGTTAAATCTGGTTGCTTTACCAGTTGTATACAGGTACTTTTCTCTTTGTACAAGTAACAGAGTCCTAGAATAGAGGCAGAGATATATTCTGTACAAATCTACTCTACATCTAATTTGCCCAGCAGAGGCAGTTCTTCTCAGACTTATGGACCATAAAAACATTCTCTTTCCTTTCCTTGGAGACAGCTGAAATTCATTTTTTTGTAAGATTACATCCAGCAACCAGTACTCTAGTACACATGCACCATAATATACCATATATAGTCAAGTATACCCAATTAAATGATATAGTGAAATGAAGTCCAAGTGAACAAGATAGAGAACAAATGAGGTAACTTTCTCATGAAAAAGGAATGATGCAGTGATAGCTATGTGGAGGACACTTAAAAATACCTTAATAAAGAAGTTTCTGTAAATGGAAATCTGTGAAATATGTTTCATTACATAAATTCTGTAGTCCAGTGACTAAATATTATGGGCTCTTCCCTGATATTCTCAATCTTGTCTGTGATCTTCCTCAAAGTCAAACAAAAACTGATTTTGAATCATGGATATTGGATTTCATTTTTATTAAATGTTTTCAGACTAGATATACCTATTTACCTTCTCCTTCTTGTGTGCTGTTATAGAAAATGGTTCGAACAATATGCCTTACTTCACTTATGGAACCAGAAGAAATTTCAGTTAAAAAATGTTATTTTAAATAATGGGCATAGCTGGATTAAGCATTGTTGTTCCCTCTGTTAAAATCTCTCTCAGTGGTGCTTAATGGATAGAGTGGCAGAAATTTAAGGTATGACTGTAGTTTTCTTCTCCCAGCTGTCTGCCAGAGATTTCTATCCCCAGAGCATGTTCCCACCCTTTGGCAATTCCAATTTATACTATCTCATCTGAAGCAGCTGATGAAGGATGATGTGCACCACTGTATTACACCATGAAAGAGAAAGACTGAGGTGCAGGTACAGATCTTCTCTTCTACCCTGCTACAGGTACTAACTTGTGTAGGAGGTGTAAATCTACCAAGGCTAAACTACCACAGCCCATAAGTCAGAACCTTTCCAACCAGTATGAAATGCTAAATGGTCTTCCATTCCCAGAGTGGCTTCTACTCTCCTCTAGTTTACTGTAGAAGATTAAATCCACTTTCCTTCTGCTTGAAGACTGGAGTTGGCTGAATGAGGGTTATAAAACTGTATGGTGAAAGATTTAGTGGGTATCTGTTTGCCACTAGCATTTCATTTGGAATTTTAAGGAGCTTTCAAGAGACTTAGCAGATAATGATCTGAAGCCACAAAATTCCCCCAGGCATTTCTCCATCCACTATCTGAGCAGTAACACCTCTCCTGTGCCTGCTAGCTACTTCTAAGAAAACGGGCTCCTTAAGCTCTTCTTAAATGCTTTTGCCATCAGATGGCTTTGCGTTTTTAAGTGAAATTCAGTGCTTGAGAAAAGTGCAAAAGAGTTTATATACTGGAATCTAATTCTAGTAAATGACAACACTCACAAACTTTCCATGAGGAAGTGAAAATGAAGCTTTTATGCATTATTCCCATGTCAACTATGTTACCCGCTGTCCCTGCTCCAAGGCAAACCAAGGTTATACTGTAGAGTGTGAGCTGCCCAATGAAAATCACTCTAGATTCCTAGAAGGATGCTTGTACTACTCGATGCTTTCTGAAAACACAGGAAGAAAGTGCACACCTGCAGTCACTGAATTCTCCCAGCATCTTCTACACCCATGGAGTACTCCTTTTGTCTGCACCCTGAACTCACACTTTTGACACGTCTTCAAAAATGCTGTTTTCACAACATACCAAAGAACACCATATTTGACTGTTGCAAACCATGGGAGTAAAGAAAAAGATGCATTAAGCTGACAGGTCCTTTCAGAAAAGTCAGTGGTAACAGGTCCCTTCCTTACAGCACAAGGTCTCCCACTGAACCAACCTGCGGTAACATAACACTGCAGGGTTTCCAGGCTATTTAGGGCTTGTCAACTTAAAACATTAAAGATCCAATTAGAAGTCAAGCTGCTGAAGATCAGAGAGTCTCCCAAACATTTAGGAAAAACAGGCCACAATGTTCTGTGTGAGATTCATGTCTGAGCAAAATTAATTTTAGCCAAATATTGAACATGGATCATGTTTGATGGTCTCACGCCCATCAATGAGTATGATACACAGTCCATCTAAAACAGGCTACCAGTTCTGTGATTCGGATGGAC
Organism: Anser anser; assembly: GCF_964211835.1. NCBI lineage: Eukaryota > Metazoa > Chordata > Aves > Anseriformes > Anatidae > Anser > Anser anser. The sequence continues at coordinate 41,482,971 of NC_139721.1, forward strand.
AGGTAACATGGCAATTATTTTTACCACTTTGTTTTACAAATTGCTAAAAATAACTAAATGATATTATGTTAAGTAGTAGCAAATGTTAGAGTAAATAAGCAGAAGATGGTTTAATTGGAATTTTTCCTCTGGTCCTCTTGATGAAACCACAGATACATTTTCTTATTCATCCCCTAGTTTCACCTCAACAAAAAGAAGGGCAATTTACTGTCTTTGCTATGCTTGATAAGATAAAAATAATATTTTGGTAGCAATCTCACAAAGTCTCCTAAAGACTTTGCACATTGAACAAGGTAGTACTGAGTATAGAAAACTGATGAGTGCTGCAGCTGAAATCTCTTAGCAAAAAAGAAACAGTAAGAAAGAGCCATGCTCTCAAAAAAAGAGTCATGGTCTCCTGGGATCCCTATGCAAGTAGGAAAGCAAAGTAAGTGAGCCAGTAATGGAAGTATCATCCCTTGTTCTAACTAGAAATAACAGTCATATTGCATGTCATGTAACATGACAAGTGGACCACATCTCATGATCCTAAATATAAAAAAAACAACAAACCTACCTAATCATACCAGTGTGACCATCCAGGGAGATATCCTGCCCCATGGAAGTGACCTATTCTTTGTTAATTTCTCAGTACATAATCATGAGTGAAGCTTAAAAACTCCCCATTCATACTGAGATTTTCACATGGGAACCCAAAACATCGTCCCCTATTTTTGTTGTTTGGTACTGAGTTATTTACTGTTATATATTCCTGAGAACTTTAACAGGAAAGAGCAGTAGTTGACATCTGGCAGAAATATAGACAGTTATGTTGATTATAAACAGAATGATCCATCACTTTTAGCAAATATATACCAGAACAAAAGACATTAAGTAGTAGCCTAAATGGCAAAACATAGATTGCAGGAAGAGATCAAAGAAATCCTGCTCTTTACTATATGAATAGAATATGTGAAATTACTATAGAAGGAAGAGTCTTATATAAAATTAGCATTGATATGTTTATCCTTGTTTTGAATACAGCTTTGTCTGAACTGAGAAAAAAATCATAAAGCAGCCAACAATGTTCAAGAGTGGGTATCCTTTATTGCTGTATTATGTTTTCAGGAAAGATTGATTTCCACCCTCTCCTTTTCTTACCCCCTGCCATTAAGCATAAAGGTTTCTTCTACTAACACATTTTTATTCATTTAAAAGCATTGAATAAAAACACTATATAGAAGTTTGACTAAAATAGATGGAGAAAAATATTTCCTTTTTAAAAAGCACATTAGAAAGAATATTTTTAATAGAACACTTTGTGCTATTAAAAAAAAAAAAAAAAGACAACTGAAATGTAGTGCTTTCATGTCATTAAGAACAGATAAGCTACTTTTAGGCAGCCATCAGGGATGGAAGGGGCTGCAGCAGTGATGGGGTTGTGACATCCTGCAGCCACTCCCAGCTCACAGGACCTGTGATGTGTTGCAAGGTGGTGTTAAAGGTGGTGAGGAAATCTCTTATAAGAGCACTCCCAGATTTCTTCATCTTCATTTTTCTGGCTATCTTCACTGTAAACTCAAATGTTAGAACAACATATGAGGCTCAGTCCAGAAACTGCAACCAGGATGACTAAACCAAATGACTCCTTAGACAAATTTTGATAAAGGAGCAGATGTACTCGAATGCAAGCAATGACTTGATACCTGAAGGCTGCATTTCAAACATCAGCCACCAGTTCTGCTGCTATCAGGACAATGACACATTAGCTTTTAATAAAAGGTAATGTTGATATGTTATGGTTGTCAGGATGTGTCTTTGTGCCCTAGTGCTGCTATAAGATCAGTGAAACAGGGTTTATGTGGATGTCTCAGATATTTCAATACAAAGTTGAGTGGCTTAGCATAAACTGTAGGCAAATAACAGTTTTAAACAACACTGGCTGATTTTGCACTGAAGTAGGTATGGTACACATATATATATATATATATATATATTCCTTTTAAGACAGAGGAAGATGTAACCTGAAGCAAAGAGTCAGAAAGGGAAAAGTAGTTCTTCAAGTTCTCCAGCTTGATTCACTTGAACATTTGTGTCAATGCCTCAGTTGGCCAAAACACCAGGCTTTTGTCCTGACTTAGCTTTTCTGCGTGAAACTGTTTCAAGTATGTTAAGAGCAGTGCAATAGGAGAGCCTGGTTGCACTATTCTTTATATGACAAAACTAAGCGGCATGTTAGAAACTTTGCTTAAAAAAAAAAAAAAAAGTCATCACAATGATGATAAAATCATTTCACTGTTTGACTGCAAGTCATGAAGACAATAAATACCTGGCCTCCTACAACAGTTATTTCAGATGACTCTCAAGATCAACAATGATTTTATTTCTGTACTCCAAAGAAACTTATTTTACAGTGTCACAAAACCCATATATGTGAGGTTTTGCCATATGAAGGAAGTTCACCTCACCAAAAATGTGACTGACAATACCATTTCAAAATACTACATGAATAGCTAATAAGATGTAGAGGTTGTATTTCAGTGCCTGTTATGTCTGATGTAAGATTTCATTAATGAAAGTGAAACAATTAACTCATCCACATTTTCCTAATACACAAAATACAAAAAAAAAAAAAAAGTCGGATAATGCACCATATAACATATTCCTTAATTTGCAGTAGCAACAAACTGAATTAGATCAATAGTCTACATAACCCAATGTAGTAAGACAGGTGCTATGGTTTGTTCAGAGAATTTAAGAAGCCTTGAAATATCCAGTTATAGAACAATATACCCAAGAGAATACCCCTTCCTAATTTCTCTTAACATAAATTTGCCTTCTGTCACATGGAATCAGAGTTCAGGTACGTTTCAGCACCTGGGATTTGATATTCATTTAATTATCACACTATCTGCATTATTTAATTTATCATATATCATAAAAATTACTATATATATATATATTATTTATATTTATATATTTATATATATTTATATATATTTATATTATATTTATATATATTTATATTATATTTATATATATTTATATAGATAGATATATATATACTATATATATCATAAAACTTACACTTTTTAATGAATTACGCTGTGTTCTGTGGCTCAGTAAAAATCATATGTGCCAGTAACTTTTATTAACAGCTGCTTAGAAATTTTATATCGCAAATGATATACACTTGTATTGGAAAGTTCAGACTGATAGATAATAAAGAATTTCATAAGAGTGCTGTAACAGCGTATTTTTAACTAGTGAAATATTTTGAGCTCATGAGAACTTTTATATCTTTCTGTTCAGATACTTCATCAATTAGTTGTATATGTTATTTTAATAATATTATACAATATAAATAAAAATAAGGACTTGACTAATATTTGAAATGTCAAGTCCTGCATTTCAGTTTTAAAACAAACAAAAAAAACCTCAGAAAGCTCTCAATCAAATTCACTGTCTTTATAGAAAGCTATATATTTAACCTTCTGAGGCCCTTTTCCTGTACAGTGATAGTAACAGGGGTCATTATAGACCTTTCTCTAAAGCAAAATGGATGTGACTATCAGAAATGTTATAAGTTTTTATATATATATAATTTAAGACTTTTGAAGAATAATATTCCGTTGTCCAAGCTGACAGCAACACATTACTTTGAATGCAAGTATTCTTACATACCATTTCACCAATTTCACCATGTATTCATCACCACCACCAATTCCTGTCTCTTGAAAACTGGGGTTATAATATGAATCCTAGATCAGCTGGTCAGTCCTGTCAAGTATTATCCTTCAGCCTCCCTGAACACTAATCATTACCCTGTTTAGAGAAAGAGGACAAGCAACTAAGGAAAAAGTGTCACCAAAGCTCTCAAAAGATGAATTGCAAATGCAATACCATTTTCATTAATGCAGCCATGGCTTTGGTTACTTTTTCAGTTTCTAGATTTTCAAATTCTGGCTAAAATGCCCATAGAAACACTACTTCCATTTAAAAACATGGATGAGCATCACCTCTGAAGAGCAGGTGCCACATTCTGAAAGATGATATAATTGCCATACTTTCATTTTTTAAATTTCAAAATTATGACCTCTACAAATTAAGAATAAAGGCTGGTCTACACTGTGTAGATGTCTAAAATCAGAGATTCATTAACAAGAGAATCTAAATAGCAATTAGAAATCTCCCTGCTATTTTGAACAAGATTCATATGGCATCTATTCCATACAGCTGTTTTCTCAAAAAGCCTTGCTAGCACAATTCTTATAATTTCTGCTCAGACAGAATGCTGGTATATGACTGCCCCTAAAGGACACATCTTTAACAACACTGAGTTAATTTATCTCTTTGATTCAATCGTAAATTTTAATTGCAATTATTTTATGTAATAGTTCTAATTATAACAGTTATCAAGACAAGTTTTTAGTCTCTTGAGGTCTAAAGAAATTTCATTATATGTTTTATAAGCACAATATTTTTAATCTTAGTGTACTCCAGTTTAGACCCTTTAGGATTTTTTTGCATATCTATATTGTCTCTCCATTTATGGTTGGAATATATAGTTCATTTTTAATCAAGCCATTGTGTCTTCTTTCATATGTGGAAATATTCACACCAAGCAATCTAAGGTCCTTTATCTGGTCTTCCTAAATTCTCTTTGCAAAGGTAGACTGGCTTCTCCAGAAGACAATTCAGAGCTCTGTATTACACTTCCAGTTTACATAATTCTGTACTAGACCTTCTCCCCTGAATATAAAGCAAGCCTAAGGAGACTAACTGGCAAGTAAGAAACCTTAATTGGATGCCTAAAACTGGGCAGCATGAATGTTCTTGTTGCTATTAAATAGATCCCATGAACAGCTTCAAATACCATTAGGAAAGACTTTCCAGTATAGTCTTAATTTGTAGCAGCAATGCCCTCATCACAGCACTAAGGCTATGAGAGAGACAAGGTTTGCACAGAAAAAGAATTTAAAATCTTATATTATTAAGCCATCTTATTTAACTGGGGAAAAAAAAGAGAAAAAAAAAAAGGCAAATACTTGATCCAATAAGCTTCTCAAATATGCAGAAATTGTAAAGCTTCTCTGGATGGAAGACACTTACACAAGTTCAGGGAGAAAACCAGAGGAAAAGAAATTCATGTGTGTTGGGTCTGTCTGGGATGGAGTCACCTTTCCCTGCAGAGGGAGACTACTAATATAGAAACCTTGTCTGGCTCAGGAAATCAAGCTTCAATGCCTGTAGACTGGGAGAGCATTCAGGAAAATAAGATATATGCTTGTCCTGTTCTTAAAGTTCCTCTTGGGCATCTGCTCTTGGCCACTGCCAGAAATGGGGTACTATGTTAAGCAGACCTTGTTCTGATGCAGAACAGCGACTGTTAAGGACATACATATATTGTGGTGGTTTTTTTTAAGAAATAAGCCATAGGAGTGAAAGTTTCAATACAAGAGGAGAGAGAGAGAAATGAAAAGAAAGAAAAAAGGGAAAAAAAATCCAGGTGACATTTCAGAGAATTCATTTGTCTCTGCATGCATGTTGATAATTTTTAATTCTTTGAAATAAATTACTTTTCACCACATCTCAAGAAATACCTAGTTAATACAAAGTAATAGTAAAACAGGTACATTAGTAAAGAGTAATAGTTCAGGAGGTACACTAATGAAATGCATAACATTTTCTAGTGAAGGACAGATATGTCAAACTTCTGTTTACTAACAAGTACTTCAAAGCCTTTAGAATGCATCCTTACCCTAATTTAGCCTTCTAGTCCTCTAAAAAGTTTAGGAGATGAAAGCAAAGGTAATCCACAGTCCACTCACCTTCCTGGTTATACATGCAGCACCCATACAATGCCTTCTTGATTAGAATTGAATCAGGTACAGAGCGCAGGGAGAAGGCATCAATAGAAAAGATGCAGATTACTATTGTTTTAGTTAGGGATGGACATCCTCTCAAACCTAATCTATGCAGTGCTATCAGGTGCTAAAATATTCCCTCTGACAGTACAGCAGCAAACAAACAGGATCTTTATTGTATTGCTCCAAAGTATCTCAGATTCACTTGTGATCACATGCTGTTACAAGAGGAATGTGAAACAATAACATCACATCCCTGGTGAACAAGTTCACAAGACTTACCTGTCAAGAGGACATGTTGCATTGAAAGGCAGGGATGATAGCTCATTTCCTTGTTTTGTCTTGTTTGCAGAAAACAGGACCTTTGTGGGGCCTGCATTTGAAGAGAGAGAGAGAGAGGACAGAGAAGTCTCTGTTTCTTAAGTCAAGACCTGAGGAGGATGGTTGAAACACAAGACATCGCTAGCCTTAACATCAGTAAATTATTCTCTGACTGATCTGCTGTTTAGCCTAGCTGAGAGTTTAAGCTATGCAATGATTGCCTTACAGCATAAGATCAATACAGTTTTACCTGACAAATATATTGAGGGCCTTCAACTGCTGCAAAATGGAGAAACTAGGGCAAGAGCTGGGCTCAAAGATACCATCTATAGGTCTGTCATGAAATCTTTTTCACCTTCTCTTTATGAAGTATCTACTTTCAAGGCAATTTTATTTATATATTCATTTTATAGTGAAACCATGCCTGAAGCACAGAAAAGCCCTATCTTTGCATTGACTGATTCTCTACTGATTGGCAAAATCAGAGAGCAACTACAAGAACAACTCCTCTTTAGGAGCAAGAAGGTTCTGTGAACCCTGGCAGAAATCAATTGTCCCACACAATTGTCTCTTACCTCCAGATACTTCAGAGGAAGAAGGACTACAGGGTTAAGTCACAGACACTGAAGCAATGTCTTCATTTCCATAAGAGGTATTAATATTCACCAACTATACTGCTAGGAAATCCATCTGCAGACAAGGCCTAATAGCTTCTACTGTAGTGCAAATAGATTATATCAGACACAGAATTGTCTTACAAGGAGAGATTGAAAAAAAGATTGCTTCTCTTCAGGCTGGAGAAGGCAAGGCTGAAGGGGATATTATTGAGATAATCATGAAGATGGTGGATAAGGTGCATGTGATGAAGGCAGAATTGTTAAGCATCAGTTTTGCAGTAGCAGAATGAGAGGAAACTTACTGAAACTGTTAGAAGATGGGTTTAAAAGAAATAAAGTATTTCTTTCCATAGCAGGTTGTAAACTTTGAGAATTTGCTTCCATTGGAGGCTGCGGAGGCAGGCAGTGGTTCAAAAATAGGTTAGGCAAATTCATAGGAAACAGCTCCATAAACAGCTTCTGAAAGGAACAGGCAGAGATGTGTCCCTGTATATCCTTCATACAACATCCGTGGTTGTTAGGAAGCGTAAGGGGAAAGCACAACTGAATGTGGCCAGCCATACAGGCCTTTCTCCAAACAGCATCACCCGGTACACTGCTGGAGGCAGACTGCAGAGCCAGAACATGCTCTGACCCTGTATGGCATTTCTATGTTATACCACAAGGACTGAATAAATTCCTAGAATCTTAGAATCCTAGAATTACAGAATCACAGAATGGCTTGGATTGCAAGGGACCTTAAAGATCACCTAGTTTCAACCCCCTGCCATGGGCAGGGACACCTCCCACCAGACCAGGTTGCCCAAAGCCCCATCCAGCCTGGCCTTGAACATCCACAGCTGGGGATGGGGCATCCACAGCTTCTCTGGGCAACCTGTGCCAGTGCCTCACCACCCTCTGAGGGAAGAATTTCTTCCTTATATCTAATCTAAATCTTCATTTTTTTTTAGCTTTAAACCATTCTTCCTTGCCCTATCATTATCTTCCTGCGTAAAATATTGTTCTCCATCTTTTTTATAAGCAGGGCTGCTCTCAGTGAGTTCTTCTCCCAGGAGAATGGAAGATTCCTCAGTCACTGTGGAATCCCCCTGCCTCTCAATTAAAACCATGAGTTTTAGACCTAAAGAATTCCTCTCAATTTAAACCACAAGTCTTATACCTATGGAAATAGTTTGACATCCATCATCCATCTTTCCCTTCTGTGCTATCCTCAAGCATGCATTCATTTTTAATTTGAACACCACAAGAAATTCTGTTGATTTCAATGAGACCAGTCTCACAGACTTGAGGTTTAGCACATGTGTACCTGGAGTACCTGGCATTCAATTCTGTGAAACAGAGAGAACCTAAGAATTCACATTACAAAGATAACAGATAAAAATGCAATGGATACATACCAAAATATCATGAATTGCTTCCTATTACGAGTAGTCCATCACCTGTCTTAATTGATGTCTCTCTCCTTTCCTTCCATCTTTTATCTTCACTCGTTAGTGAAGTAAAAGCATTCTCTTAGGCTTCTGTCCTCCCTCTCCTTTTCTTTCTGTCCTTTCATCCCTGCTTCCTCCACCCAAACCAGCATAGTTACCAGGTTGAGGGAATTAAGTTCTTCAGTCTTAACTGGAGCACATAGTGCTTTGGAGGACTTCCATAGGTTCTCTGGATCTCTGTCAATGAAAAAAAGTACATAGAAACCCTTACTGTTCTAAAAGTGTTCATTGCAATGTTTGCAATGTACTTTTGAGGCACTTGCATGAAAAAGTTATGTAAGCTCCATGTACTGTTGCTAAAGCCCAGAACACAGAGAAAAGAGATGAATTGCCAAGCTCAGTAGCACCATGGTGGTTATTTACTATCACTTTTTGCTTGCTCATTGTAGGTTATAAAGTTACTGATATTTAATTCAAACTACTAGGTTGAGATGTCTCTCAAACTTGCCACTTAGGATGTAGGCATATATACACCCAGAATTTCTGAAAGGGAGTGACACCAAATTATGAGTGTCACCAAATGTTTGAAGTAACAGTGAAAGAAACCCCAGCTGCTTAATGTATACACCAGAAAGAGTTTCCACCTAGACCCCAAAATTAGACATATCTTGTGTCAAGTTTAGAATTCTTTATATGTGTAATATGATGATCATATTTTTTGTATAAACACGCTATACTCCATTTGACATATGGGAACAAAAAGATGAAGAGAAAGTAATGATTTCTCACATTGTCCACCTAAGATCTGCTGACTGATAAACAGGAAAGTGGAAGGAGAAGACATGCATGCCTGCTGTTAAAGAAAAGCCCATTTGCACATAATGCTCTGGAGAAATTATTGAACATTTCATCCACACAAAATACGGGTCCTGTCACTCTGCCAGGGTCAGTGAGACCTGGGCTAATGTACTGAGTCAGTTCTAGTTATGCAAGTTAAACGGTTTACTGGTTGCTTTAATTAGGAAGCTCATTTTGTTTACAAACTGACAAAAAATTGTAGCAAAGAATGTTCCATGCTCATGGTTACCAGCCCCAGTCCTTGTCCCAGCTCTGAGCCCTCCAAAAAGGACTTCTCTTCCTCCTTCCACCATGCATGGCAAGTTGCCAGAAACACATTCCAGAGTATAAAAAACATACATATCACAGCATAAAAGTGAGATGCGGCACAAAGCATATCTTCTGTGAGAATCTCATCTAATACAAGGACAAGGAAGACTAAGGAATTATTGGCACTGTAAAGAAAACAACAGGAATTTAAATTAAAGAACAACAAAAAAAATTATTCGCATTTTCCTACATCTGTTAACAACATCACTGCAAATGTTTTCATTGTTACATCAGTCATCCTTCACATAATACTCCTTTCTCGTTCTTATCTCTCAAACATATCCGCACCTTCTTCCATGCTGCTCTTTCTAGCAGATAGGAATGACCTTCCACAATCTAGCCATCCAGTTTCACCCGAACCTGACACAAGCTCTGGATGAAGGAACTTTTTTACAATATTGCTTCATTGAAGTTCTGTGTACACTGAGCAAAGAAACTCACCAAGAAACTCAAACCACTTGGATAGCCATACCTAATCCTATTCCCATACACCACATCCTAATCCTATATGCCTAATCCTATATACCACACCCTTATTCTTACTGCTTGACTGTCTTTCTCCCAAGGCTGTTTTTTCTTCCATTTGTACTGATGTACACCAGGAAAAACTTAATTAAAGCCAGTGGGCCCAGACCCTTGATGCTGTGAGTGGATATAGCATAATATCATCATCCTTAGTAGAAACTTGTTGAATTGCTCCAGCTTAGTGTTCACCCTTTTGCTCATTTGCCCGTCAAATTCATCATTTATTAGTGATACAAGCATTTAGTGAAGCTGGGATCATCTTCTGCATATCCTCTGTGACTCACGTAGCATGTTTGTAAATGCTGTCAGCGAACAGCAGTACAAAGTAGTATCTCTCACATCAGGCATAGGTACACAGAGCTGACTTAATACTTCTCAGAAGCGTTGAATTTTCCTGCTCTAAAATACAAGACAAAGCCATGACCATTCCTGTTATAAGAATCAGGAAAGGGAAAAGGGGCTCATCTGGAGTGGTCAAGAGGAGCCCTGGATATTTTGGCAAGAGCCCCTCCTTGCTTCAACAGCCCTGTGGACATGAAACTCTCTCTTGGGTGGAGGAGCAGCAGCTGCTTCCAGTCTTGTCTTCTGCAGGTCCCGTACAAACAAAGAAGGCATTGCATGTATGGTCAATCTACCTTAGGCCTTAGCAGTTGCCTGTCTTATCTATACCTGGAGCTTGCTCTACCTACACAGCTTGTTCTAAATTGTATGAAGAAAATGGCTTTGACTTTCCACTTTCTTGAACCTGTGGAGAAACACAGGTTTTTACTAATTCAGATACAGCTAGGTTTCCTCTCCCCAGAAGCAGTACTTCTCAGAAACTTTCAGGAAACTGATAGACAAAAGGAAAACATCTGAGTTTTCACTTTTAGGGATCCCAGTAAATCTCTCAAGATAACCCGAGGTGAAGCAGAAGGTTTCTACATTCACATTGGAAAGCTGTCTTGCTAAAATAGGGCTTTGAAGAGTTGCAATGAAAGTGATTTTGATACCTGATTGCTCTGCCAAGGGACACAAACCTTGAGAGAAAGAGATAAACTTAGCAATATGTCAGGTAACCATTATTAAATGACCAGAAAAAAGAGCAGTTTTGAGCAATTAATACCACGGTCAGCAATGTAATTTGCTAGTTTGTAAACATGCCTAATGAGTCAGGAGAATGACCCTCCAAGATGTACTGAACTCCAAAGGAAAATATAGCAAAATTGGGCTGCAGCAGGACCAGACATCCTGTTCAGAGAAGTTGTTCTTCTATGCAGCTTCCTTTCCCCACTTCCTCTTGGCTCATAGTCCTGTCCTCAGGTCATTAGACCACATCACTTCCCTGCCGTTAACAGGTTATAAATTCTGAGACAGATAGGTACTGACATGATACTGATAGCAGTTTGATATTAACACATCTGCACTATCAGCTCTATCACTTGCCTAAAAGCTGACAGAGATTTACCGTGTCCCCCTTGCTGTTAAGAACCAGATGCAAATTTATAACTCCCTTCCTGCAAGCCTAAAAGGTTTTACCCATGTTAAGCTTCATGCAGTCTTGTGTTTTTCCTTACAAGGCTGAAACATAACACTGTGCAGAGTATGTGAAGATCTGTCCACCCACAAGAAGTATTTTAATCAGTTTAATAAATAAGTATATTTAAAAGAGATATAAAAACAAAACAACAGTAACAACAAAAAACAGTGCAGTGTGTTTTATCTCTGATTAATATGGGATTCTTAAATCAAAGTGCTGCCAATCAATATCGAAGTACCTAACATTTAGCTTTTCTGATTATGTCTACATAGGCTTAATTCACAGTTTAATCATGTTTGCTCCCCAGATCTCCTCTTCCCTGAACTCAGACACAGCTTGCACAGAGTGGAGAATATCATCCTGTTACACTCTTGTTCTTTAAGCTGACTAATCCAATCTAAATCCATAATGGCAAGCGCTAGACAGTTTGGTGGTGTTGCAGCCAGGGAAAAAAGGGATCCTCACCCAGAGTTCTCAGATTGAGCTGGGCTTTCAGCAGATACCACAGAGAAACATGCTCTCATTTCTGTCACATAAAAAACTCTGTTGAACTGATGTTGCCAGGTGTTCTCAGATCAATCTGTCAGATTTCTGAAACCATGGCTGACACCAGTTTCCACCACTTGCAGGATTCACCACAGTGAAACAACTCAGAAGCCACAGCAAAGAAGGTTGCAATCTACCAGCACAGCAGCTGAACACACTAGGATCCTGGCTTAACTCCAAATGTGGGTGACCATATGACCCAGAAAGTCCCTCTTTTCCCCATTAGATACACACCTACATCAAGGGAGACCACTTTGTATTGGGATTTGAAAATCTCACGGCCTGGCTGTGTTGAAAGCCAGCAGTTACCTGAGCCAGCAGCACAAGGTCAGCCTGCAGGCCTGTGCTGTACCAGCAGTGAGCCTCTTCTCCCTCATCCTGAAAGCATTTCACACACCTGAATTGTGGCTTTACTTCAACGGTGTCAGAGAGAGAAGACCTCCTACCTGTTGCCTCTCCATACATCATATTTCCTCCCACCTGAGCAATGTTAGGCACTCCCAGTTTCTGGATCCATCAGAATCATACTCCAGTTTGGCACACTGAGCTGTTGTGGGACATTATTCATCCTTTCTAGGCAATGACTTGAACAATTTTAAGCTATCAAGTATATTATAGATTACATTTCACAAACTCTATGAATTTAAAAATAGTTGTTGGGAACTATCTGCAGAATCATGGTGCCTCTTGTTGCTCTCATGCTCCCTATAGACTAAACTACTTATCTTTTTTCCTGTAGGTGGGCAAGGCCTCTATTCCCTCCTAAGGCATTTCCCTCCTCAGTGTAGGTTGTTTCTGTAGATGTTACATTTAACAAGTGGAAGAAAGCAGACAGAAATCTGCACAGGCCAGAGAAAGGCAGTCCTGCAAAGAATGGGGACGACTAATTGTGTGAAGCAGTAGCTGTGGCTCCCCAAGGAGGGGAAGGATGGAGGGGAAAAGAAGGGAGGGTGAGTGAAGCCCAAGCCAGATTAAGATCTCTCTCCCTCTTTCTTCTTGTTGGCTGCAGCTGGGTCTCACCCACTCTCCGCCTTGAAACTGTCAGCAAGCCAATGCCTGGCACAACGGCCAAGTAATTACTGATGACAAGCGAGCGGTATTTTTTTCCAGATCGGCTTTCCTGTCTTTCTGCAAGAAAAATAAATGAAAAGCTGTACCCCAACAAACATGACAGGAAAAATAACAATACTTGTATGGGACTGATACTGGAAACGTGCTGCTCCTCCAGCTGCAAGCTGGAGGGAACTACTGCCACCCTCACCCTCCGTGGTCTCAGCAAGGAAGGGGGAGATTAGAGGCAGGATGGGAGAAGGGCTCTTTGCAAAGCTCAGCACATCCCTTTTACTCAAAGCTCAATGCCACACCACAAGCAGGGAGAAGGCAGCAGTGCAGAAGTACTGGGCATGGCTGTAACTAAGACTGATGCAACACAGCTTGCATTTGATTTACTGGAATGTAGGAGAACAGTATCACTCAGTCCACTCCGCTCCTTTTTACACGAGTTATGGGACCCATCCTGTCACCCAGTAAAGAATAATAAGCACGTCTGACCTGTCATGCCAGTGGGTCCCCCACGTGATGATTCTTTTCTCAACTATCAAGCTCTTCATCTTAAGAAGGGAAGATCAAATTATAAAATTGCATACACACGCACCATATGTCAGAACTGGTATTGGTGTTTTGTACAGCTCTGTCATGCAAATGTTATCTGCTGGCTTTTTCAATATGCTATCTTATTCTACCTCATAAAATTGGGAGCAGAGATCTCACTCCATGAAGGAAATCTGTGTGTGTAAACAAGAAGATCTCATTTTTTCCAGCAAAGCACCTTTTCTTCATTGTCACATAAAACTTAATTCTGTAAGTCACATTAAAAGTAACAGGGAACAGACTCTTAACCTTCAGTTGCTGCAGTCTGTGAGAGGTTTATAATTTCCCTCTCTGTGGACAACACAAACAGAAGTACACCTAGTACCTGGATGAATGGATTTGATTCATTTGAAGGTCTCATGGCCTTTTTTTGCACCATAAGGACCTTGCTTCTCTTGCCTTCGTACCTACAGATGATTGATTCAGCAAGGAAGTGTGGAAAAGACTGTTTTTATTATATAGCTAAGATTCCCAGGATATATGCTTATTCGAATTTCATTCACTTCAGGATTAGGAGATCCAAAACTGAAAATCCAAAGAGTAAGTCTACATCATTGTATAGCTCAATGGATGAGCAAAGGAATTAGGATATGATTTGACACAGGCAAAAAATAAAATAAAATAAAATAAAATAAAATAAAATAAAATAAAATAAAATAAAATAAAATAAAATAAAATAAATAATAATAATAATTTCACAACTACAAAGATAATATGAAAAAAATAAATGGGTCATTCACACTACAAACAGTTACACTGATTGCTACAGCTAATGATAATTTTCTAAAATTTTTATTTTAAATCCTCATTTTCATGTTCTTCTCACTAGAAAGCATTACCATTTTCAGGGAAGTCTTCTTCATTCTATTCAAAAAATTACTCATTTACACTTTTCTAGTTTTTCTATGAAAACTCTTCAACTACTTTAGAATCATGTAATAATGAAATGTCCCATTAAAGAGAACTTCTGTCTTACTAGATTTATGAGGTTAATTCAAAGTCTCTTGAATTTGAAAGCCTCTAAGCTGGGGTTTAGTTCTTCAAACAAGGCCAACCAGCCAAAGTCCTTATGAGAATCAGTGGGACATCTCCTCTCAAAAGAGGCCTTGTAAAACTTTACAATGGTTTGTATTCCCTTGAAAATAATAATAATAAATAATAATAATAATAATAACAATTTTAAAAAGATGCAAAATCAGGGCTCGCTCCTACAGAAGCAAGTTATCAAAATAGCATGCTTTAAGATGATTTAAACTAACCCATTGTCCTGAATGCCACAATAGAGCAGAACACACACAGCCACTGTTCCTTGGTTGAAGGATAATAACTTCCTGCTAAGGGATGGCGACTCCTATAAATGTGTTAACTCATTCACTTTCAATCACGTATCCATGACTGTGAGCAGCTTACCAAAAGATGTTACCTGTGGAACGCTGGTATTTACCTAGCTCTACTCCCCCTAAATCTCACAACCACCTTTCTCCTGATTCAAGTCCCTGGGTCATGCTCCTGGTGGATGGGACTGGCCTGCTCTCCCCATCTCCTGCAATGATCATCACTGCCCAGACAGCTGAGCCAATTCTGAAGCAGTTTCTGAACCACTGTGGTTTTCAAACAAATTTCTTAGTGACAAAACAGAAACCAGAACTCAGTATGTGACCAGTAATAGATGTAGTCTGTGGTGCCTGGCCTTGTAGCAGAGCAAGGTTGATAAGGCCAAAAATTCCTTTATCATTTTTTTCTATATATAAAAATATATTTACCTGTAAATTCATATGCTTTTATGGAAACATGAAAATAAATTTAAGAAAGGAAACACCAGAAGCAAACCTTTCCAAAAGACATATCTGTGTTGACCACAAACAAATTTGGCACTTCTTCCTCCCACCCTCATTTCTGAGTGCTTTGACGCACACAAATCTGCCTATAAAAATAAATAAATAAGTAAATGAATAAATAAAAAGCCAATTGTTGTGGTAAAGCCATTAAAAATGAAATTACTCTTCAGAACACTTGGACAGATCCTAGCTTGGAAACTACATTTATATCATACTAACAGCAGACCAACGAAAACATGCCCCACACCTAATTAAAAAAACCCCACATCTTATGCATCCACATTGCTCTCTCTCCTGCTCTGCAGGCCAACGCAGCAGGTATAGTCCAAGAAGCCCAGTCACTCTCACCGGGAAACAACCTATCTGAGCACTTTGCATGAAGCAGGCATTGTAGATATGTTGGTGTGTGCAGCTCCAGGGATATGCACTTGTTGCAGTACATAAGCCTTTGATCTTTAGTTCCATCTCTGTACCTCATACTTTAAATTTCCTAGTGTGTCAACCAAGGTACCAGTAACTACCATACTTCCAAAGTATATCTGTTCTGCTAAGTGGACAATATATAGTTTGTTTGTTTGATTGTTTGTTTTACACTGCTTCCCCAACACTGTTTAGGAAAAGTTCCACTGGCCCCCGTGATGCTAAATAAGCCGAGTTTTGCTTTTGATACTTCAATTCAATTCTGCAAATAGCTGGTGCTTTTCTAAATGGATGTTTGTTTTATTTTGTTTTGTTTTGGTTTGGCATGCTTCTTGTTTCTCACTGCCATTTCTTGCACAAAAGAAGAGGTGAATAAGGAGACATATACAGGTATTTTTCCTTATGAAATTAAATCATGGTATCTCTGCTCCAGTCACAGTGTACCTTTTGACTGGTCCCATTGAATGTAGGGATACACAGGTGCAGGGACTGTGTCTCTAATACAGCAATCAGATGTAGAGGATTTCTGAACAGTAACATGAAAGAAACAAAAGGGGATAAATAAACAAACTGAGGAGCGTGTGTGGCAGGCTCTGTATTCTCAAAATTGTTTGTTCCACCATCCTCTATTTTACTCACATCAAAAGTCTCCCAAAGTCTATACTCTGCAAGCAAGAATCAGGTCCCCTTCCATGGCCTATATTCATTTGTACTGCAGCAAACTTTAAGTCATACTATTGCATACAAGGTGGGTTCACACCAGATATAGAAACCTTACTTGTAATTTTATTATGGTAACAATGTGTTAAACATTTAACTACTGCAGCTATTTTCCTCTCTCTTTCTCTCTTCCAGCTCCAACCCTTATTTTCCCCTATTTTGTAGTACTTGCAAGTCGGGTTTCAGGGTGTTAATAAAGCACGAAGCAGAATTTTGGAGTGTGTCCAACTCTTCACCCCACCCTGATGAATACCTGGAAGCACACTGTTACCATGGCTATCCTGCCAGACTGAAATCAAGTGTGGCTTCAGCTGGAACAAATTTTGAAAAGATGGCCTCTGAAACAGGTAAACTACAGGATTGACATAGCAATACTTAGTTTACAATTTTATTCCTTGCTGCTAAATATTTCCATTTTACTCTACAAATCTTTTTAGGTAAGACCAGGCATGCTGCAAGCGTTAGTGACATTTGTTTTCAATGCACTTTATCTTTGTGTTGTCTAAACTCATCTGATTATTTTTGCAAAATAAGAAATTGAGCAAATTTAAGATTTAGGATTTTTCAAGGCTTGGTAATATATTAGCTGATACCACCTATACTGCCCAGTGTCTGGCAAAACAGTATAAAGTGGCTTTCAATGCATGTCAGCACTAGAACTGAAGATTTTGTGGATTATAGAAATGCTTCATGTGTAATCTTTTGAATTCAAAAACCTTTCATCAAACCCAAGGCAGTTACCAATGGGACTCTGCAGCCATTTCTACAAATCAGTTTAGGTCCAGGGACACCAGTGCTCTCTTGAGTCCTTGGTTCCAGCTCCAATGTCCTGCAGCTGACCACTCTGTGTTTCCAAGGTCTCAAGTTCTGGTACGACACACTCAGCTTATCTGTGGCAAAGTCACCTCCAAAAGTGCTGGCTCCAGGAGAAATGTCCCAAGGCTTTCTGGTCCTGCACCACACAGAGTGAAAAGACAGCAATTCCAGGTCCCCCCGTCAACCACCGCTTGCCTCCTGGATCTGCAGTCAGACCAGGAGCTTCTGGGTGTCGGACCTTACTAAGAGCCATCCCCCCACACCCCCCCCCGGTCCCCTGCAGCCTCAGGGAGGTTGACGTGGTTGTCAGTGGCATGGCTGGGTGGCAGGCGGTAAGGAGACATTTCGTGCCAAGCTGTCAGCCCTGTCAACAGACCCTGCTGTGATGTTGTGTGAAATGCAATTTGGACTGTAACCACAGCAGACAAGAAAGCTAACAAAGCAGCAGACAAAACGTGTGACCTGGCCCACGCAGGACCCCTCTACACGTGTAGTGAACTGCTGTAACTTTTGCACCCTCCTGGAGAAATGTCAGGCACAACACTTGGCCCTGCCCTCAAGGAAGGGCAACAGCACTCCCTTCCTAATTCCCCATCGCTTCCAGCCACCCAAATGAGGCAGGGAGCCCAGAAATGCCATTATTTACCTCATTACCTTGGCCTGTTGTCTGCACCAGACGATAAAGCCATTCTCCTACAACTGGGTCGTTTGTCCTCTGTGACAGAGAGTGTTATATCTCTGGAGACAATGTTCCTCCCGAGTCTTCCTCTGTGATGACTGGCTCCACCGAGCCCCTGCCATCAGCCTCCGTGTGTCTGGCACTGAGTCTGACTGTACTGATTTAGTAGCCCATTGTCCTGTGGGAAAAGTGTTTTGTGGCAAATACCAGAACATGATCAATAACACACAGCCTCTGAGCTCTGTGTTAGAGCTTCAGCACTGGCCAGAAACACCTCAGTAACAGCACTGTGAACCAAACATCAGTCTGGTGAAGGGAACAGATTAAAATGGGAAACATCAGAAGCAGGCCAAGGTTGTCCTTTTTACATGCCCCAGGTGCCTGCTGAAGTGTCACAAACCATCTGAACGTAATGCATTACAACTCTTTTTGAAAACCTAGGAGTTCAAAGGCATGATTCTGTTTTCAGACACATTATTTTTGCTCTTCTCAGAAGCCATTTTGCACTTCTGAGAAGCAATTTTAGTGAAATTGCTCCTGATTTTTAGAACAGTAAGCTCAGACACCAGCCCCTTCATTTTTAAAACACCATTATCATGCTGTCACCAGCCCCACATCTGGAATCACCAGTGGACCACGATAGATGGATCACATTCTCCTTCCCTTTTCTGGACCCCACTCCAACTAATACTCCCTACCACAGCACAAATAAGCCCACAGCAGCTTGGTGTATTCTTGTAAAACAAAATAGATGAGGTTTGAAGAACATAAACAGCAACTTACAAACCCCGTTCATCCTATGATCCCAGGCTCCAAACAAAAGGGCAAGGGTGGGGCCCACAGACCAGTCCAAGTGTCGGGTGGGTCCATGTTTTACGAAAGATAAGAACATATTCTATTAAAAAAGTCTTTTGTACAGTTGCTCTTTGCGACCCTGGAGGGGGAAAAAATTATCTTCACGCACAGGCTGCAGTGGTGTGGGGCGGTACACGCACATACACACACTCATGCACTGGTGTTGCCAGGCGTTTGGGATGTGTACGTTATTCACCAGTCGGCACTGCCGAGGACATGTTGGTGGAAAATCCATCACCCAACAGCAACACAACAGATTTGTCCTAAGGTCTATTTTTATCTTGTTTCATTTTTAAATTGGCTTTTTCTTTTTTTTTTTTTTTTTTTTTAACCACTTTGGTTGTTATTGTAAATGACAGTTCTGGGATGCTGTCTTTTCCAATTAGCAGGATTTACAATGACTGGACATTTGTGTGGATGGGGATATCCACCATAATAATTCTAGCACTGACAAAATGCGTAAGTCTTCATGCTTTAAGGCATCGCTATTCAAATGACCCTGAAATGGTTCTGATGCACAGTGGGTCTGATTTATGTGGGTTTTGCCACTCCAACTCACATGTGGGGTGTCCCACCCTCCTGCAAGCCCCTGTGGCATCACCAATACCCATCCAGCACCACTCTGTGAGAGACCCCAGCCTCTACACTGTGAGGAGCCCAGCCTCATGCTCAGCAATCAGAGCAAAGCTGCCCCTCTGTAACTCTGGTAACTGGAGTACTGGATTTTTATCAGTTTCAGAGACAGAGGACACAAAATTGACTGAATCACTGGTGTAAGCACACTGGAGGTTTTACACACCTTTTCCATTGTGTTGCGCTCACTGCTGCTTGAAGTGCAATATTTGGATTCACATCCAGTCATAAAAGTACATTTCTCTAAAGTTCAGGGAAATGTTCAGATTTGGTTTCAGTCCAAAAGGAGCCAAATCTAAAATATTGACCTACGTCTAGGTTCATACTCCTCTAATATTTGTGGTTGCTCTGACTGAATACCTTCAGGTCAGCCTATCTTAGAAAGCATCACAAAACAAGTAATATTACAGAGCTATGAGGAAACTAGCATGCTCCTATGAAATCAAAGTAGTAAATTAATCCATTTTTTTGTCCTATTCCTTGAACAGGGAGCTTAAAACATTATGTGATTGGCTTTCTTCAATCCACTCAAAAGCTGCTGTAATTCAGTCAAGGATTTTACTTCTACCAACATTTAATTCCTTTCAGAAAGGGTTAATTTTGTCTAAACAAAACGTATGTTTCTTAGGAAGTAACTTTAAGTGTTTAGGAAGGCACATTTGCCTGTTTATCCTAAAGAAAATCAGTCCATCAAATTTAATGACAAGTAATATTGTCCCTAAGAGAAGCTATGTAATTATCCATCTATTCCTGTCTATTCTTTGTAATTATTCATTTGCAATTATCTCCATCCTGCCTCATGTTTTCCTAAATCCTGCATGAATATAAAGTAAAGCAACAGTCAGATCAGTCTTGATAGTTTTTTTTAATTTCTAAAAGGCTTTGTCCAGTCAGTGGAGGAATGGCATGGAAGGGGTTACACTCTGTGTTCCAGTTCCTTTTTTGGTCCCCAAGGAGAGGAAAGAAGCAGAATACCTCCAGAAGCTAATGAAACATGGAAACAATTTGTGTACAAGCAAAAAAACAAGGTTTGTCGTCTGTCTTTGCCAATAATAATACTTTATTTCCTATTTGTACTGTATAATGTTCAGGATGAAAAACAAGTGATATACTTGATAATTCCCCAAGATGTCATTTTATAGGTATTGCAGCCATCTCCCTGAGCTTACAGTGTGTAGGAATAATCCTGCATCCACACAACTGATAATTGTTTTATTTCAGGCACCTTTGAAATCTCCTTGATGGAAAAGTTCTTCAGGAACTTTGGCTTCTTTGAGGAATCAGACTTTCAAATCAAGCCATAATAAACCCAAATAGAGCTCTCTATGTGCAAAGTAAATCCAGTTAAACCTCCTATAGCAATAGCATTTAAAGCCTTATTTCTGCCCAAACCCAGAGGACACACGTGAGAGGTGCGGGTGCAGCACAGGCAGACCGCAAGGGTGATTATTACAGATCAGCACTGATTATCACCAACAATTTCCTCAAGAAAGAATTAGTGTCAAAACCAGCTCCTGCTTAAAGAGGGTGCAGCCTCATTGACATTCATGGAAATTCCCTTCTATTTTCACTGGGACAGGCCGTGTCCAGGGAAGAAGCTGAAATTGCCCACCAGAACAATGTGCAAAGTAGCAGCAGGTGTCAAAATCTCTAAGAACAGCTGAGAAAGAGTACCTCCCAGCCCAGCTCTGGTGTCAGATGAGCAGAGATAAAATGACAAATGGATGAGGTCTCAGTGGGTCTTGCCAGGCAGCACAGGCAGGGAGCTGAGCAACCCAGCAGGGCTCACATCCCTCTGTGGGCTCCCAAAAGCCAACCTCTGCTGGTGTCACACATCCCTCCACTGGGAGCAGCAGCTTGAGAGCCTGCTCCTCAGACCGGGAGTGCAATATCAGGCCGAGAGCTTTCCCATAATGAGTTTCCAAAAAACTTGGTTGTAGCTGACACTTGTGCTTCACTGCGCATCCATCAACTGTCTTGTCCCATCCATGTTCTCATGAAAATGTCAGTGGGCTTTCCTTTGACAAGATAAGGCATAAACGTAGCAGTTCCTTGTACCCTTACACATCCATTCTTTGTAAGGGTCTGCTACTCTGCTAAAACAGGTGTAAAATCTCAGAACATTGGAAAACTGGAAAATGTCCATCAAACAAAATACCTCCCCACTTGACTGACTAGCACTGAATGCAAACTGGAATATCCCTGGTGCCATCTGCCACTCACAGCAGGTTAAAACATCAGGTCACATACCAGTAGCATCTGTATTTTTATCAGAGTGGTAAATATGGGGCACCAACCATTTGTTACTAGAAATATTGTCAAGACCTACCAATTTTTGTATATATGTGTGTGTGTGTGTGTGTGTGTAGACTGAGCATCATGGCATACAACACTGCAGAGAGAAAAAAAAAAATATATATATATATATATATCCTTGCATCATACATTGTCTGCTCAATCATCAGTCAAGAAGAAGAGGGAGCTCCATTTGTCCCTCCCTTCCACACCCACCATAGCAATACTGCTTTAGTATTATATAGTAAATACAGGCTTCGGAGATGGCATTAGGGAAGTTAACCTGGTAAAAAGGGATGCTTCAAACAAGAACTCCCTATTGTCAGCTCCCTGCTGTTTAAACCAGGAGATAATTACTTAACAAAATGCCTAGAAAGTCACATGAAGTGATCTGAGAATTGGAAGGCAGCATTCGTTCATTTACTCCTTCAGAAACAAGCAATCTTGTAGTTCAAATTTAACAGTCATCCATCATCACTAGCAAATACATACCCAAAAACAATATCAAAGGTACTCATCACAGAGACACCCACTACAGTATGTGTCTTGCTGTCCTTGAAACCCAGCACTATTCTGACCGTATCTACAGAAGCTATCTGGTATGAGAGAAAGCTTCAAGGACAAATCCAGACTTTGCAGACCCTCACAGGGCTAGATATTATGGAAATGAATTGCTAACACTGCTGACTGGCTCCATTGTTTAAAACAGAGTCCTCTCAGACTTCAGCAATAATTCAACAGTGAAATAAACAGCCCCGATCAGATAGCTATGGAAATTAGATAAAGAGCACAATAGCTGTGAAGATAGGAATATTTCATGACGAGTCATATATCAGTTTATTCCTGATTTAAGTTCCTTTTGATTACTCTTTGTTAATACCTCATATGTATGACATGTCAGAAAGAAAGGCAAAGATCTTTTCAGACAGAAGCTATATTCCCAACATGCCATATGCACAATTCATGACTTCGGTGGCTCCGCTATCTCCTTGAGACTCTTTCATGTTACTTAGAAATAATGACTGCATTTCAGGACATAGCAATTTCCTCAAAGCTAGTTTTTATACTTTAGTGTGCTCCTGAGATACCAAACTATTCAAAAGTGCTCTTTTCCTCTACGTCTGTTCCCAGAGAAGTCCAAGGCAACTCCTTTGAATCTCAGGACAGCATCCTTGAAAATTTCTTCCCCTTAATGCTTTGAACATAAGCTTGGTTAAACCCAAACTTAGCAATTATTTTATAACACAACATACTCATTTCCTTCAAAATAAGTCATTCACTTTAGCTAAAAAGCAATAAAAAGTCAAAGATGTGTGGATATAATGGAATTAACAGGATCACCCCTTTGTTTCGATAGTATACTTTCTAAAAATGTTACTGAGAAGGCTGAATGTGGTTGGTCTAGATGAAAGAAGCTGCAGGCAGCAGGAGAAAGCTTTCAGCACTGAGAAAGAAGCAATCTCCAGCCTTGCTAAATGGGGCTACTGTGGAATTCAGGATGCGCCGTACACACAGCTGGCTATAAAACTCCTCAGATCATCCAGCTCTGCCTCTCCCACTGAGCAAACAATTCTCTTTGCATTTCTTGTTGCTCTTATCAAAAGTAAATAGGTTGGGTATTTCATAGTACTCTTGTTTTTTTGAGGATATTCTTAAAATCCTGGTCAAGCCACAGGACCCCGGTCCAGGGAGGAGAGGCTGTTCTCTTGACACGTTCGGGGGCTACTTTTTAAGCTAACACATTGTGAAAGGTATCTTGTCTTCAGAGAGTTTTGAGAGGTAGATTGATACCTAGATAAACCATACATGTCTACATTTTATAACCATTGTAAATCATTTCAGTATCTGATTGGTTATCATAAACTCAATATTGCATCCTTTCGAATTGGTAAATTTAACAAGACAGGGAGGAAAAACAAAAAAGCACATTTAACTGATGATACCGAACTACTGGTTTTCCTTTGCCTTTTTAAGGACATTCCACTTAGCTGACTGCCAGGCATTACCATCCAGTAGTTACTCTGGCCCACTTTCTGTTTGTTGCTATGTGTTTTAGGGAGCTAAGCTTTAAAGAGCACAGATAATGCCTACCATTAAATAAAAAGTCAAACAACTACAAAACTAACCACAGAAATTTAAGACATTCAAAGATCTTTTGTTTTCCCTTGTGGATCAGAATCTTCGTAGCTCAACTTCGAGCATCTTTTCAGTGCATCTTACCTTGAATTTGCTGCGTTTGGAGACTGCAGTACGTGACTGCCTTCAGTATTCTTACAAGCATTACTATATATTTTAATCACCATTAATTATCATCAATCCTAGTTTACCTTAAGCAAGTTACTTTTAGGGAAAATACTTTAGCTTTTTTCCCCAACAGCTCTACAGTTTACAGGAAGGAAAATTAATCTGTGGTTAGGAGAGCTACATGGAGGAAGAAGATAGCTCTTCTGAGGTGCTGAGCAAGTTTTAAGCATTGCACAGAAGTCCAAAATATTTTGTCAGACTTACTCATCTTCCTTTCTCTCTAGCTCTGCAAGAGTAGATTCTCTTCCTCCTGCAGATCTGAGTCTGTAAGCTGGACTGACTGTAAATGATGAGAACCCAAGCAGAATTTGCAAGGATCAAGATTGTGATGGGCTCTCTCTTCCAATCATAATGATGATAAAGGTTGCTAACAATCTGTCTTATTTGCTCCAGTAGAAGTGTTGGGTGAAATCACTAACTGTACTAAAGTTACTTTGGAAATACACCGGTGTAACTGAAGCAAACATTTGACCCAATATTTTTTTATGTTCTAATGCTGATACAGAGTACCTTATTGTGAAAAAATCTACAGAAAAAAATAGTATTTCTGTTCAGATGTAATAAATGCAAAGTTAAACATATAAAAAAAAGACTACAGTACTGCTTGAGCAATAAGGTGAAAATCACTTGTTTTACTTCATATTTCTGAAGGAGTAGCAGAGATCAGAGTCTGTTATGCTTATTAGCAAAGGGACAAGCAGAAGTACTCACTTCAGTAAAAACTGCAAATATAGCTTCTCCAAATTCTGTGACAAAGCTCTGCAGATGAAAATGAAATCTGAAGATAGATAGTTTTAGATTAAAGCTTTGACCATTTCTTAACACTGATAAAATATATGAAAATAGTTCTTATTTATTTTTAATTTATCACAAGTTACTTTGGCTAGATATAAGAAAGACTTGAATTTATTTTGCAAATACTTTACTGTGGCCAAATACTGCAAGTCTTACTTGGGTAAGATATTCCAGTTGGGTAGCAGGACTAGTCTCAAAATAGGTGCATCAGAATTAGGCTCCAAATGAAATTAGGTTTTACAGCACAAAAGTCTTCCCAATGCTTATTCTTTTAAGAAATCTGCAGTGTATCAACAGGAACGCAGAGCATATCTTGGGTTGCATCATTAGCTTCAGTTTCAGGAATTACTAAAATCCCCTAAGCTACCATTTGTCATGATTCTCATTCTTGGGAAATCCTTTAAAGGGACTGTTAAAGTAATTAAGCTAGTGTCCTCGATTTAATCTTTAAGGGTGCCTAGCCAACATTGAGTCACCATAGTCTTCTAGGTCAGACAGGAAAAGAATTGACGTCATTGCACAACGCCACTGCGTAAGTGTCTCTAAAAAAAATGGCAGCCAAGTGTACACAGTTGGATAATCAGATGCCGTGAATAACATGCTGCTCAACAGGTGAGCTTAGGGAATTTGGCACTTCAGAGCTGAACTGAGCAAGTTCTTATGCGGATGATAAAAGATCCGTGATACACTTTCTCTGACATAACATATTTAGCAAACTTATCAAGATGTTTCCTCTGTCCAGAAAGTCAACCAGCCTATTAGGAATGATAATTTGGCACATAATATGCTCGAGGGACATATACGATAAGGGATGTTTCATACAAAGAGGCTTCCACTACTAGCCAGTTATGTCAATCTGCAGCTAAAAACAGAGCAGCATAAAAATAAACTTTAACTCTTCACCCTGGGCAATTAGGCTGTTTTCTAGCAAAATAAGCACAGATTAAACAAGCACCAGGAAAGACAACTACAGTTCTGTTTCAACTCCTGCTCTTGAAAAATCAAAAACAAGCATTTAAGCAAGGCACTGCATTCTGGATATTTTCCCACTCAATATTTAATGTTTCTGAATTCCAGATGGATGGGAGCAGGACCACATTGTTCAGAGACCCCAGCTTGCTCAAAACCCAGAGACCCTTCAGACCTGAACTGTTCCCGTTCATTTTTAGAAAAGTCACAAACAGGAAGCGCATGTTCTGCTATCCACAGGCAAATGGAGGGAGAATAAAGCTGTGTTTAGGCATACACTAACCTTGAACCTTATCCCAGTGACTTGTACCTGCCCCAGAACTAATCAAAAGGCTTTTATCATGACTAGAAAAAGCCTACATCCTTGCAATGTTTTGTATGATTCAGAAATACACCTAGCTCTACTTGTCCAGAATCCTTACCCTAATCCCCAGAGTAACCTCACAGCAGCCCAGAAATCCTTTCTACAGCAGAAATAAAAATAGCACTTATTTGTTCTTTAAATATGTTAATGGTCCTCATCTTCACTTTATCTCTGAGAGCTTTATCTGTCCAACTACAAAGCTACCTGTCTTGGAGTTATCCTAAACCTAAGCCCAAACCCAACCCAACACCCATGTAATTCTTGGCTATCACAAATTCCTCAACACGTTGTTCACATCAGTTCTCCTAGCAAGACCAGCAATACAGCATCCAATAATAATTTCAGTTCTACATTCTTCTTTTACAGACTCTTTAACCTTACCCTAATTTATCAGTATCCCAAGGGCTTGTATCCACATGAAATCTTTCTGTCCATACCCACAGGAGCAGTGACTCTAGCAGGACTTTGCACAAACATACAGCTTCCATCTTTAGTTATGAGAAACTTGACCCAGCCCTAGAATGACCCCAAAACATTTTAAAACCTGCCTTAAAATATTCTCAGTTGTCAGACTGGACTTTCATCCCAGCCCTGCAGGGAGAGTAGGATCCAGCAGTGAGCTGTCTCACCTTTGTGATACTCAAGACTAAGGCTTAACCATAGCTGAGTGACCCTGTGTAGCTTGCAGCATAAACATTGATGCAAAAAGCGTACCTTAAAGCACATAGGTCTGCTAACAAATAAAATGAATTGGGCTACAGTCTCATCTTGGGGTTAGAGTTTGTGTCCAGGACAGAGCTGACTGTATTACTGGATGTGTAAAGCTGCAGTAGTGGGATGAAGACTAAGCCAAAATGGGTAAATTACTTCTTCTGAGTTTGCTGTGCTGTACTTTACCCTACAGTTAGATTTGGGCTTTTGTTCTGGTCAGGCACAGCATGAACTGAAAAGATTGCTTTATCACTGAATTTTACAATAACTAGAGGTCTATGATAAGGGCAGGCACCAACTGGAAGTGAAAAAGATGCTGGAAGTGAATAAGATGCAGACTGGTGTTGAAACAACCAGCACTGGCAGGGATGGGCTCAATGGGCTTCAGTGGGGTTGGAACTAGCTGGAGCAGAAGGCAGCTTGCAAAGCCTAGCAAAGGCTGGAGACAGTAACAAAGGGCTTCAAGTTTATTAACAGGGAGTCCATCGATCACTTCACAAGCCAAAGTAAAGCTGAGCTTTGGAGATGGACAATAAATTTAGGACAACAGGAGCCAAAAACTGAGGTGGCTGCAGGTTCCAGCCAAGCCAGACTGAGGGCTCTTACGGTCTCAAAGCAATGACTAAAGATAGAGAAGGGTCCAGTTTCTGTTTTATGACTATAACCAAGTGGTTATATACCATTATGAAACTATCCAGCACTTGTCTACTGCTAAGGCTGGAGTCAGCAGTTTTGTCTAGTGACCCAAATACAGTTCCAAAAGTTGCTCTCTGAACTTCTCACTAGAAAGGCTACAGCTTTTATAGAATCCAGAAACAAACAGACAACAACAAAAACCTAGCTCTAGGCTTATTGTAGTACCCTGGGCCCTCCTTCCCACTCCAAAACTTCAGTTTGAATTGTACCACAGAGATTTCTAGCACTCACAGAACCAGCAGTGGAGTATTTCACCTGGCCGCCTCTAACCCTACTCCTAGCTCTGCAGCTGTTGCAAGATGCAGCAATAAAGTCAGCTCCCCCTTGCCCCTTGTCTTGAAGGAAAACACTTTCCCCAGACAAAATGCTGGCCTTGACATACAACAGTGACTCACAGCACTAACAATAAGTCAGTCACCTCCGCCTCTTCTGGCCCTTATCCTCGTGGTGCCAGTTTTGCTGTTTCATCCATTCTCCAATACAGAAATAGTTTTCATGGTGGGTTATGATTTCTCATGAAGAGACCTGAATCAGACCATGGACTGCATGAGAAATACTGAACACTTCCACCTTGGCTTTGCCTCTCCCCTCAATTTCACTCTTATTTGCCTGTTTTTCTTCCCCTTTCCTATGTCCCATCAGCACTCTCCTCTCCTCTCCTCCAGCTCTGTGACATTCACATCACTTAGACTCATAGAATCACAGAATGGTTTGGGTTGGAGGAGACTTTGAAAATCCCTAGTTCCAACACTCCTTGCCATGGGCAGGGACACCTCCCACCAGACCAGGTTGCTCAAAACCCCATCCAACCTGGCCTTGAACACCTCCGGGGATGGGGCATCCACAGCTTCTCTGGGCAACCTGTGCCAGTGCCTCACCACCCTCTGAGTGAAGAATTTCTTCCTTATAACTAATCTAAATCTCTCCTCTCTTAGTTTAAAGCCATTCCCCCTTGCCCTATCACTCCACTCTCTGACACAGAGTCCCTCCCCAGCTGTCCCGTAGGCCCCCTTTAAGTACTAGAAGGCCGCTGTAAGGTCTCCCTGGAGCCTTCTCTTCTCCAGGCAGAACAACCCCAACTCCCTCAGCCTGTCTTTGTAGGAGAGTTTCTCCAGCCCTCTGATCATCCTCGTGGCCTCTTCTGGGCATGTTTTAACAGGTCCGTGTCCTTCTTGTGCTGAGGGCCCCAGAGCAGAACACAGTGCTACAGGTGGGGTCTCACATAGCACTGATGCAGTGGGTATGGCAGAGTACCAGGTGATGTAGGCCAGAGGGATGCT
Organism: Anser anser; assembly: GCF_964211835.1. Lineage (NCBI taxonomy): Eukaryota > Metazoa > Chordata > Aves > Anseriformes > Anatidae > Anser > Anser anser. Next base: position 41,511,967 of record NC_139721.1, read on the forward strand.
CACTACATGTCTTTGACAGCAGATGGCTTGTGGGGTAAGAGCTGTTCCTGCCTTCCCCCCACCCTTCCTTTTCCCCCTCTCCTTTCTGGGAGTCAGGAAACCGCAGGGCAGCAGGTGCTGCAGCCCCATAGGGCCAGCAGTTTGCCCAGGGGATGCTCAGGCTGGCCAGGCAGAGCAAAGAGCAAGCAAGATCCCAGACTGGAAAGCTGGAATTTCTCTGGTGTGGGGGACTAATCTAGAACTCAAGCAAACAACACTGAGTTTTCTGATCCACCACAGACATCTTGCATCAGCTTGGGCAGGTTTACCTGTGCCTTGTGTACACTGCAGCTGTCTTAAGTGATATAGGAGCACAGCCTTTATTTTCTAAGGGATGTCTGAAAGAAGTAGCAGGAGGCTGTGAGGTGCTCAGGTAGTATTGTTGGGGATGCTATAACCATGAACCAGCCAATATAGTTTACTTCAGTGTATGAGAAGGTTTACTAGCCCTAACAAATAACAGACATCAGCATCGGATAATTTTAACCAAAAAGCTTCCCAAGGCTTTTGCAACTTTGGTGAAGAAATGACGTAAAACACTTAAATTTTCATTTCCACTCCTTCTACTCATATATAGCCATGAAAAACATGAGCCATAAAGCCCAAGATATATATTTCTGTAGTGATACTCCTCTCTGCTACCAAGTGATTCTTTTACAAAGCAAGTGTCAGACAAGCTGTTGTTTACATGGACTTGTGCTCTGATAATTCAGGCAGACTTATCCCAGTTGCCTTTGATAGCCAGTGTGGGGTGAAAGCACTGCAAAACCTGGACATGGTAAGTTCTGGCCCCCTCTATACTAGTTTGCACCAGGAGAGGGGAAGGCAAAGATGGGTGCCAAGATTTGCATCCCTGTTAGAAGGTGCCATAGAGCTGGTGAAACCCTGCAGAGGTAGCTGAGATTTATGCTCAAAGCCTTGGCAAGGATCTCCCTTAACCTTTAGGAAACCAGGTCTGAAAACACTGTGCAAACAACACAAAAACACAAGAAGGCAAATTCCCATTCAGCTAACTAATTCTCTAAAAATAAACATACATTAGTGCTTGGTCTCATGCTAGCTAGATGCAATTGTGCTTGTCCTATGGATCTATAAGAAAGATGTTTAAGATACATATTTGACAGGAAGGATGGCCTAATTTCCAGGAATATTTTCCTTGGCTTGAAAAAGGATGTGGCCAGATACCATAGAGAAACAAGTCCCTTCCAGTGGGACTTTAAGCCTCCCAGGCAAAGCAGATGAGTCACAGTGTCCCCACTCTGGTCTCCACCTTGCTGGCTGTGCATGCCAATCCACAGACCCTATGTCTGCCACCTTTCCAAGCACCTAATTTACATGCAAAATTGTCTTCAATCACAGGCAATCAAGCTGCCTGGTAACAGAAAGGGATGGCCATTTAAAAGGCAGGCCTATATTTTTCACTATCGAAAATGTAAATACCCAATGTCATTTTAAAGCACTGTAGGAGGGGTGGGATAAGTGGGAGTTATCAAAGGACTCAGAAATAACTGTAAAACCTGGGACAGTCTGTCTCTAGATCAGCCCACAACACCCAAATTAGCAGTGAATGTGAGCAATGATAGGGCTCCCAAGAGCCAAATGAAATCTCAGCTGTTCCAATTTTGAGCTAAGTTTCTCGTTTTCATTTCCTGATGGCTTAAAGGCAACAAATTTGCTTCCTGGAGTTTCCACAACTTCTACTTTTAATTTACATCTATTGCATTAACAGTTAGACAAGGGACATGTGCAAATACACTACTTCCTCCTCACCCTTACGCTTGATCAAACCACGGTCACGCTGAAGGGCTTTGTAGATCATTCTGATGGTCACTTAGCCCATCACAGAGGCAATTAATTACTCCTACTGCACAAGTTCCCCTCCTTGAAAGGTCAGCCTCCTGTTCCTGCGTCAAGCACCATGCAAACCATCTTGTTAGGGTAGCAAGAACAGGCTTGTCCAAAGGACAAGCATGAACTTGTTCACTCAGCAGCCCTTCCTTTCTTCTTCTCCCCTACCATTAGCATTGCAACTTTACTGCAGCAGACAAAAGTGTGAATCATGATCCACTCAGCCTCTGGGAAGATTTGTGTCAGATGAGCTCAGTAGCATTTACCTCTGATTAAACCTGTGACTGCTACAAGGTAATGCCTGGCCACACGATGGGTTTTACTCTTTGGAACTGCAGCACCCCAACACCTCAGCCAGGTAGGAAGTATTTTTCCAGCTGAATGAGTCCCTAGAAATTGCTGTAAACAACTACAATTTAAACACATATTTTACATGAAAATCACCACTGACACTTTTTGTTTTGGAAAATTTTCCTTAGATTTTGCAAATAATTAGCAAATCTAAAATCAGCTGGAAAAATGGACAAACAAGTCTCTACAGGTTTTGGTGCCCTGAAATTTCTATCTTTAGTGTATGAAATGTTAAAAGGTTACACATTTTCAAATGGTCAGTTTTGTTCAGGTGTTGCAGGGGGAACTTGCACACTTTGAAACAGCAGGCATGTTTGTTAAAGCAGCTACTTTCTTTGTGAGACATTTCCAAGATCAGAATCCAAGGCAGAACAAACTGTTTCTGGTGAAAACCTTTGCCATTTTTTGTCACCTTCATGTGCCGTAGTCGTATAGGAATGCCAGCTGTACACGAGTGTGCTCACTGAGGAAAATCTGTTCGAGTGGCAGAGTACATTATGTACAGTCAGGCTATCGTGTCCTGCATTCTCTTACCTTTTCCAGACCTGCAAGCTTGGCTATCAGCCCGCAGTAATAGGAGGTGCCTAACCAATTGCTAACAACAAACAGTACTTTTGGATCTTTAATCACTGGTATACCAAGTACAGCATGTGCTGTAAGCTGCATTTCTTATTCAAAGGAAGAAAGTGTCCAAACAAGGCATATAAGGTATGCACAAAAAAGCAACCAGACAAAACCAGGTTGTGCTCACAAAGCTCCAGGCTTTAGCCTCACCTCAACATTATTTCAGGGAAGCATCTGACAGTGACAGTTTCGAAAACTACCAGCTATCAATAGCACCACTTCAAGAACCCATAACAATCTCAGCTTTACAGCAGACAGTAGGTAAGCTGGTCAGTGATCTAAATAAAGTAGATGAATGAATGCAACTGTCTGTCACATGTGCATTGTGTGCAACAAAGGTAAATTTAAGTTGAGCTAAGGATGTTTTAAGAGCAAGTGTGCAAAGCTGAGCTTCTGAATAGGTATTATGTCCTATCAAGGACTCATTGTTTAGCAGATCCTATATCTAACAATGCCTCATTGTGAAGGCTCCAAAGATCAGTGCATTAAATACCAGTTTTTCAGACCCCTTCACATTTTCAGTGTCTTCCAGTGCTGCAGACACTTGGATATTCTTGCTACATTCGTACCTGTGTGGGCATCTATCAGCTGTGTCTGCGTTATCCTGGGAGTGGGAGAAATAGCTTAAACCAACGGGTTTAATTCTGCAATAATTTTATTCTATCCCATTCCACAAAAATCTCCTTTTTGGGATATTGGAAAGCTACTTCACATGTGAGAAAAGAAATCTGGATTTCATAAATGATTCCACCTGGACGGCTACTTCAGACAGAGAGCAGGAGAAGTATCGCTGTGGAAGGCCCTGTGATCAACATGCATTTAGGTGTCCAGGCTCTGCGCATGTGACTGGAGGGAGGATATGGCCTTCCACGGGAGGAAAGATTCCGGTTCATTATTCTCTATGTAGGAAGTGGATTTATGCGATGCCATCATGAGCAAGGGAGGCAATCACTGCTTCCTTGCTGATGACTGAATCTACGTGTATATGCTGTAATCTGATTACTGAAATTGGGTAGAAGACTGGTGATGGGATCAGCAACGGAGCAGCACCGTGGTTCAGGAGTGCCAGCTGAGACATGTCCACACTGCTGCTTCGGAGAAGGTGAGACCCAGCTCTGGATTTGTAAAACCAATATGATGAATTGCAGCAAATGTTTGTTTCCCAATAATTCCAACACGAGGCATGTTCATGTGGCAGATCTCTGACACGGGTAGGAAGAGGGTGTATCAATAGCCCTCCCAGGCTTTACAGTAAATTAAAACACAGATTTGCACTTTCCTTCTGGCACAGCCTTCAGCAAGGGAGCCCTTGGAGGCAGATTGGAGGAGGAGAAAGGTGGAGTGAAGGGGGAGGAGATCCTTGAAACCAGTCCTTGGGGATTGCGTGGGGATGTTTCCACAGCTCCAGCAGCTCTCTCACCTCTGCATGGGTACAGGGAATATGATGAGTTTCAGAGAAAACTAAAACCACTGCTGCTTTTCCAGGCAAAGAAAGGTGAAAGAGGATAGCTATAAATGCCCCTTCCCTGCCACTGAAAAGTATTAGTTAATAAACGTTGTGCAGCAAGTTTCCCTGGGTGTTTCTTTCACACTAGTTATTTTCAGTTTTGCACCCCAGACTTTGCAAATGTGAACCTCTGCTCCAGCTGTGTGCCAGCACCACACCAGTGCAGGGCATGCAGTCAGCCACCAGCACTATAACCAGAAGAAATGCTACAATCCAGTTTAGTCACCGGGCAGCCATCAGTTTGCTGGCAGTTTGAGCTAACAGCTCTGCTGGCGTCCTGAGCAGCATGCGCTGCACTCAGCGTATCCCTCACAGCAGAGGCATCCACTTGAAATCTGTGCATTTTACGCAGGCCTGAAGCTTCTCCAAAAAAGCTGAAAACCAGTGAATTAATTATCACAATTTTTTACATGTGCTAGATTTGCCGTTTTCAAGCACCTTTAGAGTGTAAGGGGAGTCGGGGTGCATATAAGGACACACATATATAAGGATACATTTAAGTTCAAAAGGTACATCTGTAAAACACTGGAAGTCAGTGCAGAATGTGGTCACATCAGCTGTGAAATCACCCGTATCAAAGCACAGTTGAGGTTAAGGATGTTTTCTTCGCCTGCGTCTTCTGATGTTTTTGTCACCGTGTTAACTCATTTAAAAAGCTCTTTCCTTGTAGAAAATATCCCCATTTTGGAAAATCAGTATGGGAGAACTACAGCCAATTCCACCCTTTCTCCACTTCCAGTAGCCTAACATTAGTGTGAAGAAGGGAAAGAAAAAAAAAAGAAAAAAGTCTGAACCTGTTTGTGTTCAAAGGTAGCAATCCCCAGTACTCAACTGTTTCAGAACAGATTTTGCTTCCAGGTTAGTACCAGTGAGAGATCTGAGATATCGAGCCCAGGGCAATGTAACATTTAAGTTCGGCATCAATTCTGAACTTCAATTTAAAATGAAATGGCAGTCCTTCGGAGCTGCTCTGCTCTGTAAGTCAGACAAGGTTTTTTCCAGCCTGGGCTGGCTTAGAACAGCTGTGACTGTGATTTAAATTTAGTCAACACAGAAATGCTTTCCACCATGTCTTCCCATGGCAGTCAGTGGCCCTGAATTTCAGGCACCCTCCCTCTTTCCCTCAAAATTGCAGTCCTTTTATCTGATTAGCTCTAAGTGATCTTGATAACTACTCAGATCTAGTTATTTCTTGAATTCATTGCTTGGAGATCAAACATTACATCACAAGAACTTAATCCTGTTCCAAATGAAGCCAAGGACAAAACTCCCGCTGACTTCAGCGTGTGAAGGGTAAGGTCATAAATCCTTGAAACACTGAGTGTCCAATCTTCAAATTAAAACATAATGAGCTTAATAGTCATGGATTTAAAGGCTGATACATTTTGTGTCTTGTATGAGATTCTACAGCTGGGTTGTAAACTCTTTTTAAACTTCAGTGCTTTTGAGGGAGGGTCGTTTTCTAGGAGCTCACATCATTATCTATCCAGGCCAGTACACAAAACACACAATGGAAGTGATACTGCCCTGACTGCAAACAATGTCTTTGGAAAGCTTCAAACAATTTCTTAGTAAACAACTGATCAGGGTAATTACATTTTCTAATCTGAAATGGGGCTGTGACATTGTTTCAGGTAACACATGAATCATGCTAAAGGGTTTTCCTCTGCTAGCGCTGGCTAGCTTATCTGAGCAAGCACTGGTCTGAGGATGGGGACCTAAGCCTGATGAAGTATTGTACTGGCACTGCAGGTAGTGGCTCCGCCACCTGCCTCCAAGACTCCTCCAATCTACTGCTACTGTTGGGCAGACAACTCGCCAGGTAATTAAAGGAAATTAAGAAATAGAGGAGCTGTGCCTAATGCCTCATGATCCCAACTCATTCTCTCTAGATGAGGCATCAGATGGGACAACCTTGCTGCATATCTGGATGATGCTGAGTCCAGGTGAGAGAGCTGTAGCCTCACTTAGCAGGAGAAGGCAAACATGGTTTTGATGACTTTGTGCTTGCTAATGAACACAAATTAGCTAAAACACAATGAGTGCGTCTCCCACCATCTTTAAGCCAAGTTGCAATGTAATGAACTGGCTGTCAAATCCTCACCACTACGTGGGATTGTGTTAACAAACTAGTCCAACATTATTACACAAAGCATGATTAAATATTCGCAGAAGAAGCAGCTCTAGCTTTCTGCCTTGTTTGGGTTTGTTTTTAACAGTAGTTACAGTAGGAAAACTGCAGTATGACCTGCCCCTGCAGTATTCTTTTATTCTTCAATCTCTTGTCATAGATGCAATCTGTCCACTGCTTAATTTTTTTTTTTTTTATCATTAGCTTGGATATCTACCAGCTATGATTGCCATGATTAAATCAGTATTAACGTAATTACAAAGGGCTTTACTTAAGATAAACAATAAAGAAGTGATCCAGAACAGTGAGAACTTCAGTGCTGAGAACGTCTGGCAAAAGCCCTTCAAACACTTTGAGCTACGTTTTTTTTCCTCACATATTTTGTTTTTAATTCAGATGTGTTGGTTTTATCAAATCCCTGAAATTAGGTCAGTCTGTCACCTCAGAGTCTGATCCTTGAAGCTAGCCTCAGCAATGCCTTTGACCGTGATTTCTCTTTACTGCCTTAGGCAACAATAATTTTTGCTTCACTCCAAACTTGATGCCACTGATGGTCTGACATGAGTCAGACACTGAGGGTTTTCCTTATTTCCTCCTCATGGTGAAAAGAACAAAGGGCTTCAGGACTTGGCATGCTTCCCATGTACATCTCCTGCTCTGAGGTATTCCCATTCTGCAGGATGGGCACATAATCAGATATAACTGTGATGGTGGGAGAAGTTTCATCTCCTCTCACCTCTGTTACTTGGCTTTGCAGAAGTTTAGTTATGATTTAGATACTGAATCTGTCCCAGCTGAATTCAAAAGCAGAACTCCCATAAATTTTAATAAGCATACCAGGCCTTTTCTAATTAGTACAGTAACCACATATTCCTGACACAACAAGTGATGACCTAGCCTTTTAAGAAGCCTTTTAAAAAAATTTTCAAACACTTCCACACACTTTTAGAAAGTACTGCGTAAGATGCATGTCACTTTTAAATAGACAACAAGGGACATTTCAGCATTTCAGGCAAAAAGCTAAGAGTTTTCCACAAACTATACAAAATTTGCTTAAGAGTTTAGGAGCTTAAGAGTTTAGGAACTTCTTCTCCAGGAAGAAGCCTAGAAGAACTTCCGCTAGGGGAAGTGTAAAAGCCCTGGTTTCACTCAAAATCCTACCTTCCCAAAAGACTACATTAGCATTCTCCTGAATACTGTCAACAGAAAAAGAGACATGGCATTCAGTAAGAAATTCAGACCCCTGTGTTTTTTTTTCTGCCACCTGTGCTAAATAATTATAATAATAATAATAATAAATACTTCTAGACAATGAATGTTTCCTAAATTCCTGTGTGTGTATGCCCAGAAATTTATCTTGTTCTCCAATAGCACAAGAAAGAGAGATTCTCACACCCTATCGAGAGCTGGAATAGGGTCCTGCTTCTGGCACATTTCCATGGAATGATACCAGAAAGGCCAGGATGAACTAACTCGTCCATTGTGACGACAATGTCTTATACGTCAACTCTTCTGTCTAGTTCACCTAACTATTAAATGCTTTCTTCAGAGGATTGAAAATAACTTGATTAGGGTTGTGTCCTTCATATTCCCTGTTATTTTCCTCATTTTGCCCAATGAGACAACCACTTGCAATATTCTGCTCCTTTTTGACCTGACACAGGACAGTATGTCCAGCCCCGTCTGTTGAGCACCAGATAAATCCTGTCTGACACTACACACTTGTGTACAGGTTGATTATAAAGCACAGAGATTCTGTGATGCAGGGCTGTTAGAGAACCAGTGTTATGGGATACAGACTAGTTTTTCATCCATTGGCTTCTGGTAAGAGCCAGAAAGTTAAAACTCAAATACAGATGCATAGAAAAGACCTTTCCTCTGGAGAAAGGGATGATGGATTTGCTGATGTTGTGTAACACTGTACATCCTTTTTGGGTGAGAGAAACTTCATGAACTTCAGCAGAACAAATGCAAAGTCCTTCACTTGGGACAGAAGAAGCCCCTGAAAGAGTGCAAGCTGGAGAATGGCTGGGGAGGGAGCAGCTTTGCAGGGCAGGACCTGGGGTGGAGAAGCTGAACACGAGTCAGCAGTGCGCCCTTGAGGCAATGAAAGCTAACCACATGCCAGGCTGCGTTAGCAAGAGAGCAGCCAGCAGCTTGAGGGAAGTGGTTATTCCCCTCCGACCGGCATTTTTGAGGCCACATGTGGTGTACTGTGTCATGTCCAGTTTTGAGTTCCCCAGTAAAAGGCATTGACACGCTAGGCTTAGACCAATGGAGGGCCAGCAGGACTGTGGTGCAGGGCAGTCAAGGACGGGATGGGGAAACTGGGTTTGGCCAGCCTGAAGAAGAAAAGGCTGGGGGTTGGGAGGGGGACCTGATGGTAATCTTCAACTACTTAAAAGGGTGCTACAGACAAGATGGAGCCAGATTTCTCTCAGAGGTGTGCAGCCAAAGGAGAAATGTCAGTGCTTACAAGCTGCTGCCAAGGAAATTCTCAGCAAGTATAAGAAGGAAATATAAATAAAGAAAAACAGAAAACCAAACCAAAACAATCAATCAACCATAAATAAATAAATAAATCAGAACAGGTAAGAGTGGTTAAACACAGCGAGAACGTTTTGGAATCTCCATCTTCAGAGAATTTCAAAACTTGAGTAGACAAGTCTATGAACAACCTCATCTGACTTTTAAGTTAGCCCTGCTTTGAGCAGAGAGTCGGACGAGATGACCTCCAGAGGTCCTTTCCAATGTAAATTATTCTGTGATTCTATAAATAAGGTAGAGATTGTAAGGAAAAGGACCTAAATCAGATTCAGGAGTGGCATGAGTCTTTCCTGTGGTGAGAGGACAGGCCTGCAGGCTGTTGCTACTGCTGACCTCTTCAGGGCTGAATGATTGAAAACCACTCTTGGATGCAGCAGAGCGTGTGTTCCTGGCACAGCCCTTGCACTGAGCCATTCCCAAGTTTCTGTAAGCAGTGGCCTTATCTGGGTGGAGTGCTGTCAGTCAGGTATTTTTTCCTTCATTTTTCCCTCACCCCTTGTCATCACAGTGTGTTAAAACTAGTCTGTTGCAAGGATTCACCAAACATCCACACTTCAAGAACAGGCGTGTGATTTTTGCAATAATTTTGATTTTTTAAAACATTCTCTTTTCTCAGGAAGTCATTTGTACCTTTGATGACAGCAGTGTTGCACAAGTAAAATGTACCAATTACACACAAATTCATAGTTCTAACCTAAAAGAACACCAGTCAGCAAGAGGAAATAAATAAATAAATAAATAAAAGTAAAAATAAAAATAAAAAATAAAAAAAAGAGAGAGAGACAAATCAAAAAAAAAAAGACTCAGACTAGAAATATTCTCATTTTTTCTTTCAGCTTAAAATTTTTCTATACAAGATAAATAAAAAGCTATATTTTAACTATTCAGATGACTTCAGAAAGTACTAGGTTAGAGTGACAACATTGTTCATGTTGGTTGATTTAAACTGGTGGGATATATGTTCTAATTACTAACAAAAAAGAAGTTCTGATACATTGCTCAGTAAAGTTTCACTTGACTATCAGCCACCTACTCAATATATATAACCTAGCCCTTACCTGTATTGAACAAAAATGTGTTATACTGAATTTAAAAAATAAATATTGAGTTTTATTTTCAGACTGGTCAGTTGAAGACCCAAAATAAATAAATAAATAAATCTGGTAATACCTGTCCTTTTAAGGAAGCTAACAGGCTAATAAAGCTGTTTTATTATTTTCTATTTCTTTCTTAGCCAAAAGTATTGAAGTGTGGATTTTCGTGCCATAAATATGGATACATAAGCCAGTGAGTGACTTTGCACATGCAAGCAGTCCCAGTAGGGTGGCTTCTCATGGGTTTAAATAGTTCCCTGTTTATGTTTCATAGGGTCGAGGCCTATGAGAAGAGTAAAAACTCATGACAACATTAACAAAAAAAAGACCATGACTATTAAATTAATTAGACTGTTTAGGATTTTATCTTATAGAGTTTGTAACTCAATTGTTTAAAGTTCATGATTTTTCACATTTTGAAGAAGTTCCTCATTTTTGTTTCTCCATTATAGAAAAGTCATTTTTGTTAAAGTCTCACATTTCCCTAGGTTCAGAATTTGACATTGACATGCCACAGTTAGTCATTTTTGCTTGTGGGAGAAAAGACAAGAGAAGCATTTACACAATAAAATCAACAGCAGCCCCAAATATAGGCTCACAATGGGAAACTCCATACTCCTGGACCATTCAGTCTGAACTGCTGCCTATTAGTCCAGATGGAGCTCAAACTCCCATAAGATATCTTCTGGGGACTATCATATCACACCTGATCTGTCCAGACAGTGGGAAAGGAAGCTCAGGTCAAATCACAGTGCAGGTGCGATTGGGCTTTCCCCTTAGCAAACCACAGCTGAAATCAAGCCTAAGCCATGTGTGAGCGTGGGCATAAACCATGTGGATGGTTGACATACTGAGACTCGGATAGGGTCATGGAAATCGCCTTAGCTGGCAGTAGAAGAATCTGGTCAAAATCTCAAATGTGATTAAGAAATGTGTCCTCTGTTAAGCAGACATCGATGAGTCTCATTAAAATGTTTTCTACTTCATCAGTTTTGGTTTCAGCTAGATTTGGGGTTCAGTTCCTCCCTAGCCCTTACACTTTTTCCTTATATTCAAGTGCCTTCTCTCTGAAGTCCACTAAGGTGAGCACGCTGAGATCGAAAACAGTCTTGATTTGCAAGGGGACCAAACTGCAAGCATTTTCTTAGCCTTTAAAACTGGGAACTCAAAAGACATGCGGATGTTACATGTAATAAGACGCACAATGAAAAGATTGCTAAAGTTAGCTCAAGTGTCTTCAGCTCGTCTGTAAGTAGCCTGCAGTGTTGAGCAAGTCACACACATTTTAGTGCACGCCGCTGCATCCCAGTCCTTTTGCAATGCATGGCAAAAACTCCCAGAGATTTCAATAGGAGTGGGTTTCAATTCAAAGTTGGCAAGATTGGAAAAAATAAAATAAAGCAAACATATTTTAAAGTCTTTGAGTTAGAACAAAAAGCATCTTAGAGGATCTATATCAAAAGTGAAAACTGAGGCTGAAAGTTAACTCCAGCTTCATGCGTACTTCTAACCTTTACACCAGTATACTAACCAGTTTCTTTAAATACAATAGAAACTCTGCCACTTTGAAGATAAGCCCTCACAGTTTGCTTAAAACAATAATTCTGTACTTTCTTTCCTGTTTCTAGATTTATTTTAAGTATTAGTATAAAATGTCAGAGTCTGATAGCAGCCAGATCAGTTTGTATAAAAATCGACTGCCTGTTTGTAGTATATTACAGGCTATATTTGACACAGGAAAGCACTTAATCATGAATGCTATCAGCACACCACACCCATCTTTGTAAGTGCCTTATAAGCTACATTTATCACTGTGAACTTGAACTGGATAGAGACAAGTAATAAGGAAAAACGCAAAGCCCTTCTGTGGAGGTAGGGTTAAAAGTGTGTTATCCACGATACACCCGCTCAGAAGGCGTGCTCGTGCCTGTCAGCTGCACTGAAACATCGGGCTATTTCACTTTGTATTGATGGACTTCTACTGGAATCATCGGTCCCAGGTAAACAGCGTGCACATAAAAGAAGAAAAAGTCTGTCTCAAATCTGATCACAGAGTTTCTGCCATTCCAGGTATCTTATTACTTTTGGCTCATTTTATTTGCACAACAGAACTGACAGCCCTTCAAAGACTTAAATAAACAACACAAACCCCTTTGTCGTGTGCTAAGTATCTTTTTATTTCACAAATCTGAACTTTCATCTTTATTTTCAACTTTGTGCTCTAACATACCACTTTTTGGATGCTCAAACTCCAATGAGAGAGAGGGAACCAAGCTTGGGAGTCTGAAAAGCCTGGAGAGGGGAAGGACTCAGGAGGCCACAGGGGCTGCCTCAGCTGCTCTGCTGCTCCTCTGGCTGCTGCTGGACCTCTGCTCGCTTTGTCCTGCTGGCCAGCATGCTTTACACCAGCCAGGCCACTGGGGCCAGAGGGCAGAGTGATGCAGCTGCAGCCCCATGGGGCTGGGGCCGGACCAGAGACATCCTTCTCCCCTTGGCAGAACGTGTCAAGAAATCAAAGTCGTTGTGAGAGAAGCAAGTAAAGATGCCACCAAAAATTACAGCATTTGCAAAAACTAACTGGAGAGTAAGCTGTGATGGTCACTTTGAGATATGCTGTGTACATTGACATTTTCTGCACAGGCTCAACACCGAACACATTTGGGCACACGAAAAGGAGCTCAGTGAGCTATTTATGGTATTTGTTCTCAGCAGCCCAGTTAGAAGACACATTTTCAAACCTGGCGGTATTGCCCTGGGATATTGTCTTGATTAAAAGAGAGGACTTTTGGCTGGGTTTTATTAGTATATTAGTTAAACGTGAACTCAAACATTTTTCCTTGTAGAGGAAAATAAAATATTTTTACCCTGTATATCCTCAGAACTTAAACAATGCTTAGTGAAATAATGCTAAACCCTTGAACGTTTTTCTAGTAAATGCATCTGCAGGAGTGCTACTCATTTGTGTCTCCAGTGAATCACATCACCCTGTACAAATGCCTCTGTGCTTGAATAGGAAAGCTATTGAACAGCACACTAACATCTATTTCAGCAGTACAAGAGAGATGCTAACAGCAAAACACATACATATTCCTTAGGTAGAACACTGCTTTCTCTCTGCTGAGAAAACACCCTGGATTTTCCACTGGCCAGTGCTGTGTCTCTTCTGAAAGACGCCTCCCCCCCATGCCCCCTTGCCCGGCAGTGAAGGCCTTGCCGCAGTGACTCAGTGGGCAGCGTGCCACCCACCGCGCTCAACCATCCACGCTTCCTGGAGCACCCATAACCCAGGTGGAGTCCCCAGGTGGCCCGAACTTGCCAGCTTGGGATGAGGTAATTCAGCTGCAAACTAAAGAAACTAAACAACCACTGAATCGAATTCAAAGGGATATAGCAGAGGGACATATCTCGGATTTCAATACATGAAGGTCATTCTTATTTAAGACATGATTCTTACCCCACCACACAGGGCAAAAACCCATCCATGCAAAAACTTTTTCATGGATGTTGCAAATAACCAATTTTTATTAAATTTGTGAATTCTGCTGCTTTGCTCCCTTAATACACTTATTCAACTGCACAGTGCTGTATCTGGAAGAAACAAGACATTTTGTACCCCTAATGATAAGTGTGAGCACTGAAAACCATCATGACACTAGGAAGTGTTTCCAAGGAAGTATGTCACTTACCTCATCACTCTAGCCCTAAATTTCGTAGTCTCAAAAGTCATTAGTGACCACACAACTGATTAACATCTTAAAAAAATACAGATATATTGCTGGCTGAATCTGTCAACAAAGACTGTGGACTGCCAATTCATTCATTAGCGGCAGTCATCCACACTTATTCGATCTAAATACGAAATAAAGTACAGGAAGGAAAAAAATCCGTTAATGAGACACCACTGGAATTCAGGGCCACACATTACATCAGACACTAAATCAGAAAGAAAAAAAATCAGGATAAGGTGGGTGTAGAGCTGTCAAGATCCTCACTCAACTCACTCCTGGTCAGTGGCACTAACAATTAGCTTTGGGAAGAGCTGGGCTAAGACGTGAAAAACCTCATAGCCAAAATACCTTGAAAGCTCAGGCAGAGGTTAAATACAAAGATTTTGAAAGTTTGGGAATTCAACGGTAGGTCTCACCTTTCAGGTGATCTCTAAGCTTCCCCAGAGCATTGTTTAGAAAATAATTCAGTAATGATGCATAATACCTGGAGGTACACAAAACAGCAAAAACACATACCAGGCAGATAACTAACAGAAAATAAAGGCAGTACTAATGACGTAGGACAGCTTAAAATAGCTATTAAACAAGCAGCACATAAATGGCCACCAAATGAAATGGCAAAGGTCTATTTGTTTCATACAGGTAACATTAGAAAGAAGGATTAATCAATGCTAACTCAGGAAATTGCTGAGCCAGCTCAGCTACTACTTACTCTTGGATTCCTAAAACCACCACCCCTGCTGCAAGCTGCTTTTCAGGGTTTTGTGGAAAGATTTATCCTTAAGACCTGCAGTTAATGACACAGAAACAAACAAACATGAAAAGATTATATCTAATAATCAGTCCTAAGGTTACAGAGATTGATTGGTCACCTTCATGTGTTTTTGTTTTTTTTTTTCTTTTCTTTCTTTAAAGTGAGCTTACATCATCTTTTTATCTAATCTCTTCTGATGTGGAAAGCCAATCTTCAAAATGCTTCTGCTTTCATTACAGAGAAACTGAAAATCAGCTGGAAAGGGACTTAACAATGCGGATACATGGGAGCCTGAAATGAAGGCCTAAGAAGTTCTTCACCTTCTACCTACTGTTCTTACCTTCTTCCATCTTGCCATGCAACACTTCAAAGAGCAAAAGCTCCCCTGTCCTGAGCTCTTACAGTAAAATTCAAGGGATAAAGTATTAGCGATGCCCCTAAAAGAGAAACAGAGAACTGTTGAAAGACACCTCCATTGGCGCATGTACCAAACCAGGCTCCAAAACCCACATAAGTCCTGAATCCACATCACTACTTCAACACTGATGCTCTGCACCCTGTTTGGTGCTACAGACCCTGGTGCCTACCCCGGGCTGCAGTGCACCAGCATCAGCTGCTGGGTGTGCCGAGGAATTTGTTCTTCACGTGAGGTTGTCAGGCACTTACAGGAGGACTGCTTGTTCCTGCTGCTCTGGCACACACACTCCTGTCCAGCTAACCTTTTAAATCCCTCCCAGGAGCAGAGGCAGCTCACTGAACTGCAGAAGCCTGCAACCATTCATTTGATGGCACTCACCAACCCATAGCTGCAGGAAGGAAAACAACAGCAGAGGTCCCTCTTTGATGTTACCTTTCTCTCTGGGGATGGTGGCAGCTTCTCCCCAGACCACCCACGTCAACTCACCCTTCTTATGGAGGCAGCCTGGGTCCCAGGGATCAGAGACACCCAGAGGCACCTCCACAAAGAGCCCACAAGAAGAGCATGTGGTTGGGTGTCTACACAGGTTTATGGCCAAGTAATTCAACACTCAGAAGTCAGTACGGTGTTAGCGACGGCAGAGGCTGCTGAGTCATGTGCTGTACCTTTTGGAGAATGCTGGAGCTGCCCCATTTGCAGAAACCCTTTCCACTCCGTTTCTCAGATTTCACTCCTGTTACTATTATTTCTGTTTAGTCACAGAGTCTTCCAGGCACGAGCAAAGTCCAAATTAAAAACAAAACAAACAAACAAAAGAAATGCAAACAGAAAGCGTGGGGAGGAGAGAGAGTAAAAAAAAATTAAAAAAAATTGGAGGAAAACTAGATCTTTCTGCTCTACAACACAGTCAAAACAAACCACATCCATGTCTCCCCCTACTTTGTAGTTCACTTTTAAGTAGAGCTGTGCCCAGCAGCTGGAAGCTGTCTGCCTGTTTGGACTGCATGCAGGGATGTGCCAGAGATTCCCTCTTACTCCCCTGAATGGGATGTAAAGAATTCCTCTTTTCATTGCTGGCATTCCTACGGCACTGAGTCACTTTATAACCCAGACAATAATGTCCAAGTCTTGTCCAGACACTCTGGGATAGACACTGTGATTTTTTTCTAATGATAGAATTGTGAGAATGTCCATTGGATATGAAGCTTCCTGGCCAAAACCTGCATTAAAAATAGCATAGCCCATGCTCCCCACCTGCAGATAAGGGATGTACTTTGGTGTCCCACCTTTCCAACAATAATTAATCAAGACCGAGGAAAGGAACTCAAATTCACATCATAGCTGTCAAAGCAAATGAGCTCCTGGAAGACACAGCAGTCAGCAGCACAGTCACCTGCTCATTCCTCCCAGCAGCAATCAGTATAAGCACTGAAGTTTGTTGTGTTGTTTATTGTTCCTAATTGTAAGCCCACACAATCCTTTACCAGCAGCTTTAGAAGAACATCTCATCTTGTCTGGTAAGTTTATGCTGCACTGGCAGGGTAGAAATAGATTTATTTATTTATTTATTTTATTTACTGAGGCCATTAGTTGGAAATACAAACGTTAGTCAAAACCAAACATGGGTCACAAGCTCCCAAAGTTGTACTTCTGCTTTGAAGACATTACTAGATTGCTGAAAACAAATATCACTGTTGTTACTCCAGTGAGAGACCCTGATGGAAGCCAATGCAAACAAGAAGAGGAGGGGAAAAAAGAAGTGGCTATGAGCTTAAATTTTGAATTTAGGTTCTGTTTATTAAAAAATAAAAAATAAATTAAAAGCATTAGATGTTTGTGTTTGTGAATCTGGAGCAAAATGCAAAATTAGGGTTTGAATTTTGCACCACTTTCCCTCTGTCCTGGCAGGCTGAGGTTGTCGGTGTTGGTGACTATTGTTCATCTGGGTTATGGGTCTGTATCTAACCTGGAAGGCCATCAGAGCTCTGTGTATGCCCGAGGCATGCGGGGGTGTCAGACCTGTTTTGCAGTGTGAAGTTGTCAGCTGTGATTAAGTTACGGTTTATTACATTACAAAGATATCAGCAAACTTCTCTCCATACCTTTGCTCACCCAAAGCTTCCTCCTTTCTCTACACCCTAACAGAAAAACCCTTTCTCCTCTCAAGGTTAATTAAATGTGTGCCAGCTTTTCAATACCTGGGTTTTAGATATTTCAGTCAGCAATTTATAGTTTGTTCCTTTTTACTCCCAAACTCTGATGAAGGAAATTTGGAATTACAGGACAGTAGATCAAATATAGCTTGCAATCTGTGCTGAGTAAGGCTATCTTGCCATTCAAAAGTAGATCTAAGGAAAATAATAAAATTAATTTCTCCACAATGTAGATTTTTGTTTAAAGTAGTTTAGTGGTGTTGTAGCCCATGAATGACTGAGACAGCTTCTCTACAGTGCAATGAGTACTCTGATGATCAAGTCAGAATTTGACTAGTTCTTAAATTCCTGGTCTTGGGTCTCAGGGCTACTTCACAGTGCTTCAGTCCCTCTGGTTTTACAAACACACGCATACACAGAGAAATAAATAAATAAAAATCAAATTTAAACAAATGAAAACCACTCCATTCACCAAAGGTCTTGGTTTCATCAGTGCAGAACAGGAATCTTTTAAAACTGCTGGAAAGTTTAGCAGAAAGCAAAGATAATTTTTATTGAGCCTGTCCAATCCCTATCTGAGATCCAAGACCCTGCAAAAATTTCCTCCTGCGCAGGAGTTTGGATTCTGGATCACTGGGAATACATCAGCACGTTTCACACACTGATAAGAGCTCTGCTTTCTGCAAGAAAACTAGGTGCAGAGTGTCTATGGGATAAGCTTTGGAAGCTATTTTACTATAAAAAGATTTGTTTCTGAGTGCACACTTTGAGGCATCAGCACATGCTAAAAGGATATGGTGCATGGCATGAGCTGACTTTCACAGAGGGGGCATCACTGGTGTTCAGCGTGTTTCTAAGCAAACCATTGGCTTTTAGCCAATTTAAAACACAAGAAAAATGAAATCACTTACTGGAACTAACCTACGGATTCATTTTCGGTCACTTTTACCAACTCGGCCCAATGTTCAGGCAACAAATGACTCCTTTTCCTGAGCCGGCCGGGATGACGAAGTGCCAGCTGAGGCCGGAGGCAGCCAGATCTGCAGAGCTGTGGGAGCAGGGGGAGCAGGTCACTAGGGGAAGGTGAGGAGCTTGCTGCAGAGTGGGGCTGGTCCTGATGAAGGAAGAACTGTTTATTTGTCTATGCAACTTCCCAATAAAGCATAGAACTTTGTTTACAGTGCACAAACACACAAAAGATAAGCCAAATATTTAAATAATGTTTACTCAGCTAATACAAAATAATTTTTATACGTACCTACAGAAAATCCTAAATACATTCTTACTGTAAAAGATACTACTGCATGCAGCTAAGATAGCCCTTCCTTTGCACATCACTATCACATTTGTTTGATTTTTAATTTTCAGAACAATAAAATCAAAAGCCAGAATGCAAGCTGAAAGAAAGATTTATCTGTTTTTGTTGTTGTTGTTGTTTTTCTTCCTTCTTTCTAGTGAATTTCCCAGTAAGATTACACTGAGCGTGTATTTGATCTGGTAACTGATTAATAATCAGGGGGTTGGAGCACCTCTCCTACAAAGAAAGGCTGAGAGAGCTGGGGATGTTCAGCCTGGAGAAGAGAAGGCTCCAGGGTGACCTCATTGCAGCTTTTCAATACTTAAAGGGGTATTATAAAAAAGATGGAGAGTGACTTTTTGCTCAGCCGGATAATGACAGGACAAAGGGGAATGGTTTTAAAATAAAAGAGGGTAGATTTAGATTAGATATAAGGAAGAAATTCTTCACTCAGAGAGTGGTGAGACATTGGCACAGGCTGCCCAGAGAAGCTGTGGATGCCCCATTCCTGGAGGTGTTCAAGGCCAGGTTGGATGAGACCCTGGGCAACCTGGTCTGGTGGGAGGTGTCCCTGCCCATGGCAGGGGGGTTGGAACTAGATGATCTTTAAGGTCCCTTCCAACCCCAGCCATTCTTTGATTAAAGGAGAGCTTTGTGCTGGTAGATTCAGAATTAGGCAGCTCAGATACTCAAAATGCTTCTCTTTGCCCACTATAATTACTACTATAGTGACAGCAACTGTCTACCAATATGCAAATGTAATAAACAAATACCAGCTTCATTTTTTCTCAGACACAGAGGTAATGCATAATATGTTACACCAGTGACCCCATTGTATAAGGAGAATGTGATTCATGGCTATAGCCCACTTATATTGCCTCCAATTACTTCTCTCTGCCTCTGTATGTTCACATTTGATTTTGATGCACCAGCCAACATTATTGTGATTAAAAGTCATCTAGACTTTCCTATCTATGTATGAAGCCCTCTATTAAAAAATAATAATAAAATAAAATATTTTTAATATTAGATGTATGTAAAGATTGTGAAGATTGTGTCCCACTATTTTTTAAGTGTTTTTCTATTATTCCTGCCTGAAAACAGAATACATTCTTGGCAACTCCAGACAAACGTTGAAGAGTAGCTGGCTCAGAAATTGTGTTTTCTTCGTGGATTTTATGAGCTCACAAAATCTGAGTGAATTGTGCCTGAGCTGAGAGCAGGCCAGGCAAGGATCCAGGTGCTTCACCCACAACACTGTCATTCTCATCGAAATGCGGAGCAGTGCCTCAGCAAGAGGCTGCAAGAAGCCCTAGATTTCTTTGATCAGGCTCTGATGCACTCATTTAGTGCTGACAGCAGCCTTAATGCTGGGCGTTGCTCTAAACACTTTGCAGCACTTGACCTGGATGGCGGTTGCAGTCCTGTCCCCTGAAGGATCTCTTTTAGTCAGGTGAGGTGGTGTTTCTGTGGGAGTCAGCACCTCCTACACGCACTCTCACCTCTTGATAGCCCAAACGGTAATACCCGTGATATATTTCTAACCACAGCAGTTCCTGCAGGCTATCATTACAGCCATTATGAGACTCAGTGCTGGCTTCAGGTTGCTCTATAGACATTACCATAGGAGCATCAGTGGACTTTGTACTGAGGGCATGTTGCACTAGAGTCCTCCTCTGTTGGTAATGAAGATCACAGACTCACAGAATTATAGAATGGCTTGGGTTGGAAGGGGCCATAAAAAATCTGGCCACTACATTCAACACAACAGAGAAAAACTGATAAATCACGTTTTGAAATGGAAATCCAATTCTTGTGATCACTGGAATATTTCTCCAGTCCCCAACTTCTCCTTTCTAAAGATGAGTTTATCATGAAGCTCCTTCATGTAAGCACTTTAAAGACAGCTTTACCTGTATTTTGCTTTATAACTCTGTCATGCTTGCTTCTCCCCCCTTTCTTGCGCATGTGTGTGCTTTTGTTACTTGTATTGTATAAGGTGCCTTGGGATATTCGCATCCTGTGCATTGTGTGGCATTGTGTTGAATAGGAGGTACAGAAATTAAAAGCAGGTCTCCTCCTACCCACATATGCCTTTTCTTTGCAGGTTTTCCTGGAAGTTTTGTGCGGGGAGGGAAGGGAAGAGGTAAAATATGACTTGGCTGAGACTGCCGGATGCTGAATCAGCTGCGATTGCCTCACGTTTTCCTTTCTTTTAAAATAAGGGGCACAGTTTTCAAAAATGCGCATCTGATTTCTCTGCAGGTTCTGCCGAGTCCATCATCTCTCAGTAAGTCACTTTTTAAAAACCGTTCATATGCTTCTCAGTCACATGGGCACCCTCTGAAAACAGCGTTATAATCCCTTGCTTCTAGGTCTGGAGACTACGTGCTCTGGGGTTGCAATAACCTGGTGCAGCCACTGCAGGCTGGCACAATGTTAGTGTTCACTCTCTAAATAGTCCCTTCAAAAGAGAAGAAGATAGTCACACTCATTAACTCAATGAAAAACCCCAAACCCACCGAATCCCCAAACACACAACCTCTTTGAGCATAATTGCACCCCTCTGCACTGCTAAAGGAGCTGATGCCTCCGATGCTGACTCCCTGCTCCTCACACCTACATACAGTGTGCTCTGATGAGGAGTGACAGCATGGTGATGCAAACATCTCTGAATAGAGAGCACTGCAGGAACAGCAAATGTGCACAGCATCAAAATCCTATGGGGACCCCACACAAGCCCTTTTGGCAAGATTTAGACATTCTGGGGCTTCAAGTAGTTGGAAAAAGCTGTGCGAAGTGAATGTTTAAATGAAGAGAAGAGAAGAGAAGAGAAGAGAAGAGAAGAGAAGAGAAGAGAAGAGAAGAGAAGAGAAGAGAAGAGAAGAGAAGAGAAGAGAAGAGAAGAGAAGAGAAGAGAAGAGAAGAGAAGAGAAGAGAAGAGAAGAGAAGAGAAGAGAAGAGAAGAGAAGAGAAGAGTTTAACTTGTTGTAGAAGGGTTGTATAAGTATGAATGGAACAGCTTATATTTCGGTCAATTCTTGTTTTGTTCAAATTCTGCCTTATAATAAAGCTACTGCTGATTTAGAGACAGAAATCAGACATTGGTATAAAGTTAACAACAGCTCTCTAGAAGCATGCAATCTGCTTTTAGCAGGCGTCAGATAGCATTTTCTTTCCAAAGCATCCCTATCTTTAAAAGAAAGGAGGAGCCTGCTTTTTAGGCAAGGGAGATGCAGTCTTGTAGCATTCAGCCACATGGTGTTCACCCTTTCCAAGACTGCTTCCCCGTCGTGCTCTAACTCACTCAGATAAAGGTTCATCCAGTCTTGCTCGCTTGCTGAGGTAGCTACTGTGATACCCTACTGAAACTCTGGCAGAAGAGCAGAGGAAAGCGATGTGCCCATGAGGGCTCCACACCCTGAGGTGTATAAGAACTGGTGCCTGGCAAGCAAGGTGAGAACAGCAATTGCCAGTTGGTATCTTCCTTCTTTTTAATCAGGGAGATGACAAGGGGGAATGGTTTTAAACTTAAAGAGGGTAGATTTAGAATAGATATAAGGAGGAAATTCTTTACTATGAGGGTGGCACTGGCACAGGCTGCCCAGAGAAGCTGTGGATGCCCCATCCCTGGAGGTGTTCAAGGCCAGGCTGGATGCGGCTTTGGGCAGCCTGGTGTAGTGGGACGGGTCCCTGCCTATGGCAGGGGCGTTGGCACTAAATGATCTTTAAGGTCCCTTCCAACCCAAACCATTCTGTGATTCTTCCTGCTTTACAGAGATATATATGTATCCATCTCATACAACCAGCATTTGAGGCTTCAATAGATGGATTTATAGGCTCTCCTAAAGGTTATTAATTCTTCCTACACTGTTCCCAGTAAGCTGGAGTACCTTATGATATAACTTCCTCATTAACATCAAGAGCTGTGATTATACAGTTCTGTTACCAAGGGCTTCAAAGCCACCAAGCCTAAATATAATCTTACAGTACCTTGTTACAATACAAAGCACATCCTCTAATACATTTTTTTTTGTTTGCATAAAATGCAGCACAATAATGGTTCGCGTGACCTTTGCCCCCCTGTATAGCTCACTGGAACATTGTTTGAAGAGCACACAGTCTGCGTTTTGCAGGGCACAGGTGCTCGGTTGCACCCTGGCCGCCGCGGCTCGGCCCCGCGGCGCAGCGCACCGCTTCTCCCCCCCAGCAGCTGCACTCAGGGGACTGCTTTTGTGGTCCACCAGGAATTTCCTGTGATAGAATATCAGAAACCTACTGGTGACTGGTAGGAGGTGACTTCACAGGGCAAAAGTTCTCCCTCCACAATAAACATTCTCCGCGTCGCTGTGTGGATTTCCTACGCGGGCCTGACAGCAGTGAGCTGCTTGTCATCGTGACAGAGAAAGGCTCGGGGAAGGGATCGTGGCTGCTTGCAAGGCTTTATCTCTAGAGAGGTGAAGCTGAGCCTCCACTCTCATTTTAGCTGTACCTCCTGGAGAAGATAAAGAATTCAAACTGTCTGTAATAATTAAAAAAATATACTGAAAAGGCTATAAAAAATAGAAATCCACAATCACAGGCAGAGTTTGCATCCCATATACTCTGCATCCCATATACTCTGCATCCCATATACTCTGCATCCCATACCCTGGCACTATGATACACATACTAGTTTATATGTCATGTCTACATACTATATAGTTATATATAGTATAGATAGTCAAAGAAGTAACACAACAGTTAAGACCCTCTCTATACACAGTTTTCCTTGATAAAAATACACAGGGATGTTCAGCTACCAGATCTTGCTGCAAGCTGTCACCTGGTAGCTGAAAATCTGAGGCTGCCATAACCCTCTTGGCCAAAACTAGTCAGAGGACCGAACGACGGCACCCAATTCATCTGGCTGGCTGAAGTAACGTGCGACTTGGGCAGGCTGCAGTGAAGTTTACTGACTGAAATAGCTTTGGGGAAACAATACATTAATTTCCTGTGGAAAATACATCTATTAAAATTGGACAGTCGCCTTAGTTGAGTCCAACATGGTAAAACAGCACACTGTAGAACTTGAAAGAGAACACAGCTCTATGTTGGCTTCGAAGTCAGAAAATAGTGAAAAACACTGTCATCCTCAAAATCAGGGCCACAGCAAGGGCTTTCTTGGTACAGGCAGTGAGAGAGGGCAAAGGTTTCCAGAAAATATCTTTAAGCTGTCTCACCAGTTCCACAGCATACTTCAACACTCGCACACATGGTCTCCACCTTCATTATGGATCTTCCAAGCCAGTTTTGTGTCCACTGATCAGAATTTTACACAAGGCAGTGTGCACTGATTTTGTTTCTGAAATCTCATCGTCCACTAACGGCCATGACCCTGGTCAGACCTTTCACTGTGGCTGGACAGAACGGGGCACTTATCTGTCTCACATCCCATCTTGCTCTGCCATTAATAGCACTGCATCAGGAAGAAGGGGAGGTAAAGGTGGTGAGAAACATGTAGGAATACCCAACAACACTGACGACGTTTGATGTCACACTCCGTGTTTGCTGCTCCTGTAGCGCTGCTATATTCACTGACCTTTATTTGCAGCATCACACAAAGCACTGACTGGTCTCATCAGAGCAATCTGTGCTTGTATTTGTGCGTGTGAGGACAGGGAGTCAGCACTTCAGCTCCGGTAAGTGTAGCCATGCGGTGAAAAAAAGCCCTGCTGTTAAGAGTCTTTTCTCTTTATATTCTCAAATAAACTTTTATTTTCGCCCAGCCATGTACACCCTTCCAAATAGCATGATTTCTACCAGAGCACTGAACGTTCCCCCCAGAGAGCTCAATTCAAAGAAACAAGATCTGCCTCACACCATAGTCTGTTAATGATGGGTTAAGAGAAGAGATCCCATTATTCAGCTTCAGTATACTAACCAAACTTTTAGCGGCAAATAGATGTTCATGCTGAGGGAAGACTAAATCCACCTGTCAAGTGCTTTTTTCTTTTTGTGATCAAGGCTGATACTTTTAGTCTCAGTGACTGAACTTCAAATCAGTCACTATGTACTCAGGAGGAAGGAACCAGTTTGGTTAGCTTTTTTTCTATTTCACAGCAAGCAGAACGCTGTATTCCATTTTAGTGGACCGTGACATCCCATGGCATATTAAAAGCCTTATTCAAACTGCAAGACAGCCATATTTTACACTCAGCAGGAGACGGTAGCAAGAAGTATGAGGCCAGGGTTATTCTGACTCTGGACAGCTTGTCAACCTTGGTGCTAGGAACAAAGCTTAGGACATTCTCTGCTTGCTCATATGATCCTGAAATAAATAAGCAGAAGATTGTCTCAGCAGGGATTTTATTTATGTTACACGAGACTCTGCATAGATGCAGGTTTGAATTCAGAATGACTGAATCTGCACTTGTGCTTTTGTTCTAAGTCCCCATCCGTTGTGCAGTATTGCAAAATCCGTGGAAGTGCTGAGGTTACCTTTGAAATAAATATAATCGTATTTTCTTAAACAGAGCAATTAAATGGTAAGATCTCAGCTAAGTTCATGAACCAGGCTGCCCGATACCTGGGAACTCCTCTTTTAATTTGGGCCACATCTCATTCGAAGATTCATAGTTCTACGTCAAAACTATATCAAATTTATTTGGTAGTGGAAAAGCTTAGGAATTCCTTTATTACTCTGTTCAGATTTTATTCCAATTGATCTTTTTAAAGAGATGATGACTTCTTTGAGAGAAACTAGAAGAATCTCTTCCAAAGCAATCAATTGCATTCATTGTACACAAACGCAAAAATCTCCTGCATCACTCATCACGTAAAGGCACAGTACATTATATTTCCTATGGCTGTCCATTTCCACTGTGCTGAAGATAGGGCTTATGTATTTCCACACATCAAGAGCTCTTTCTGTTCTTTTCTTCCACAGTCATTTAAGATAAACAGAAATTGAAAAGTCTCTAGAAGTCTCTCCTTGCACTTTGACTTTAAGCTTGTAAGGCTGGATTTAAGTAGGGCAGAATCTGCTCTGAGCATGCTGAATGACATCAGTTTCTAGCTGGTATTGTTCATGTTTATGTTGTGTAAATTAGAGCTATCATCCATAAGAAATAAAATCATCCAACCTTGGTTATGCACTTGAGATTCACATTTAAGATTCATACATGTCAAAGGGACTTCCTGGGCAACTCTTTTCACCTTATTCCAGAATGCTCCGGGATGGCTTCTTGTGTCCTGAAGCTCATTGCCATTGGTAGGGCACAAGCAATCAACAAACTTAGCAGTATGTTAGCCTTTGAACATGATAAAAAAATTTAAGGAGTCCGTTATATAGGCCACACAGGAGAGAAATCCCATAGATGCTGATTCCCTTCTTGTACTAGCAGGATTCAGTCACAAACCTTCCACTGAAATTCCAAGATAAACTTAGGGACAAAGCTTTCATCCTGTGGATGTGTAGAAAAGAGGTCTTGTGTTGGAGCTGGGCTCATCACTCCCTGGATACGTTACTGGAGAAAATAAATCAATTGACTTTGTGAATAACTATTTCTGTCAAAAAAGGAATAGAATGAACTGTATTTGTTCTTTTGATTGTTGCTCCTACTATGCTGTGTGTGCATATGGAGGAATACCAAAATCAAAGAAGGCGGCTCCTAGTTTGGAACGTTTTTAAGTTTAGAAGACTCAATCTGGTTTTGTTGTGTGTGGAACTTCTCTTTTGTGAGAGGTCTCTGAAACATCACAGAAGATGCTTCATCCTGTGGGGGAGCATGGAGAAGACAACAGTGACTGTTGTCAGATCTTAGGGGCCTGTGTTTTCCCATTTCCTCATGGCTCTAACTGGAGGAGCTGCAGCCCTTGCTATGCCTTATGGAAGAAAATGGAAAGCATGAAGTTGACATTGTAATTCCCCTCTAACAAGATATCTGACAGTATGTAGGCTTTGGGAAAGCAACAGAGCTTATGGAAATATCAGGTTGCCAAAACCCAGAAGACGAAATCTTGTCCTCAGCAGAGCTAAGAACAAAATAGTCTTCCAATACACTTATATTGCAATACTGTGATAAAAAATATCCTAAGTTTCACTATCCATTCAGATCTTTGCTGAACACAATATGAAAGAAAAGAAAAGAAAAGAAAAGAAAAGAAAAGAAAAGAAAGAAAGAAAAGAAAAGAAAAGAAAGAAAAAGAAGAGAGAAGAGAAGAGAAGAGAAGAGAAGAGAAGAGAAGAGAAGAGAAGAGAAGAGAAGAGAAGAGAAGAGAAGAGAAGAGAAGAGAAGAGAAGAGAAGAGAAGAGAAGAGAAGAGAAGAGAAGAGAAGAGAAGAGAAGAGAAGAGAAGAGAAGAGAAGAGAAGAGAAGAGAAGAGAAGAGAAGAGAAGAGAAGAGAAGAGAAGAGAAGAGAAGAGAAAGAGAAGAGAAGAGAAGAGAAGAGAAGAGAAGAGAAGAGAAAGAAAGGAAAGGAAAGGAAAGGAAAGGAAAGGAAAGGAAAGGAAAGGAAAGGAAAGGAAAGGAAAAGGAAAGGAAAGGAAAGGAAAGAAAGGAAAGGAAAGGAAAGGAAAGGAAAGGAAAGGAAAGGAAAGGAAGGAAAGGAAAGGAAAGGAAAGGAAAGGAAAGGAAAGGAAAGGAAAGGAAAGGAAAGGAAAGGAAAGGAAAGGAAAGGAAAGGAAAAGGAAAGGAAAGGAAAGGAAAGGAAAGGAAAGGAAAGGAAAGGAAAGGAAAGGAAAGGAAAGGAAAGGAAAGGAAGGAAAGAAAGAAAAGAAAAGAAAAGAAAAGAAAAGAAAAGAAAAGAAAGAAAGAAAAGAAAAGAAAAGAAAGAAAAGAAAAGAAAAGAAAAAGAAAAGAAAAGAAAAGAAAAGAAAGAAAAGAAAAGAAAAGAAAAGAAAGAAAATGATGATACTTTACTGATGGTAAAGGCAAAATACATAGTTTCTGTCCTAGCTTAACACTGCCTACTGACAACCAGAAGGTAACACAGCTGTATTCCAGAAATAAGCTGCTCTAACTGTTTGTGATACTAGAGATCTCAGAATCGGCCACTTTGTGCCTGGGTCCACAGAAGGATCTGTTACTTGGCTTTAAGGCGAAAGGGAGAATAGACACATTTCCCCTATCAGTGGGCTACTTATAGTGCCTCTTGCCATATTACAGACACAAAACACACATCACAGAAATGGTTTCCCATGGTACTTTAGTTGTAGAAATGCACATGAAAATAAAATGCTGTTCATTAGTGTTGCATCTGATTCCTCAAGGCTGCTCGTTCCAGTATTTAACTGCTTGATACTGCTTTCCCACCTGGAAGACTAAATCACAGCATACCTTTAGTTCTATAATTTGTAAGCAGAGCTCCAGGGGAATAAATTTATTCCCATTAAACAGTAATTACAGACGAAATTCACTGGGACTGTGTGTCGAGAAATGCAGCACAATGTACTTCTAAATATCTCGAGAACTGATCCAAACTTACCATGCTTAATAAATACTTTCCATTGCCATTTAAATGTTGCAGAAGAAAAAGTATCTTTACAAGGGTCCTTTTAGTATTGCCTTGTTCCTGCTTCTTTTCCTGACAAGCTGAAGAAGTTTACCACAGCTCAGTTACTTCATTGTAATGAGAGTATTCATCTTTCCACTTTTGACTCACAGATATCCTCAAAGACTGCAGTTTTTAACACCAGGAAATGCAAAGGTAATAGAGCAGCAGCTTCCCCATTTACTAACCATTATCTTTTAAAACTCTCCTTGCCTTCCCCTAAAGTTGTTGCCTCATTGATTTCCATGCATGACTGAAAGTGTTAAAAGCTTTTATGACCAATTAATTACAAAAAGACACTTCAGGGCATTTCTGACTTTTTTTAAGCAGCACTCTCTGCTTTGGTACAGAGCACATTTTGAAGTATTAAAGCTTGGGAACACCTAAAGCAAGCAAATTTTCCTCTCAATGCCTCACCCCAAACTGCACTAAGCGCTTGCAGCCGGGTGCTGCAGGAGGTGCAGCCGGCCCAGGATCACCGGGATAACACCTCCCCCCAGTGGTCCTGGCACTTGTTTTTTCTAACTTAATTTTTCCACGTTAATTTATGGGTAAAAACAAACAAACAAAAAAACACCCAAACCAACCATCCGCACTTCAACCTTAGTTATCATTTCGTGTGAAACGGTAGAGTTCATGGATATATCTCCTGCTGCATAACTCTGCGTGGATATTCCTGCGAAGAGGGACTGCTGCCACTATACTTGCGCAGCCCTGCAGAAGCCTGGTGCAGGCTTTGAGGCAGGATTTCAGAGTGACCACCCAGTGGCACAAACCCCCCTGGGCTGAGGAGCACGGCTGGAGTCTGCTGCCCACCCCTGCTTCCTCCTCACCCTTTGCCTCTGCTCCCCAGGCCCTCCCAGGGCCCCACTTCTGCTGTGCTGGTGTTTTAGGAATAAACATATTTCAGTGGCTACATCCCCAAGGGACACGCTGGGAAGTCACCAACGCTGCGGCCAGCCCTTTCCTTGAAACACTCTGGCCCCTGCAGAGCTGCTTCACCTCCTCGCAGGCAGCTGGGCGAGGAAGGCAGGTGCATGCTCCCTGCCCTGGCCAGGGCAGGAAAGGAGCTGGTTCCTCTCCCAGGGAAAATTAGTAGCAAAGTGAGAGAGATGTGTTTAGGTGATTTGGAAACAGTCTGCATCTGCAGAATGCGCTTACACAAAGCATTATTTATGTTCGCCTGGGTAACCAGTAAAAGTCACCACCGAGTCAAACACAGCACTTAAGTAAAAAGTGAATGTTCTTCTCAGAAAATTAGGGCATTATCTCGTTATTAAAATCTTCCCCCAGGCTAATATCAGCTACCAATCTTTCTCATTCTCTGTCAAGTTTGTGCTGTACAGATGTTTTCCGATATTAATCAACAAAATCTCTCTTGCTGAAGTCGCAATTAAAAAAAACGCAGTCAGACCATCAGTGGAGGCAGGTACAAAACCGGAACAAAGCAGCGTGTAATAATTCAGTGTGCTGAACTGAGTTTGTAATTAAATACACTTTGAACTGCTTTGAAAGGTGTGGACTCGATGATGTGAAAACAAAGTCTCCAACTACCATATTTTTAGCCTTGAAAGGCTGTCAACTTTGTATAAGACATGCTGCAACCACAAGAACTGTTCTTGCTACTGTTACAAGCAATGTTAAGATTGCTGCAACTGGAAGATACTTGGAAAGAAAAAAAAAAAAAAATTTTACTTTTGATGGGATATTTTGTGGATTTGATTTCATCATCCCCCTCTCTGTTTAGTATGTTTGTGTGCATCTTTCAGACAGCTCTGGGGATGGGAGACACATGGCTTCTGCTTGTCTTTACGAGGCTTGGTGGAGCTCCCAACTTTGACACCTCCACTCCTCCATCAGAGAGAACCAGAACTACTCAAAAGGTGGGCCAAAGCCCCATCCAGCCTGGCCTTGAAAACATCCAGGGATGGGGCAGTCAGTATTAGCTAAAAGTGTATTTCCTTTCTTTTGTGGGTAGATCTGCAGCTGAGAGCATTGCTGTCCATTGAACAAGTGGCTCTGGAGACATCGCCAGCTCTTGCTTTGTCTGTGCCTCCCAAACATTGTGACCAATGGACCTCCACCTGTCTTTCAGAAACGCTGTAGGCTATCAGGCATCCAGGTCAAAGTTTTACTTGAAACTCTGTAAAGTTTATACACAGAGGTGGTGTATTTATGTTTTCCAGGCCAAACCTTAACAAAATCAGTGGTTTATGTGCACAGTGCTTTTACCAGAACAAAATTTTGATCATCAGTCAAGGCGTAACAATGATATTTTCATAGCAAATAAGGGACCCTGTTCTAGATTTGTTTTCAGATAGGATGTAGAAAACAAACAAATAAAAATAATAATAAAGAAAAAAGATGTGTAATCTAATTAATCTAAACAAATTAGCATGCAGGGGCTAGTCAGAACCAAACTGTGTTGTGAGCCAGATGACTTGTGCCCTGTGGGGCCCACAGACGTACCTCTCACATGGTCAGAGGTTTTAACTTCGTAGGAAGGATGGCACTGAAGAGGTGGAAGTGTGTGAAGAGAGAAAACATTTCCCAGGAAAAATAAAAAGCCTCTAAACTTCTTTCCATGTCATAACAACTTTTTTCATCCATATGAGAACTTTATATTTTCCTTTTGACCTCTCTGTCTTTTAGTAAGCATTTTTCATCTGTTAATAATTTGAACAAATTGCTCAAATACACAAAAAGACATTCATGGAGCTCTTTGGTATGAAGTTAGTTCATCATACTAGCAGGCAGAGGTAGGCCTGTGATTGTTCAGGTGGGTTTGCCATTATTTGAAAAAAGGAAATGTGATTCTTGCCCATTGCAGGGTGGCAGCTGATACTGGGGCCCTTGCAGGTGAGCTTTTCTGGAGGAGAAATATGAGCGTGGCTTCAGGATAATGCGTGAGCAAAACGTCCTCTGTTTGCAGCAGTTTCAGACTTCAGACAGGTGGGCAGACAGTGCATGGGCAAGTCACTGTCTCTGTACCAACAGGGCAACATTATCTCAGTAGGTGATTGGAAAATATTAAAAAAGGGAGCCAACTCTTTAAAAGCTACCCCTTCTCAGAATCTGCCCCAGTTTTAACCATACATCTTTCCTCCAGAAAGGGAGCAGTGCCTCCACTGCTGAGCTTGTTGATGTGTGGGAAAGATAATAGGCTGGGGATTTCCACGCCAAACATGCATGAGGTCTGCCTGTTGCTGCTTTAACCCAGGGGAAGGCCATCCCTCTGGCTCCCAGCCCGGCAAGCAGCAAATGGGTTTAACCCAGTGAGCTGGGGGGGCACCCAAGCTGCTCCCCACCCAGGTTACAACAGCAGGAGGAGGATATGGTAGCACATGGCTGGGTCGCGGGGCTCTCCATGCACCCTCACCTCCAGGCTCTGACACTGCCGGAGGAATGTCGCCGCACAGAGAATGCTTTGGAGATAGTTTAGAGCACAGGGGGTGATTTCCTGCAGCTAAGCCTATAAGTGCCCACACTGCTGGAGCTCCATGCTGCATGGTATTTCAGAGCAGATGTATGGATCTAGCTCTTTGCTACTGCTCTGAGGGGAGTACTGCAAGGGTGCAGTGACCTGCACCTGCCCGTGGAGATGCAGCTGTGGTAGATGACCTCCTTTGCTCCACAAAACGTTACTTTGATCCAGAAGAACTTCACTCTTCCCCATGACACTGCTCTGAACAGGGGCAGGAATCCTGTGCTAGCAGTCTGAAATAATGAAAACACCTGGCTTAGTCTGATCGACTAACAGACTCCCCCCGCCCCCCCCCAAAAAAAGTGTGTGTGGGGATTCACTAAATACTGCATTTCTTCTAAACTCAAAGACAACATTCAAGGTTACCAATATTTAGCTTCCAAAATAAGAATTAGTACTCTTTTCATGGCTTATAACGGGTTGAAGTTACATTTTACCTGTTCTACGAGTCACAGCTCATCAAAACTCATGAGGTCTCCAGTGTGAATGAAGTTATGTTAAGAGTTAATTTTTGTGAATTTTTAAAATAATTATTCACATTGATGGTGCAAATGAATTAGTTTTCAGCCTCCTTTGTTTTTGAGCTCTTTCTGGAGAGAAACCAAGGCCAGTTGCAAACAGCAGTGAAAAAACACACCAAATTTTTGCTCAGGCACATATTGCTGGGTGAAAGTTTTAGGACGCCCACCAAACTGTACGAACGGTGCCCTGACACTAGGAGTATAAACAGTAAACCTGCCCAAACAAACACGTGTAACACCGTTCTTTTCCCTCTCTGAAAAAAACACATGTGAGTGCCATTTGGACAGTTTGGAGGTTCATATTGCTCAGGGACTGGACTCCGCTGCCTTTGGCAGAGACTTCTGCCTCGGGAATTTGTTACCACTCTCTCCAGAGATACATCCTATCAGAAACAGTTAGCGGATGAAAACTCTGTGGATTTTAACATACAAAACCTTTATATTTTTCATGGGCTAATTAGAAACACACCACAGATACAGAATCTGAGCTGCCTGTAAAGCTCTGAGTCAGATACAAGAGATTATCTGAAGGAAAAGAAGCCTGCTTTTTCCGTTCAACAACACAGGGCTTGTGCAAGTTCCTAGTTATTTCATTCAGGAAGAATCAAAGTTTCCTTTCAGCCACAGAAAAACATTGAGCTCTGACTCTCTGCATAGCCAAATACAGTGCTGCAAGCAAAGAGTCGTGCTGAATCAACCAAAATGTTTATTTCCAACATTTGAAGAAACACTTAAAAGATATTTGAAAAATAAAAATTCCTCCCGTCCCAAGGATTGCTCCAAGAAGGCTTCTTCAGGGCTACAGTTTATGGCTTCATGTGAAACCCATTACCTTGGGGAACCACTGAGAACCTCTGCAGTCTCCTTCTGGAGTCAATTCTTTTTCTTACAAGGAAGAGACTACTTTGGTTCACACTTGGGGGGGGGGAGGGGGGTTAGGGAATGTTTCCCCAAGTTCATATGGCTACTTCTTTTAATAAAGGTCACACACAATTCCTAGAAGTTTGTTATGCTCCTGAAATTTTAATCTAGGTAAGAAAAAAAAAATCAGAAGCATTCTGGAAGTGCCTTTTAGCAGCTTTTACTCTTTGTCTTCAACGTGCAGTTTGCTAAGGCACAGATCTCACATTATTTCCAGCAGAATCTGCAGTGATGATGAGACAGGTTGTGATTTTCAAGTGGCAGTGTCCTCGTAAGATGCTATCCTTGGTCAGCAGACATCAGCAGACAGAAAATTTTGCAACCCAGATAATATCCCGTCACGTTCGATTTTGGATTAATTACAACAGGAAGAGCAAAGAGAATCCAAACCCCAAGATCAGCCATGATTTCACCGAGAAAAAAACATATGAGGACCATATTCAGAACTTAATACTGATTGCTATCAGCCATCTCCCAGTTGCTTTGGGCAGCTGCAGGGTACAGCTCTCAGAAGAATACATGTAAAAACTTTCACGGTTCCAATATTTAAACAAGCTTTCAAGCCACCTTAACTTGACCTTTAGAAGAGTACACTAGAAACACCGAAAACAAAGTCCAAAAGTGATGATTAAACAAATGAACTGTTCACTTCAAAGTTTAAACCTTCCAGATTTAGAAATGACTCAACAGTCGCTGAACCAGGACTCAGTGAATCCCCTTAGGAATAAATCCATCCCGTCACTAGGTGTCAGCCTTGTCTGTCCAGAAGGACACGGGACCTTCTCCCTATCCCAGTGAGTTGATGCAAATCTCAGCACTACAAATCATCCTAGCAGTATTGTAATTTGGGGAAAGGATGCTGTTTGCGTGGGATGGTTATGCACCAGGTCATATAGCATTTGTTACCCTCAGGTTTGGATGCTGGAAACAAAAGGTGAGTGTTGAATGTTACTTCCATGCTGAGGAGATGTGACCAGAGGTCACCTGTGTATACAGCAGTGGAGTTATGCTCTCAGGCAATTAATAAAATCAGCAGGGTATAAGCAATGAATCAGTAACTGTTTTGCAAGCCCTACAATATTTACTGTTTATCCTAAAGCACCAGTTCCTGGAATAATGCCATCACACAAAAATGCTGGCTCCCACTTCTTAAATTTGTTTCTAGCCTTGTTGGATACAGGAACAATGCTTGGAAACAAGATTCCTGCGGGGCTGAAAACTGTAAGAACAACCAAGAAAACCTCAAATGTATTCTTTAAATGATTTCTTGAACACTCACAGTCCATAGCAGTATAGTCAGCAAAAATAAAGGGTAATTAAGCAAGCAGCAGAGTTTGAGTAGGGCTTGCAGAATAGTAGGCCATTTTCTGATTTTGGAATCTCTTCAGATGGAGAATTTCATACCTTGTTTCTTGTGTTTCCAAGCCTGTGAAAATGATCTTTTCTTCTACTAGGGCCAACTAGAGTGCCACAGCTGCATGTCAATGCTCATAGTGATCTGGGACCATTGCAGGTTCTGTGCATGGCTTCCTAATATGCTGCAAGGAAAGTCATCCAACCTCATCGAGAGCAATAGTTTAAAGTGGGAAAAAATGAACTTTTCACAAGGTGCAGCAAAAATTACTTGACAGATCATTGCCTTCCTTTTTCTTCCTAGGTTCTCTTAATGGACAGAGAAGCTTTTCTACAATTAATAAAGAAGAAATTATAGCATCCCTGTGCTTTGATTCCCTCAGATGCACACAAATGATTGCAGAAAAACTGGCACAGGTAGAATTTTGCAACATGTTCACATCCTCATTATGGTAATTCATTTCATGATCATTCCTTAGTAAATACCTGTCCTTAATGATGAACCTGTAATTGCTGGAGCCTTCCTACAATGACCAAAATAAAAAATAAAAAAATGAGGCAACAAAAACTAACAAAGTCCCAGGCATTTCACAAGTCCTAAAGTCAGGGCAGCAGCAAAGTCATGCCAGCCAAGCCCAACATAAAACAAGTAGAATAATATTTTGACTGGAGCAGTCTCAAGTCTACTACATGGCCCATACCCAGACTGCTTGCTGTGGTGATTAGTGCTATTTACATCGGGGGGGGGGGGGGGGGGGGGGAGGGTGGAGGGGGGGAAGGAGGGATAAATGATTGCCTATGCACTGAAAAACAAACCTGTCTTTGGGGTGCCAGGGACCCAGAAATCATTGAAAGCAGAAGAAATGGCAAGTCAAAATCTGTACAAGGATCAGTCCCGAATATGTGTTTTATACGAACATCACAACTCACCACAGCAGTTATGGGGGGGTCCATAAGAGGCACACTGGACTGTATGTTCTCAGAAGGCAATGAGACTCCACCTGTGGCTAAATGGCTGTCACCTCTGACAGCTACAAGCACCACTTGCTGAAGCAGACTCCTTGGAAAGGCACCATCCTCCTCTCCCATTTGTTCTGATTCACGTGTTCAGGTGGCTTTAATTTCCATGCTTTGCTTACAGAGGAAACACATCCATTAGAGTTAGCACAAGCAACAGCAACCTTTTACACAGTGGGGGCCAAGAGGATTAGCAAATTTTGAACGGCAATACCACTGCAGATCCAGGAACTGGGAGCCCTGAAAGGGTCAGAGACTTCTAGGAGGGGATTACCAATGGTTTCCGTAACTTGTAAAAGCTGCTGTCTCCCATAGCTGCAAGATAACACGCATCATATGACTGCCAGCATTTCATTTCTTGTGGCATTACAATGTCCTCTGACTTGCTTTTTAAATCAGCATGCTTATTTTCAAAGACAAATACGTCATTAGGCTTCAGAAGTTCCCAATGCTGAGCTAGGCAATTCACACAGGGGATATGTGGATCCTTAAGGAGAACATCCAAGCTCACACTTCAAGCACTGAAGACACAGAGAGTGGGATTCAGCTCCAGACACCTGAGGTTTGGGTGTATACGAGTGTGCTGTGTGTTAGAACTACTGTTGCAGACCGTGGAGCCCAGAGAGCAATTTAGCAGCCCAGGTGTCTGCTTCAGGCTAAACACAGTGATTCTACAGGCTCCATTGACCGTATCAAGATTTCAAGTCAGATTTCTACCGACTACAAAATTAAACAATTGTCTACTTGTGAGCAATATAAAATTAGACTTGCATTAATTTTGAAATTAGAAAGTATCTCATAATATTAACTTTAAAGCGGACTTAGATGCTAACATTTGAAGCTCTGAACCACAGCTACATTCAAGCAAATTACGAAAGCACCTTCCTTTTTAGATATTAAGATTGAATTTATTTTCTTAATTTTAGGTACTCCACATTAGGAGCGAGACAAACTATACTAGCATTGAAAAATAAATAATAATAATCCAAAAATCTGCACAGAACTACTTTATCGTAAATTAACTTATCAACTTATTTTTCATAGACTGTTCTAAGTGTCATTACCCGCCCAGGGGAGAACAATAAAAATATAAACGTCAAGAAATGGCAGGCTTTCTGGCAAATCTGCCCATGTTTACAGATTAGATTCCAGACAGGGCAATCCTAACAGGAGACTAGTATGAACCTTACAGAGGCTGGGTTTCCAAAAGTGCAAGGAGGGACTGATTTGGGCATTGATGCATTGAAATGCAGACGTACCTGTCCATTAAGACTTATACCTAGTGTGTGCAATTTTGAGTTAAGCACCCAGATACCCTTCTAGGAGTGCTCTTTGACTCTTAATAAGCTCCAAATCCATTGCTGAAAGGGCCCCACGCACCGGTCAGCA
This sequence comes from Anser anser, assembly GCF_964211835.1. Lineage (NCBI taxonomy): Eukaryota > Metazoa > Chordata > Aves > Anseriformes > Anatidae > Anser > Anser anser. The sequence goes on from NC_139721.1 coordinate 41,548,676, forward strand.
TGTGTCTTGGAATCTACAAGGTTAACAAGTAAACAACTTTGCTGTTGACATTTTTAACAACAAAAGCAACACCAGTCCAGGAAACTCAAGCCACGAAAAACCCCCTCGTATAAACAGATGCAGGAATGATCAACACTTTTCCTGCTCCAGAGGCACATAAAACAACCAGATTTTCAAACTTGGAGTGGGCCAGACAGGATGACACTGTGAGAATGATTGAGCCCTGTAGTTCCCACAACTACAACAGGAGAAGTGGGAAGAGGCGGCTGAAAGGTGCAGATGCAACAGAGGGAGCGTAGCCGAAGGAGACAGAATAGATCAGAGGGCAGTTTGCTCCCACCGAGAAACTGGCAGTTCTTTAGACAATGCCAGACATTTCTGCTACGAAAGACCAAGGTGGCCACTTGGGCTAGGAGATGAAGGAGCTTAACGTTCATAACTTTCCTCTGCTGGGTAAGAATTCTGGCACACCAGGACTTCCAAGTACAACTTTTCACATATTAAACCACAATGCAATAAACTGAAATACAGATTGGGAGTTCTGTAAAACTATTCCCATCTGATCTCTGATCAGGAAAATTTAAGAGAGAAACCTGCATCTGGAATATTAAACTGTCCATTTTGGATAGACACTGGATCTCTCTTATTTTAGAGATATATGAGAGATAAAATAAATATTTAAAATACGAAACTTGTGCAACTATTTCAAATTAATAGAGACATTTTTACAGAACTTGTGAGTGCTCAACAGTACAAAATTAGCTTTGAATGAGCATTTAAAAATTTTAGATTTTAGCAATGAAATAGAAAACAATAAAATAGCAATGGGAAGCTATCTTCATAATTGATCACTTTTATATGACTTCCTGGAGCACTGACATCAATTACACTTGTATGTCAAAACAATGTTGGCGCTCTGCCAGTGAAGATCCAGATCAGGGCCACTAACTTATTTATTTGTTACTTTTTGGAAATCAGCGAACGGTTTGGTCAGCTTTTGGCTGTTCAACACAAATATTATAGTATGCAGTATAGTGAATGAAAAGTCAGCAGCTCTTTGAAGTACTTTGTTGTACATATAAATGAAAGGGAAAATACATTTATTTGGCCTTCAAGTCTGCAGTCAACCACCTGCAAGTACAATACTGACTAGCTACTGTTGGTAGGGTCCATCTCATAACAAATAGACAGTTTCTAATTATGTAGCCATGTATTTGTTCAGAGGCCTTTCTTTTGATTTCAGTCTCACATATATGATCAGTTTTACCAAGGAACAATTCAAGAGTATCATACTATTGCTGAAAATTAACATGACTTTCAGTATTTTACAGCACAAATACGTTTCTTTTCCTCAGGTATTTGATAATGCTTTTCCAGTTATGGCAAACTCGGTGCTTCTTGCTGTATAATACATTTTGCATATGAAAAAAAAATACAACTAAAAACCATCAGAATAGGTTATCCAAAGCAATCATTTATCTTATGAATATTAGAACATGGTACAAATTCCTTGGTAAAGAGATTGGCCTTAGATGCTTAGATGCCAGTGCTGGCTTATAGTCGTGCATCAAAGAGCCTGACCGTCATGTGAGCAACAGTCCATTGGGAGGTTGTTTATTGTGCATTTATTAAAAACCTTGTCAACAACTTACTTGTGCTTTTGATAATTCTGTATTTGGTTGCTGGGAGACTTGTGTTCCTGACGAGATAAAATGAACAGGAAATCCTCTATAGCCTTGTCACTTTTTTCACTAGTAAATAAAATCAGAACGAGTGTTATAAAATGCTAGCTACTGTAAACAGAAAAAAAAAAAGACAAGCATTGCATATTTTAAATAAAGCAACATACAGCCCTTTTTGCCCTCTCCAATTATACGATGATAAAAGATCACCTTTATAAAGTAGAATGACCGGATTTTGTGGAACGTGGCTGTTTTGGCTCCAAGGTACTTGGAGCATTATAGTATCAGAGCCAGGATACAGCTGCCTTGTGACTAAGACGTCGTTCACTGAATAAGTGCTATCCAATCACTCGACGTCACCAGACATCTGTTTCCTGTTTTCATTCTTTCTTTCACTGTTATCATTTTATCCAAGTTACCCTTTCACCTGAAAACCATTTAGAAACCTACAGTAACCAGTGTGTGCACGCGTGTGTGTATCAAAGAAGTTGATTTAGAAAAAAAAAATGCTTTCAGCAACTTGTGCATTTTAATACAAAGAGCAGGAGTGGAAACACAGTTGCCTTCCCCCCTCTTCTCCTCCCAAAAATACACAATGATACATAAACACTTTTGTCTTCTGGTCTTCACTAATATGACTAACTTCCTTCTTTGCTTCCAGTTAAGTAGCTTTCCTGTTGAGTACCACCACCTCCACATAACACAATTGTGAATTGATTCATAAAAACAGAAACATTATGGCACAAATAAGGGAAGGCAATAAATACTCTTCCCCCCCTCCAACTCCTTCCAAATGGAGGCAGTAGTATTGTAATAACAGAAAAAAAAAAAGGCCAAAAAAAAAAGAGTATTGCTTGTCATTTAAGTTTCCAAACCAACAATCATCAGGATGCAGAACAGGATACATCTAAAGTGAGAAAGTTATTTACTTCACATTCAAGTTAACACTACCTATACTTGTTTTGGCACAAGGTATTAGCCCTAACGTGCCAAAAAAGCGTTGTGCACCTTAAAAAATACTTATGTTAACGCCACTAAGACCAAAATCCTCCTATTCACAATCCAATTTTGTATTGGTGTTGTTTTGCTATGCTTCACCTATACTTAAAACCACAAGTCAGGTCCCATTATTAATAGCATCTTGCACACGTTAACAACTGACAACAGAAACTGAAGAGTAAATTGTCAAAAAATTAGTTATATTTCATTATTAATCTCTGGATTCCATCCTATTTTATCAGCATGAGGATGGAAGACATTTTACTTTGCTTTGGGTTACAGATGCTCATACTAATTGTAAATGTCATTTGTTGACTGACGCGACAATCTGGGTTGGTTTGACAAACGCCAAAAAAAAATTAATCTGCTTCGTGTTATTCTCTGAAAGAAAACGCAGATGATTTTTTTCTTGGGGCACACAAGTGAATTGCAGGTGTTACACAGGAGAAGCAGATTCTGGCACTTGGACGGCTTTCTCGAGGAGATGGGATGGTTTGGCAGCTACAGGAAACTATAAGCAGCATTTCCAAAGGCACATAAAAAATTGGAAAGCAAGACTTATTCTTGTGTTCTGGTCTTCCGGACCATTTCCTGCATCCTGATATCCAAATTATCCCCATTTTAAAGCCAAATTCAGCTTCCATTAAAAGTTCAAGTCATTATGAAGCATCTTATTAACCTGTGAGGAGTCAGATCAAGTTCTGACACATGAATGTAGACTCATCTTTCAATTTACTGCTTGGTTTGTCATCCCAAATGCCCAATCCTAATCATGCACATGAAACCTAGGATAGAAATAACATAGTACGATAGACAACTTGTTGGAAAATTTATTTACCCAGACTGATAATTGACACTATTGATAAATTGATACTATGTCCCATAAAAGTACTTTGTTGATAATTTTTACATCTCCGAAATTAATTTGTCTGCTGCCACAAACAGCCTGAGATCAAGCTGAAAACTGCACCCTTACTGCATGTTTTGTGCATCACTATCTAATGTCATCAGATGCAAGGATATTCATTCACCTTGGATTCTGCGATGCATTTTTATTGATGACATTACATTTGTGTCTGGATAAGTTTTAAGTGCTGTTTGAATAAAGATAACCATTGATTTAAGAGAGCTATCCTTTGTTTTTTAAATTTAGATAAAATTCTTTTAAACTGCACACCATGTCTTTCTCAATTCCATCTGAAGGAATAAGACAATAAATAAGTAAATAAATCTCTCTCAAACATTGTTGCTATTGATGGCAGTGGCAAAATGCAAATCATTGCTGTAGACTTGAAGATGTTAATGAATTCTTCTGTACTTTGTACGATGTTTTCAGTTGTTCTTAATTTTCCCCATCCAAAAAATAAGGGATGGTTTACTTCTCAGAGGTATTCAAGATAGCATTCCAATTAATGTTGTAGAAAATTT